>NC_090437.1:446551205-447188705 GCF_031143425.1 Pleurodeles waltl
ACAACAGAGAACGAGCAGGAAGCACACTGGGCCCAGCACATAAAAGAAGAATTGAACAGACCAGTACCAACAAGTAAAACAGACATCCAAGAAGCAGAGACAGACTTGGATGCGAAGACCCCCAAACTCCACAGAAAGAAGAAATTGGCACTACCATCTGATCTATCATTTAAATAAAAAACCCTTTCCAAGACAACCTGAATCCAGAAATGTTCAAGGCAGACTCTAAATCATCAGTCAAGATCCTCCAAACACTATTTCCATCAATTTGGGAGTGAATTTAGTACTAGACTACTGGAACCAATGCATCATGTTCAAGATTCCAAAGAATGGAGCATTTACCAGCTGTAACAACTAGCGTGGGATCACCCTTTTCTTAATACTGAGTAAAAGCCTTGCAAAAATCATTATACAGTGCATGTCCGATGGTGTGAACAAGCAGTAAAGAAAAGAACATGCTAGGTCCAGTAAGGGTAGAGAATGTGTTGATAAGATCCTAATTTGTGCACGGAGTGGGAGAGATAACTATACATCAGATTAATTGATTTTGAGAAAGCCTTTGACAGTATCCATCATAACAGTCTCTGGCATATACTGAGAGCCTATGGCATACTGCAGGAGACAGTTCTCTTCATCAAGAGGTTCTAGGGTAATTTTACCTACAAGGTGTGAGATAGTATATAGCTTTGAAGTCAAGACCAGTGTGAGAGAGAGATGCATGATGTCAGTGTTGCGACCTAGTCATTGACTTGGAAAAGCAACAGATAAAAGAAGATCAATCCACAGGCATGAGATTAAACCTATTATCTACACAAGAGGGCCTTGACCACGTGGATCACCTAGCCATGCTGTCTCACATACAGCGCCAAATTCAGGAAAATGTGTCGCGCCTCGACATCTATGCACTGCAAGTGGGCCTGAAGATCAACAGGAAAAAATCAGAAGTCATGCCACTCAACCTATCAACACCTACACCAATCCAGGTGGATGGAAAGGACCTAGTTATGACTGAAGAGTTCACTTACATAGACAGAAATATCAGACACAATGCTAGGGCAGTCAGTGGCATCAAGAGCAGCGAGAACAAGGCCAGCAAAGCCTTCAGGATGCTGACCAATGTGTGAAGGCTGTCTCAGTACAGCACCAACTTAAAGTTAAGGCTTTACAAGTTCTATGTTCTGTCCAGTTTTTTGTATGGATCAGAATGCTCTTGGATGATGAAAAACAATATCACCAAACTGCATTTCTTCCACACATGCAAACTGAGAAGAATCTTGAGTATTTTCTGGCCATGCACCATCTCCAACAGGAATTGCTTACCAGATGAAGAAAAACATATAAACACCATCATTATTATGAGAAAAAGATGGACAGGAAATACAATGAGAAGTGAACAAGACTCAAACACAAGAACAGCTCTCCACTGGAGACCAGAATGCAATTTGAAGAGAAGCAAGCCAAACAACACCTAGAGGCAAACTGTGGAAATAGAACAAGGACCCTACACCACAGCTGGGGCATTGTACTGCAACTTGCACAAAAACAGACAGATGATGAGGTCCTTTGTTGCTGTCCTACATGCTAGTTGACATAATGGGCAATAAGTTGGAAGTAATCTTAAATTATTACGAAAAAAACAATTTTCATTGGAAACTCCGGTCTAACCATGAATTATACATGTGATATTGTATATATGTGTATATTCAATGAAACAACTAAGGTATAAGATTAGTTATAGTTAGGAAAATCTAATTTAATATTTATATACAAAACCAACTCAACCCCTTCGCTGCCAGGCCTTTTCCCCCTCCTGTGCCAGGCCTTTTTTTGGCTATTTGGGGAAGTTCGCGCTTAGGCCCTCATAACTTTTTGTCCACATAAGCTAGCCAAGCCACATTTGCGTCCTTTTTTCCCAACATCCTAGGGATTCTAGCGGTACCCAGACTTTGTGGGTTCCCCTGAAGGAGGCCAAGACATTAGCCAAAATACAGTGAAAACTTTGCTTTTTTTAAAAAAATGGGAAAAAGTGGCTGCAGAAGAAGGCTTGTGGGTTTTTCCCTGAAAACGGCATCAACAAAGGGTTTGCGGTGCTAAAATCACCAGCTTCCCAGATTTCAGGAACAGGCAGACTTGAATCAGAAAACCCAATTTTTCAACACAAATTTGGCATTTTACTGGGACACACCCCATTTTTACGATTTTTTGTGCTTTCAGCCTCTTTCCAGTCAGTGACAGAAATGGGCATGAAACCAATGCTGGATCCCAGACACCTAAACATTTCTGAAAAGTAGACAAAATTCTGAATTCATCAAGGGGTAATTTGTGTAGATCCTACAAGGGTTTCCTACAGAAAATAACAACTGAAAAAGAAAAATATTGAAATTGAGGTGAAAAAAACAGCAATTTTTCTCTACATTTTACTCTGTAATTTTTTCCTGCAATGTCATATTTTTTAAAGCAATATACCGTTACGTCTGCTGGACTCTTCTAGTTGCGGGGATATATTGGGCTTGTAGGTTCATCAAGAACCCTAGGTACCCAGAGCCAATAAATGAGCTGCACCCTGCAGTGCGTTTTCATTCTATACCGGGTATACAGCAATTCATTTGCTGAAATATAAAGAGTGAAAAATAGCTATCAAGAAAACCTTTGTATTTCCAAAATGGGCACAAGATAAGGTGTTGAGGAGCAGTGGTTATTTGCACATCTCTGAATTCCGGGGTGACCATACTAGCATGTGAATTACAGGGCATTTCTCAAATAGACGTGTTTTTTACACACTCTCTTATATTTGGAAGGAAAAAATGTAGAGAAGGACAAGGGGCAATAACACTTGTTTTGCTATTCTATGTTCCCCCAAGTCTCCCGATAAAAATGATACCTCACTTGTGTGGGTAGGCCTAGCGCCCGTGACAGGAAATGTCCCAAAACACAACGTGGACACATCACATTTTTTTTACAGAAAACAGAGGTGTTTTTTGCAAAGTGCCTACCTGTAGATTTTGGCCTCTAGCTCAGCCGGCACCTAGGGAAACCTACCAAACCTGTGCATTTTTGAAAACTAGAGACCTAGGGGAATCTAAGATGGGCTGACTTGTGGGGCTCTGACCAGGTTCTGTTACCCAGAATCCTTTGCAAACCTCAAAATTTGGCTAAAAAAACAAGTTTTCCTCACATTTCGGTGACAGAAAGTTCTGGAATCTGAGAGGAGCCACAAATTACCTTCCACCCAGCGTTCCCCCAAGTCTCCCGATAAAAATGATACCTCACTTGTGTGGGTAGGCCTAGCGCCCGCGATAGGAAATGCCCCAAAACACAACGTGGACACATCACAATTTTTGACAGAAAACAGAGGTGTTTTTTGCAAAGTGCCTACCTGTAGATTTTGGCCTCTAGCTCAGCCGGCACCTAGGGAAACCTACCAAACCTGTGCATTTTTAAAAACTAGAGACCTAGGGGAATCCAAGATGAGGTGACTTGTGGGGCTCTGACCAGGTTTTGTTACCCAGAATCCTTTGCAAACCTCACAATTTGGCTAAAAAAACACGTTTTCCTCACATTTCAGTGACAGAAGGTTCTGGAATCTGAGAGGAGCCACAAATTTCCTTCCACCCAGCGTTCCCCCAAGTCTCCCGATAAAAATGGTACCTCACTTGTGTGGGTAGGCCTAGCACCCACGAAAGGAAATGGCCTAAAACACAACGTGGACACATCACATTTTTTCACAGAAAACAGAGGTGTTTTTTGCTAAGTGCCGACATGTGGATTTTGGCCTCTAGCTCAGCCGGCCCCAGGGGGGCAGAAATGGCCTAAAATAAATTTGCCCCCCCAACCCTCCCCTGGGAGCGACCCTTGCCTACGGGGTCGCTCCCCCTGCGTGACATTGGCGCAAAAAAAAAATCCCCGGTGCCTAGTGGTTTCTGCCCCTTGGGGGCAGATTGACCTAAAATTGGCTGATCTGCCCCCAAGGGGGGCAGAAATGGTCTAAATACAATTTGCCCCTCAGGGGAGCGACCCTTGCCTAATGGGTCGCTCCCCATCTCTAAAAAAACAAACAAACAAAAAAAAAAAACTCAAAAAAAAAATTTGCCCTGGCGCCTAGAGGTTTCTGCCCCCCCTAGGGGTAGATCGGCCTAATAATAGGCTGATCTGCCCCCAGGGTGGGCAGAAATGGTCTAAAATAAATTTGCTCCCCCCACCCCCTCCCAGAGCGACCCTTGCCTACGGGGTCGCTCCCCTTGCGTGACATTGGCGCAAAAAAAAAATCCCCGGTGCCTAGTGGATTGGCGCAGCAAAAATCGGCCGATCTGCCCCAAAAGGGGGCAGAAATGGCCTAAATACACATTTCCCCTCCAGGGGAGCGACCCTTGTCCAAGGGGTCGTTCCCCATCTGTAAAACAAAAAACAAAAAAAATCCCCGGTGCCTAGGGGTTTCTGCCCTAATCAAAATAGGCTGATCTGCCCCCCAGACGGGCATAAATGGCCAAAAATAAAATTTCCCCCCAGGGAAACAACCCTCCCCTTGCGTGAAATTTCCCGTAAAAAAAAAACTCCCTGGTGTCTAGTGGTTTCTGTCCCCCTTGGGAGCAGATTGGCCTCATAAAAATAGGCCAATCTTCCCCCAAGGGGGGCAGAAATGAGCTAAATATAATTTGCCCCCTAGGGGAGCGACCCTTGCCTAAGGGGTCTCTCCCCACCTCCAAAAATACAGAAACACACAAAAAGAAAAAAAAAATGATCCTGTTGGGGCAGAAAAGGCCTTCCAAAAAAATGCCCCCCCTGGGAGCGACCCTTGCCAAAGGGGTCGCTCCCTTATGCCAGTTTCAAAAAGAAAAAAGAAAAAAGAAAATCCCTGGTGTCTAGTGGGTGTTTTGACAGCCGGATTGCTTTCAATCCGGCTGCCAAAACGCAGAGAGAGACTTCAAAGGGAAGGAAATAACTTTCCTTCCCTTTGAAGCCTCTCTCGGCCTCCCTCACGTGATCGGAAGAGAAATGCAAAGCACTTCTCTTCCGATCGCGCTGGAAGCTGAGCTTCCAGCGCGATGGGAGGAGGCCCTGTGACAATTCAGCGCGCGATCACGCGCTGACGTCACGGGGGGGTGGGAGGGGGTCAGGGGAAGGGCTTCCCCTTCCATCCCTGCCTTGGGGGGGTGGGTGGAGGGCACAGGGGTGGAGCGCTAGCGCTCCCTCTATTTTCCGGGTGCAGGACAAGGTGATCTCGCCAAAGGCACCCGGGAACCGGTGCCTTGGACGAGATCACCTCGTTCAAGGCACCCTAGGGGTTAAACTACACAAAACTTAGAGATATTAAAGTTATAGTTATAACTTAAAGTAATAATTTGCGCCTTCTCTAGCCAGACTAAACTAAGTATAACTTGCCCCTCTACCATGCACACGCTTCATATACATTATGTCATTTCAGAAAATGTGAGTATTGGTATTAATGCCATGATTTAACATGCTATAAGTGATGTATTATGAAAGGGTATAAGCAGTGCATGGTGAAGGCACAAGAAGGTTAGAGTTCAGTATCATTGTCAGCGTCATCTGCCTGATCATTTTGCTTTCACTAGATGTTTCTCGAAAGGACAGCGTACCTCTGCAAGTTTTTAAAATTATATTCACAGCAAACAATTATTTTTTTTCTTTAAAATATAGAGTCAAGGTTTCATGGCTAGTTATGTTTCTTAATGGTATATATTTTAGTATTGTAATTGTAGATTGTGTTTGTGAACTATACAGGTACCACAATAGTGATACTTTCATACATAAATACTACTGAGGAACTTTTACTTTTGTAAAAAAATATTTCAGAATTCTGTCAATTGTAGTAAACAAGAAGTGTATACCCCTAGCCCCGATTTAGCTTAATATCTGCAAAGGGCAAGGCAGTGCTTTTTGGAAGAGGGAAAATCTTTTTGATCAAAAGCCACCTTAAGCATTTTAGGCAACTGCAATTCCTGAAAAAGATGATCCTGTGCTGTTGCAAGATGAAGAAGAAGAAGTGGCATGGAGGAAGAAATTCAAGGATTCCATGGTATGAGTTTTGCCACCTGCAGTGAAAAAAGTTAATTCCCAACTTGTTACATGCAACCTATGTAACAAAGTTATTAACAGTCTGCATAGTGACATAGCTCCTTAATTAATTAACTACAACTCATTAGTACAATTTCCTAGAACAGTCACAAAGATCCATGTAGAACTGTACCTGTTTTTACATAGAACTATTTTGATGGAGCTGACAAGGTATAGTTTTCAGTTTCTCTTTCAATGTCTTTATAAGAGAAGTAGAGCTGTATTGCTTTCCAACAGTCATCAGAGTCTCTATGTTTCTTGGTTCTGTTTAGTAGCGCTGGGCTGTGTTCATAGCCCACTTTGTATTATTAATCAATCACATAATGCTTTACTTCTTAAGTTTATGTTTAACTTGTTTTCTATTGTGTTCGTAAATGGATTATTGGTAAGGGCAGGTAAGTACCTACACTTAGCAATAGACCACTAACCTCCACTTAGGTCCAGTCAGGTCTCAATAAAGTAAACCCAGCTCAACCCTTGGTAGCTTGGCAATGAGCGACAAGGCTTAACTTAGGAGACAAAGGTGTAAAGCATTTAAAAAGCACAAAATAGTAATTAAATAAAACACAGGAAATAGTTTCAAAATCCAAAAACTATTTATAAAAATAGATTATATTGTTTTCTTTACAAGGATACCAACATGATTAAAATCAGATAAGGGGAACCAGATATATTAATTTTTAAAGAATTAAGGCTTTCTAGCGCATAGAAGCAACTAGCGCTCAAAGGGTTAAAAAAAGGTCGCACTGGAAAGGAACCAAATCCAGAGTTCAGGCCACCCACGAGGTAACACTGTCACACGTACTTTCAGAAGTGTTTCTTGATTCAGGAAAGTGGTCCACAGCACCAGCCAAGGGTTCAGAGGCTCTGGTTTGCCTCTTGGGGTCAGGGACTACAACTCCCTCAATGCACCTCTTCAACTTATGGAGTTGCTCCAAACGTCTCCAAGCTTCTGGATCTTCTTCCAGAGGTCCTTTTTTGGGTCTTTGACATGTCCACAACTTGATTCAAGGTTCTAGAAGCTCTACATTGCTCCTTGGGAGTTGGGACAACAATTACCAGAATGCACCTGGTCAGAATCCTCAAATGGCCACTGGACGCTGGTCAGATGGGCTCTGCTTGCAGGACTTGATGCAGGGGACTCTGGGCAGCTCCTCTGTACCTGTAGCAAACAGGGAGTCCCTTCTTGAAGGAGTAGAAGACAGGCAAAGTCCTTTTAGTGGTGAAGCCCAAGTGTGCAGCTGGTGCAGTCCTTCAGAGTGCAGTGTCCAGGTGCAGGTCAGGGGTCCAGCAGGGCAGTCCTTCTTCTTCTGACATTCTTCCTTGTTGGGATCTGGTAGGGAACTGAGGTGTGGGTGCAGCTCTGCCATATTTATCCTTGCTCCCGGGTGAAAAACAGGGAGTCCTGGTTCTCCAATCAGATACAGGGTCCTTCCCCCTGTGATGACCACTTCCTGGGGAGTGTGGCAAAAATCAATCCCAGGGAGCAACATTCCTCAAAAATCCATCATAGTTGAAACTGATTTTTGGAGGTTACATCTGGCTGAGTCCACCCACTGATGTGGCTAAAAATCTTACACACACCCTTCTCCTGCCCTCTCCTAATCTAATCAAGAGGGCACCTAATTATCTCTGGTTCCAGGATTTGAGGGAGGTGCTGGGCTACTCAAAATGTCCTTCCCTGCCTTTGACGATCAGTTTGGCAGCCCTCCCCCTTTTTGCTTCTCCATCTGCTAAGGGGGAGTTCTGCTCCCACAGGCACATTCCTTTGTGCTCAGCCCAGGCTACTTCATACCTCATCAAGGCAGCCTGGCCAATCAGAGCAGAGCACTACAGAGCTGAAGTTAGCAACTTTTTAGGTACAGTTTAAAACTCTTTACCTGAACAAGTTATATTAAATTCAACAATTGTAAATTGTGGGATTTATTATAACAAATAATTTGATACTAAACTTGAGTTATATGACACTTAAGGGGACTTTGCAAATTAAAATAAAGTCTCCCCATTTTAACCTATGGAGGCCATTCACTACAGTGAGAGAAAAACGAATGTGGCTGTTTTACCTCACCAGGGCTTATACAACTATTTTTATAAGGTCCATGCGTATTGTTACATGGCACCCAACCCTAGAAGCACATAGGGCACACCTTAGGGGTGGCACACATAAAAAAACAAGATAGTTTAAGACTTTGGAAGCACTTTTAATTCCAAAGTCGAATTTGCATATACCTTTAATTTAAAAGCAGCCAGCAAGGCAGGCCTGCCTTTAAAATGACACTGGGCACCTCAGCAGTGCACCTATGAGTGTACTACCTATGCTGGGGTTCCCAAACCTACATGCCCTACCATATACTAGGGACTTATAAGTAGGTTGACATAGCCAATTATGGCATACTCATTTTACACAGAACACAGGCCCTGGGACTGGTTAGCAGTACCCAGGGCACCATCAGAGTCAGTAAAACACCAACAAAAAGTGAAACATGGGGGCACAAAGTTAGGGGGCCTCTGCAATCAGCCCTGTTTTCTCACATATTGTTTTTCATTGTCATGTCACCAGAAATCTGTCTTTCAAATTCCTTGTCATTGCTGCAGACTAGATTATTTTCTTACCTCATTTGGGGTTTTGGTGCCATTGTTTCTACATTAGTAGCCACATTTTATTTAAGCCAATAAATGTCACATTTAATTTGTTAGAATGATGTCGTTTCCTATAGGCCAGTCATCTAGATCTTTCCATGTTTGATTGAATGCCTCTCTGGTGTTTATACTTGTATGTCAGTGTATGAGCAAGATGGTTAGGGTTTGATGGTTTGGCATAGTTTCATTTTTTAGACCAGACATGATGCTAAAGAAGTAGGTGCTGAAAATGATTTATGACCTAATTTGTATAATGGCAGAGAGGGTATTCCATTACAATGGAGTTCTGTCCCTGGTAATATAGTGGTCCGCCAGCGGCATTTACATGCAGGCGGACCTTATAGTTAATGAAGGTTAAACTACTTCTTCTCCACTGTGATTAATCCTCTCTTATGGCCTGGATGAGTAAGGGCCGTTGGAGAAATTGTTACATGTCCGCCCACCCAATTTAGAGGGGAGATTATGTGGTCATTTTTTACTATTCCTCACTGCCAGGTAAAATTTGGCAGTAAGGAACAGTAAAACCATTCTGGTGCTCCCCTCACCATATGAGAACTCTCTAATGGAGAGGGGAGCATTACTTCCTTTCTTTTTAAAAAGAAAAAAACTGTTGTGGGATTTTTTATTGACAAGAAGAAAGAATACTGTTTGCTGCAGGGCTGAGTCCTTCTGACACCATAACGGCGGTTCCTGTCAATGTCTTTATACCTGACTACCTGCTAGCTAGTCATTTATAAATCTGGCAGATGTTAAGCCTTCCACCAGGTCAATGATGAATACTCAGTCTACAAGAATGTAAATCAGTCCTTCAGTTTTGAAAGGAATTGAACTAACCTGGATTGGTGAAAGAAGATTAAATGAAATCCATTACTCCCCCTACTTTCCTCTGTTAGCAATTGTAACCATCCTCACTATATGGATATTCAGTGAGGTGGCAATAACATAGGACACTTGACTAGAGTTATATTGGAAATTGAGATGAAGGTGACACACACACATACAAACACGACTCGAAGACGTGAACAAGGCAATATCAGCATTCCTTTGGGATCAAAAGATGTCTTCCATTTTTCATTTAAATATAAAATATGGCAATACAGCACTGTATCGTCCTGATGGTCACTATATTTTTACTTCAAACCTAAAAACGTGGCTAGACAAACATGTGTAAATATGTTTGTGAAATAAACAAGGCTCTTTTAAGAGCTACCCTAAATTATGTCTAAATTTATTTTAGCATCTATATTTTATTTTTCAATAACCACTGCTGTACTTTCTAGATACTTTCAAGAAAGAACTGTGGTACATCATACCATTTTTAAAAAACATGCACATCAATGAAAATACTTTTCCCTAACTCTACAGACTTTGCTAACCTGCCTTCTTTCTTCCTTTACATTACAAAAATAATAATAAACTACATGTGACGTTAAAACACAGGACAAAGACAACTGGCCTGATTATGATCTTGGGGATTGGGTAACCCTGTCAGAAATGTGATGGATATCCCATCCGCCAAATTACAATTCCATTATATACTATGGAATACGTAATACTGCAGACGGAATATCAGTCATGCTTGTGACAGAGTATTCCATTTGCCAAGATCATAATAAGGGCCAAAATGTGGTCTAAACAATATGGTTGACTTTATGTTTTGCAAGGCTTTGATTAACAAATGATATTGTGCTTGATCATCGCCATGTATCACAGTATGCCACAAAGGTACTGCATTATACTGTGGTCCAGTAAATCACTACGTAGTTGTCAATTATTACGTGAAAACAACAGAACAAATTCAGATCAAATAACAAAAAAATTTAAATGTCACACTATAATGTATATTTCATTCATCCATTTGGTCGCCATGCATGTTTAATAAATCTGTGGAAAATAATACTGGTTGAAAAACGTGTTTTGGGACACCCTTTTTATTTTGCACCCCTTAACTAACCACCATAAACTTTGCATGTAGAAAAAAAGAATAGATCTATCTGCAAAGTTCCCTGGAGATTCATCACATGGTGGCAAAGTTATTAGCAAGCAGAAATCGGAGAAATTCCTATTTCTTGGAATCCTAACTGTAACTACAGAGTGGCTAAAGATGTTCTGGTGACATTTATAAACCACAAGGCCAGAGGAAGACTATGTTATACATTTTATTTGTTATGTTTATTTTTTTAATATTACACGGTTGATTGATTATCATGCAGTTGAGAAAGATTTGGAGCATTTGAACATCATATATATAGAATTCATTTATTCTATAAGACTGCATCCATCTCTGTCAATGTTTAGAGAAACATGTGTTTTTTATGGGGATAATATGCTAAGTTTAAAAAAATGTGTATTCATGTGTCAAATTTTAAATGCAAAGCACATTGTAAGAAAATAAAAAAACATGCATTTTAAAATGTTTTTTTTATGTAGCACATTGCCAATACAGAGTAGGTTTAGCAAGATATATATAAAGAAATAAAATAACGTAGGGTTCTGCATTTACAATGTTTATTTTCACATACTGGGCAGAATTTATTGGTAGATGCTGCCTGCATCAAGGCTGGGCATGCAAGGGTGAGCTTGTCACATGTTCTGAAAGGTTTAAAAGCAGTACTGTCATTGTTACAGTGTTTTTTTCTGACATGTATTTGCTTAGTGAAGCTAATATATCCTTCAAATTAATTCAGCACATGGAATTACAAAAAATGATTCACAGTGAGACCCGATCTCTGTGAAATATTAGCGATGGAACCACTGGCAAAACATTTAATAAGAACCATTACCCATGCCAGATACATATATATATATGCCATCATTTCAAGGGCGAACACCCTTGTTACACAATCAGGCTGGAGAAGTAGGCGCAAATTCTATTATTAATGTTTATATATATATATATATATATATATATATATATATATATATATATATATATATATATATTTATATCGCCACACACTATCTTTCCATATAAAGACAACATACACTTTGTGTTGCAAGTATAACCACTTTATTTCAGTTGGCAAAGAGGAATAGGAAATAGGAGCGCACTTTGGCATTTTCTGCCTTTGTCAACTGGCTTGCCGCCATGTTTCCCCAACTTTTAACCGCACATGTGATAGTTCATAAGCATCAGCTCCCTTTAAACCATGTGAATGTTCATTCCCATTAATGTCTTTTCCTCCTGTAGAACTTATAACAGCAATTAAAAAAACAATTTGGATGACATTTGTGATATCGGTATTCAGCCCGAACTCTGCATAAAGGCATGGACCAATTCTGGAACAATAGCTTTGGCAGTTCATATAACTGATTGCTAATTCCCAAATGTATACAGTTCACAAAATGTCATTTTAATCACTCAAAGAGCATTCTATTGGGTGCCTCATTTTCGAATTTCCTGTATATCGATGTCCCAATCAATTCCATATATGTCAAATACCGCTAGCACTGCCATTTCTCAAATAAATAATAATAATATATATTGATTGATATATACGCTAGCAAAAAACAAAAGATAAAGGGGCATTATGGTTAGGTGAAAATGTCAATTGAGAAATACTGTTATAAACAAAGCTACAGAAATTCACCAGTTATAATTATCTCAAATAGCTGTAAAGCGATCTCTAAAGTAACCATAACTCTTGCCCCACCACGTACATTGTTGTCGTCAATTATGTAATTTCAGATGTTACAGTCATGTTATCAACGATGTCATGGAACATATTATAATTGATGTAATATAGGAGGTAATTAGCCGTGCATTGCAGGAGTCGCTTATTTATTATTCACTGTTTCTTGAAGAAGCATCCCATAATGCTTTCTGAGGGCTCCTTAAACTTTTTTTAAGCTTGGTGATGTCCCTAGAAGGGACAGGTGACAACACAAAGCGTTTTCAATGCCTCCCAGCAACATTTAAAAAACAGTAAGTCTCCTTGGTCATTACATCCATGAGTCCAGGAAGCTTACCATATCTTTTAAAGCACTCTTAACTGGAATTGTATGCTCTTCAGATGGAATGCATAGCCCCTTGTAGGACAGTAACCTGTTAGAAAACATATAGAGGCAGCAGGATATTGATACCCTATACCCTTAGACCTAGTGGTAGGGTCCATGGACCCAATAAAAAAATAAACAAGTCTACCAATGGTGCTTTCTAAAATGAGTCCCCCAGGATGGGACTAGTGGAGTGTGGGCAAGTTTATTTTATTGCAGAGGAGGCATGCAGTGCTCCCCTACCTGAGTCTTTGTGATGCACCTTGTACCCCTACCCCCAGTGCTGTTTTTACATTTAGGAGAGGGCTTGTATGGCCCCTCTAGTCAAGCCCCAGAGAAGTCACAAGTTCTTTTAGTGGTGGGGGTGTTGGGCCCCCCTACTGAAGCTGCAGATCAGACCAGGAGACCCTATCACCTGGAGCCCAATCAATGCAGAGTCTCTGGTACCCATTCCCCAGGACACTTCTGTTCCCTACCTCTGAGTAATGAGCGCAACAATTAGAAACTTCCTCCCGCCTGACCTAGAGCAGAGAAAAATGCAGAAGCAAAGTGAAAGAGCCAGCTGCCGCAGGCACAGCAGTGGGAGCTGGCAGGGCCCCTGGGTCTTGGAACCCCTTTGCATTATGGCCAACTTAAAAAAGGGTGTGTTTGCCCTGAATGTGCATCAGCGCACCCACAGAAAAAGTGCAATGTGCAGATCCAGATGGCACCCAATATGGGTGCTCACTGGAGAGTCAGCAGGGGTCGCAGGGGCCTTGGTGCTCCCATTTGTTGCATCAAAGTTATTAGAAGGTGTACCATTTATTATTCATTGCTCCAAGCAAGAAGCACACAATAATGCCCTGCAAGGACTTTTCCTTGAAATATTTGGATCCTTGTGGTGCCCACAGATGGGACAGGGACACCATCAAGCATTTTTAATGTTGTGCAGGGCTACAGGGAGAACATCAGCCCTCCAGCAACATTAAAAAAAAACAATAAGTCTCCTGGGTCTTTGAATCCTTGACCCCAGTAAAGCTTACCATATTTTTAAAGCACTCTGTTCTGGAGCTGTGTGCTCTGCAAACATTTAGCTAAGGCACGCATTCAGTTCAGCAATAGGCTGACATCACTATGAGTTGCCTAGAATAGTAAATGCAACAATTTTACTGTTCAAAACCTTTCCGAATGTGGCTTCATTTGCAGTTGGAGTAGTACATTAATTTTCTTTTTGTGCGTATGTGTTTTAAGTAAGTATATTCTATTGTTGCATATTAAGTGTAATACAGTTAATTTGTATTTTATTTACTGTGATATCAGAGTTATGTATGTAATTGTATTGGACGCATACTTTATGTGACACACATACATTTGCTATAGTATAAATCAACATGTTATTACATGTTTTTGTTTTATATGCATGTATATAAATTTAACACGTTGGGCCTCATTATGACTTTGCCAGTCCCACCACAGGACCACCAAATCCGCGGGGAGGATGCCAACACCATGGTGACGTCCCCCCAAGTGGATTACAATGTTCCAGTGTAATACGCATTCCTGTCTGGCTGACCAGCGGGGACAGTGCTAGGATTGGCCTTGACTCCTTTAAGGGAGTGAGGCCAATATTTTTAGGAAAACTGGCTGCATAAAAAAAAAAGATTGCGCACTTTAAAAGCAATCACAGGCATTGTGGTCTGCTGAGCCCTGCAGCCCACCATCCCTGTGATTTTATTGTTTCCTAATGGGTGGCAAATTGCAACCAACCTCATGAATATTGATGAGGTAGGTTGCTTTGCAACCCATTAGGAAACGCAAAATGAAACTCCATGAGTTTCATACATTAGAATAGCAATTACCTAATTGCAATTCACAGGGAATCGCAATTAGGTAATAGCAATTTAATAAAATGGTACATCTGGCCACAGGTTCCTGTAGGTCTCAGTTCTCTGCTGCTGCTCAAGTGTCAATGTAAGACTTATTTTGAATTACTTTTGATGGTTTTTGAGGTGGGGTATTGGAAGGTGATTTCTTGTAGTGGAGTGTGCTGCTTTGTATTTTTTTGTTTTGTTGTAGTGTAGGTAGTTACAATAGGGCTTGTAGTTATGCTGATCATTTTTTTATGCAATGCTGTAGTGTTTGCAATGTGTGCTGGGTGAGCAGCCTGAGAAGAGACACTGTAGATAAGTGAGCCTACGATGCTCTCCCAGCCTTCTAACAATGGTGAGAGGCAACCACACGGACTGGGCTACTTGCAGCCATTCCTGCACCTCGGTTGCCAGCCTGGGTGACCAAGATGGACTGTGGCTGAGAATGAAATGCCATGATGTCAGAAATGGTGACTCAGTGCAGAAACAATGATGGGTTGCAGAGTGGTTTCACCCTGTGGGTACAGTGCCCCCTACACTGCTTGTTGCTTGGGGCTTAGCTTGGCCTTGGGGTTCCTATAATAGGAGGACATGGTTGTATTTAATAGATGGCAGAGCTACCCCAGGGGCGACCGTCCGGTGGACCTGGTTGCACAGGCCCATGGAAGGCCCTAAATGTCGAGGCTGTTCCGTGGCTGGCCACTGGGGACCAATACCCAGAGATGCTTTGGCTTTTGCTGCCCCGACCTGGGGGGCCTAATGGAGAGGTAACCTGGGCCCGGACAACATCGTCCTGCACATCTATATCTGAGGAGGGGAGCTGGGGATGAAACCTGGTGGAAACTCCCGGGCTCTGACTTAGGTGGGGGAAATGCAGGGAGCCTATGCCCTCACCAATTAACTGCTTTACTGTAGGTGGGCCTGGGGGCCTGGCAAACGTTTGAGAGGGCTAAGAACAGCGTAGGGGGGGGAATAACCTGCCCTATCACTGGCAGGCCCCAGTGGAGTGGTCTGACCCCTCACACACACCTTTTTCGGCTATTATCACACATGAAAGGTCTAATCTACCCCAACCAATTGGGGTTCATCCCTAGTCACATCACGGCATTGAACATAAGGAGGTAAAGTTACATGCTTATGGACCCCTGAACATAAATTCTGAGGCCTTAGTGATGTGAGTAGATATTGAGAAGGATTTTAACAGCTAGACTGGGAATACATTTAAACTATTTTGGACTGAATGGAGCTGGGGCTGAGATTTATTGAGTGGACTAGACTACTATAAGAGAGATTTCTGAACCGTATCAAGAAGAGCCGGCTGCAAGGCAAGGATGCTCCATTTCCCCACTGTTGTTTGTCATTACAGTGGAACAAATGGCAAACAGGGATAAATGGAACCTCACTTCGCTGGCATACACACTTGCTGCTCCACATTATTTCTCCCTGTACACTGATGATATGTTGTTTTTACTCAATGATAGGTGAACAGATCCCAGGAAGGCAATAGATCGACTAAGCATTTCAGGGCTGTGCAAACATTTTCCAAAAACTAGCATAAGTTTCCCAACATATCTTTCAAGGATGATGACCCTGACACACTTAGAATGATATGGGAGTCAACCTCGATAAAATATCTGGGGGTTTGCATCTAGGGGGCCAAAACTGATGTCTTGTGAGGGAATGTAGGAGCAGCCATTGCAGCCTTGAGATCCAGAGTGGCTTTCTGGAAGTTTCTCCCAATATCAGTGGCAGGGCCGAAAGGGAACTCACTATGTGTTGCAGAGAATAGTAAATGTAACCTCTTTACTATTCAATACCTTTCTGAATGCGGCCAATTTGCAGTAGGTGTAGTATATTACATTTTTTTTTAGTCTTTTTGTGTTTTAAGAAGGTATATTATATTGTTGCATTATAAGTGTAATACAGTTAATTTGTGTTTTATTTACTATGTACCCCTACCATAACTGCTTTACTATTTTGCTAGGTTACCGGTGTTTGTTCCCAGAAGTACATTTTGCGACTTGGATACCATTTTGGTGGATTTGAAATGGGAAGGGGTTAGGCTTAGATTCACACTGTAAAAACGACACTGCCCTATGATGAATGGAGGGTTGGTAGCTCCAGACTTCAAGACGTACTATTTGACAGTGCTGTTGCAATGGCTCACAGGATGGATACATGATCGGCTATCTGTTGGGCAACGGTTACAGTCAACCCCCCACTACTACACTTATTGATGAGAATACTCTTGGATCCGAAGCTGGATAATGTAGAGGAACATAGATCACTGAGGACAGTCAAATACTATTGGGTTAGGTGTCTGCAATAAACACGTCCAGATGCCCCATATAAACCCCAAATCCTCCTGCAATTCCTGACTGTCCTCTTCCTGTAGGGGCAGCTGGAGTATACTACATGAGTGGGCAGGGCAAGAGATTTAGGGGGTCATTACAACATTGGCGGTAAAAGGCACTTACCGCCGTGCAGAAGACCGCCAATACACCGCCGCAGCCGCGGAATTCCGCCACAGCTATTATGACACACATCTCGGAATCCGCCGAAACTCAGACACCCACACAAGTCCGCCACACCAAAGGTCAGTGATAAACTGGCGAAAACAAAACCTCCACCGTCACGGCAACAGAAACACGCCCATGCTATCACGACCCACAAATCCACGCGGCGGTCTTTCAACCGCGGAATTCCATTGGCGGTACACACCGCCGCGCTCAAAATACACACACATCTCCAAAACAACGCCACATTGGACAATTCAAAATACACACACCTGATACACATACAAACACCACTCCCACACACCAAACACAATATAAACCACACACCCAATTCACCCACAAACCCCAACGACCCAAAATTAGAGACGAAGGCGACAGAGATAGCACAGCAATAGGCAACCCCACCACACAGAGGCACACAACACCATCACCCACACAACATCCACGCACAAAATACCACACACCACTACACATCACCACACTCATCACCACATACACCCCACACACATCACCTACACCACCCCATGGCACGCCAAAGACACCACATGTTTTCGGAGGAGGAGCTCAGGGTCATGGTGGGGGAAATCGTAAGGGTAGAGGCACAGCTATTTGGATCACAGGTGCAGCACACATCTATAGCTAGGAAGATGGAGCTATGGCGGAGAATCGTCGACAGGGTCAACGCAGTGGGACAGCACCCAAGAAATCGGGAGGACATCAGGAAGAGGTGGAACGACCTACGGGGGAAGGTGCGTTCAGTGGTCTCCAGGCACAACATTGCGATTCAGCGGACTGGCGGCGGACCCCCACCTCCTCCCCCACAACTAACATCATGGGAGGAGCAGGTCTTGAACATTATGCATCCAGAGGAATGGACACTGGTAAGTCTAATCTTAACTATCATATCCCCCATATCATATCCCCCATCCTACCTGGATGCTATCACACACCCCCACCCTCACCCCCTCCCCTATCACTCCAACTCCTCACTAATGTACTAATAACACAAACCACACATCCCAACACCAAGCCCTGCATGACACAACAAAGCATGGACACCCATCACTAAAGCATGCCCACTGCACATACCCATAACAACCCCCCAACCATCATCACACAAGCCCCCACACAGGAATGCTAGCACAGGGGTACACGCTCACCCACCCATTGCACACCATGAGACACACAGATGTAATAATCATGCTTTTACACCCCTGCAGGGCCACTACCTAATGCCACCAGACAGGAGGGTCCAGACATCTCCACCCCACCCACAGAAGAGGCCCACAGTGATGACAGCAGCTCTGGCCAACTAGATCCAGATGACCAGCCCGGACCATCGTGGGCCTCGGGACAGTCGGTTCCGCTTGCACAGGCACAGCCCAACACTGACCTTCCACCCTCTGGTAACACCAGCACAGCACCCACTCAGCGGGCCCATACCTCCGTACCCAGGACACGTCAATCAGCTGTGTGTCCACCACTACAGGGAACCCAGGATAACCCACCACCCCAACAACAACAGGGACCTGGGGCAGTGGCAGTGGGCACACAGTCCAGGGGACGGAGGCACAGGAACACAGGGGAACTGGGAGGGCTGCTGTGTGACAGGGGGCGGACAGGCCCAGGGAACCCACTCTCAACGAGGCCCTCTCCTCCATCATGGGAGCCTACCACCACTCCCAGGAGACGATGGCTACGGTCCTGGCCAAGTTTCAGGAGACCCAGCGCATGCAGGACGAACAGTATTTGGGGTTCAGGGAGGAGCTCAGAACCATCAGCTCCGCCCTGGGCACCATCGTAGGGGTGCTGAAGGACATACAGAATACCATGAGGGACACCGTGCCACTCCAAGGGGCCCCTGGCACTAGCCTGGACGATGAACTGCCCACCACCTCCGCCGGCGCTAGTGGACAGGACGCCCCGCCACAGGACCACCACACCAGCACCCCACCCCCTGCAGACGGACAACCACCCCGCAAGCGGTCCCTGAGATCCAGGAACAGGACAGAGCACAATGGCAAGACCCCCGCCAAGAAATGAGACCACCTTGATTGACATCCCATTGTCCCACTTTGTTACCCTGTCCAGATTGGAACTGCCCCAGCTCCACTTCCTATGCCCATATGGGCAGTGCACCTGTGAGACTAATAGACTGGACTCTGCCATGGACATTCCTCCACCATCACCCATCACCATTTTGCCACCCCCTCCAATAATTAGCACTTCAATAAACACCCTTGAACCACAAAACTATCTGGAGTCAGTCTGTGATTTTGAAAATGTGTATTATCTATGACAATGACAAAATCCGTTCGAAAATGTAATGTCAACATACCTATGTAACACATCACAAGCCCATGAAGGATGCAAGCAGATGACACACGTTGGTAACCACACCTGTGAAACCGTAATGGAAATGTACCACTCAGTTAGCAAATACTGCTTCAAATTGACGGACAGGATAGAGGTAGAAGTGTGAAAGTAAATATATTAGTAAAAAAATTGTTCTCACCTGTGTGTCACTGGAAATATTGCTGTATGACAGAGTCCCTGTTAACAATGTCTTCTTCCTCTGCTTCCTCCTCATCACTGTCCACAGGCTCCACAGCTGCCACAACACCGTCATCTGGACCATCCTCCTGCAGAAAAGGCACCTGGCATCGCAAAGCAAGATTGTGAAGCATACAGCTGGCGATGATGATCTGGCACACCTTCCTTGGTGAGTAGAATAGGGAACCACCTGTCATATGGAGGCACCTGAACCTGGCCTTCAGGAGGCCGAAGGTGCGTTCGATCACCCTCCTAGTCCGCCCATGGGCCTCATTGTAGCGTTCCTCTGCCCTGGTCCTGGGATTCCTCACTGGGGTCGATAGCCATGACAGGTTGGGGTAACCAGAGTCCCCTTGGAGTTGACCCATCACATAAGGGATGCTGCTATTCCGCAGGATGTAGGTGTCATGCACTGAACCAGGGAACATAGCATTTACCTGCGAGATGTACTGGTCTGCCAAACATACCATCTGTACATTCATCGAATGATAACTCTTCCGGTTCCTGTACACCTGTTCACTCCTGTGGGGGGGGGGGGACCAAAGCCACATGGGTCCCATCAATGGCACCTATGATGTTGGGGATGTGTCCCAGGGCATAGAAGTCACCTTTCACTGTAGCCAAATCCTCCACCTGAGGGAAAACGATGTAGCTCCTCACGTGTTTCAGCAGGGCAGACAACACTCTGGACAATACGTTAGAAAACATAGGCTGGGACATCCCTGAAGCCATGGCCACTGTTTTCTGAAATGACCCACTTGCTAGGAAATGGAGTACTGACAGCACCTGCACTTGAGGGGGGATACCTGTGGGATGGCGGATTGGTGACATCAGATCTGGCTCCAACTGGGTACACAGTTCCTGGACTGTGGCACGGTCAAACCTGTAGGTGATGATTAAATGTCGCTCCTCCATTGTCAACAGGTCCACCAGCGGTCGGTACACCGGAAGATTCCGCCGTCTCCTCACATGTCCCAGCTGACGGTGCCTAGTAAGGACAACAGCGACCACAGAGTCAACCAATTCTGAGGTACCCACAGCTACACAGAACACGACACAAAATACTAAAATCTTCCTGTATGTGTGTTGAGTCCAGGCCTAGGTATGTGTGACGCAGTTGTAAATGAAGCCATGTGGGTCCCTGAAATGGCGGATGCCTGACCTCTAAAGTGGGACAATGGGATGTGAGGTAACTGCGCTGGCGTTGTACACCGTTGCGGTAGGCGGTCAAAGACCGCGGCGCAATGCTGCATTGGTTAACATTGCACCCTATGGGTCCCAGGAGCCAATGACAAAGTGTGCCGGCGGTGATGATACGCACTGCCGCGGACGTCACCGCCGCGGACGTGACCGCCATTTTCTATCTGTTCAATCACTCGATACCTGATCTTTGACAGGAGAGGACCTACACTGCAAGTGCTGCTGTGACCTCGGTCTGGAAGAGACAATGGCACGTGCATCTGGGGAAGGGACCCTGCCTTCACTGCACAGGTGTTGGAGAAGCTCGTGGACGGGGTCCTCCCTCAGTACACGCTACTCTACGGTCCTCCAGACCAACAGGTGAGTACATAGAGTGCAAGTTGTTTGGGTTATGCCTGGGTGGAGAGGGATGGATGTAAGTAGGAAGGGGGCAGAGTTATGCGAGCATGAAGGACTGTGAATGCATGTGCCACATGGCAAGGGTAGGGATGTGGGCACTCACTTCGACGGTGCAGTTGTTAATGACTTCTCTTCTTCCCCTGTACATTTCATGTAGGTCAGCGCCCACCAGAAGAAGGATATATGGCGTGCCATCGCCAAGGAAGTCCGGACCCTGGGGGTCCACCAGAGACAGAGCACCCACTGCCGTAAAAGATGGGAGGACATTCGCCACTGGAGCAAGAAGACGGCGGAGGCTCAGCTGGGGATGGGCTCCCAACGTGGGAGGGGTGCCCGTCGCACCATGACCCCCCTGATGTTCCGGATCCTGGCGGTGGCCTACCCTGAGATGGATGGGCGCATGAGGGACTCACAGCAGACACAAGGGGGTGAGTACACTCACATTCTCATGACTTTGCGCGCAGTGGAGGGGTCTGGGTGGGGGAGGAGGGCTGTGGGTTTCCCTAGGCCAGGGCGAGTTCCGTAGGCTAGGCCCCTCCGCAATGCAGGCAATGTGCCACTCCACCCCACCTCTGTAGAGTGCCAAAAACAGGTATACATGCCCCTGTGTCATCTATGTGGGCAGATGACACTCATAGGCAAGTAGGCCATATCCCAGGAACTGCATCTGTAGAGGCCAAGAGCACGGCGTAGTGCACTGGGCAGCTGTGTCTGTATTGTCTGCCAACGGTAGCGGTAAGCCATGCACTCAACCTGTCTTTCTTCTGTTTCCCCACCCCTTTTTGTGCTCTCCCTGTTCTTTTGTGCATCAGCATCATCAGGCGGAGATACAGGGGCACCGGAGCACGAGGGGTCTGCGTCCCACATGGCCATGGAGGACCACACCACGGACTCCGAATACACCATGGGGACGGAGGGCGAGGGGAGCTTCACGGCGGTCAGAGGATCAGCAAACAGCGACCCGGACTCGTCCTCCGATGGGAGCTCCCTTGTGGTGGCGGCACCATCTGTGCCCCCCACTTCTACAGGTACAGCCGCCACCCCCCCCCTACCAGCACCGCTCTCCCAGCAGCCCCTCAGCCTTCGCCCCGTGCCCACTCATCCAGGAGGGTGGGCATCACCTTCGCCCCGGGCACCTCAGCCCCTGCCCCTGTCACCCCTGCTGCCCTCAGTGAGGAGGCCATTGACCTCCTCAGGTCACTCACTGTTGGGCAGTCTACCATTGTGAATGCCATCCAGGGTGTAGAAAGGGAGTTGCAACACACCAATGCATTCCTGGAGGGCATTCATTCTGGTCAGGCTGCCCATCATCGAACCCTGCAATCTCTGGCCTCAGCACTGATGGCAGCCATTGTCCCTGTGTCTAGCCTCCTCCCTCCAACTTCCTCCACCCAGACCCAATCCCCTGTACCTCAACCTATCCCAAGCACACCATCAGACCAGCCTGCACACACCTCAACACACAAGGGCAGCTCAGGCAAACATAGGCACCACACATCCCACAGGCACTCACACAAGCATCACCCACATACAGACACAGCAACATCCACTGCCTCCACTGTGTCCCCCTCCTCGTCATCTCCCTCCTCACTCCCAGTGTCGTCTACACTCTCACCTGCATGCACTACCACAACAGCCACTAGGACTCGCACCAGAACACCCAGCACCACACCCCGCTCACCTGCACTCACCACCCCCACTACCATTTACACGTCCCCTGTGTTCTCTCCCAGTGTGTCTGTGATGCCCCCTCCCAAAGTACACAAACGCGGGCACACACACACCCAACATCCATCCACCTCACAACAGCCTCCAGAACATGCACCTGCACCCAAATCACCAAAAGTTACACCTCCTACAACCACCTCCTCTTCCTCCGCTCCCAGACCCCCTCCAGCTACCTGTCCCAGTGTTCGTCAGAAACTTTTCCTGAGCAACCTTGACCTCTTTCCCATCACCCCCCCCCTCCAATTCATAGGTCCCGTAGTAGCACCTCAGCCAAAAAGATTCCGGTACCAGTGGTGCCTGTTCGAGGTATGTGGAGCGCACCGGGCACCAGGGCAGCCAGTGTGACACGGAGCCAAAGCACTGCCAGTTCACCCCCAGTGAAGCACCAGAAGTTGGACAGTGCCCGACAGGAGAGGGGGAAGACACTTGCCGGCAAAGCCGCCCACAAGGGTCCCGGGGGGAGTGTCGAGTCAGCTGTGACTCCTCCCAAGGTGGAGAAGGGGCAGAAGAAGTCTCCAAAGTCTGGGAAGAGCAGCACGGCGGAGAAGGCTGCCATCCTCCCCGCTGCCCAAGACGCCACCGCCAGCCCCATCGTCACTGGTCAGGAGACCACCGCCAGAGTCAGTGCCCAGGAGGGCAGCACTATCAGTGCCCAGGAGGGCAGCACTATCAGTGCCCAGGAGGGCAGCACTATCGTCACTGGTCAGGAGACCACCGCCAGAGTCATTGCCCAGGAGGGCAGCACTATCGTCACTGGTCAGGAGACTACCGCCAGAGTCAGTGCCCAGGAGGGCCCCGGCAGCCACAGCCCCGCTGGGCAATGAGGGACCGCCATGGCACACACCGCAGCACAGGTCAGAGACAGCAAAGTCAAGCACCGCTGAACAGGGCAAAGACCGCCATGGCAAGCACCGCTGAACAGGTCAGAGACAGCAAAGTCAAGCACCACTGAACAGGGCAAGCACCGCTGAACAGGGCAAAGACCGCCATGGCAAGCACTGCTGAACAGGGCAAGCACCGCTGAACAGGGCAAAGACCGCCATGGCAAGCACCGCTAAACAGGTCAGAGACAGCAAAGTCAAGCACCGCTGAACAGGGCAAGCACCGCTGAACAGGGCAAAGACCGCCATGGCAAGCACTGCTGAACAGGGCAAAGACCGCCATGGCAAGGACCGCTGAACAGGGCAAGCACCGCCAACTCAAGCACCGCTAGCCCATGAGTGGCAGGGGCAGTGACGCAACAGGGACCGTCACGGGGTGAGTGATGCACTCTGGGCACCAGTCCCCCTCAAGAACCAGTGGAGATATGCATCCACTCCATCTATCCTGCACAGGATGAAGCACTCTGGGCACCAGTCCCCCTCCAGAACCAGTGGAGACATGCATCCACTCCATCTATCCTGCACAAGATGAAGCACTCTGGGCACCAGTCCCCCTCCAGAACCAGTGGAGACTGTTATCCACTTGTGAGACTGTGGCTTTGCACTCCCCAAGATGGTACAGTGGGCAACCCACCCACTCTAGAGACTTGAGAGACTGTGGCTTTGCACTCCCCAGGATACAGCAGTGGGCAAACCACCCAATGTAGAGACTTGTGAGACTTTGGCTTTGCACTCCCCAGGATGGTACAGTGGGCAAACCACCCACTGAAAAGACTTGTTAGACTTTGGCTTTGCACTCCTCAGGATGGTACAGTGGGCAAACCACCCACTGTAAAGAATTGTGAGACTGTGGCTTTGCACTCCCCAGGATGGTACAGTGGGCAAACCACCCACTGTAGAGACTTGTGAGACTTTGGCTCTGCACTCCCCAGGATGGTACAGTGGGCAAACCACCCACTGTAGAGACTTGTGATACTGTGGCTTTGCACTCCCCAGGAAAGTACAGTGGGCAAACCACCCACTGTAGAGACTTGAGAGACTGTGGCTTTGCACTCCCCAGGATACAGCAGTGGGCAACCCACCCACTGTAGAGACTTGAGAGACTGTGGCTTTGCACTCCCCAGGATACAGCAGTGGGAAACCCACCCACTGTAGAGACTTGAGAGACTGTGGCTTTGCACTCCCCAGGATACATCAATGGGCATGGAGCCCCGTCGTGGATCTGGTGTGGTGCAGTCATCCGGCTGAGGTGCCCCCCTTTTCCTTCCCCCTGAGGTGCCTGTTGTATTTCTATCTGATGCCCCTGCAGTGTTCTCTCCGTTCCAGGACAGGTATCGTGTGTGGGCCTCGCCCATACATTTTGGGCCCAGTGGTCCACGGACATTGAAATGTGCATACCTGTACTACTAATCGTGATGCATATATTTGGAATGTGTATATATTGATGTATATATGAGCTAACTGTTTTTTGATGCATTACAATGGTTGAACTCATTTCCTTTTGTCTTAGCATTCTTCCAGGGTGGTAGGGGGTTGTTACTGTGATGTTCGGAAATGCATTGGTGTGTGTGTTGTAGTGGGTGAGGGTCGGGTTGGGGGTGGGGGTGTTGCATGTGTGTGTCCGTGACTTTTGCCTCCCCCCCCCCTATGTCGTAGGTGCAGTACTCACTGTTGTCTTCGGCGCCGCCGTTGCTGATGTTCGTAGAGGAGCAGGAAGACAAGCGCAGGGAGTATTTGGAGTTCCGGCTCGATGGTGCCCTCCTTCCTCGTGGAGTTTTTTCAGGTGAGCGTTTTACCATTGAAATGTCTGTTTCCGCCGTGTTTTTATCCACGGTGAATCCACCCCGGAAAAGGTGGCGGTTTGGCCTGTTGTAATACTGTGGGCGGTACTTTGTCTTCCGCATGTCTGTTGGCGGTGACCGCCGCGCTGCTTGTCTGTACCGCCGTGGCGGTCGGAGCTTTAAAGTGGCTGTCTATGTTGGCGGTTTCCACCACGGTCATAATTCCCTTTTTTTTTTCGCCGACCTGTTTGCGGTCTTACCGCCGCTTTAACACCGTCTGCCAGGGTTGTAATGACCCCCTTAGTCTCCAGGTAATCTATTTTAAGCCAGCGAACTCCTGCCCTTTTGAGGAATTAACGGAGAAGTTTGACCTTCCGACTGGGAAATTTATCTTGTATGGTGCTGTGATGGCACCTCTTAAGACACTGGAAAGCGGAATAGGTAACCTCAGATGCACCGGGGATGCAACTTTATATGCACCACTTTGGGCACACACAAGGCTATATCGGGCTTTTATCAGACACTAAAAGCAAATATGAACACCCCTCTGTGATTTTAGAGCCAAATGGGTGGAGTAGGCAGGGCCCTTAATTACACAGGAAGATTGGGTAAAAGTGCTGGATGTGGTCCCGCAAGTATCTATGCACACAGTTTAAATTGATCAATTATGCTTCGTTCATAAGACATACCTTACACCTGGGAGAGTTAATAAATTGTTCCCACATGCCCAGAACATCTTCCCCATATGTGGCCTTATGGAGGCACAAATGTTACACATGGTTTAGGGATGTTCATACCTCATAAAATAATGGGCAGAAGTCCTTAATTTCCTTAATGGTGCACCTTCCTAAATATAGAACTATATAACGTGTTTACTGGGACTCTTCCCACACACAGCTAAAAAGAAACTCATGTCTAGATTCATGGATCTGCAGCTGGTTTTGGCCAAATGACAAATTACATTTCAGTGGAAAGCAGCCACGGGCCAATAGGTGGAGAGGTGAAAAAAGAACTCCTTAAATGGGCAGTGCACAAATGTGGTGCTCTCTTTAAAGATGCCAAAAAGGGCATTTCCATGCACTTTACAAGGGTGTGGGAGTTTATTATAGACACGATGCGTCAGAAAGATTCATTATCAGTAAATAGCACCCCCCTGGGAAATCGACCTCCCAATTGTCCTTTTCACCTGTGGACTAGAATCTCTCACTACATGCTTTGCTCACTACCTGACGATCCGCAGGCACCTGGGGACTGTTACTGGAAGTGCCTTTGCTACTCACCTGACTGCTGGATCATAAGCACCCTGGTGCCCGCTGGACAACTTTTTTACATGCAATACTTTGTTTCATATTAGACTATATATTAGACTAGGGAGTCCATAGGACAAGGAGGGAGGAGAGATGGAGATAGTTTCCCGTGCTATTTGTTGCTTATTGTTATAAATGCCCATGTTATTGAAATTCTTGATGAGATACCGCTGATATGTCTGAGAAATACCAGTCTATCCTGCTGAGACTGTCCTGATTGGCTATGATAAACTTGGCTGTGTCATTAAACTGATTCCCTGGTACTGTATACTGTTCTGATCTGTCATGATCTGTCACAGGGCCTTTGTTTCTATGCAAAAATTAACTAAAGTGTGTTTAAAAAAATCTGTGTAATTGTGCAGAGGAAATGCAGATTATCTTAAAACTGGAATGGTGAATGCCACTGTGCAGTCAACAAATAGATGTGGTGCAATCACCTTAAACTAAATTCTACACAAACTGATATGATGACCTGTGGACAATGGCACAACCACCATCGAACCGGTCATGGACACTCAGCCACATAATGACCAAAGCCTCAAGATCACCACATGCAGAACCAGGTTTGTGGAATATGCTGCCTTCCGCCAAGAATGATCACATTAGCCACTTAAGTCCTCTTCTGGGGACAGCAGTGGTGAACAAATGATAGAGGAGTCATGGCTTCCTTAACCTGGTCATCCTTTTCAGGTTAAAAACCTGTCTTCTTTATTTCGTTTACTTTTTTACTACCCTGAATTTTGACTCTAGGTTGTTTGTCTACAAACAGTAACGCTCTTGTTAGAGTGGGAGTGTGCATTCTGTGCATTGCTGATTACTACTCTACACCCTTCGGGAAAACGTTCTCATTTACTCTGTATTATTTTCTATTTCCTCTATAGCTCCTCTATCGGCTGATTTTTTTGTATAATTTGTATAATTGCACTTCCTCTAAAGAACTCTTCTGTATCACATCTCTTGATGGATGCCATCTTTCACATACCATTAGCCTCTTCCAAATCTTCTCCCTTTGTAAATCCCCCAATTATTGTAATTTATGTACAAAAGGGCAGACACTCCTATAAACATAAACCCTGACTCCTCCTCATATGCACTCAGTTGACATCAGAGACAATTGGTTGAAGACTTTCAAAAGGCATTACATACCACTTCCAAGGACTAGCTATTCTGCTGAATCATTCATTCATCGCTGGCCCGTTGCTATGCTTCAAACTTTCCATTTTGTGGACTTATTTGCAAAGTGTTTTCATTCACTATCACTTTTTTCTACAAGAGCCCATCATTTATAAGCCAACAAAATCCATGAACCTGGAATCTGCACTGCAGGGTGCACGGTAATGTGCATGCCTGTTCTCTGTAGAACTCTCCGCAAGCTTCCTCCCAATAGGGATTTACCACATCTCGTCTACCTGAAGCAGCACATGTACTTGTGACCTCCTTGCCCGCACATGCATACTTGCCCTCCCCCACCTCCAACATGTCCAGTCTTTCCACAACTAATGATGTCTGAGTTACTGTAAGAAGACGCCTGCAAGACTATTCCACTGGCCCCTCCTGCTCCTCGAATAAATTGCTGACTCCTCATTTTTCTTGTGTGACTTGCTACTCTCCAGCTTCCATCTAGCGTCTCCCCACTCATCTCCGTCATCATGATCAAGTTAGTGGATGTGGAGCAGACACCGAATCTAAAGTATGAGAAAGAGACAGGACATTGTGCACATACTTTCAATACAAAAAGGCCCTCACAAGTGAAATGCTTTACCATGTTCATTTGATTCTAATTTTCCAAAATGTCCTAAGTCTTCTACAGCCCTTATCTCAATGAATAATTCCCAGGTGAAGGTAGCCGCTGAGAATATCTCTCATGCAGCTCTTTTATTCCTGCTGAGTACCTTCAGACAATTCTGACTTCCATTGAGAGACTAGAGTGAAGTACCTGCACAAAATGAAGACATAACTGTGTCAGACTGCCATAACGCCTTTTTCCTGATAGGTCGTTTTTTTACCTATTACAAACCTCTCTACTAAGAGCTGTGGGATGCCATGTCTGAGACTACGGAGCCGTGCTTGTCCTGAACATTGCAGAGTGAGAAATTGAGTTCTGCCCTCTCCAGGAGGGCCTGAGGCGTTTTTTTTTCGCTAAAGAATGTTTTAGACAAAGCATGTATTTTACAACTTTACCTTTTTTCAGATTAAACGTCGTATTATTTACAGGCAGCTCTAAAGAGAGTCTAATCAAATAGCCGCATACTGCATGGATTGCCACGGTCCAAAGTATTATTTCTCCGAGGTAGAACAACATATATGTGCCAATAAAAAAATTATGTGCCAGATACAAAAATGGATACACAGGTAGCAAGTGTTTGAGTTACAGTGCCTGTATGAGGCATTGTACAGCACTGAATGAATACATGGCCATGTGAAATCTTATTCAGAGACAAAATACACCAGTTTAAAATTCAGTTTAATGAATTTATGCACATCAGTGTTGGTGAGCTAGATAAGAATCCATTAAAACAAAAACCTGTTGCTACATAATTCTGCTAGGGACCATGCAAAGTGCTGGTAGAAATTCCAGATGGTTGCCATGGTCACTGATGCTGAAACAATGTCAGTTCCCTTGTGATTACAGACAGCTCACTGTGTCGAGTTTACTGAAAGTCGGACCAGTGAGAAGACTGATGAAGGTGCTTTAATACCTGAGACACAGCAACAAGATAAATGAATTATCCATTCCATTTCTGGTAATATCATTGTGCTAGTTTCCAAATTTGAACTAAGAAAAACGCTGCTCTATGTTTTTTTCTAAGTTGACCACGTAAGTAAAATGTCCTAAGTAAAATGCCCTAAAATCATGCCGAAGGCCACGTTGCTCAAGTACATACAACAGTATGTTCTAAGTAAAAATCACAGTTCACAGGCATGTACAGTACACGATTCATACCAGAAACCAAACTTCTCCAGTAGATAAAGCCCCATTTAAATTCAAGCACCATTCCAAAAATGCTATCCACATCAATTCCCAAAGACTATGCCTTTACAACACCTATTCACCTTCGTACAGGGGTATAATGCAAGCCCCTGAAGCCCCTGCAGCGGTGGGTTCGGTGCCCAACCCTTGCAAGGGCTGCCAGTATGGGTTATCACATACTCAAAGCAACAAGAAATGTCCTCCCACATAAGACCTAACTCTAACATGAGTCATACACATTTGAGGGGCTGGATCATGCCAACTCATTCAGCATTGAAAGCACCCCCCTCCCTTTTAGCCGTATGGGTAAATGTCACAGAGTCCAACTGCTAATCTAGTCCTGCTTGTGTGATGGTTAGTCAGAATAGTTTCTTCTCTACCATGAAATCAATCTCAATGCCACAGCCCTTTAGGACCACCACACGTCGCACCACTCCAAGTAAATATCTTTTCCCTGAGCCTCACCTCTTCCACAGCGCAGGAGCCCTCGTCTCTGTCAAGAATGTACTAGCAGATGGGAAACCTATCCAGACTGCCGGAGCCATCACCTTCCTTCTCTGGTCATTCGGTGCCAGCTCCTGAACCGAGGCAAGGAGCAGCTTGCTCTCAACCACTGCACTTCTTGAAGTATTCCTGCAGAGACATTCTGTCCTGCCTGGATATCTGACTTGGTTACCAGGCTCACTCATATTCTAGAATCAGGATATAGATGTTGATACAAGAGTTTTTCTCCTCGTGTACCTGTCAGGGGATTTCTGGCCTATAAGACAACATGACCTAGTACTCTTTTCTCCACTTAACAGTATTTTCTCTGTGATCATCAGACTCTTCCCCACAGCATACCTGCTCCTGTTTTATTACTGTTTGTTGTATTCTTGGATCCCTGTTCCTTCCCTTGCTTTGTTGGTATGTCTGCTGCCCGCTCTTATCTCCTTTATTATAGCTTACCAACTTATTGGTGATTTTGGATGCAATATGCTTGCTTAATATTAGATATTATACATTAGGATTAGTACCTATGTTCAGGAACATGAAAGAGCCTCCAGCCCAGCAGGGTAAGATTCAAGGCTGTGGCTGACAAAGATCGCTTGAAGTTGGATATGTCATCATTGTGCACCTGCAGACACCATTGATTTTGGGTCCAACAGTTTTAAGTGGGGGGGGGGGGGGCAAACCTGGATTTCGTATCCACCAAGTTGGCTTCACAGGTTAGATAAATTTGCAGCCCTATGCCAGCCCAAGGTTTTATTTTCAGACTCAGTCACTTGTTTGGATAGCAGTATCCTTCAGTGGATTAAGGGTGGAAGCGGTAGCCAGGCAGGGCTCCAGGAGGTTGTATACCTTTGCTGCAAGGACCCAATGTACCAGCATTCAGAGCAGAAAAAAGCTCTCAATGGGACAAACGTGTTTTTTCTTGCCCACCTAGGGTGAACCTTTCTGGGCAAGAGCCTTGTTCCAGTTCTCAGGGGAAAAAAGGACCAAGTCCCACTTTCTCCAACTGCTGGGAAAGTTCCTTCTGGTCTGTCCTGCAGCCCGAGCTCCAGGGAGCAAGTCTATAAGCAGAAGGTCTCTCTCCTGCAAGGTCTTCTGCAGGATATAAACGTCTGTGATCAGCTAGACCCTCTTGGAGTCAGGAGCATTTGTTATTTTTGTGTCCCTGAAGCAGGCAAGTGGCGGGGCAGCAATTTTTTAGAGCAATTCCCGTCTCTGGGTGTCAATAGAATTGCTCAGTCTTTAGGCAGCATTCAAAAGTCTTCTTCCAGTGACCTTCTACTTCAGGTAGAGTCTTCTCACATCCAAGAATGTTCTGGGGAGGTGGTAGATGAGGTGTCAGACTTATCCTGTGCATTTGCAGGTGCGCAGAGATGTTCTGAAACCCAAACCTATTTTCTTACAAACCCTAACTCCTTTTGCAGCACTTCCTTTATGTCTTACTGTAAAATTATTCTGAAGCCTTTGTTCTAATATGGCAGAACCCTTCTGCCACCAACGAAGCCTGTCTTCAGCACCTTGGCCACAGCTCTATGTAGATGAGCTCTCTTTTCACATGACAGGGTCAAAATTAGTTCTCTCCCCTATTGTGATGGGAGCCTGACTGTCTAGGACGGTTTTAATTCACTGTGAAAGCATACTAACCGCAAAATTGTGTGGGTCCTGTTTTAGAAAGGCACATTTCAAGGGTGAAATTAAGCTGTCTTAAAATAGGTTTTTCCTACATGATAAAAACACTTCTCTCAACCGCGTGTCACTGCATTGCCCAGTCAGATCAGAGTGGTGCCCATGGTAGACATGTGTTTGTCATCAACGGTTAGTGGCATGGAGAGTAATAATACACACTCCCGGGTATCGAGTGAAATAACAAGTATACTGTTCCTATTAATCCTCTGGGTAAGTACTATCAAAGGAGAGTGAAGGTTGGGGGAAAGGTTTACATTTTGGAGCAACAGCCCTCACCCACGGATACCAGTGGCATGCTTCATCATCAGGCAGCTCCTTGCTGGGCCAGTGCCGCAATGTGCTGTAAAAAAGTGTTTGATGATGATGAAAATTATTTCAACTGGCATAGATCAGTAAGGTTGGGAGTGCTTAGTTATAAATAACTAGTGACCCCACTTAACTTGTTTATTATTGTGGTGGCCCTTCTTAAGAGATAAAAACAAAGTGGAATAGGAAGGAAATTAATGTTTCTTCTTCTAAAGAAACAGTCAAAATGTGTCTTGCTTTTTATGGGCGAGCACAAAGTGCTCCGTCCATTCTGTAATCTCTCTTTGGGCTTAAAACCACGCCCATGCCACGTCAGTCACTTGCATTGGTTCGTGGGCTTGCCTTTTAAAATCCGCTTGCTTTCATTTGTGAAAGGCATGCATACGTCATGCCTTTTCCGGTGTTTAGCCCACCTACACAGCACCGGTAAAGTACCAAAAACATACGAGGCTCGATGTTTTCAGCCTGGAGTTCAGACTACTTTATCTGTTTTTTTTCCATGCAGCGTGGTCGCGCTGCATTTTTGTTTGCTTTACTACGCAATAGCTCTAACTCGAACAAATGTGAGACCCGTTGCATTGAAAATGCTTGTCTGTAAAGTCAACAGATCTATAGCCATTTAGCAGGACCTAGAAACTCCTAATCTACACTACTTTGGGACTTAAATTCAGTAATAAAAAAGTACCCAAGTTTAGCAACCACTAAGCACGTGTAGATAGATACCTCAAGTAGATTGTAGACATACTGTCTCTAAAAGCCTCTGAACAAAAAGCAAACAGATAGAGATACACATACGTTGTAAAAAACAGTATTTTCATCGCACAACAGAGTGTGTACAATTCCATGGCTGCCAATGTGTAATGCAATAATGAAAGTGTGTAAATAGTGTCAGCTCCATTCAGCATTCCAACCAGTGCTTAATTTGTAAATAAAGAGGTGCCGGTGCCCAAAGACCTCCTCTTAAACACAAGGCTGCTGCAATTAAATGTGCGAACACGGAATACTGAGGCGGCTTAAACCTGAAGCCATCTCGGGCCTCTTCAATCTATATAAAGCCACTCGCTGCCCCTTCAGCTCTCTCTTGCAGCTTTCTACTTTCTCCCTTTGTGACGCTTTTTCGTTTTTCCCTTCCTCCTTTCGTTTTTCCTTCTTCCTATGTGTCTTTTGCTCGCAGCAAATCCGTTAGGCAAAAGAATGAGCCCCGGCCCTTAAAAATAAGTGCCGGTGCTCAGCACCGGAAACAACAAGCACAAATTAAGCACTGATTCCAACTCGTGTCTCAGTGTTACTGTGACCAAATAGCAGTAATCACAGGTTTAACACCCCAAACAAAAGTATATCAAACAAAATTGAAAAGCAAGCATCTGAAATGTCTTACCTAATCTCTGGTTGGATTGGGCCCTCTGGATTTGCGGGACCTCAGTAGATCGCTGACTTTGTGGTTTCTAAAAGTAAAATGGTAGTGGAAATGATTGCCAAAAATGATAGGCATCGGAATGGCTTTCCAATGACTAAGTCCAGCAGGATAATACTTACTGACGCCCTCGAGGACAATGCCGGTAGACCTACCCTGTCACTGCGATCCTGGAGGTGAAGGACGACGTTTCATTGGCGTGATGACGTAGGTGTTTCACACTGATGCATGGGTGTGTCATTTAGACGTGTTGGTATGAAAGGAGAATGAGGGGGATGAAGGACAATGTCCCCCCGCCTGCACCATTTTAGGCAACAATTATAAAAGAGTGTGCCAGGATAACCCAATCATAAAAATCAGGGATTAAAACAGGTTTCTTAATGGACAAATAGTGTGATTGTAAAATGGGTCACACTACAATTTAAAAAATAATATAGATACCCCCTTTTTTGCATGTTAATGAAATAGGAGGTGCACAGTTCTTTTCTATAGTCTCACAGAAAATGTATACATGAAGATTGCCACAGTGAAATGTTGCCGCACTAGAAATTGAAGTAGGACAGAGGCCTGGATTAATAGGAACAGTGTACTTCTTATTTTACTAAACATTTATTTGTGTCATATATGTGGCTGGTTTAAATATATGTGGTGCCACATATAAAATTCAGTTCCCATGGCATGGATACATTTTCTTGTCCACCTACAATGCTTGTAGAGGACAAATAAATGGACCAATTGAGTGAAGACAATTTTACCAATACTATGTTAAGGCCAGAGCACAAGCACTGTGGCACTGAGCAGCAGTGGCACAGGGCACAGGGCACATGATCCTAGCTGCTGCCAAAATAGCATTCAGAAAAAGATGAACAATCTGTGCCCCCCCAAGAAAGGAGAATTTGGTACAGTGTTCTTCCAGGATACCTTCCACATATCACAGTTGGAGCCATTTGTCTTTCCTTTTCACTCATTGGTGCTTTCCATTTAACATTATATGTCAGTAGGTGAGGTGGTACGGTGTCTTTTCTACACATACTGTTTAGAGGTTTCCTGTTTTATTTTAAGGTTTTTGGTGAATCAAGGGTAAGTTATAGAAGTTGTGATCTTCATTTTCACTTCTCAATAAGGTCCTGCATTTTTAGTTGGTTGGTTTTACATCACAGTAAAAATGTAAAAGGATTAAACAGATCAATGATGTAAAGTACATGACAAATATTCAGCAATTTACTCTGATGTGAAATGAGAAAACTAGCTGTCACCTACATTTGATATCAGAGCATGCTTTTTCCCAGTGAGTCTTAAATGATTCCTCCTAGATTTCTCTGGGAAGATGAGGAAACTCTTAAGTGAGTAGATTCTTTTGGGCACTATCATATGATTCTTCAAAGAAATTCTCAAGAGGGAATGCGTAAGACAGTATGGCGTGAAAGTGACTTCTGAAAAATGTCAAGTAGAGCAATTAGTTTAGACTGGTGTCATGTAGAACATACAGAAAAAAATAACCTATGTATTTAATGTAGGAAATAAGTGAACAAAAAACATATTTTTTCCTACAAGTTGTTAAGCCTCCTGTTTGCATTGCTTAGGAAACACCAGATGTGGTTTTGGATACCTGCAAAGGCTGACAGGATGCCTCAACTGGCCCAGTAAGATATCTTGATGGATCTTGAGGATGGATCTTTTCGGATTGACTGACGTACAGTTCTGCACACTGTCTGGCTTACCCAGATTGAAGGACAGTAAAAAACAATGGTTGTGAAAGATCCTGCATTGTAACAACTGAGTTACTGAGAGATGCAGGGGTGCCCTTAAAACATGCAACATGCCAGCAGATTGCACCACTATTCTGTTGCTGGCAGTGCTGGAGTGAGGGGGGAACCAGTTGGGTACCAGATTCAGCAGCTAATATGCAGCTGGATCGTGGACCTATAAAGTATGTTGAACTGGTCCTGGTGTAATTTGCAAACACTAAGGCTCAATTCAGCAGAGCCCACATGTTGTTTGTATTCTGTTTGCAGCAGTAATGGGCAGGCTGCGAGTTTTTTTTTTTTTCTCTTCTAGTTTGAGCTCAAAACAAAGGACGAAATTAAAGGGCCATCAGCCTTCCTTTTATTCAAGTATAATCCTGACTAGGAGTTTTCTGCAGCCTAACATCTAGATGCCAATGCTAAAAACTTAAGAAAAACTTTGATTTGGAGGCATGTTTTTGACTTTGTGAAACTCCTACATGTAAGAGATATGCATGCACTGTTAGAATGTCAGATGTATGAGTATGTACAAGTATTTACACAAATGACAAATTTAAGTAGCACTCACTATTTTATTTATACTTTTACAGCTCTACTCATCCCACTGTAGGGTGTCAATGTGTTTTATACCACATGCACACATTTGCATTGACAGGCTGTACAAGTGTGTAGTGTGAATCAATGTACAGGATGTTACATAAAGAGTTTCAAGTTGTACAAGTCATTCATCAGTTTTACTGGTATGGAACATATGCTAAGATTGTACAGGTGGAAGAAACTCAAAGTCAGGATTTCAAATGTAACACAGTGCTTGGGGCTGTCCTTTATTAATACCCAAACAAATTATTTTAGCAGCCCTATAATAACAGATTGAGAACAAACAATAAGATTTTGTTAGAGCTGCCAGCCTAAGGGTGGACTTACCCCCAACATTTTGCCTGCTTACCTCCATTTCTTTACCTCGTTTTTGCTAGCTTTAGGGCTCTGTGCACTTTACCACTGCTAACAAGTGCTAAAGTGCTAAAGGCCTTTATTTAATTTACTTGTAGGTCCCTAGTAAAGTGGTACTGCCCAGGGTCTGTAAATTAAATGCTACTAGTGGGCCTGCAGCAGTGACTGTGCTGTACTTGTGTAAGTATCCTCTTACCGTGCCTCAGGCCTGCCATAGCAGAGTCTGGCTATGCAGTTTACACTGCCATTTCAACCTGGCAAAATAAACCTCTTGCCAGGCCTAAACCTTCCCTATTTATGCATATAAGTCACCTCTAAGATGGCCCTGTATGACCCACAGGGCAAAGTGCAATATGTTTAATAGGCAGGACATGTACTGTTAAGTTTTACATGCTCTGGTAGTGAAACCCCCCAGATTCTTTTTTTCACTACTCTCCCATAGGATAAAATTGGGATTACCATATAACCTCTTATAAGTGTAATTCACAATCTGGCAGACATACGCTTGTCAAGTTTGGTGTTTCAGGACTCACAATTTAAAATTACAACTTATGGTGAAGTTGGATTTTAAATTGCAGTTCTGAAAATGCCACTTTTAGAAAGTTGGTATTTTCTTGCTTTAGCCTTTTGGTGCCTACTGTCTGTCTCCAATACATGTCTGGGGTGGGATGACAGCTGAGCTTGTGAATTCCCTCTACACAGCCACACACAAAGGGAGCTTAGGTGTGACTGATGGGCCCCACAGTCTGATAGGCATCCTGGCCAGGATGGGAGGGAGGGAGGGTCTGACACTTACACCTGAAAGGGCAGTATCCTGCCCCACACAAAGGGCTACATATCCTCTGTACTGAGTCTAGAGCCAGGGAAGGAAGGGATGAGCCCTGTGAACTTCAAAGACCTTTCTTTGAAGTCTTGCCCACTTCAAAGGCACAACTGGGTACAAGCACTGAACCCCTGACACCACCAACTCAGTACACTTCTGGACCTGTAGATACTCTGAGAGGATAAAGAATTGCTGTACTGCTACAAGTACCACCACTCTGCTAAGCTGCTACTCAGCTGGACTCATGCTTTGCTGAGCTGACCTGCTCCCTCCTGCCCTTGTCCCTAGGAGTGAGAAGGACTTGACCTGCATCTCTACATAACAAATCCAAAGTGACTCCAAGGTCTTGCTGACTTGCCTCCTGTTTTCTGATGTCTCAGGAACACAAAAGACTTTCAGCCCATCTTCTACAGCTCTGGGACCCACCTACAACCAGTTCCTGATCCACAAGAGGCACCTCTCCAGTCCTGGGGCCTTGGAAGTGGTTTTTAGGCTCCTGAAATCATGTTTGTGGGTTCTTCATGACTGTGAACGAGCCCGCTCGCGTTGGAACCGCACCACTTGCCCGAAGAATCAGCACGAGTTGCCGCATGTTTGCCTCTTCACACAGCAAGCCTCACCGATTACAACCATGAGGCTCCAGCCTGCCCGTCCTTGACACCCGGCTAACTCTTCGCACCCACGGACTACCGCCAGTGATGTTCACCTTGCACCTGGAGAACTTCCTCACGAGCTGGACTCTTGGCTTAATTATTGAGATGGCAAAACTTCCACTTACCTGGGACTCTATTCGACCTGCTCTCAATCATGGTCAGTCTGAACCTTTGGATTTACCCACTACTAGCGTGACCAGATATCCCTGGTTGGCTCTTTATGCTTTTGAGCACTATATTGCATTTTAATATTTTAAAAAATCCTATCTCGACTTCTACTTATTGGATATTTGTTGTTTTGGTCTTGTTTTGTTCATTAAATTAAACTCAATTTTTCTATCATATTGTGGGTTATTTTTGTGTGATGTTTTCACTGTTTCACAAATACAGAGAGTGTAGAGTGAAGCATGGACGTTAATTCACCATAATGCCAGGGGAAGCAGAAGTGACATGACACGCACTTTGACCTCCACTTTCACTCATGCACATACACTGAAATTCACACTTACATACACTCTGACATAAACACGCTCACAACATGCATTTAAAAGCATTTTTTACTTAGCTGCCAAGGAAGGGCATATTCCAGCTAAATATACTCCATTTTTATTAGATTAATAGTGAATAACATATTATGATTTGCTGTTAGTGTAATAAAACGATGACAGAAAACAAAGAGAGTGGAGCCTTAACTGACATCCATAAGGACCAGCTGCCTCTGTGTTCATAGCACTGAATGTGCCACGTCTGAGGACAGGGGTCACAAAGGTAGTGCCAGGGATGGAAAAAGGCAAGCCAGGGGTCGCAGCTGCAACCCCTAAGTGACGTATATGGCGTGAAGACTAAAGGACATAAGAATGCTGCACAAGACACAGACTCCAACCAATAAACTATTAATTGAAAACAGAAAGCTAGTCACATGGGTTCTTTGTAGGCTCCAAAAACGTGATTTGGTATGGGAATACCGCACCTGTGATTTGCCGCACTGCAGAAGGCAGTATGTTAAGGGTGTGCTAATAACACACCATTCCTACTCGTGCACCTTTAACTTGTGGATACTTCTCTGAGTGTGTGTTTGGCCACCTGTTCCGAGTCACACAAACTCAGAATGTGCTCTGTTTCTGCTATAAAATAAACGAAAGACTTCAGCTGGCAATTTTTTTCTGGCAAACAGTATGGTTTTGTATTGACTGCTGCTAAACTTGTGATCCTAAAACAAAATATTCTCCTATTTGAACCACATTGCCTCTTAAGGTAAGCCTGACTGTGCTGTGCCAGGGTACCAGAGGGTGAGCACAGGTTAAGCGAGGGTGTGTTTGTGACCTACCCTGAAGAGGATTGTGGTTCCTGCTTGGAGGGGGCACATACCTCTGCCAACCAGAAATCTAGTTGCTAAAAGATTTTAAACCGAAGTCTTGCAATTTGCAATATGCAGGTCCTTGTTGATGGTTCATGGCTCTCTGTGCTATATTAGTAGAATTGCAATTTAAGAAGTACGAGTAATAAAAGGATCTCTGCATCAAAAACTGTGACCTACTTACTTACGTTTCTATATAACATAATGATGTGTCATCTGCATCGCAAAGTATTTTACAGGAGACACATTAACCCTTTATGCTACTTTATGAGTCAAAACAGTGACTAAACAAAACACACATCTCTCCAGTAAGTGCTTTATCCCATAGAGGTATCTTACTAGTATTATTATTTTCTGACATTTACCGGGTACACTAAGCTCTCTGCAGCAGGTGCTTTAACCCCATAAGGTATTATAAAATGCAGCTTTTGCAACCAACTAAGCCAGAACAGATTTACTGCTACCTTTCTCCTTGGTGCCAATTTATTTGTGATCCTCTTTTTGTTGCCCACATGAAACCCAGTTTATGTGTTTCCAGGATAAAGTTTTCCCAATTGGCAAGGCGGGCAATCTGCCATCGGCTGCTGAACACCTCTGCCCAAATCCAGCTCAGGCTGTTTCTTTTGGGGGGGGTGAATAACTGGCCCAAACTCCCTCACCATTTTAGCTGCAGGCTCATAATTTGCAAGAATGTTGCATCCTTAGCAATCTGATTCATATGCTAAGCTGCAGACTTAGTGGGACCCAATGCACACAAATTCAGACAGGCTAATTGTCACAGACATAATGACAATGGTCACTGGGACTGTCACAGTATGAGGTGTGTCTGCCTTTGACTCCCCCCAGGTGTGACTGAAACCTTTGGAGCTGGTATTTCGAAGCAGTAGCACTTTACTGAAGGAGAGGGTGAAAGATGAGAGAGGGAGGACTGGCGAGGCCATTGAGAGGGCTCTGTTTATTTTTTCTGCCCTTCTGCCCCATCTCTACTCATTCCATTTCAGGCTACTGGTTTGTAGTTGCTGTTCGAGTGCAGCATTACTGAGGTATGTATCACTTCTTGGAGAGTCTCTTTAAGATATTTGAGAGGGAGAGGGATCAAGAGACAGCGAGTGGAGTGATGTTTTTACCACCAGGCTCAGCATCAGTTCAGAGGGTTGTAGGCCCTTGGAATAACTGAGATGTTTTACACTTTGACAGAGGTGCTCTTTTACAGGGGGCAGTTAAAATTAAATGTATTTTGTAATTGTTCTCCAAAATAAACTGCCCCACCTCCTCCAATCGTGCCAGCTTCTGGCATGACTACTTGTGGTTACCCAATCTATCACTAAGCTGATCTTCTGATTCGACAATTTACTTGGGATGAGGAGGAGCTTTGAAGTTCTGGTGGTGAGCGAGAGCTTCAGGGTCTTAGGGTGAGCAGAATGCCTGTGGAGCTTTGGGTAAACTGAAGCCTGAGGGAAGCACATGGTAAACATGATCCCAATGACGGAGGGAAAGAATGATCTTCCAGGTCAGAGTAGGCAAGACCTATAAGGCCTAAGGTTGAAGAATGAAATGGATTGCAAGGCCACCTAAGAGTGAGCAATAGTGTAAGGGATCTAAGACTGAGTAAAAGTCTCAAGGGACCCAAGAGTGGAAATGAGCTTAAAGGTCCTGATGGTAATTGGGTATTTTAGGGACTAATGTTGATGAGCAAGAGTCTTGGGGGGCAAGAGTGGAAATGATCTTAAGGGTCATGGGGGTAACTGAGTACTTTAGGGAGCAACTGATGAACTGGAACCCTAACTGAACCAAATGTCTGTTGATCAATAATTTTACCTTAGCTGCAGTTGACAGTATTTTGGGGTCTAGTAGCAATTTATGCAGTGTACAGGAAATAGTGCTTCTTTGTTTGTGTTGCACTGATTGAGTGGAGGGCATCCCCATCTTACAGCTTAGCCTCTCTTTTTTGGGAAACATGATTCTTTGGGGACCTGCAGGTGAGGATCCCTATGGTTGAACAGGAACTTAAGGGCATGATGGCAGACAGCATTCAGGGATCAGAGGGTGAGGCAAGGGACTTAAGGGTGAGCAGCAGATTTTGGGATCTAAGGGTGAGGAAGGAATGTATAGGCCTGAAGATGATTGTAAGACGATCTGTGCATTTGGTGCATGGGAATAATGATTTCCAGTCCTGACTAAAGTTACTAGCCTTACAAGCTTTAGAACCACTTCAATCATCACAAAATGTTACAAACATTAGCGCCTTCATCCTAACTAAGGGCCTGATTTAGAGTTTGGCGGTGGGGTTACTCCTTCACAGAAGTGTCTGATCTCTCATCTGCTGAAATATAAATCCCATTATATCCTGTGGGATTTATGATTCCACAGATGGGTATTCATCACCGTTGTGATGAAGAAACTGCAAAACTCTAAATCAGGCCATAAATGTTTTGAGAAGCACTGCCTTCTGTAAATCTGGGCCACTTTTTTATGTCCGAACCTATTTGCAGTCCCAATCTGGCCCTGAATCGTGTTACTTACTGTGAGTGTGAGGTAATGGCCCCACAAGCACGAGCCCTATTGATAGCAGGTAATAATTTCACACGGGCGCAGTGTCATACCATGTTGGGCAAGACCACGTCCCTCATCTGTTTAACCCCTCAGACTAGTCCGGCCCTCAAGGTGCATGTGGCATATGCAGAACTAAATCAGAGAACTCTTGGGTTGAAAATCTGCAAATTGCTTATTAAAGCCCCAAGCGAAAGGTCTCTTTCCGTCGCCTTTTAGCCTCACCAGGGGCGTGGCTTCAGGGAGTGGTGTTTGGGCTGTGATACCCCCCCAAAAAATGCATTTCTGGCTTGAAAGTTGGGTTTGGGGCCCCTAGGTCGGGTCTGCTATGCCTTTGTTGGTTATTCTAGTCATTGTTTTACTATCAAAATTTTTATTTTCTTTAAAAAAAAAGAAAAGAAAGAGAACTGAGGCAGAGGCCAACCTAAAGCAAATAAGTATTGAACCTGTTTCTCATGGGAGCAGTCTATCCCAAACCTTGGCCATCCCTCCACCCTTAGGCCTAGTGTTTTTTAGTTGGGAAATTTGAGATTCACTTCCCCGTCCCTTCCAATCTTACTGACTAAGATGCACCTCTGAGTCTTGTATTCAGTCAAGCGGGCTCGCGCTCTAACATCAGGAAAGCAATTCTTCCGGTGTGAAGAAACAACAACATTTCTGTGATTGATTGCCCTTCATAAATGTGTCCCTCTAGCAAAATGGACGGGAAAAATAAACAGCTGCCTTAGGTGCGCTTCCATACCTGCTCTTCCATATTTAAAACACAACGGCTCATTTGGCAATTCATGAACCAGCTACCAGAGGACGAAATAAATCAGGGCAGCCCACTTGCAGTTTGGCCTGGCGCATTTTGTTATAGTGTTTGTGTTGTGGGAAAATGTCTCTCTGGGGCGTCATATTTGTAACCTGTTCACACATATCACAAACATTCAATAAAAACTCTCCTCCATGGTCTCTAAAGATGTATTTCTTAGCTACCTGATACAGGTATGATTGCATTGTGTGTTCGTGTGATTGGACCTTTGAGGTAGCCCAGTCCCGCGTTTGAGCTTTATTCGTGCCATCTTACCTTACAATTCACGAGCCCCCTCTAACTCAGAAGTTTGAGTTCCATGAATAATTCTGCAAGATGTCCTGCCTAAATAGGCCTTTATGTATGCGCATGTTTACACCGCATAACCCGCAGACGCATCATTCTAACTGGGATTTACAATCCTGCCGGTCTTGTACGATAAAATGCCGATGACAATGATGACATTTATTTCCAGTGAGGCTGTGAAAATGATGACGCTGCGTAGAACCTTGTAAGTTACTGTCAGTACAACTGCTACAAAAAAAATGTAAAGCTGTTTCATTTCTTTGTCGGGACCATAAGGACCAGAATTGCCCCTTCCTATAAAGAAAGGTTTGTTGTTCAGGTTTACGCTTTTATAGGTTGAACAACATAAACAGGTCACAGTTGAAGGCTTTGTTCAGATGATAAGCAGAACAACTAAAAATTGTACGCCCTAGATTTTTCTATATGCATGCTTGGGGAGAAATTGCTCATGTTGGAATATGGGCTGACTTTGCTAGTTCGGAATGTGCTGTTTTTTTATACAGACACATTGTGTCTGACTAAAAATTTCTGGTTTTGAGTCTTGAAAGTCTCAGACTTCTACTGGTCTTGTAGGATCTATTCCCATACATTGGTCATGTTATGTTTCCTTACTAAATATTTGATTAGTGCCGCATTCACCAATTACTTGTGCATTTGTGCATACTGCATGATGTTGAAATTGGTCTGTGGTGACTTCCCTCAGACAAATGCGGGGAGGATATGTTGCTCAGTTCTCAAGGCTCTGATACAGGGGCTTCCTGGATTCAGGAATACCTCTTGGGAATTTCAATTGACCAATTATAAATCGTTTCTCCTCGATTTGTTTACCTCATATACCTCGCATTTGACCCTTGACTACAAATGTCCTGCGGGATATATCAATTTTGCACCAGTGATCAGCTCCATATTGTAACTGGAAATCACATGGGAATTTCGCCCTGCAGTTCAATAGAAATAAAATATAAACTGGATCTAATTGAAACACTTTGCAATGGATTTTCTGTTGGATATTCCAGCTGGAAGAGCGCTAAGCAAGTATAATCCTCAGATGAAGCCATAACTTTAACACAAATATATACCACTAGAAAGGATGTGGCTCCTCGATTGCAGCATCTGGAAGAGTTTTGTTGGAACTTGGCACTGCTTCGTCAATTCGTATGCCAACTTTCTGCAGAGAGTGATTTAGTTCATCACCTACTGCCTAGGCCTGGGCAGAACTTGTAGAGTTCTGCTCCACAAAATTCCGTGAAGTGCAAAAAAACTCTGTAAGATTACGCAAAACTCAGCGAGTGGTGGAAGTGCTTGTCCGGCCGTGTCCGCTCATTAGCGCTGCTTTTTTACAAGTCAGTAGCTCAATGCAGGCTTCCGCGCTGCAAAAGCAGTGCAAACAGCACCACGGAGTCCACATCGGCATGGCCATTTTGTTCTACCTGCTTTCCTGTTCTGTGTTTGTGCTGTGCCCGATTTTCCAATCCTAATTAAACCTTTGCAAACCTCCCACTATCCCACTAACCCACCCCTCATTTACCTTTATTTTATTATTGTGTGTGTTTGTGTTTGGGTATTTTTTAATGTTTTTAGTTTTGTTTTCAGTTTTTCTGATTTTGTTACTTTTTGTACTTTTTTGTTTTTCCCCTTTACTTTCTTATTTCTTCCTTTCTTCTTCTAATACCTTCCTTTTCCTATTTTTTTCCCCTCCCAGCACTATGGTAGACCAGGGCTGCAAGACAGGGAGACGCGGCACCAGTGCAGCTGCTAGGCGCACATCTTGCAGTCATCCATGCCACCATGGGGTGCAGCCCCACACCATTTTTTTGGAGGCAGAGGTGGCTGCACTTGGGTGGCTGCACTTCTTTTATATGTGCACTGCTGACTCCCCCTCGATTCTGGCTATGGGCCTGGGAGCAGGTACTCACTGTGGGAGTTTTGGCTGCCATGTTGGAGGGTGTGCCGGTGTGTGTACCCACATACTGACGTCCACCGCATACAGCAGCAGTTAACGCACCGCTGGGTGGACATACTGGAGTATAGCAGGACCTGCTCAACGTGCTGGGTGGTGAGGTGTCAGGGCTCAGTGAGTAATTATTTGTTTGTTGTGTTCTACAAAGCACTTTTTTTTCAAATAGCATGCTGCTCACAATCAGGGGTAAGTTAAGTTTATGTTACGAATATTATATGATCCAGTTTGAGCTATCCAGGTGTTTGGTAGTACCTAATTGTACTCGTTGGCACTCGCTTGGGCTGATTATTTAAGAAGCTATGCAGACTTCTCTGCCCTGTTACTAAGATTATGGTAGCACTAGTAACATCGGAAGGTTAGCATCATCTGTGCCTTTCTTTATGCAACTCATACAGTCCCAATCTCCCAGTGATGTGTAGTATGCATCTATGTACTGAAAAGGGAGACTGAGTTGGCCCCTGAAAGAGGGTTGAGAAGCAAAGATCATTTGTTGCAATGCATTAGTAGTTCCAAATGTAGTTTAGATTTAGAACATTTGGAATAGGGCTTAGGTTTTAGAAATTAAGAATAAGTCATCTTGATACTATTACTATAGGCATTGTGATTTAGAAAAGCACAATGTTACTGTGTTTGCTTTTGCCTGTCAAAATATTTTTGGGGAGATTAACTGTACCACTAATCTATTTGTTTTATCTTCTTTATTTCCTACCTTAGCACCCAAGGGCAAGAAGAGGGCCTCAGAGGCGGGTCAGGGAGCATGGGGAGCCACCACCAGTGTCACTGTTGATGGATCTGAAGTCCTCCTGTTAATATATCATTATTTCCCTAACTTTTACCTCTCACCATTTAGAATAATTTTTCCTTTTTAGGGTTGAGTGCAAAGCGCTCCGTCCCTGGTGTAATCGCTCTGTGGATTTTTAACCACGCCCATGTCAAACCCATCCATATGGTTGGTTCATTGGCTTGCCTCTTAAAATTAGCTTGCTTTCATGAGTGGAAGGCATGCATACGTCATGCCTCTTCCGGCGTTTAGCCCGCCTCAAGCGCACCAGCCAACTACTGAAAACATACGAGGATCCATATTTTCAGTTTGGTTTCTACACTATTTTTTCTCTTTATTTCGTAGGCAGCACAACCTCGCTGGGCAGTAGTCGAGCGCTTTGCATGGCATCGACCCTGTTACATGGATATTTGCACTTTTGCGGTTACATGGATAATTGCACTTTTGCCGATAAGTTTCACTGAGAGCACACTTCTGTTTCCTTTTGTGTGTTTGCTTTGTGCTCATGGTGGCCATCAGCTCGCTTATGTGAAACTGTTTTACTTTTAGTTTATGTGGCAAGAAAAGTCCGGTTAGGAGTTTACAACGCTTATAGTTTTACCTTGAGTAAACACGAGACCCATTGCATTGAAAATGCTTGTGAAATAGATTCTATCTGAGTCCCATTGTTTTATAAGGCCCTAGTCTGCTGAGTAAAAACTAAACAAATGATGTTTCCCTTTAGATGAGGTTGGTGCCCCCAGGAAGGCGCTGTGCTGTACTCATTTCATAGGTCCCTTTTCTCGCTGAGGAGGAAGTGGTTTAAAACATGTTCTTCAGGGAAGCACGTTATAAACAGAAAATGTTTGAGCGTTATTCACACGCAAATGCAATGAACATATCAGAGCGAGGACCCAGCACGAAGGGTTATATGTCACCACCTAAAATACAACGGAGTCCGTATACCGCTACATAGAATCTACCACATGGAAATTAGTCCCTCTGAGATTACCACTGCAGGGATTAGCACTCCTGAGGTTACCACTACTGTGATTACTATCTCTGAGATTACCAGTGCAAAGATTACATCTGCTGAGATTACCACCTTTGAAATTACCACTGCAGCGATTACCACTGCTGAGATTGCCACTACTGTGATTACTATCTCTGAGATTACCACTGCAGGGATTAGCTTCAGGGGGGCTATTTGGGGTGTTACACCCCCACTAATAAATGTATATTCTGCTGAATTGGTGCTTTCAGTTGGATATGGTGAGTTGTCTGTCTGGTTTCACCTGGGATTTATGCACGCGCACACTGACAAAGCACACACACTCTCTCTCACCTCTGTTTTGAAAGCCCAAAAAATGTTAATTACTTTGCAAAATGTTATGTTCCTCTCACTTATTGATCATATCAATATGCATTGCTCTCTCTTTCCACTTCCGCTTTAGCCACTCTTGTGCGATCTTCTGTCATATGATGTATTTTAACAATATATGCCAGCCAGGGGCGGCTCCTGTAGTGGCAAAGCTGCGGGGCAGGGGCACCACAACATAAAGGAATTTAACAAAAAATTATCTCTCCTCCGCCGCTGCTGCAGCCTTGCCACAGCCTTGCTACTTTTCTGGCTCCCGCTCCACTCGCTGCAGGCACAGGCTCCTAGCCTGCTCAGCGACCAATCCTGGTGCTGCTCTCGCATGAGAGCAGTGTTAGGATTGGCCGGAGTGCCCTGGCTTGGCACTCTAAGGCAGAGTGGGAGTGTCTGCCTGCTATCTCCAACCCAGCAACACAGTGCTGAGTTGGACAGAGCCCAGTGTGTATGTGTGTTTGGCCAGCCCGAGACAGCCAGCCAAACATACATGCGCACAGAGTGGAGTGCTGTGCACTCCACCTCCGTCCCTGTCATCGCCCATGGCCCCACCCCCTGAAAAATAAAAACAATAATAAACACTGTTTATTATTATTTTAATTTTTCATTTTGCATAATAAACACTGTTTATTATTATTTAAATTTTTCATTTTGCAGCTCCTCCCACTGGCAGGGGGGTGATGGTCTTCTGCCATAGTCAAGCGGACTTCTGTTACCTCCTGTGTGCTTGCTTTGCACTCATGATGGCCGTCGAATCAATTATGGGAAACTGTTTTAGTTTTCAGTTTATGTGCAAGAAAAGTCCAGTTAGGAGTTTACAACGCTAATAGCTTTAACTCGAGTAAACGCAAGACCCATTGCATTGCAAATGTTTGTTTTTCCTGTGCTTTGTCCTCTTTTTTTCTCCTACTCCTCTTCATTCTGTTTGTTAAATTATTGTTATCTCTGAATTATTTTAGTATTTTCCTGTCTGTACTAGTCTGTAGCTTTCTTCCACTTTGTTAGTGAGTGTTCCCTCTCCCCTTATATATCTTGTGCACAGGTACTGCAAGACTAAGAGAACAGATTTTAGGGCAAGTACTCTACTGTGATAATTGCATGCCAAGTAAGCTATTCTATGCATGTTTGTTGAGAAGACTTTCGTTTTCTTGCTCCTGCTCAAACAGTAACACGAGAGAGTGGCCTTGGTTATTGTTGGAGGTGCTATATGCGACGCCTCCTGACTATGCAGTCCCTTTCAGTAGGCGGAATGCGTAGCCTTTAAGTATACGTGCTGGACCATGAACGACTGCTCGTCCTTCCAGGACTGCCGTTCACACTTACAAGCTCTGTTGCTCCTGTGTCGTGTTGGAGCTTTCCTTGTCTCCTCACAGTGAATGTCCACATGGGCACCTTCTTCATTCACATACCTGCTGGCATCCTTGTGGGCGCTCTCCTGGTCTTCTATACATAATTTTTTATATATTAATATATATATATATAATTTTATATATATATATATATATATATATATATATATATATATATATATATATATGTATATATATACATATATGCATATACATATATATATATATTTGAGGTATTGTTGACTAAAATTAACATTGCTACATTTTCTTACAGACATACGACTACTAAACTGAGAAAAACAATCATTCACCTTAAGGAGGAATGGATTAGAGGTAATCCTGGGAGGAGAGGTCCCATTACAGCAGTACTCACCTTTTTGTGGATTTATGAGCACTAAACTTTGTTCTTTATTTATAGCAGCTGAGAAGTCAACCTGAAGTCATCAGGTGAGAGTCTGGAGGTGCCATCGATCAGCTTTGCCCCTTCATCCTGGTGGGTCAGGGGAGGCCTTTTCCTTGTGGCCTGCTTGGCTCGTAGGGAATTGTGTGCCCATCTTTCTCCTGTGGAAAAGTAAGAGTCTGACAGCCATGATGGAGCCTTCCAAAATTGTGTTGTATTATCATTTATGTATTCAGTAGTAAACCATACCAGCAGTTTCAATGACAGTGCATTATGGCTGGAAAGTAGTGTGAGGACAGTCCCATTGCATTTGCCAACCATGACCACACGTCCTTCGTTGACCAATCAGTTCACCACTTCATTGCGCTTCAATGACACAGAGTCATCATAGCTCTGTCCCTCCATTACAAAACATTTTGGTTGGCTTGGCTACCTAGCTTTTCTAGCATTGTTAACCAACCAAATGCCCAAAGTGATATTTTTGATAGAGGAAAACAGATGTGTAGTGAGCTACTGCGGTTGTATTTTGTTGAATTTGTTAAAAAAAATAATAAGAGGAGGCGTGTATGGCATCCAAATTGTATAATGTTTTATCCAACTACACAGACCACCAGTGCAGCACTAGTGTGCCAAACACTGTGGCAGTTGGAGGGAGAGAACCAGCAACAGCAGGGACGGGCAGTGGTAAGTCACAATGCTTGCTCTTTGACAATTACTAGTATACTTACTTCACCTGCTTTACAGCTAAAACATGGGTTTAGTTCTTAATGCCTTCTTCTATTTGCAACTCAGCAGATAAAAGCTCATAATAAACATTAAAAATTATGGGTTGATGGAATAGGGAAAGAAGGATGGAAGGTTAAAATAAAGGATGGGTGAAATGGTATATGAGTGAAAGGATGTGTGGTTGGGTGGGTGAAATGATGTGTAGGTGGGTGAAGTAGATGCATGGGTGGGTGGAAGGATAGATGAAAGGATATATGGGTGAGAGGATGCCAGGTTGGGAGAGTGGTGGATAGGTAAAATGATGCGTGGGTGGGTTAAAAGATGGGTGGATGGGTGAAAGGATGGTTAAAAGGATGAATGTATGGATGCATGGGTGAGTAGTTATATGGATGAATGGATTGGAATGGTAAAGCATGGTTGAGAGAATGTACAGTTTAAATGGTAGCTATCAAAGGGTGAATAGAACAATGAAAGGACAATTCTACCTACTTCGCTTGCCTTGTTTGGTTAAAAGTAGGGGGTATTTTAATTTTCTGTCTACTCCCTTAACTAACTTTATTTGTTAAGCAAGGTAGATATGTATCCTCCTACCCATCATCATTCATCACCTCCCTGCCCATGGCATTTAGTCACCCATGACCTAACTGCGGCATGTATCAATGTGGCACTACAGTGTTAGCTGCTCAGTATGTGTCTGCTTCAGTTAATGCAGCATTTACAAAGTTTTCAATGTATTTTAATGTATTGCAAACAGAATACAAGGTGTGTTTCCCTTACCTCCCAGTGCCCACTAAATCACCTCCTAGTACTTCACTCTTTTATTTTTTTCTAAGTTCTGTCCCAGCCTAAAAAGAAATTGAAAAATCCATTCATGGCATGTGTTATATTTTTCTGGCCAAGTGATTCATATATTTCATGGCTTCCATAAATAATTAATGCCTGTTCAAATATTTGCCTTTCAACATTAGTCAACCACTTGACTGACTAAGCCAAAGCTTGGGCACATGATGGTGATCTGTGATATCCCTCTATTCTATGGCAAAACCTCTATCTGCCCAGCCTAATCCCTCTAACTTACCCTGCAGTACAGTAGGTTAAGTTTTCTTTCCTTACTACCATGCAAATGTGTTTGTTGGAAACAATTTGTGGTGGAGGGTGAGGCCAGGAAGTAAATTGGGACTAAGTTCCTGATTTTGAGTTTGGCAGATGGGATACTCTAAGATGAACATGCCCATAAAATACAATCTACATATTCTGTTCCTTTTCCTGAACTGCAATGCATCGTTTTTCCCACCGTCTATTTATGGCAGAGGATATCCACATTTTATACTTGACGACTGTGATGGATTATTACTCATCTGCCTCTTTGGAGTGAGGGTGAAGTTGAAAGGCATTTGGCGAAGAGCAGGGCCATTGGAATTAAAGTAAGATAATTGGGCATTACAGTTGCCCCAGCTGCAGACTGCTGAGAGAAGCAAAGTACCCGGCACGTTAGCTAACACGTCTCCATTAATTTAGCACAAGAAGAATACTTGTACTCCATAATGCCTAATGCCTTACTCATTAATGAGAGGTAATTTATTTTCATTTCCACACAAAGTGTATGTTTATATTTTTTTACTAGGAAATCCTTTAAAGAAAATTCAATAACTGTTTTTTTAATTTGGTGTGCTGTTATTCAGCCTTAATTCCATTGAGGCAGTCAGTGCTTTTATGTGAGGCATCTGTGGGTAAAAAAATGGCCCTGTGACTCATAATCAGTCACATCAAATTCCAATGGCCCTAGGAGAACAGCAATGTACTTCTACTGTGCCACAATAATTTTAAATTTAAACAAGTTTTTGCACAGAGCACTGTTTATAATTCGGTCCTTTTTCCTTTTTTGATATAGGTGCTCCTGCTGGTTTACCTACACGCCAGGAGTTAGCAGCCCAGATGCAGCAGTAGGCCATCTGCTTAGAATATCAACATGTGGTGGCTCTGTGGCAGGAGGAGGCAGCTGCGTTTATCCTGGGCCCCAGTTTCTCCATCCAGCTGCCAGCCCCTACAGCCTCCAGGCAGCAACAACATTGCCAGCACAGCAGGCAGCAGCCATTGCACGTCTAACCACCGTGCCCCCACTCAGGTCACAGTTTTCAGTGCCGCATTCAACAATATCTGCAGTGCTTGGACCACGGCACGCATGGAGGGAAACCTTGAGGAGCTCTGGACCTGTGTGGAGAACATCCTCTTCTAGCCTTTTTTATTGTTTATTTTGGTGGGAGCAACATCTGTTGTGGGTGGAGATGGTGGGGAATGGAGTTAGGAGTTACTTTGGACATTTTTGAGTTGGACATTGGTTGGGAATGGGGTAAGTTGTTTGGGGAAAGGGGTTGACCTGTTTTGGGTGGAGAGGGTGGGCTTTTTGTTGTTAAAACAAATAAAGGGTGAAATATCCTCTACTTTATTGTAGTTTTTTACTTTAACTTTGCACTGTTGAGTTTTTACACAGCCTATTTCTTAAATTGCTTGATTATCAAAGTGTATGCATACCAGTTAGTTATAGTTAGTTATACCCATGTCATACTATCCTTTGCAACTATATTATTGACCATTAGTGGGGTATGGTATGCTGCCATTGCCTGTATTGCCTACAACAAACTAGATGGACAAGGAAGAATAGTCAAATCTGCAACAGAAGTTAGTTACTTGCTAACTAAACGAGTTCACTTCACTCCATAGTTCTCTTACCTGAATAGATAAAGTGATGGCTGCTACCTCTCTCTATCTTCCAAAACTCACAGCAGGGTTTACCAAGATGCCTTCTTAATGATGGTGGCAGTAGTAGCGGTTTAGTAAGCTAACAGGGAAGGCATCACAAGTGAGGTCCCATTTCCACCTAGGTGAGCTCCAACTGAAGGATTCATCAAAAGGATTATCCATCACAGGCAACTAAATTGAAAGAAAAACACAGTTAATGGATTATATATTTATATCATCCCTTTAGTAAGACTGAGAGACCATATTAGTACCACCATTACACAACAAAGAAAAGAATACCTGACATTATAACAAAAACTAGCAATAGTAACTTCTTCTGACCAATGGGTTATGAAAACCTCAAGTCAGAAGAAGTAGACTCCGAGTCTGGAGTGGGGTCAACAAGGTCAAGCATTTACACAACACAAGACCTGAATGATGATGTTGATGAATAATGTTCTAGATCTGAATCCCTTTTATGTGTGGGTGGGTCAATGGGGTTGGGGTGGGCCACTGCTCAGGTAATAGAAGATCCTGCAATGAGTTGGTGTCGCTTTCACCACATCCACCCCACCAAGTGTGTGATTTGTTTATGGTGTAAGTTAAGGCACTGCAATAAATGTCACAGCCCGGGGGAAGAAGATTAGGATTTTGATGAAAGGATGGGAAAGGGGATTTGAGAAAAGGTGTGACAAAGACAAACACTACACAACAACAATATTCATCAGGGCGATGATGAGCAGCACATCAACATCAATCTGTTGTAGAAGGTAATGAAGAAATGATTATGATACAGTTCAGTTAAATCCTTGCTCCTCTAAAGCCCCCATTTTTCTCATTTCTTCAAAGTTGAAGGCAAAATCCTGCAGCAGATGCCTGTACCAATGACAGCAGACTCCTCAAAGGAGTGTGAATGGTGAGGGAAGAGACGATAAGCTGTCCCCTTTACAGCAGCTCCTCGTCGCCAGTGAAGAAACGACGCAACACATCAGGCAAGTATAACTCTTCTTGATTAATCGTCTCCTGGTTCTCTCTCACTGAGGAGAAAGAGCTCCAACATTAACATTCTAAACTGCCTGAATGTTCCACCAATGGCAGAACTCAGGGGGGAAGGCAATGTGCAGGACCAACATTAATTGTGCAGTAAAGATTACAACATTGCAGAATTAATCATTTGCTCATGCTGTAATTTCATATTTTGTGTTTTTAACAACAATCTGTTCATCTTTAATATTGTATCATTAAGAATATGGTGGTGCCAAATTATTTACTCAATTTGTCCGCTTGATTATATTTTTTACTTTGTACAACATTTACTCTAAAGTCAACAGTTTAATTCTGTTTTATTCAGCTGTTAGCAAAAGTCCATAACCATTTCTGTTTTTCACTTTAAATCAACCTCTGTTTCCTCTTAATAGCATCTTTATTGTAGAGGACATATTGGTACCAATCACGTTTATTGCTGTATAAGCCACTTGATTTCTGTTTGCATCATTATCTCAGCAGTATGAATTGATTCAGTTAAGATTTATTGTTGCTTGTGATCACTGATGCTACAATGGTGTGTGGGGGGGTAATTTAAATGTGCATAGCACCTTCATTGCATACATGCATATCCTATTAGTTCTCATGAACTGTACTCTGATGGTGCTAAGTTTAGTTTTGTGTTTGCATTGAACCATATGGACTTCCCTACTTCAATTTTAGATGTCAATTCACGCAAAAGGCACCACCATATTCCGGATCACTGAAGAATATTGGAAACAAAAAGATTTGTGAACAAAATATTGTGTCAGAAATATGGAGAACGTAAATGGAAATAGGTGAGTACAGATTTACTGTTTTTAGCTTAACAACTTCGTACCTTGAAAATATATATATCATCAAGGTACCTATATATGGAATAATATCCTGTAAAACTTTACGTACCTATAGAAACTTATCTTCAAATTATTTTTGTCCTCGATATTCTTGGTTCGATATTTGTCCACACAATATCCTTATTGCAATATTTTGCCTAAACACATCCTATTACTTCTGAGGCAATCTTATGACAAGTGAACAGATTGTGGTCAGAACCACAAAATACCATATAACAGCATAACATAATGGTAAAATCTACAACCTTAGATACAAGTGTACAATCCTGCTGACAAAATGCCTTATCAGGCTTGAGTCCAGACATTGATCAACCATCAAACTACAACGACAGAGATGAGAGAAGAAGTGACACAAGTCGGTCATCTTTAAACTCTCACTCTCACAAGATGCAGGAAACGGACACGTACTAAGATCAGTGTTAATAATGAGAGAAGGTAAATAAGGAAATCTACGTATATTCTAAATGAACATAACTCAAATGAAACACTAGTGGGTACTTGTAACCTTTACATAAATGTGTTCCTCTTTTCCTGGCAATATTATTGACAGTTGTATCACGTTACTATTCACAATGAAGCAAACAGAAGCTAGAAAATGCAGTAATAAATTCAAAGATGTTCAAGAAACCGGAACAATTGTGAAGACTTTTACAATATAGAAAGTAAGTCACACAGAATAGCTCAACAATAATGCTAATGTGCAGCAAAGTTTTCAAAGACTGAAGAAAAGAATTGTCCTTTGGCAAAGGAAAAAGATTGTATGAGAACTAATCAAGCATAACTAGCCCACAACAGGTTAAACAAAGCCTGCTGAGATTGGTCACACAGATTCCTCCAGCCCGACCTCAATATGTTTATTGTTTTCTTTTTGAGTTTACTACAATGCAAATGAGGTGGCATTCCTCCTACTTACTGATGGCGATAGGTGTCTTGTGCCACCTCATCTATTCAAGAATACAGTTGTAGGAGGCTGGCCCTCTATGTAGTGTGCAAAACTAGGCATACTGTGCAGAGGGTTCAGGCAACCGCTTGTTGGTTTACAGAGGTAATAACTAGACCACCTAATGCTCTAATTTTTATGGTAGCTTGGTCAGGCAGTTAGGCTAATCTTGGAGAAGAGCAACGCACTTGTTGTTCTCACAGTATCAATAAGTCAAGACAAACACTGAAAACAATAACGCGAGACCAATTTACAAAAAAACTTCAGATTTTTATAAAACTTTTCAGGCCAAGATCAGCAAAATCTGGTAAGTACTTTTCAAATTATGAATTTTTGAATTTTAATAAAATTTGTCTTTTTGTGCGTAATTACGCACCATAAGAATCAATGGTGGATTTGCTTTAATATTATATAGAAAACCAGGCAGTGCGTTTACCAAGGTCTCCTTTTGCAGGTAAGTAGAGGTTGTCAATGACCACTATTGGTCAGCTGCAGAATTTCAGGTGGCTCCCAGTTCCAGTGAGATCAGCGAGAAGAGGTATTTGGAGCTGGTGGTAGGGGAAAGAGAGGGGCCACTTAGAAAAGCGCTGCAAAGCGAACTTAAAGGCAAGTCCCCTGGGTCCCCATGGAGTGTCTAGGTCACAAGGGGTGGGGGACCCTTACAGCACAGCTGGATCTTCGGTGCAGGGCAAAGGGCAGCCGGGTGTAGAGCAAATCAGTGAGCCAGGAGCTGTGCGCAAAGATGCCCTTTGGAAGCAGGAGGTAAGTTGCTTTCAGGGTTGCTTACAAGTCAGCAGGGGCACTCTGGTGGGAGTTTGTGGTGTTTTCTGAAGTCTCTAGACTGGGGCTTCCTCCTAGTCCTTTTACAGTCCGGAGTGAACTGTCCTGCTTGGTGACCGACGTGAAGTGGCCACTACCCAGATCAATGGTAGAGTTCAGACGTTGGAGGACACAGTACCACCAAACTTGGCCCACTTGCAGGGTTGGTCCTTGCAGTATGTTGGGTGGGGTTTTTTCAAGCTGTGGTGTCCAATTCGGTGGTCAGCAGCCAGTCAGTGAAGTGGACCTCACTGGCATGTTGGTTACTTGTGGTTGTTGAGTGATGCCTTCAGTCTGAAGGGAGATCTATGGCAATTTATGAAGTAGAGGTCCGATGGGCGTTACTAGAGTCTGTCTGATGTCCAAGCAACCCCTAAGTGGTGATTGTTGAGTCCTGGGTGCAGCAGGCAGGATTTAGCACCTTTTCTTTGTGCAGCAGGTCTTCATTTCTCGAGCCTTGGGTCTTCTTTGTAGCTGGCCTTCTTGTGTCCTTAGAATCTGATTTCTTCGTCTAGGGATGCTCAATAAATACTGTATTTAGTGGTCGTTTTAGGGGGTACCTAGTAGTGACCAATGGGTCATCTACTTAGGGTGGCTACACCCACTAAGTGACCACTTTCTGTGGGCAGAGGTCACTTCCCTACACCTGATTGGTAATTTTCCTTCCTTGCAAGATGGAGGAAAGTGAAATGGAGAGATCACCTTGCACGCAACACCATGGGGATTGTGCAAGCCACGACTGAACACTCCTTCTGTCCTTTCGTTTCCCACCGTTGCTGCCACCAAAAGTGGGGGTTTGCAATGGGGGCCACCACCTGCTGCTAGCAGCAGGCCTGGTGGTTGCGTTTCAAGGGTGGTAAGCCCTTTGAAGCTTGCTAGCAGGGCAGTGCACATTCTTGAGGGAAGGGATATTTACACCTCCACCTAGGAAGTGCTTTGTTCTGAGTCCCAGAGAGCAGGATCTCTAACCCCTTCGAATTTCATCTGGTGGTGGAAGGCCGTTTGTGACCGGCCAAAAACTATTCCAGGGAAGTTATCTTTTACAGGGGGCACCTCTAAGGTGACCCCTGGGTACGCTTTGTAATAAATCCAAGACTGGTACCAGTTTGGATTTATCATTCTGAATTGTTTGATACCAAAAAACCCAGGGTTCAGAGTAGCCATCCTTGAGCTGTGAAACTCATACTGATCAGTGTCCAACATTTTTTTTTTAAACGGCTGCTCTGGTCACATTTGGCAAGGACATAGTAGGGGCATATTGCTCATGCAGCTATGCCCTCAAATAAAGAATAGTGCATCTTGCCTTAGGGTTGGAAGGGGTGCCAGAGGGTTGACTTACCTATATTGTATGCATTGTGTAGTTGACAGGGCACACAGGCTGTGTGCCATCTCGGGTTTGCTTTTTAGGTCTGCACCAGGACACAGCCTGCAATGGCAGTGCTGGGTGCATCTGGATACATGGCACTTGAGGGTGGTACAACATGTGCTGCTTCCCTCAGGGGCTTACCCTTAGTACCCCACGCCCTACGTAACAAAGTACCAGTTACTTGGGACTTGTAGTGGCAGCTAAAAGTGTTGCCAATTGTATCAATACCTTTGCGATTGAGGGGAAGAACACCAGCACTGGGGGCCTGGTTAGCTGGATCCCAGTGCACTTCAGTCCAAGTTGCAACCAGAAACCAGGCAAAAAGTGATGGGTACTGCAACAGGGTGCTATGTTCCCACAATAGTATATTCCAAACTTTCAAGCACTGTTAACTTCACTCTCCAAGCTCTTACCCAAAGCTTGCTGAATGTGTACAACCCTACGTCACCTCCTCCAAGTTTTTTAGGTCATCAGGTACAGGTTGTGCCAAGGCTCTCTTCTCATGATATGGCTGACAAATTTCAGAACTCTTACACTTTGCTGGTATGTTTGACGTGTTGAGTGGAGCAGCTATCATGGCCAGAGTAAATAGGATAACTAGAAACTGGGTGAAAGTCCAAAGGTGAATTTTCTTAAAATCATCCTAGACACAAAGGTTTCTGCTACAACGGTGTTCTAGTCGCGTTCAAACTGTGGCATTCTTAAGTTGAAACAAGGTTGTATCACAAAGATGCCACAATATGCTATATTCTATTTTAATAAGTATTTAAGGTTTATAAATCCAAACAGGTAATATCACAAAACTTACAAAATGAGATAAAAGTCTACAGAGGAATACCAGTCTTAACAGCACTTTTACATATAGTAACATCATAATGTTCATATTAAAATATAAAAAAAACTATTACAGTAATCAAAGATTCCATCAAGTACCTGTCCTTAATATTTATTATCTCTGGCAAAAATAGAGATCTTATTAGAATTGAGATATGACAGAAATTCTAACTAAGGAGTACAAAAATAGCATTTCTGAATTTCTACAGTTGGAATTACTGATATCTATAAAATCGGTAACTCCTGGGCACAATATTCCAACTTGCATCCCAGGGCTCCCTTAAAAATGGGGATTTACTGCAGGATTTAGCCTTACTGCACCCAATTCCGAAAATAAATTACCATTTTTTGGCTTATTTCTTCCATGAGATGTCACCAGCTGTTTGAAATCGGTAGTGTGAAATTCCCATATCTCCTGTAATTTCCAAAGAGGCTGAAGTCACCATTTCTGGTTAAATAAGGATTTGTACTAAAATGCTAATTGGGGCCTAAATTTTGTAAAGTTTTTATTCGCCTCTTGAGGCAGTCTACACTTTCTACCTCATACTGCAACATTATATCAAGGGTATCCAATCTTTAGTAGAGCAACTAAATCTGATCACCACAATTTTTTACACCTATGATGATCATAAATCAGTTCGTAGTTCTCTGAAACCGTGGACTAAAAAAAAATAAGCAAGCTTTATAAGCTTTAGTCAATTTAAGTGAGGCTATATCAGCTTAATATGAGGATCATGTAATAGTTTTCTTGATACATTTTTTATGCGCCACGCGATGAAAAGTAGATCAAAGGAAGTCAATGAATAGCTCAGGAAGAACTGCTAGCTCCTTAGCTGCTTATAAGTGTTAACGCTGAATTTATTCATTAATCTTCATGTATTCTGAGTGTTGAATTTGCCTAGAAAATGTTTTAACATAGAGAAAAATAATGCACGCATATCAAATAGCGCCCACCTGAGTGGCTGCCAATGATCACGATGTTAATCGTAGACCTTAACTTAGCGAGGTCTTAGTCTAGTTGCACGGCCTCATGTCAAGCTGCATTTCTTGATCAACTTATAAAATCGCTGCTTAGAGAATTCAATTGTGATTTTCCACTGTGCTGACCAAGTGCTCGTAGCTAAAAGACTGTCTCATGAGAACTGCTTGCTAGGAGATGATGTACTGACTAGGATACAATGTTTAATGTAATGTGTGAAAGACTGACCTTCTCAGGAAAAAACAATGGATGCACTGACTGGAGTATATGCTGCAACAATATTGACACCTGACAAGCCAGGTCATGGGAACAGGAGGAGAGGAGCCAATCATCGACATGTGAACCATATGCTAGTAAAAGTGTTGTTTAAGGGTCTTACTTTCGTTGGACTAAATGCAATCATGCGATTCATTGACCAATAGGGACATGGGAAGTAGTTTTAGGAAATCTAACTTAGCCAGACTGCACTGAGAGGAGGCCACCATTTGTCCATTTGTTTCTGTTTGCCATACCGCCATTATTTTCCTGACCAACCCAAGACGAGACATGCTTAACTCTATTGCTTAAAGAGACTTTGCTTTTTCTGATCTTTGATGCTAAATCCTGATGCCTTGCAGACCGAACTGATGTCCTATTGATGAAGACTATCACAGCTTGCTGAACCATATTAAGGACAGGTATAAAGACTATGGCCCTCATTATGACACTGGCGGTAAATCCCACTTACCGCCACGCTGACGGCCGCCAACTTACCGCCGCTGCCACAGATATCCATTCACCATATTATGATACACACACACCAATTTGTCAGTATTCAGCCACATGCACACATCCGCCAGCCCAAAGGTCAGTGATAAACTGGCAGTACCAAAATCCACACCATTATGCCAACAGAACAACGCCCACCGCATTATGACCCACGAATCACCACGGCGGACATTGAGCGGCTGTAAACCATTGGCGCTACACATTGCTGCGCTCACAAAGGACACCCACATACGAAACAACACCACATTGGCCAATTCAAACAACATATACCTGGCACCCGTACACACACTACACCCCTACACCCACACACTATAAAACACACACCCACATTACCCACAGCCCTTTACAAACAACAACTACTGTCAGGAGATTGACACCAAGACCACTGACACAACTAGAGCCACACACTATTCACACCTATACACCACTCCCGCACTCCACATCACACACCCCAACACATTACCCAACACACTCTCACCAACACACATCACAAAACAACCATGGAACCACAAAGACACCCCCGTTTCACAGAGGAGGAGCTAAGGGTCACAGTGGAGGAAATTGTCAGGGTACAGCCACAGCTATTTGGAGCACAGGTGTAGCAGATATCAATAGCCAGGAAGATGGAGCTATGCTGGAGAATCGTGGCCAGGGTCAACACCATGGGATAGCACCCAAGAACTAGGGATGACATCAGGAAGAGGTGGAACAACCTATGGGGGAAGGTACGTTCCATGGAAGCAAGACACCAGCTCACTATCCAGAGGACTGGCGGTGGACCTCCACCTTCTTCCCCACAACTCACTGCATGGAAGGAGCAAATCTTGGCAATACTGCATCCTGAAGGCCTGGCTGGAGTCGGAGGAGGAGGACGACTGGACTCTGGTAAGCCAATTCTCTACTATTATCACTCCCCTACCTGCATGCCCTCACATGCCCTCACCCTCACCCCATCACTCCACAACATCCCACAGACCCCACCATCACAATCCACACATCCCAATGCCAAACCCTGCATGCTGTACCAATGCATGGACATCCCTCACAGCCCTGCATGGGTCACTGATCACTAAAGCATGCACACTATAGAGAATTAACTATCCCACCATACAGTAACATACACAAGTGAAAGCTGGCAGGGCAAATCCAACCATAGAGGGGAAGCCACGGATGTACAATATGCCATACACATTAACCATAGCACATCATTTACATCCCCACAGGTACCCCAGCCAATTCACTGGAGAGGAGGTGCCAGCACTATCCAGTCCCCCAACTGAAGAGGCCCACAGTGATGACAGCAACTCTGGTGTTCAGGATCTGGATGACCTACCTGGCCCATCAGGGACCACTGGACAGCTGGTTCCCCAAGCCCAGTCACAAACCACCACAGAGCCTCTCCCATCAGGAAACACCACCACAGCAATCACCCACCCACCCAGCGTACCCCCACCTCTGTCCCCAGGACACGTCAATCAGCAGTGTTTCTACCTCTACAGGGATCCCAGGGCACACCTCGCCCCCAGGACAACAAGATAATCAGGGACCCGGGGTCAGTGGCAGTGGGCACACGGTTCAGGGGACAGAGGCACAGGCCACCAGGTACACTAGGAGTACTGCTGTGCGTCAGGCGGAGGACAGGCCCAGGGAACCAACGCTCCAGGTGGCACTCTCCAAGATCCCGGGAGCCTATCAACATTACCAGGATGGGCCAGATCCTGGACAATGTGCAGAAGAAGAGGCGGCTGCAGGAAGGACAGTACCAGGGGATCAGGGAGGACTTGCAGGCCATCAACAACACCCTGATCTCCATAGCAGGGGTGCTGGCAGACATGGCCAACATTATGAGGGAGGCAGTCTCATGCCAGCGGGTCCCTGCCACTAGCCAGACATCTGAACAGCCCTCCACCTCCGCTGCCGCTAGTGGCCAGGAGGCCCTGCCACAGGACTCACAGGCCACCAGCACCCCTCCCCCTGCAGAAGTTGAACCACCCCGCAACCATTCCCTGCGATCCATACAGAAGCCAGAGACACTTGCCAAGACCCTCGCCAGGAAATGAGACTCTCCTGATTGTCACCCTTGTGTCCCACTCAGTCACCCTGTCAACCTTGAACTGCCATTGTTCCCCTTCGTATGTCCCCTTGGACAATGCACCTGTGCTACAAACAGACTGGAACAATACCCTGGACTTTCCTCCATCATCACTCCATCCCATTGCATTTGCCCCTCTATATTTTAGCACTTCAATAAACACCCTTTGGAAAAAAACATTTGGAATATGTCATGTATATCATATATGTATTCATTGAAACAGGTGCAAACATTGCAAATCAACTGTACAGAGAATGAGCATAGATGAATGACCTATAGCTGGCTGTAGTGATCAAACCAGGAGTATATGTCAGGCCACCAACATCTGCAAAATTAATTTCCTGAGGGAACAGTAAGTGGGCATAGAAGTGGAAAATATCAGCATGCCATTGCCACACAAATTACAACCAAAGTCATTGAAATGTGAAGTTACACTGTCCTACCTGTGCGCCATTGGAAGTATTGCCGGATCACAGATGTTCTGTTGTCCTCATCTTCATCCTCTGCCTCCTCATCCTCACTGTCCACAGGGTCTACTGCTGGCACATCGGCATTTCCAGACTCCTCCTCCTGCAGGAATGGGACATGGCGTCTGAGGGCCAGGTTATGCTACATGCAGCATGCCACCACTATCTGGCAGACCTTCTTGGGTGAGTAGCACAGGGAACCACCTGTTAGATGGAGGCACCGGAACCTATCCTTCAGGAGGCCAAAGGTACTTTCAATGATCCTTCTAGTATGCCCATGTGCCTCATTATAACGTTTTTCTGCCCTTGTCATGGCATTCCTCACAGGGGTCAGCAGCCATGATAGGTTTAGGTAACCAGAGTCACCTGCAAATTTTGAGGGACAACATTTAGCCACACACTAACCTATATGGCCCACACCATACTCATACACCAACATCTACTGGGTGGGAACCAGGGCTCACCTATTAGCCACATCCTGTGACTCTGTAGTTGGCCCATCACATTTGGGTAGCTGCTATTCCTCGGGACAAAGGCATCATGCACCGACCCGGGATATTTAGCATTGAAGTGGGAGATATACTGGCCTACCAAGCACACCATATGAACATTCATGGAGTTGAAACTCTTACGATTCCTGAATACCTGTTCAATTTGCTGGGGGGGGGGAAATGCAATATGTGTTACATCTATTGCCCCAGTAATGTTTGGGATATGCCCCGTTGCATAAAAATCAGCCTTCACAGTGGCCAAATCCTCAACCTCAGGGGAAACAATGTAGCTGCACATGTGGTTAATCAGGGCAGTCTACACTCTTGTCAGCACGTTTGAGAACAATGGCTGTGACATTCCTGCTGCCAAGCCCACTTTCATTTGGAAAGAACCAGTTGCCAGGAAATGGAGTACTGATAGCACTTGCACAAGAGGGGGGGATCCCAGTGGGGTGAAGGATAGCAGATATCCGGTCATGTTCCAACTGGGCACACAGCTCTGTGATTGAGGCCCTGTCAAGTCTATAGGTGAGGATAATGTGCCTGTCCTCCAGTGTTGTTTAGTCCACCAGGGGTCTGTACACGGGGGTATGACTCCATCTTCTATTCATCCGCAGCAGTAGGAATCTGAGGGACATAAGAGTGAGGAGCCAGTCACAAACTGAACAATGGACCTACAACAGTAGTTAGCATCCTGGAAACATGTAATGGGTCAGTGTGATTTGTCCAGTATGTGCTAATATCTCTTCTGACACAGCATTATTTCAGGGCCTGCCCTCCCTCTCCCATGAGAGCACCCACTGCTGCAAATGGTGGGAGGACCTGAGACGTTGGGCAAGGAAGACGGCGGAGGCCCAGCTGGGGATGGCCTCCCAATGAGGAAGGGGTGCCCGTCGAACCCTGCCTCCCGATGGCCCGCATACTGGCGGTGGCCTATCCAGAGCTGGATGGGCGCTTTGGGCATCACAGCAGCCACAAGGGGGTGAGTAAAGTGCCCATCATTACAACTTACGCATGGTACGGTGGTATCCTGGTGGTGTATGTGTGTCAGTGGGTGCCCCTAAGCCAGGCCTCACATTGCACCATAGGTCCCCTGGTGGCTGGGGTTCTGAAAGGATAATCCTGCTACCTAGCTCGTAGGCATCCACTACTGGTCAGGGCTGCGTGGGTCCCAGGTGTGCTGCATTTGGCAGTGTGTGCCCCTCCCCATGCCTTGGTGGCAAGCTATTTCTCTAGTAGTCAAATGCATAGTGCATAGGCCTGTTTCCTGTGTGTAAGTGTGCTGGGTATGCCAATGGTGGTGTTGGTTCAGCCATTGACCCAGTGTATTCTTTGTCTCTTCCCCCCTTTCTTGTTTTGTCATCCTGTCCTCATGTGCATTAGCATCATCTGGCAGAGGCGCAGAGGCACCGGCAACGGAAGGAGCTGCATCCCACAGGACCCAGGAGGCAGAGTCCACCGACGGTGAGGGCTCCAGTAGGACGGAGGGCGAGGGGAGCACCACAGCGGAGACTGGAGGGGACACTTCAGAAACAGATAGCTCCTCTGATGGAAGCTCCCTGGTGGTGGCAGACACTTCTGTGACCACCCTAGCTACAGGTACAGCCGCCACCCCCGTACTAGCACCCCCCTCCTAGGAGCCCCTCATCGAGTTGCCCGTGCCCACTCACCCAGGAGGGTGGGCATCTCCTTCGCCCCAGGCACCTCAGGTCCTGCCCCAGTTAGCCCTGCTGCCCAGAGTGAGGAGGCTATTGACCTCCTGAGATCCATCTCTGTAGGGCAGTCAACCATTGTGAATGCCATCCAGCGGCTGGCAGCCCAGATGCAACAATCTAATGCATTCCTGGAGGGCATTCACACTGGATTGGTGGCCCAACAGAGATTGATTCAGGCTCTGGCCTCCTCTCTGATGGTAGCCATTGTCCCTGTTTCTACCCTCCACCCTCAAACTTCCACTGCCCAGTCCCATTCTCCTCAATTCCAACCTTCCCCAGGCACACATACAGACGAGCATGCACACAAGACAACAACCAAGAGTGTCACAGGCAAACACAAGCACCACACTTCATCCCACAGGCACTCACACAAACAACATCCAGTTGCAGACACAACAACATCCACTATTTCCACTCTCTCCCCCTCTTCCTCTCCCTCCTCCCACATAGTTACGTCCACACTCATACCTGCATGCATTACATCATCATCCACTACCAGCATCATCACAACACCAAGCAGGACACACACCTCACAGGCAGACACCTCCACGACACCCATGCCCACGTCCCCTGTGTCCTCTTCCACTGTGTCTGTCCCCCCTCCTAAAGTACACAAACGCAAGCACTCAGACACCCAACAGCCATCCACATCACCACAGCATACAGCCCATGCACCTGCACCCAAATCCAGCAGACAGACACATCCAACAACCATCCCCTCATCCTCCACTCCCATTCCTTCTCCCTCTTCCCACCAAAATGTCCCTAAAAACTGTTCCTATCCACCATTGACCTCTTCCCTACCCCTCCCCCATCCTGCAGGTATGGCCAGGGTATCACAAACCCAGCCAAGCACCTCAGCCACCCAGTCAACGGGCCCAGTCTGAACAGCACCCACTCGTGGTGAAAAGGGATCCAGTCCACATGTACTGAAGGGGAAGGAGTCTGCACAAGCCAGCCTAAAGGGGAAGGAGCCTGCCCCAGCAGGCAAGAAGGGCAAGGAGCTTGCACCTGCCATCGGAAAGACCAAGGAGCCTGCACCTGCCACCTGAAAGGCCAAGAAGCCTGCACCAGCAGGAAGGAAGGGCAAGGAGCCTGGACCAGCAGCTGTGGTGGAGCCCCCACCACCAACCATGGTTGTGCATCCGTCCAAGGGTGCAGGGGATGTGCAGGAGCCTCCCCCCACCAGCAGCACCACCACTGTGCATCCGTCCGAGGGTGCAGGAGACGTGCAGGAGCCTCCCACCACAGGCAGCACCACCACTGTGCAGCCGTCACCGATGGTGGACGCAATGTAATTCTGCCTCCATGGGCTGATGTGTGGGCTGCCCCCTCCAGAACCAGTGGACAAGACACCCACTTGACAGACTGTGGCCCATCACTTCCCAGGATCAAGCACAGGGCAGGTTGCCCCCTCCATAACCAGTGGGCAAGACACCCACTCGACAGACTGTGGCCCATCACTCCCCAGGATCAGGCACAGGGCATGTTTGCCCCTCCAGAACCAGTGGGCAAGACACCCACTCTACAGACTGTGGCCCATCACTCCCCAGAATCAAGCACAGGACAGATTGCCCCCTCCAGAACCAGTGGTCTTATTTCATCTCCCGGATGGATGCACTGACTGGAGTATAAGCTGCAACAATATTGATACCTGACAAGCCAGGTGATGGGAACAGGAGGAGAGGAGACAATCATCGACATGTGAACCATATGCTACTAAAAGTGCAGATTTAGGATCTTATTTTCATTGGACTAAATACAAACATACAATTCATTGACCAATGGGGTCATGGGAAGTAGTTTTAGGAAATCTAACCTAGCCGAACTGCACTGACAGGAGGCCACCATTTGTCCATTTTTTTCCATTTGCCATACTGCCATAATTTTCCTGACCGTCCCGAGAGGAGACGTGCTTAACTTTATTGCTTAAAGAGACTTTGCTTTTTCTGAACTTTAATGCTGAATCCTGATGCCTTGCGGACCAAACTGATGCCCTAATGACGAAGACTGTCACAGCTTGCTGAATCATATTGAGGACAGGTATAAAGACTATGGGGGGTCATTACGACCCCGGCAGTCGGCGATAATGTGGCAGTAGTACCGCCAACAGGCTGGCGGTTCTTACCGCCACATTATGACACTGGCGGGTTGGCTGAAGCCAACCGGCCAATGTACCACTCTGACCACCACAGCGGTAACAGTCACCGAATTGGAGATATCCATCTCCAGCCCGGTAGCCGCCATTGTGCCGCCTGCGGGATTATGACCCCGCCTACCACCATGGTTTTCGTGGCGTTCGTAATGCCACGAAAACCATAGCGGTAGACCTTATCAGTGACAGGGAATTCTTTCCCTGTCCCTGATAGGGGTCCCTCCTACCTCTCCAGATACCCCTCCACCTCTACACACCCCTTAATCCATGCCCCCTTCACACACACATGCATACACAAACTCATTCACACATTCATACATGCATGCATACATCCAATCACACACACATTTGCACACACTTCCAAACATACACACAGACACACATTCACATTTCACAATATGCATGCACTCACACGTCCGTACATGCACACATGTATTCAACACGCAAAACACATCCGCATTCATGCACACACATACATTCAGACACCTCCACACCCACACACACACACAACACCCCCCCCTTTCAGAGACCCGACTTACCTGGATCCAAGGGATCCTCGGCAGGAGACGGGACAGGGAGCTGCTACTATCAGCAGCACCCCCAACAGAACACTGCCAGGCCATATCATGTGTCATGATACAGCTGGTGGCGGTCTACTGGCGAGGGGCTCCTGGTGGTAGCAGCGCCACCTTACCGCCATCCGCCAATATGCCCACAGCCGGATTTCCGCCAATCTTGTGGCGGAAATCCAGTGGTGGTCATAATATGGGGGACAGCTGGTAGCCACGGCGACGGTCTTTTGGCAGCCGCAGCGGTGTGTGGCATTTACCGCCATTCTTATAATGGGGGCCTATGTAACTGATTGTTATGTCTATTTGCTTTTGTTTGTTTGTACCAACCGCTGTTTTGTTAGAGCTATAGCTAGATGTTTTTCCAAATTTTTGTCGACTAAATTGTTTTGCATGAAGTCCAATCATGCTATTCTAATTTGAAGTTAGTTAGGATTGTCACTGATTATGATTGCTCCATGTAATAACAGTTGATGTCTTTTCTTTGCTGAATCTAAATGTATGTGATATCGTTTGCGCAGTTATTCTTGCTATTAATTTGTACTGTAACCTCAGAATGTGTAGTGGCTCAAGCTTTGATTAGATTGCGATTCTTTTGCCACTTTTGTCAGCCAGTGTTGCTTCTGTATGCTCATCATTTGATTTTGAGACTAAGTTATGTGACTTCAGCATTGTTAATATATGGAAATAAACATTCTAACTTTTACATAAAGGTGTGTTTATTCATGGCCATGAGGCCATGGTGTGTGGAAACTACAGCATTACAGACACATAGAGCCTAGCCCAGTGTTTCATTCAAAGGGATTGATGCTGAAGAGTGTTCAGCATTACACATAACATCCAGAGGAAGGCGTTGCTAAGCTCCGAACTCTCTGAGTAGCAGCCAGATATACCAGTAGCAAATAAGCATACACTCACATCTGGACATTTGGGCATCTTTGGCATTATACTGTCCAGTACTGGCATTAACATGGCCATTTTTGTTATATTGTGGGCATCCTTGGCCTAATTTGTGGCCTTCTCTGGCATAATGGTGCCCCTCAGTAAACAGATGTTTTTGGGGTGGAAAAGTCTTCCGCATGGTAATGGATTTGCACACCTGCCCTGAGTGCCCGGCTGTACTAATATCTTGAGCCCTAATGCTGATTTTTGTTGTCATAAGCAAACATGCATCATGTTTCACAGATTGTCTCATAGATTGCAGTCTTGTTGGACCAGGAACGGCACCCAAAGCACTACCCTCATAGTGGTGGAAGGCTACTCCCTTCACCATGAGTAGCACGAGTACAGTGGTGGCAGCATACTGTGTACTGATCAGTAAGAGAGAACAGTTCCTTTTTAACCTGCGTCACTGGAGTGAGGCTTACAGCCTCACTCATTTTTAAGTTACACAGCTGTGTGCTTAACTCACCATTGGACTACATTGGGTTGGTGTTGGTATGTAGAGCTGTGCAGCGCATGAGTGGTTTAACTGCCCTGGGTTTATGTGCATCTGTGAGTGGTACAATACAGGAATAATGCAGTACTACACAGTGAATGTATGGTGGATGCATGACCTGGGTGTATGTGTGCCTGGGAGTGGTACAATACATGAAGGATGAGGTGCTGTGCAGTATATGCATATTAAATGTATGTGCTTAATGTATTTGTGCCCATGAGTGGTACAGTACAGGAAGGATAAAGGGATGTGAAGTGTGTTTTTGAATGGTACAATACATGGCAGACTATGGGTTCCATTTTGGGAGATCCAGGCCTGCATAGTGAAACATGGAGTGGAATTAGAGAAATTGACGCACACAGATTTTTTTATTGCTATATGCCGGTAAACTGGGTGAAACACACACCAGAGAGGAAAAAACTAGGCTTCCCTTGCACACATTAAAGGTGCTCTTTGATTCAGGGAAAGGTCACTGGAAAGTGGTCCGAGAAGATCTCAGGAAGGAGATAGGGCTGATAAGAGAATTATTAAGAGTAGGGCTGGGGCGCATGGGTAACCTTTTAATGCACTTATCAAAGTGGCTGACATCCAGGTGTGAAACTCTAGTTTCTCCCATGGCCTGTGTTTTGGCTTGTCAGATTTGGAGTCACTTCTACTGTGACAGACTGCTTTCTGGAGAAAGAGCAGGACAAAGGGAACTGCAAAAGGAAGGAGAACATTCAAAGACTCAGACTATGAATCACATGTGGTGTCTGGAAATGGATTATAAGAAGATGAGCTCAAGACAACAAAAATTGTCAACTACTAAGTAGCCAATCAGGCTGTATGTTGAGGAGGAGAAGCTCTGCAAGACTTCAGTCTGTGACCAGGACTGGGAGCTAAGGTCTTCCAGTCTCCGAGTGAGGAAGAGGTGAGTGCTTGAAGGGAGTGAGGCCAGTAAGGGATCCTGGTGAGTGGATTCCTGTACCGAGGTATGAGGTGACGGCTGCTGCTTTGATCAGGCTGTCGGAAACCCTGTATGCCATAGGGGGCTGCCATGAAGCTGGCGCCTCTGCCATGCAGATGGGGCTGTAGCCCAAAAGCAGAGTAAAGTTGGCGACCCTGTATGCCAGTGTGAGCCACCATGACGATACCATCACTGTTGTGCCATAACCCATGTGCGGAGTGAAGTCTGTGACCCCATGTGCCAGGGGGGAAATCACAAAGAGGAAATTACCACTGGGACTTGCCAATTGTACACTAGTGCACTGACCTCTGGAGACTGTGTGTATTATTTCTGTATGCCATATTTTACTTTGTCTTCGTATACAAATACAGTACTTGACTGGACAATCATGTATTGCTTCTACTAAACATATTTTGAGTTTTAAACCTATGTTCACACTCCTGCATCTAATCCTCCCCCATCTCCCAAGAAGCCTTGGACTGTTCAACCCACAATACTACTGAGAGTCAAATGATGGGGGGTACTGGGCCTAATTTCTCAAGATGTATTACAAGTTGGGCCATGGGACAGCATGAGTAAAAGGACTCATCAGATAGTTGGGCTCAGTAGCTCCTGCTTACCCCATGGCTATCTGATAGGGGTTCTGACAGCCAAGTTCCACATGTTATATAAAACTGATTCACCACCTGAATATATTCAGGTGCGTGGTGAATAAATGAGTGTTGGCTGCAGGACATACATTTTTGCCTGGCGCCTTGTATTCATCACTCCCTTTACAAATTCCATCTCTTGAAGCAACTATGGGCTCTGTTCAGGGGCTAATTCTGCACCATAGATGTGCTCAACATCCTTTACCCAGTTGGGTTCTAAACTTCTTTTTGCCACATGCTAGTTTTGCGTCTCAAGGTTGAGTATCAATCCACAGGGTTTATTTCAAACAATCGTGCACTTTACGGCCTGTTTTTAAATCTGTTGACATCTTTAGGTAGCTGGTAGCACCCTAACACACCTCTGTCCAATTGAGCCCAATCTGTTAAATTTATGCCCCCACCCTTGCTCCTTCTCCTACAAAATGCTGAAGCCAAGCTTCGGCCGACCAGTCTCCTGGTGACATACACCGACCTGTCGCTTCCCCCACTAGCCAATATGTCCAGAAGAGAGAAGGCGGTTACGCAAGATAGGAAGGTGAAAATGTCGGTATCCCACAGGGTAATTCTGGAAACGTGCAATACCCCTTTCAGTAAAATTCTAAAAGTTTGTATTATAAAAGGGAGGAAATTAAAAAAGAACCGGATACGAGGAAGGAGGAAAACAATAGCAAGAGGTGGGAATGGCTGAGGTGTACACCTTCAGAAGAGAGAGAAAGCATTTACCGACGTGCCACCTCCAGCTCACGCCGACAGTAATATACTGCTGAAGCGAGAAGCTGGTGTGGAAGGGCTTGGATAATAAATTAGCCTGCGTAAAGGTTAAGAGGCCGGAGACAATCAAATTTGCTGAGAATGCTGAGGTGGTAAAAAAACACACGTGGAAGTTGAAAATTGTCTGCAGGTCATCATGCCAGGATCTCTCTGTAATACACTACAAACTGACATTTGGGAAAGGTAATGAGGAAAAACGTATTAACCGCAGAAACAGCTACAGCGAAGAACAGAGAAAATACTCAACTAGCCAAAAAGTGCCTGTCTGCTAAGCCAGTGCTAAGAAAATGTTACAGAGCTACGCGTGAAGCCGATTGTTTCTTCGCGGAATATAAGACCTGTGTGCTGCTTCAATACTCAGATATACATTTATTTATTTTAAAAAAAACATAATCGTTCGCTTTCCACATAGTCGAAAATCAGGCCTGCGAAATATTGCGCCACTTAATTGAGAAAAACAACTCCATTAACCATGCCGGCGGGGTGCGGGCTTAAAACGGGTGTTTAGTGGCACTGATGAAAGAATGCCGCGTTCAGAAAAGTATCGAATTCTAAAAAAAAAATTGAACTGTATTCGACTTTAAAATGTGTTTTTAAGGCGTCCTACGGAGGTATTCCCCGCTTTGCATGGCAATCTCCATTATTTTGCCTTCTCAAGAGCCAGCTTGTTTGCCAATACGTTGCAGATTATTTGCGCCTCGACGTATTGAGACTATTGCAGCGCCATTACGCTGAGCCGGAGAGCGTGTGCCAGCCAACAATGTCGGGAAAAGATTACCAAAAGCGGGAAACTACTGCCAGCTTTGCTCTCTCGTACCAGAGCTCCATACACCTTCCTTACGGCTTCCTTTCTTTTCTTGTGTATGTGGAAAGAATCTACCGGCAGGTCTCTCATGTCCTCGGCAAATCCGAGGGCCGGGTGACCCTAAATGTCGGAGCCAATTTCTTCCCGCCTTCGCCCATGCCGAGCGTGCTGATTTTGGGGAATTGGATAAAGCTCTTCGGCAATCCCTGTTTTGCCATCAAGTGAGCAGACATCTAAATGTCACTAAGAACAGATTATTACGGCGAGCAAAAGCAATTTCATTTAAGCTATTTACAGCATACCTCCAACAACTAATTTGCTTAAGTAAATACGTAATTGATAGACACACCAAGTGGAGAAATAGCATGGCGAGATCAATGAAATATAAAGCCAAGAGCCGTGAAGCCAATTATCGGAGATGATTATATGCCATTACATCCTCAGCCATGCACAATTTCCTCTAGACACTGCCAGTGCATAACAGCTAGGCCTGACAGCAGTGCCATCTGTCCTCTGCTCCCTGGAAGAGTTCATGTGGCTTAATCTTTTCGCACCCGCCTTTCCAGAAATGCAAACTTTTCCTTTACATTTGTTAGGCCTGCATTTTCTTGCGTCTATTGGAGTCATATTCGGTACCACTGGAACTATGCTGCAGATGATAGGGTGGCGTTATTTAAATAGTAAGGCAGGAAAAGGCAAATTAGGCCGCACCTCTTACTGGTACTAAGTACTCAGCAACATATGTGACACACTTGCTGCTCCTAAGAACCAGTTCCAAGCTGCAACTGGAAGTATTTCCATAACAGTTCGTCGATGGTTCAGCAACTTCATCCAGTAGAAAAGATTTTGTAACTGGCCAGCTGGAATTATACTAAAAAGGCAAACTAAGTCACCCACTGTTTTATCATTTTTACCAACAAAATCACCTCAAAGTTACTGGCTGGCCAAGAGGCAGGTTAATATCAGTTATGCACGTGACTCACAAGGAGGCACTGAAGGATTTAAAACAAGAGAGGTTAAAAGGTGATGCAATACTGTTGGTTCTTCTAAAGAAAAAGGTCCTTTTGAAATAACCTCAGCTTTGAGAACAGTGTCTGTTATATGAACGTTAATTTGTTTTAATAGTGGAACAAAATATGATAAAGGATTTGAATTACAATTATGTAGGTAAATGTTTTGATCTGTGATAGAGACAAAATCCTTCCTTCCAGTCTGTGCAACGGGGATATATATTTACACAAACAGGGTAACGCTGTCACCTCTTTAAACGGTTGATTACTCAGTTGCTGAAAGTGACCAGTGACTCTTGTAAACTGCCTAGCCCGTTGCACCACGAGTGCAGCAATTTGCGGAAATTTCATTCAGTTACAGCTAAAATGAAAATAGTTTTTTGTTAATATTAGTTAAGAATTCAGCAGATGATTGATTATGTGGCAAGTGCGGCATATTCCTATGGTATACTTATGTAGTGCAGTGGCAGTGATGCTAACTTTTTATATCCTTTTGTGAATGTCAATCTCAGAAAATATTTCTAGATTCTCAATAGAGAAAGAAGGAACCTTAAGTAATGCTCGGCCCATGTCCCACCAAATGGAAGAATTCAGGTGGGGTATCACAAAGACTAATATTTGCAAACGTGATGCAACACACATCATACAATGGTATTTTTCGCGTACATCGTCGTGAATACCTGTTAAACCAGACAGGAATATTCTCTTTGGTGGATCAACTAGCACCATCCTAGATCTAAAACAAAATAATTATATTTGTGCACCTGTTTTAAAAAAATGTCTACTACCAATACTTCATGTGGAACAGACCATGCAATCAGACCTTTACACAAAGACATATTAATCTCTGAGACAGCGCACGCGATGCCTCTCACAACACTGCCTGGGCTTGGATAGTAATAAAAATGTCCCAGGCTGGTGAATCCTCCTGGCTCACAATGTTATGTACTCACATATCATCTCTAAGCAGTGAGCAGGCTACTTGATCCACCAGGAGGAAGGCTGAAAGAAAGACCTGGCTAAGACAGCAGCACATTCCCATCTTCCCGGGTAGCTCTTTTTTCCCATGCCCAGACAACCTGTCCTGTGACAAATCTTGATTGAAACAAATTTACTTGGGGAAGCAAGTGCCACTACAAACACTACCTTTTCTACCACAAACCACCCTTAACTCCATCCACTGTTACTTGAGGAACTGAATACAGTGCAAAATACACATTGAGGTGTTTAATGTATTATTTACGTCCTTGGACTGATTGTCACAAAAAAGCAAGCTTAAACTCCCAGCCAAGTTGGCATCAGACTATGTTGCTGAAACTCTAATAAATCAGAGCTTGAATCTACTTAAATAACCGGGAAAACGTTATGCACTCCTTCAATGCTTCAATCAACACTACTGCACTTTGTACATCAGGCTTAACTTCCCAATACCTATTCCACTGTTATTTAGATATGTAAGACATAATGCAACTCCTGGCATGTTGTGGTGCCAGCCCATCAACCAACAAAGATCTCTCTTGGCACATAATATCATTTAAATGTATAACTTAAAAAGACATATGTTGTCTGTGGTTACTGATTGCTCATGTCGATTTATTATATGTTATATGTTGAAAAAATATATTTCAATAAAAACGATTAAAATAAGACATATTCTCACTCATGCTGGGCTTCAATCACTAAAGTAGTAAAGTATGTTTCTGATCAGTCCTTTACCATGCAGTAAAAACAGGCTAGTCAGAATTACAGTGGTAACTGATAGGTAAAGTGGGGGTCCTGGTCTGTATCTCACCTTTTGTGGTTGCCACACTGTTGATGAACAATTAAAATAGTAAACTAACATCAGTTGATTTCCTTCAGATTTCTTTACAAAAGAGAAACACTATTTTACAATCCTCCAGAGAATAGACATAGCTGCATTTTCCCCTCACTGACTTAACTCCTATTACCAAATCTGAGCTCTCCCTCGGTGATTCTACTGAATCTGTCACAAAGATCTCCCTCAAGGCTCAAGCAGTGTAAAGAGAATTCTTTCCGATTTAAAGGGACCATAAGTAGAATGTCTAAGAAATGAAGAAAGCTCATACATATGGAAAACCAGGTCCTGCTTAGTTAAGCGACTGAAAGCATTTATGACACCGTTTAATGGCAAATGTTTTGGTTTGTTTCTGTCCATTTCAAACAATGTGTTTCCTTTAACAGCCACAATCCCTTGAAAACTAAACTGCTGTATCTGCTCACACGCTAACATATGTAAATAATATGGCATAAATCAGAAGCTAATCAGAAGCTAATTGATTTACGGATTATTCACAATTGTGGTGGCAATATCGAATATTGGAATATCAAAGCATCGCACCAACAAGGTTCCACACACCGTCTTCATGCATTCCATTCGGTTCAAGTATATAAGTGTCACACAGCCACAAGGCAGAAAAAAGACATTTGATAAACTGTCTCTCCGAAGCTTTGATATCAACTTTGGTGGCAATCTTAAAAGGAGTGAGCCTATATATATTTTCTATTCTGACCCCAAAAATGGGCACCGTACCTCTGTGATGGCATTTTTCAGTGCTTAATTTGTGAAAGAATGAGTTCAGGTTCCCAAAGCTCTGCTTCTGCCAAGCTATTAAATATTGGCAGGCTAAGTACCAAAGCTGCCTAGTCTTAAATTCACCCCAGCCCTCTTTAATCTACAACCAGGCACTGCCTCCCTTTTACCTCACTCTTTCTGGTTCTTGCTTTCTCCTTTTTTGTTGTTTTTTTCCAATCTTTCTCTTCCTCCTTCTTACCGGTTTGTTATTTTTAATTCTCTTGCTCGCTGTTGATACATGATTGTTGGACTTTTTGCCTTACGCAGGGTCATCCCCAGTCTTTTTGCCTCCTTCCTCCTGGTTTTTCTGACCTCTCGCTGTTGGCTCTAGGTCTCTGAGCACTTTATCACTGCTGACCAGTGCTAAAGTGCAGGTGCTCTCCCATCTAAAGTTGGTATGATTGGCTTATACCTAATTGGCATATTTAATTTACCTATAAGTCCCTTGTACAGTGGTATCTCTATACCCAGGGCCTGTAAATTAAATACTACTAGTGGGCCTGCAGCGCTGCCTGCGCCACCCACTGAAGTAGACTTTCAAACCTGTCTCAGGCCTGCTAGCGCAGGGCCTGTGTGCACAGTTTTCTGCCACAGGGACCTGGCATCTAAACTTACTTGCCTGGCCCAGAACTCCCCTTTTACTACATGTAAGTCACCCCTTAGGTACGCCCTAGCTAGCCCTATGGGCAGGGTGCCATGTATGTAGAAAGGCAGGACATGTGCCATATTGCATGGCCTGTCCTGGTAGTGACAAACAGCCTAACTTGGTGTCTCACTGCTGTGAGTGCTGCCTTCTCATAGGATTGCATTAGAAATACCCTGCCTTATGTGTAAAGGGTATTGTCTGATTTATGAGGGGTAGCATAGGCGTGTTTGGTATGGTTGTGATGGTGATAATAAATACTGCTTACTCGTGTGGGTGTATTTTTTATTACTATCACAGAAATGCCACTTCTAGAAAGTGCGCATTTATCTGTGCTTATGACTCTGGTGTTTTGCAGCTTGACTCCAATCCACGTCTGGGCAGAGTGACAGCTGGGGCTTTGTGCATACTTTTCAGACAGCCTGTACACAGGGAGGGTGGAGGTGTCACAGAGGTGCATTTGCATACTGAATAGTGTTCCTTGGCTGAGAGAAGGGAGAGGCGGGTCACACCTACATTTGTAAAGGCTGTGCCCCGGCCTCACACAATAGGGTCATTAACCCACCACTGATGTTTGGAGCCTGTGCTGAAAGGAGAGAGGGGGCACTCCCAGAACCAGTTGTAACTGGCTGGAACCTCCTCTCCCTACCATTGTAAAACACTGTAAGAACTGACTATAGGTACAGGGGAATTTTCCCTACAATTTGAACACTCTTGGGACATGAAACTGGACACAGAACGCTGATGAATAGACTCACCAGGAAACCACCTTGGACTGCTGCTGCTGTGCTGACCTGTGACCTGCCTGGTCACAAGAAGGAGCTGCCACCACCTGCACCCCTTGTGCTGGCCTGTAGCTGGGCCACCAGCCCTGTGCTTCTCCTTGTTTTCTGGCTGTTCCCAGGGGCAGGGTGCTGTGGCCCCTGACCCCTGCAACGGTCCCTGCAGACTTGGCCTTGGGGCTTTTAAAAAGCACCCTTTGAGGCCCCTAAGATCGCCGCCGCAGCCTGGGAGCATCAGAGTGCCCCTTGCGCTCTCCACGGCGGCTCTTTGCTGTTGGAATCACCGCCGCAGCCCGGGCTTGGGACAGAGCCCTTGCGCTTTCCTAAGCGCGCTGTTTTTAAATTGCAAAATCACCGCCGCGACCCGGGCGCCACATTTTGCCTTTAGCGCGAGGATCGCACTGTTGCTAGTGCCCCCGGGGCACCCAGAAAGGAAGACAGGACCGAGCGTGCTCCAAACAGTGCCCCCGGGGCAAAGTGCACTTCTTGACGCGCCCCCGGGGCACTTGCAGGCACCAACCTCGGTGCCGGCTCCTCGCACCAGCCCCGGTCAGGCTGAGAAGTGGCGCGCGCACCAAATCGGGGGCGGCCGCTGGTAGGAGCAGGAGGAAAGCCTCATCGGAGGTCCCTGCTTCCTTTCTCCTGTTTTGGGCAGCCGCACCGTGGACGAGGGCGGCTGCCTATCCCGAAGCAGGACACAGGGTGGAATGGGAGTTCCCTTTCCCCGGTCACTGCGCTAGGGGCGCGATTGCCCCCACATCCTTGATTCTTCGTGGCTCTTGGGCCCCCACCTTTGGGAGAGGGCTAGTAGAGGCCCAGGGGGCCCACACCGCAGCGAGGGCGCTGTTCGCCCCTCTCTATCCAGGAGCAGCACATGGCCCCCGTTTCACGCATGGGAGCGCCGAGGGCCCCTCGTTCCTTTTTTAGGCACTGGGAGTGCCTCTACTACAGAGACCAGGTACTTTTTAGGGAATATAGGCTCCAGGAGCCTAGTATAGACCTCTGGATGTTTTTAGATTTCCTACCTGTTTTCTGTCACTACATATATGTGCTGATGTTCCTTTTATGGGCATGACATGCTGATATGTATTTTCTAACTTGCCATATGTTTTCTAATGTTCCTACTATGGGCGTTTTATGATACTCTTATGACAAGTGTTCTAATGTGATAACGTGTTTCCTGACTACTGCTTATGTTGCAGAATACTGAGTAACCTGTGTGTTATGTGTGACTACTGCTAATTTGCAGAGTAACTAATATGTAACGTTCTGACAACTGCTAAGGTAGCAGGTTAGTACTGATATGTGATGTTTGGTCTGATAATTGCGTTGTGTACAATACAGTATATTTTCATATAATCTGGTGTTGTGTTTCCTTTGTGGTGGGGATACTGCGTCACATATGTGTGTGTGTTGTGCAAACGCTTTACACATTGCCTCCGGGTTAAGCCTGACTGCTCGTGCCAAGCTACCAAGGGGGTGAGTAGGGGTTATCTTGGACGTGTAACTCCCTTGCCCTGACTAGAGTGGGTAAGTTCTGCCTGGCTGAGGTGCATACCCTAGCCAACCAGAAACCCCATTTCTAACATTGGTCGTCAGCGGTGAGGATAGGACTTGCGCTTGCACAATACCATTGTGACTCATTATTTCACTACAAGGACACATGTTTGGCTTCTCTTAACTTTCTCTCTTTGGTCATTTTTCCTGTTTTCAGTTCTCACGCTTGGGTATTGAGGTTGTCACAGTTGAGTTATTTGTACCTTTTCAAGATGGGGCTTACCTTTGATTTAGAGGACCTGCTGTTTTACACGCAGGAGGAGTTAGAGGGGTTCTGTAGAGAGAGAGGGCTGCCTGTAGAAGGGGACCTCAGGAGATCTCTGAATTTCTTTGAAAGGTTTGTGACATATACCCAGGGAGGGAGTATGCTTAGGGAGTACCCAGAGGATCCTGAGTGTAGCAAGGGTTCCCAATGGGAGGGCTCCCAGACCTCATCCCTAGAGAGTGGTAGAGAGACTGATCAAGAGGGTGAGAATGACCGGTTGGGGACGCCAGTTGACAGGGAAGGCCCCAGTGATAGGGAGTCCCTTGCTGGGTCCAGTGTAAGAAGCAGGGCTACCTCTCAGGGCTACCTCTCATTCCTTGACACCTGATGAGCTAAGAGATAGGCGGGAAGAGAGGGACCTGAAGTTGTAGTTAGCGCGACTAGCTGTTGAGGAGAGAAGGGCTGAGGTAGAGAAGGCCTTAGTACAGGAGAGAATGGCAGAGAGGGCCTTTGCCAGAGAAAGACTCGCTCTAGAGCGCAGTCTGAAGGTTCAGGACTCACCAGCGCTGCAGGTGGAGTCCAGTGGTGGCAGCAATGTACAGTGCTGTAGCAAAGATGTTCCTCACTGTAGGAAAGTACCATCTTGCCTGGCATGTTACCCCCATTTTTCACTGTATATATGTTGTTTTAGTTGTATGTGTCACTGGGACCCTGGTAACCCAGGGCCCCAGTGCTCATAAGTGTGCCTGAATGTGTTACCTGTGTAGTGACTAACTGTCTCACTGAGGCTCTGCTAATCAGAACCTCAGTGGTTATGCTCTCTCATTTCTTTCCAAATTGTCACTAACAGGCTAGTGACCATTTTTACCAATTTACATTGGCTTACTGGAACACCCTTATAATTCCCTAGTATATGGTACTGAGGTACCCAGGGTATTGGGGTTCCAGGAGATCCCTATGGGCTGCAGCATTTCTTTTGCCACCCATAGGGAGCTCTGACAATTCTTACACAGGCCTGCCACTGCAGCCTGAGTGAAATAACGTCCACGTTATTTCACAGCCATTTTACACTGCACTTAAGTAACTTATAAGTCACCTATATGTCTAACCTTTACCTGGTAAAGGTTAGGTGCAAAGTTACTTAGTGTGAGGGCACCCTGGCACTAGCCAAGGTGCCCCCACATTGTTCAGAGCCAATTCCCTGAACTTTGTGAGTGCGGGGACACCATTACACGCGTGCACTACATATAGGTCACTACCTATATGTAGCTTCACAATGGTAACTCCGAATATGGCCATGTAACATGTCTATGATCATGGAATTGCCCCCTCTATGCCATCCTGGCATAGTTGGCACAATCCCATGATCCCAGTGGTCTGTAGCACAGACCCTGGTACTGCCAAACTGCCCTTCCTGGGGTTTCACTGCAGCTGCTGCTGCTGCCAACCCCTCAGACAGGCAGCTGCCCTCCTGGGGTCCAGCCAGGCCTGGCCCAGGATGGCAGAACAAAGAACTTCCTCTGAGAGAGGGTGTGACACCCTCTCCCTTTGGAAAATGGTGTGAAGGCAGGGGAGGAGTAGCCTCCCCCAGCCTCTGGAAATGCTTTGTTGGGCACAGAGGTGCCCAATTCTGCATAAGCCAGTCTACACCGGTTCAGGGACCCCTTAGCCCCTGCTCTGGCGCGAAACTGGACAAAGGAAAGGGGAGTGACCACTCCCCTGACCTGCACCTCCCCTGGGAGGTGTCCAGAGCTCCTCCAGTGTGCTCCAGACCTCTACCATCTTGGAAACAGAGGTGCTGCTGGCACACTGGACTGCTCTGAGTGGCCAGTGCCACCAGGTGACGTCAGAGACTCCTGCTGATAGGCTCCTTCAGGTGTTAGTAGCCTATCCTCTCTCCTAGGTAGCCAAACCCTCTTTTCTGGCTATTTAGGGTCTCTGTCTCTGGGGAAACTTTAGATAACGAATGCATGAGCTCAGCCGAGTTCCTCTGCATCTCTCTCTTCACCTTCTGATAAGGAATCGACCGCTGACCGCGCTGGAAGCCTGCAAACCTGCAACATAGTAGCAAAGACGACTACTGCAACTCTGTAACGCTGATCCTGCCGCCTTCTTGACTGTTTTCCTGCTTGTGCATGCTGTGGGGGTAGCCTGCCTCCTCTCTGCACCAGAAGCTCCGAAGAAATCTCCCGTGGGTCGACGGAATCTTCCCCCTGCAACCGCAGGCACCAAAAAGCTGCATTACCGGTCCCTTGGGTCTCCTCTCAGCATGACGAGCGAGGTCCCTCGAATCCAGCGACGCTGTCCAAGTGACCCCCACAGTCCAGTGACTCTTCAGCCCAAGTTTGGTGGAGGTAAGTCCTTGCCTCACCTCGCTGGGCTGCATTGCTGGGAACCGTGACTTTGCAGCTACTCCGGCCCCTGTGCACTTCCGGCGGAAATCCTTTGTGCCCCGCCAAGCCTGGGTCCACGGCACTCTAACCTGCATTGCACGACTTTCTAAGTTGGTCTCCGGCGACGTGGGACTCCTTTGTGCAACTTCGGCGAGCACCGTTTCACGCATCCTCATAGTGCCTGTTTCTGGCACTTCTCCGGGTGCTACCTGCTTCAGTGAGGGCTCTTTGTCTTGCTCGACATCCCCTCTCTCTTCAGGTCCAATTTGCGACCTCCTGGTCCCTCCTGGGCCCCAGCAGCGTCCAAAAACGCCAAACGCCAAACGCACAATTTGCGCCTAGCAAGGCTTGTTGGCGTCCTTCCGGCGGGAAAACACTTCTGCACGACTCTCCAAGGCGAGAGGGATCCGTCCACCAAAGGGGAAGTCTCTAGCCCTTTTCGTTCCTGCAGAAACCTCAGCTTCTTCTGTCCAGTCAAAGCTTCTTTGCACCCGCAGCTGGCATTTCCTGGGCATCTGCCCATCTCCGACTTGCTTGTGACTTTTGGACTTGGTCCCCTTGTTCCACAGGTACCCTAGATTGGAAATCCACAGTTGTTGCATTGCTGGTTTGTGTCTTTCCTGCATTATTCCTCTAACACGACTCTTTTGTCCTTAGGGGAACTTTAGTGCACTTTGCACTCACTTTTCAGGGTCTTGGGGAGGGTTATTTTTCTAACTCTCACTATTTTCTAATAGTCCCAGCGACCCTCTACAAGGTCACATAGGTTTGGGGTCCATTTGTGGTTCGCATTCCACTTTTGGAGTATATGGTTTGTGTTGCCCCTATCCCTATGTTTCCCCATTGCATCCTATTGTAACTATACATTGTTTGCACTGTTTTCTAAGACTATACTGCATATGTTTGCTATTGTGTATATATATCTTGTGTATATTTCCTATCCTCTCACTGAGGGTACACTCTAAGATACTTTGGCATATTGTCATAAAAATAAAGTACCTTTATTTTTAGTATAACTGTGTATTGTGTTTTCTTATGATATTGTGCATATGACACTAAGTGGTACTGTAGTAGCTTCACACGTCTCCTAGTTCAGCCTAAGCTGCTCTGCTAAGCTACCATTATCTATCAGCCTAAGCTGCTAGACACCCTATACACTAATAAGGGATAACTGGGCCTGGTGCAAGGTGCAAGTACCCCTTGGTACTCACTACAAGCCAGTCCAGCCTCCTACATTGGTTGTGCAGTGGTGGGATAAGTGCTTGAGACTACTTACCACTCTTGTCATTGTACTTTTCATAAGAGAAAAATATACAAAACAAGGTCAGTGTATATACACATAGCCAAAAAGTTTTGCATTTCCTCTTTTCACTCTTTTCTAAGTGCTGAAAAGTACTCCTAAACTTTCAAAAAGTTCTTAAAAGTTTAAAAAGTTTTTTTCTGTCTTTCCAAAAAGTTCTGAAAACTTTTTTCTCTCTTTCTATCACTTTAACTCTCTCTAAAAAATGTCTGGCACAGGCCAAAGTGTTGATCTGTCCAAACTTGCATATGACAACCTTAGCTGGAAAAGAGCAAGGAATCTCTGTATAGAGAGAGGTTTGAGTGTAGGGAAGAATCCTGCCTTGGAACTGTTACTTAACATGCTTAGAGAACAGGATAAGGCCATAGGTGCCCCATCTGTTGAGAAAGTACCTAATAGTTCCCAATCTGATTCAGGGACTCCCCCAGGAAAAGATTTAGGAAAGAAACTTCCTAGCCTGCCCATTACTAGACAATCTAGCATAGATGGTAATGATGATGAGCCACACCAAATAAATAGTGTTGTCTCACATCATAGCAAAAGCATTTATTCTCACCATACTGGTAGTAATGTTTCTGTAAACCAAGCTGTTAAGTTGGCTTCTGTAAGGGACAGGTCTCCTTCTGTTCATTCCCATCATAGCTCTGTTTCTAGAAATGTCCCTCCCACCAACCCTGATGACAGAATGTTAGAGAGGGAACTCAATAAGTTGAGGGTGGAACAAACCAGACTGAAGCTTAAAAAGCAACAGCTGGATTTGGATAGACAGTCTTTTGAATTAGAGAAGGAAAGACAGAAGTTGGGTTTAGATACCCATGGTGGCAGCAGCAGTATTCCCCATAGTCATCCTGCAAAAGAGCATGATTCCAGGAATCTGCACAAGATAGTTCCCCCTTATAAGGAGGGGGATGACATTAACAAGTGGTTTGCTGCATTTGAGAGGGCCTGTGTTGTGCAGGATGTCCCTCAAAGGCAGTGGGCTGCTATCCTATGGCTATCATTTAGTGGAAAAGGTAGGGATAGGCTCCTTACTGTGAAAGAAAATGATGCTAATAATTTCCAAGTTCTTAAGAATGCACTCCTGGATGGTTATGGCTTAACCACTGAACAGTACAGGATAAAGTTCAGAGAGACCAAAAAGGAGTCTTCACAAGACTGGGTTGATTTCATTGACCAGGCAGTGAAGGCCTTGGAGGGGTGGTTACATGGCAGTAAAGTTACTGATTATGACAGCCTGTATAACTTGATCCTGAGAGAGCATATTCTTAATAATTGTGTGTCTGATTTGTTGCACCAGTACTTGGTGGACTCTGATCTGACCTCTCCCCAAGAATTGGGAAAGAAGGCAGACAAATGGGTCAGAACAAGAGTGAACAGAAAAGTTCATACAGGGGGTGACAAAGATGGCAACAAAAAGAAGGATGGTAAGTCTTCTGACAAGGGTGGGGACAAATCTAAAAATGAGTCTTCATCAGGTCCACAAAAACACTCTGGTGGGGGTGGTGGGTCCAAATCCTCCTTTAATCAGAACAAGGAAAAGAAACCATGGTGCTATTTATGTAAAATAAAAGGCCATTGGACAACAGATCCCAGTTGTCCAAAGAAAGGCACCACAGCTCCTACCACTACAACCCCTACTGCTACACCTAGTGTCCCTACTAATAGCAGTGGTGGTGGGAGCAAACCTACTAATAGCCAATCCAAGGGAGTAGCTGGGCTCACTTTTGGTAATTTAGTTTGGGTTGGTCTGATTAGGGAGACCACAGAGGCTACTTTAGTCTCTGATGGGGCTATTGATTTAGCCACCTTGGTTGCTTGCCCCCATAACTTGGAGAAGTACAAGCAACTAACCCTAATAAATGGTGTTGAGGTCCAGGCCTACAGGGACACAGGTGCCAGTGTCACAATGGTGATTGAGAAACTGGTGCACCCTGAACAACACATACTTGGACACCAGTACCAAGTAACCGATGCTCACAACATAACACAAAGCCAACCCATGGCTGTTGTAAATCTCAACTGGGGGGGGGTAACTGGTCCAAAGAAAGTTGTGGTAGCTTCAGATTTACCTGTAGACTGTCTATTAGGGAACGATTTGGAGACATCAGCTTGGTCAGATGTGGAGTTGGAGGCCCATGCAGCAATGCTGGGCATCCCAGGGCATATTTTTGCTTTGACAAGGGCTCAGGCCAAAAAGCAAAAAGGACAGGGAAGCTTGGATCCTGGAACAATGGACCAAGTGCTCCCTAAAGCTAGGGCTAGTAGAAGCAAACCACTTCCTACTATCCCTCCCTCTACAGTGGATTCAACTTCTGAGGAAGAAGAATTCCCTCCCTGTGCAGAACCTACACCAGAGGAGCTGGAAGCAGACACTGCTGAGCTTTTGGGTGAAGGGGGGCCTGCCAGAGAGGAGCTGAGTGTGGCACAGCAAACCTGTCCCACATTAGAGGGTCTCAGACAGCAAGCTGTCAAACAGGCTAATGGGGATGTCAGTGACTCTCACAGAGTTTACAGGGAGGACAACCTCTTGTACACTGAGCATAGGGATCCTAAACCTGGAGCTGCCAGGAGATTAGTGATTCCTCAGGAGTACAGAAAGTTCCTCCTAACACTGGCACATGACATTCCCCTAGCTGGGCACCTGGGTCAAATGAAAACTTGGGACAGATTGGTTCCATTGTTTCATTGGCCTAGGATGTCAGAGGACACAAAGGAATTTTGTAAGTCCTGTGAAACCTGTCAAGCCAGTGGCAAGACAGGTGGCACTCCAAAGGCACCCCTTATCCCACTGCCTGTGGTTGGGGTTCCCTTTGAAAGGGTAGGGGTTGACATAGTTGGCCCCCTTGACCCTCCTACTGCTTCAGGCAATAGGTTTATCTTAGTGGTAGTAGACCATGCCACAAGATATCCTGAAGCTATTCCTTTAAGGACCACTACAGCACCTGCAGTGGCAAAGGCCCTCCTGGGAATATTTTCCAGGGTGGGCTTCCCAAAGGAAGTAGTATCAGACAGGGGAAGCAATTTCATGTCTGCATACTTAAAGGCCATGTGGAAGGAGTGTGGTGTAACTTACAAGTTCACAACACCCTATCATCCACAAACAAATGGACTGGTGGAGAGATTTAATAAAACTCTCAAAGGCATGATTATGGGTCTCCCTGAAAAACTCCGCAGGAGATGGGATATCCTTCTACCATGCCTCCTTTTTGCCTACTGGGAGGTACCCCAGAAAGGAGTGGGCTTCAGCCCCTTTGAACTTCTTTTTGGACACCCTGTTAGGGGTCCACTCACACTTGTAAAGGAGGGTTGGGAACAACCTTTAAAAGCTCCTAAGCAGGATATTGTGGATTATGTACTTGGCCTCAGATCAAGGATGGCTGAGTACATGAAAAAGGCCAGTAAAAACCTTCAGGCCAGCCAAGAGCTCCAGAAGCAATGGCATGATCAGAAGGCTGTTTTGGTTCAGTACCAACCAGGGCAGAAAGTGTGGGTCTTGGAGCCTGTGGCCCCAAGAGCACTCCAAGATAAATGGAGTGGACCCCACACAATTGTTGAAAAGAAGGGTGAAGTCACCTACTTGGTTGACTTAGGCACTGCCAGGAGTCCCCTTAGGGTGCTCCATGTCAACCGCCTGAAACCCTACTATGACAGGGTTGATCTCACCCTGCTCATGGCAACTGATGAGGGACAGGAAGAAGACAGTGATCCTCTACCTGATCTCTTCTCTTCCACAGAACAAGATGCTCTTGTGGAAGGTGTAGTTTTGGCTGATTGTCTTACTGCTGAGCAGAAAGACCATTGCATAAATCTCCTAGGACAATTTTCAGAACTCTTCTCTACTGTGCCAGGCACCACTTCTTGGTATGAGCACACTATAGATACTGGAGACAGTTTACCTGTCAAAAGTAAGATCTATAGGCAGCCTGACCATGTCAGGGACTGCATAAAGCAAGAAGTTCAGAAAATGTTGGAACTAGGAGTGGTTGAGCACTCTGACAGTCCATGGGCTTCCCCTGTGGTACTGGTACCAAAACCCAATTCTAAAGATGGAAAGAAGGAAATGCGGTTTTGTGTAGACTATAGAGGTCTCAACTTGGTAACCAAAACTGATGCTCACCCTATACCCAGGGCAGATGAGCTTATAGATACACTGGCATCTGCCAAGTATCTAAGCACTTTTGATTTGACTGCAGGGTATTGGCAGATCAAATTATCAGAAGATGCTAAATCTAAGACTGCATTTTCTACCATTGGAGGACATTACCAGTTTACTGTAATGCCTTTTGGTTTGAAAAATGCACCTGCCACTTTTCAGAGGTTGGTGAACACAGTCCTGCAAGGGCTGGAAGCTTTCAGTGCAGCATATTTGGACGATATAGCTGTCTTTAGCTCCAGCTGGGATGATCACCTGGTCCACCTATGGAAAGTTTTGGAGGCCCTGCAAAAGGCAGGCCTCACTATCAAGGCTTCAAAGTGCCAGATAGGGCAGGGTAAGGTGGTTTATCTGGGACACCTTGTTGGTGGGGAACAGATTGCACCACTTCAGGGGAAAATCCAAACTATTATTGATTGGGTTCCCCCTACCACTCAGACTCAGGTGAGAGCCTTCCTAGGCCTCACTGGGTATTACAGGAGGTTCATTAAGAACTATGGCTCCATTGCAGCCCCTCTTAATGACCTCACATCCAAGAAAATGCCTAAAAAGGTATTATGGACAGCAAACTGTCAGAAAGCTTTTGAGGAGCTGAAGCAGGCCATGTGCTCTGCACCTGTCCTGAAAAGCCCTTGTTACTCTAAAAAATTCTATGTCCAAACTGATGCATCTGAATTAGGAGTAGGGGCAGTCCTATCACAACTTAATTCTGAGGGCCAGGATCAACCTGTTGCTTTTATTAGTAGGAGGTTGACTCCTAGAGAAAAGCGTTGGTCTGCCATTGAGAGGGAGGCCTTTGCTGTGGTCTGGGCTCTGAAGAAGTTGAGGCCATACCTGTTTGGCACTCACTTCATTGTTCAGACAGACCACAAACCTCTACTTTGGCTAAAACAAATGAAAGGTGAAAATCCTAAATTGTTGAGGTGGTCCATATCCCTACAGGGAATGGACTATACAGTGGAACATAGACCTGGGAGTAGCCACTCCAATGCAGATGGACTCTCCAGATATTTCCACTTAGACAATGAAGACTCATCAGGTCATGGCTAGTCTTATTGTCCTTCGTTTGGGGGGGGGGTTGTGTAGGAAAGTACCATCTTGCCTGGCATGTTACCCCCATTTTTCACTGTATATATGTTGTTTTAGTTGTATGTGTCACTGGGACCCTGGTAACCCAGGGCCCCAGTGCTCATAAGTGTGCCTGAATGTGTTACCTGTGTAGTGACTAACTGTCTCACTGAGGCTCTGCTAATCAGAACCTCAGTGGTTATGCTCTCTCATTTCTTTCCAAATTGTCACTAACAGGCTAGTGACCATTTTTACCAATTTACATTGGCTTACTGGAACACCCTTATAATTCCCTAGTATATGGTACTGAGGTACCCAGGGTATTGGGGTTCCAGGAGATCCCTATGGGCTGCAGCATTTCTTTTGCCACCCATAGGGAGCTCTGACAATTCTTACACAGGCCTGCCACTGCAGCCTGAGTGAAATAACGTCCACGTTATTTCACAGCCATTTTACACTGCACTTAAGTAACTTATAAGTCACCTATATGTCTAACCTTTACCTGGTAAAGGTTAGGTGCAAAGTTACTTAGTGTGAGGGCACCCTGGCACTAGCCAAGGTGCCCCCACATTGTTCAGAGCCAATTCCCTGAACTTTGTGAGTGCGGGGACACCATTACACGCGTGCACTACATATAGGTCACTACCTATATGTAGCTTCACAATGGTAACTCCGAATATGGCCATGTAACATGTCTATGATCATGGAATTGCCCCCTCTATGCCATCCTGGCATAGTTGGCACAATCCCATGATCCCAGTGGTCTGTAGCACAGACCCTGGTACTGCCAAACTGCCCTTCCTGGGGTTTCACTGCAGCTGCTGCTGCTGCCAACCCCTCAGACAGGCAGCTGCCCTCCTGGGGTCCAGCCAGGCCTGGCCCAGGATGGCAGAACAAAGAACTTCCTCTGAGAGAGGGTGTGACACCCTCTCCCTTTGGAAAATGGTGTGAAGGCAGGGGAGGAGTAGCCTCCCCCAGCCTCTGGAAATGCTTTGTTGGGCACAGAGGTGCCCAATTCTGCATAAGCCAGTCTACACCGGTTCAGGGACCCCTTAGCCCCTGCTCTGGCGCGAAACTGGACAAAGGAAAGGGGAGTGACCACTCCCCTGACCTGCACCTCCCCTGGGAGGTGTCCAGAGCTCCTCCAGTGTGCTCCAGACCTCTGCCATCTTGGAAACAGAGGTGCTGCTGGCACACTGGACTGCTCTGAGTGGCCAGTGCCACCAGGTGACGTCAGAGACTCCTGCTGATAGGCTCCTTCAGGTGTTAGTAGCCTATCCTCTCTCCTAGGTAGCCAAACCCTCTTTTCTGGCTATTTAGGGTCTCTGTCTCTGGGGAAACTTTAGATAACGAATGCATGAGCTCAGCCGAGTTCCTCTGCATCTCTCTCTTCACCTTCTGATAAGGAATCGACCAATGACCGCGCTGGAAGCCTGCAAACCTGCAACATAGTAGCAAAGACGACTACTGCAACTCTGTAACGCTGATCCTGCCGCCTTCTCGACTGTTTTCCTGCTTGTGCATGCTGTGGGGGTAGCCTGCCTCCTCTCTGCACCAGAAGCTCCGAAGAAATCTCCCGTGGGTCGACGGAATCTTCCCCCTGCAACCGCAGGCACCAAAAAGCTGCATTACCGGTCCGTTGGGTCTCCTCTCAGCACGACGAGCGAGGTCCCTCGAATCCAGCGACGCTGTCCAAGTGACCCCCACAGTCCAGTGACTCTTCAGCCCAAGTTTGGTGGAGGTAAGTCCTTGCCTCACCTCGCTGGGCTGCATTGCTGGGAACCGCGACTTTGCAGCTACTCCGGCCCCTGTGCACTTCCGGCGGAAATCCTTTGTGCACAGCCAAGCCTGGGTCCACGGCACTCTAACCTGCATTGCACGACTTTCTAAGTTGGTCTCCGGCGACGTGGGACTCCTTTGTGCAACTTCGGCGAGCACCGTTTCACGCATCCTCGTAGTGCCTGTTTCTGGCACTTCTCTGGGTGCTACCTGCTTCAGTGAGGGCTCTTTGTCTTGCTCAACGTCCCCTCTCTCTTCAGGTCCAATTTGCGACCTCCTGGTCCCTCCTGGGCCCCAGCAGCGTCCAAAAACGCCAAACGCACAATTTGCGCCTAGCAAGGCTTGTTGGCGTCCTTCCGGCGGGAAAACACTTCTGCACGACTCTCCAAGGTGAGAGGGATCCGTCCACCAAAGGGGAAGTCTCTAGCCCTTTTCGTTCCTGCAGAAACCTCAGCTTCTTCTGTCCAGTCGAAGCTTCTTTGCACCCGCAGCTGGCATTTCCTGGGCATCTGCCCATCTCCGACTTGCTTGTGACTTTTGGACTTGGTCCCCTTGTTCCACAGGTACCCTAGATTGGAAATCCACAGTTGTTGCAATGCTGGTTTGTGTCTTTCCTGCATTATTCCTCTAACACGACTCTTTTGTCCTTAGGGGAACTTTAGTGCACTTTGCACTCACTTTTCAGGGTCTTGGGGAGGGTTATTTTTCTAACTCTCACTATTTTCTAATAGTCCCAGCGACCCTCTACAAGGTCACATAGGTTTGGGGTCCATTCGTGGTTCGCATTCCACTTTTGGAGTATATGGTTTGTGTTGCCCCTATCCCTATGTTTCCCCATTGCATCCTATTGTAACTATACATTGTTTGCACTGTTTTCTAATACTATACTGCATATTTTTGCTATTGTGTATATATATCTTCTGTATATTTCCTATCCTCTCACTGAGGGTACACTCTAAGATACTTTGGCATATTGTCATAAAAATAAAGTACCTTTATTTTTAGTATAACTGTGTATTGTGTTTTCTTATGATATTGTGCATATGACACTAAGTGGTACTGTAGTAGCTTCACACGTCTCCTAGTTCAGCCTAAGCTGCTCTGCTAAGCTACCATTATCTATCAGCCTAAGCTGCTAGACACCCTATACACTAATAAGGGATAACTGGGCCTGGTGCAAGGTGCAAGTACCCCTTGGTACTCACTACAAGCCAGTCCAGCCTCCTACACTCACATACCCATAGATCTGGTACCTAGGTTCCAAGAGGGGGGTGACATACGTCAGTGGTTAAAGGAATATGAGAGGGCTCTGGTAGAGCGCAGGATCCCTGAGAAGGATTGGGGAACTGGCCTAGGGAGTTTTATTCCTGAGGAGGGGAGGGATGCCTTACTGACTCTAGAAGAGAGTAACCGGGAGGGGTACTCCACTGTAAAAAATGCACTGATTGTGAAGTATGGTTTTTCCCCTGAGGAATACAGAAAAAGGTTTAGGGGTGTTAAGAAACTGTCCCACCAGTCTTGGGAGGAGTTTTTGGAGGATTGCTGCATTGCACTAGATGGATGGGTGAAGGGTAGCACAGTAAACAATTTTGAAGGGCTGTTTAATCTGATTGTCAGAGAGCACCTGCTTCGTTGTTGTTTTTCAGAGTTAAGCCAACACTTGTCAGTGTGTGAGCTCTCTGACCCCAGGGACCTTTCAGAGGAGGCAGAATTCTGGTTGCGTACCAGAGGGTCTGGTGTGGCATTAGGGGGTGTTCCTAATGAGAGTGGCCTAGGTGTTTCCCAACCAGGTGTGGTGGGAAAGGCTTGTGTCCCAGGTAGGTCCCAGTGTATTGGGGCAGGTAAGACACCCCATGCCCAGTCTCAGAGGAGAGGGAATGGGGATGGGCTGAGGCCTAGGGTACCCGAGCTCCAGTCCCTGGTCCTGGAGGGTTCCATGAGTGAACGCCAGGAGGTGAGCCTAGCTTGTGCTGTAGGGCCAGCTGTTCAGAAGAATCCCATTTTGTCATTAGGACTTGGGCGGGTGGCTGGTGATAGCGTTCCGCCGGTCCTGGTGTCTGGTAGTCTCGCTCTACAGCGGAGGAGGCGGAAATCCAGGCATAGGGTTGAGAGGGGGCTGCGGGCCCCAGTGGAGAACCTGGAGGGTCAGCTCTGAGAGCAGAGCCCCCCAGGAATGACCTTGGTGAGACCATTTCTGGGCTGGGGGGGATCCAGACTCTGTCAGATGGGCAGAGGTCAGGAGACCTGCGCCAGCCAGACTCTTGTGTGGACCTTGGGGAAGGTGTTTCCCTGGTGGGGGGTAGGTGTGCCCCCCAGGAAGTCCTGGTGCACCAGGCAATGATTCAACCGCAGGGTGGTGACTCTGGGTTGGATGACCAGGTTCAGGGGGTAAACTCTGACCTGATGGGGAGTAGGTGTGCTCCCAAGGAAGTCCTGGTGCGCCAGGCAGTGGTTCAACCGCAGGGTACTGACTCTGGGTTGGATTGCCCGATTCAGGGGGTAAGCTCTGATCTGGCACGGGGTAGGTGTGCTCCCAAGGAAGTCCTGGTTCGCTGGGCAATGGTCCAGTATAAGGGTGTCGTCCCTGGACTAGATAGACAGGTTCAGGGGGTAAACTCTGACCTGGTTGGGGGGGGGGGCAGTTAGTGTACTCACCCCCCGTGTGAAACTTCTGGTGGCTTCTCCCGAGGTGGGGAGACACAGGACTCTGGAAGTGGGGTTCAGGGAGGGGGAAGCCTGCCCCGGATCCCGGTCAACCCAAGGGTGTCGTCCCTAGGTTGGGTGATCAGTCGCCAGGTAGTGATCCTGGGCTGGCGAGAGAGTTGTGCAGGGCTGCTGTAACCATCACCCTGACAAGTGTGGATTCTGGTGATACCCCTCCTGGGAGAGGAGGGCGGGATCCTAGACGGAGGGGTAGAGGGAGGAGAGCCTCGCCTCTAGCCCCTGTAGAACCTATGGGTGCGGACCCTAGGTTAGCGGATCAGTGGCAGGGTAGAGCCCCTGAACTGATTGGAAATGGAGTGGAGACAGGTTGCTTTGCACCTGAGGCTACCACCCCCCACTCGTTATGGTTTCAGAGACCAGAGGCTCCTAGATGGCCTGGGGCCTGGTTCTGGCCATTGGCAGCTAGAGAACCCCCGTGGGTTGGTCTAGGCTGCCTGAGAAGCATTGACAGAGAGATCCAAGTGGAGTCAGGAAGGCGTAGAACTGGAACATGCCCCTGCTGTTGTGGGCCTGGGTCCTTGTTATATCACCCCAAACAGGGAAGTACATCAAGGTATTGATTGTTCTCCCCTGGCTTTTGGCTGGTAGGGGGTTGTGTTGGACTTTTTGCCTTACGCAGGGTCATCCCCAGTCTTTTTGCCTCCTTCCTCCTGGTTTTTCTGACCTCTCGCTGTTGGCTCTAGGACTCTGAGCACTTTATCACTGCTGACCAGTGCTAAAGTGCAGGTGCTCTCCCATCTAAAGTTGGTATGATTGGCTTATACCTAATTGGCATATTTAATTTACCTATAAGTCCCTTGTACAGTGGTATCTCTATACCCAGGGCCTGTAAATTAAATACTACTAGTGGGCCTGCAGCGCTGCTTGCGCCACCCACTGAAGTAGACTTTCAAACCTGTCTCAGGCCTGCTAGCGCAGGGCCTGTGTGCGCAGTTTTCTGCCACAGGGACCTGGCATCTAAACTTACTTGCCTGGCCCAGAACTCCCCTTTTACTACATGTAAGTCACCCCTAAGGTACGCCCTAGCTAGCCCTATTGGCAGGGTGCTATGTATGTAGAAAGGCAGGACATGTGCCATATTGCATGGCCTGTCCTGGTAGTGACAAACAGCCTAACTTGGTGTCTCACTGCTGTGAGTGCTGCCTTCTCATAGGATTGCATTAGAAATGCCCTGCCTTATGTGTAAAGGGTATTGTCTGATTTATGAGGGGTAGCGTAGGCATGTTTGGTATGGTTGTGATGGTGATAATAAATACTGCTTACAGGTGTGGGTGTATTTTTTATTACTATCACAGAAATGCCACTTCTAGAAAGAGCGCATTTATCTGTGCTTATGACTCTGGTGTTTTGCAGCTTGACTCCAATCCACGTCTGGGCAGAGTGACAGTTGGGGCTTTGTGCATACTTTTCAGACAGCCTGTACACAGGGAGGGTGGAGGTGTCACAGAGGTGCATCTGCATACTGACTAGTGTTCCTTGGCTGAGAGAAGGGAGAGGCGGGGCACACCTACATTTGTAAAGGCTGTGCCCTGGCCTCACACAATAGGGTAGTTAACCCCCCACTGATGTTTGGATCCTGTGCTGAAAGGAGAGAGGGGGCCCTCCCAGAACCAGTTGTAACTGGCTGGAACCTCCTCTCCCTACCATTGTAAAACACTGTAAGAACTGACTATAAGTACAGGGGAATTTTCCCTACAATTTGAACACTCTTGGGACATGAAACTGGACACAGAACGCTGATGAATGGACTCACCAGGAAACAACCTTGGACTGCTGCTGCTGTGCTGACCTGTGACCTGCCTGGTCACAAGAAGGAACTGCCACCACCTGCACCCCTTGTGCGGGCCTGTAGCTGGGCCACCAGCCCTGTGCTTCTCCTTGTTTTCTGGCTGTTCCCATGGGCAGGGTGCTGTGGCCCCTGACCCCTGTAACGGTCCCTGCAGACTTGGCCTTGGGGCTTTTAAAAAGCACCCCTTGAGGCCCCTAAGATTGCCGCCGCAGCCTGGGAGCATCAGAGTGCCCCTCGCGCTCTCCACGGCGGTTTTGCTGTTGGAATCACTGCCGCAGCCCGGGCTTGGGACAGAGCCCTCGCGCTTTCCTAAGAGCGCTGTTTTTAAATTGCAAAATCACCGCCGCGACCCGGGTGCCACATTTTGCCTTTAGCGCGAGGATCGCGCTGTTGCTAGTGCCCCCGGGGCACCCAGAAAGGAAGACAGGAGCGAGCGCGCTCCAAACAGTGCCCCCGGGGCAATGTGCACTTCTTGACGTGCCCCCGGGGCACTTGCAGGCACCATCCTCGGTGCCGGCTCCTCGCACCAGCCCCAGTCAGGCTGGGAAGCGGCGCGCGCACCAAATCGGGTGCGGCCGCTGGTAGGAGCAGGAGGAAAGCCTCATCGGAGGCCCCTGCTTCCTTTCTCCTGTTTTGGGCAGCCGCACCGTGGACGAGGGCGGCTGCCTATCCCGAAGCAGTACACAGGGTGGAATGGGAGTTCCCTTTCCCCGGTCACTGCGCTAGGGGCGCAATCGCCCCCACATCCTTGATTCTTCGTGGCTCTTGGGCCCCCACCTTTGGGTGAGGGCTAGTAGAGGCCCAGGGGGGCCACACCGCAGAGAGGGCGCTGTTCGCCCCTCTCTATCCAGGAGCAGCACGTGGCCCCGTTTCACGCATGGGAGCGCCGAGGGCCCCTCGTTCCTCTTTTAGGCACTGGGAGTGCCTCTACTACAGAGACCAGGTACTTTTTAGGGAATATGGGCACCAGGAGCCTAGTATAGACCTCTGGATGTTTTTAGATTTCCTACCTGTTTTATGTCACTACATGTATGTGCTGATGTTCCTTTTATGGGCATGACATGCTGATATGTATTTTCTAACTTGCCATATGTTTTCTAATGTTCCTACTATGGGCGTTTTATGATACTCTTATGACAAGTGTTCTAATGTGATAACGTGTTTCCTGACCACTGCTTATGTTGCAGAATAGTGAGTAACCTGTGTGTTATGTGTGACTACTGCTAATTTTCAGAGTAACTAATGTGTAACATTGTGACAACTGCTAAGGTAGCAGGATAGTACTGATATGTGATGTTTGGTCTGATAATTGCGTTGTGTACAATACAGTATATTTTCATATAATCTGGTGTTGTGTTTCCTTTGTGGTGGGGATACTGCGTCACATATGTATGTGTGTTGTGCAAACGCTTTACACATTGCCTCCGGGTTAAGCTTGACTGCTCGTGCCAAGCTACCAAGGGGGTGAGCAGGGGTTATCTTGGACGTGTAACTCCCTTGCCCTGACTAGAGTGGGTAAGTTCTGCCTGGCTGAGGTGCATACCTTAGTCAACCAGAAACCCAATTTCTAACAATGATGAAGAAAAATAAGTGCCGGTCTGTGAACGGGCGAGCCCGAACACAATCTCCACGCCGGCCGGGATAGACGTGTCGGATAGGTCCGACACGTCATTTCCGCGTTCCCACGTTGCCGTGGGAACGCCCTCGGAGGACGGCTGGCGTCCTAGTGTTGCCGCGGCAACCCAGGAGGGTTTCCGGGCCGCGGCAACAACGTGGCTGGAAGTTCCCGATTTAAAGGGACGGAGGGACGGGAACGAGGTAGAGAAGGAGAAGGAACACGACCGGATGAGGACGGGAGACGAGAGAGAGACCAGGCCATCGCAGAGTGAGAAGAAGTCGGAAAGGATTATCCAGGACTCTACCCCGAGGGAACACCCCAGCTCCAGCCACGACCCAGGAGGGTCGTGGTTTGCTAAGGTACGGTCCTTGTGGGACACAAAAGGGAATATCACGGCTAAGAGGGCACTGGGGAAGGGGGCAACGACGGAGTGAGGGGAGGATTGGAAGGGAGTTTTAGAGAGCACAAGTAAAAACCACAAGAGTCACATAAAGTGCACTAGAGAGAGTTTATTCACTTTGCCCTAACTCACAACCATCACCACCCCACCTATGTTACCTCTTCCCCTTTAATTAAATAAACCATAAAAACATATATAATACCCCACTTACCTTAGCATTTTTCCTTTTCCCCACGGTATCACACCATTGGAGGCCACCGACAGACAGGGAGAACACCCACCTGAAAGAGGAAGAGAGGAGAAAAATCAAGAAGAAGAATAGAAGACGACGCCATAAGAACTGAAACTATAGGAGAGGAAAAAGGAACAATTAGAGACAATCCCTTAAAACTTAAATAAATCACTTACCTGACCACCCCAATTACTCTCCGTGGGTTTTTATACCGTTCATCCTGCCACACGGTCCTCAAAAATGAGTGCCAGTGGACCACAACTGCAACCACAGGTTCAAATAAAGCACTTCCATTTTTTAGTATTAAATAAAAATATATTGGAACTTCTACAACCTAATGAGAAGCTGGAACTACTGATATAGCTATGTCATTATTTTACTATAACACACCCTTATTAACATGTCTATCTCCATTCTGTGTAGTTCATAGAAGTGGAATGCCAAATATATATCTCATGTTATATTGATCATCTTGAAGAGTGGCTGACTCACACCTTGCACACCAGCTGATATTTGCATGCAACACTAAATATGGCGTCTTTCTTGAATCTCATCCTTAATGTGTGCCTTACTAACTCAGTCTTACTACTGTAGTACCTACCCCTTACATAAAAAGGAGAAATGCCCCATTCCACATAACCAGTTCAATAACACTCTTATTTGTAAAACATTTTCTTATTCTCCGATAACCCATTTCTGGACTATTCTTGATCAACCATTAAATCTGGGGAGTTTGGATCATTGGGTGGACTAAATGCTGTCCTATGGGCCTGCTGAAACTCAACTTCGAAATCCCACTTGCCACTTTCTGGGAAAGTCTTCCTTAGCATGCTGCAGAAGAATCTTTTGGGGTTTCCTCCATCAGCACTGCCTCTAAACTAAAAAAAGAACAGTGTAGAACAAACGGAAGGTGTAAACACCAAGGGGTAGGACACCTCCCCCTGGTGTTTACCCATTCCAATTGTTAGCTAACTAGTTTTTAGGAAGAGGCAGAAAGAGATTCTACAGCCTCAATGTCTGACACATGTTTTTCAATTTTTGTGGCTTATCCGGCCCAACTCGTAAAGGAGCTGGTTTAAGTTACTGAGAAAGTTTGAAGCTGTACATTAGATGTTAGGATCTCAGTAAAATTATTGCCACTTGCTTTGCAGCATAGAAGCAAATAAAATGCACAATTTTGGACTGTGAGGGAATCCTGCAGTTTCTTGGAGGCATATGACATCTCAGGGTTGCTTGGATGACTTGGCGTATCCTTACAATCTCCTGCTTGGGCACTACCCCCTGTACTAGTACTGAAGGCTCACATGACTGACTATATTTTATCCATTTCAAAATATATGTGTCAAATGGAGACAATTCTGAGTTCTGTCATTGCCCTCACTTTCAGCATTGCTGTCCATCACACTTTTTCTGTTGGTTATCTCAGATAATGAAAAGAATATTGCCTGCAATGGCATGGAATTTTAATATATCCTTCCATGTAAATACATTTTTGACAACTGCACATGCAAAGGAGGGAGTAAAATGTAACTCTCATTCATGTCTTTGGAGACATACGTCTTATGTATCAAGAGAGATGGCACATAGAACTGCTTGATCACACCGAGCTAGTTTTAAATCCGGTGACATGCAACTTTAGCTGTAAAAGTAAGAATGTTTGGCAGCCAGTGTGGACACTCGGTGGTTTGCACATGTATTAGTGTGGATTAGAGAGCTTTAGGAGTCTAGCTGCGTTCAGATTTGCATCCATCCTTCATGAAAAATGGTGCAGTTCCATCCTTCTTATAACAAGAGTGAGCTCTCAAGGTTTTAGAAGCCTTAGGAGAATACTAATTAACATATTTGATGATATCACAGGAAGCCATGGCACACAACATTTAACATCAAGAATAACATGAGAAGTGACCACTGAAATGTAAAACATATTAAAAATAAATGTAAAATAAATTAATACCAAAATCTCTTACTTCAGACTCATAGGGCCTGATTACGACCTTGGCGGTTGGGATACTCTGTCACAAACATGACGGATATTCCGTCCTATTACAAGTTCCATTATATCCTATGGAACTTGTAAAACGGCAGGCGAGATATCTGTCACGTTTGTGACAGAGTATCCCGCCGTCAAGGTCGTAATCAGGCCCATAGTGTGCAAAAGTAATGGAGCAGCTTTCTAATATATCTAAAGAAGCTCTGACAATAAACTGAAAAGGTCTGTATATGGACTTCACCTGTGTTGGGATTGCTTCTTGGTGCCTCATCGCTCCCAGGAGCCGCTCTACACAGCAGTCTCTAAAAAAGGTGCATTTAAAGTCCAAATTCTAGCTCTTTTTGCTAGGTGTAATATTTCGGTTTTTTTATGAATGAGAGCTCAACTCAAACTCTAATGAATGAGATTTGAGGCATGTGAACATCACCAGTTTAGGCACGCATAAAATGGTCAAAATGAAAGAAGGTTGTCAAACATTATGCAAGAGGGTATGCGACAAGTATAGCGACAAAAGGAAAAATGCTATTTATAATGCACTGTTTAGGAGTTGAGAGCCACAAGATTTTTGATAATTCACTAGAGCAGAGTTTCTCCAAACTGTTGTTCGTGATCCACTTGGACGAAGGTGCCTGTACATTTTGTATTTATCTTATTACATTTGCTGTGCTTCCACAACAGAGGTCAAATGTCAGACTATGTTCCTGTAAATTGCTACTTATTTTAAAATGAGGATGAGGAATGGTGTTTACTTTTATTCCTCTGACTGCAAAGTGAGAGGACTTTTTAAAGTGAACTATTTGACCCACCTGTTGATGCGAAAGGAAAGGCTGTAAGATGTCATTTTTGGAACACACAGTAACATTTAAGTATCTATAAATGAAATGCACCCTTATTTTAGATTATATGTGCAAAAATGAAGTACATTTAATTCTTAAGTGTGATGGAAACAAAGATTTTAAGAGGCTCAAAACAAATCAAGACACATTTATTTGTAATGCACAAATGATACATATTCACTGAAACCTGATTTCGACACGTTCTCATGTGTATGCTTGTGACCGGATGGTAGGGGATGAAACACTCCGACAGAGTTCCAGTTGTGACAACAAAGAAGTTTTATTTTGAATAATAGATGTGAACAAGTGCAGGTACGTATTTATTTGTCTCTAACTGCTGGGTATAGGGTGGTGGGGTGTTTTCTGTGGTCTGGTCTTCACTCTCCTCTTTTCTGTTCCTTTTCCGTAGGGTGTTCCCCGGGAGGCACATGTGGAAAGAAGAGAACAGGAGCGGTAAGTGGACTAGGCACTTTTGTCTATTTGCTCTTACTATAATTCTTTCTTTTGTTTCTGTCGTATCCCACTATTCTTTTCAAGGTACTAGTTCTCCGAGTGATTTTATGGTTAATCATATATGTTTTCTGTGTTTTTATTCCTTCTACGGTGCTCGTTATCCTGTGCGCAGTGTCTTCGGTGACCTATACTACTATGGTGTTCTACAGTGTTCAGTGGTAAGTTTTCTGACCCTCCCCCTCCCCTTCGATTCCGATCCTTTCCCTCCCCTTCCCCTCTTTTGTGTTGTGCTTGTGCCCCTTATTTGTCTCTCTTTCTCTCTCTCTCTCCACTCTGTCACTCGGATTCAGGGTCGTGGTCCCACACACCTGTACTGCCACGCTTCTCCGGAAGCATGGCGGGATGGAGCGGCTCGTCCTCCCGGTTGCTGGGTTTCGGGGCATCCGATGCTCGTCTCCAGCCGTCTCTTCCAGGATACGAATGCTTCAACTGCCTCCGGTTATTACTTTGGCTCTGTCCTCTGCTTTCGGCGTCCGTCCTATTTCCTCCAGACTCCTCCTTTGGGAAATGGTTCACGGTTCCTCTCTCGCCTCCAACTCCTTCCTCACAAACACCGAACGCCGTACGCTCGGGTAGCGGTGATTTTGACTTCCTGACATCCCGCCACTCCAAAGCGTCCAGCCAATCATGGGAAGGTAAACTGGGCTACTGGGGCCCACCAGTGGCAGCGTCAGCACACGCAAAGTCCGAGTGCAGGCGAACAGGTTCCAGCCCGTCACAATGCTATAGAGTTTTAATAATACAACTGTATGCCCCTGCAAATTTAGAGGCTATTGCAAAGGAAAATGTGATGTCTGTAAATGACAGTGAGATAACGTACAACGCTTTAGTGATATAATGACAACACTGTGCCCCAAAATGCACCAACAGCTACAAACTAAACCCTTACCACTCACCTTCTGAGGACACTTGCTACTCTTTGTGTGAAACTAGAATTTTTCACAATCCCTGTGACTTCAGTCTTGTAACATCAATGTCAGCACCCCAGTCCTAACAATGTTCTGGAACCACTGGTGCAAAGGTGCTGAACTATTTCCCTAAGTCCAGTTTTAAAACAAACCTTGGTACCTTTCTATTTCACAAAGCCATTTCAAGAGGGAATGTGCCTATTATGCATGATCATACACAATCATCCCATTTGTGTCTGATTTTCACACATAAATTGAGTGATATGGATGTTATCTAACTGGCAGAGGTGCCAACTTTGGATCTGGGGACACAGATTTGAGTCTCAGCATTGGCTGTGGGCAAAACACATAGGGCCAGATTTAAAAGAAACTTGTGCAGCGCTGTGCTGCGCCAAAATCAACGGCGCCGTGCTGCGCCAGTTTTGAAATGCAGAGCTGCGCCATATTCACAAGAGTACAGCGCAGCCCTGTGTTTCCCCCTGCAGTGGTGCTGAATTAAGCTACCTACGCCAATGAAGGCATCCTTGAACCACAGTGCAAGAGTGTCTGTGTTGAGGGGAGTGATTGTTTATGTGCAGTAAGGTATCCCTTCCTGCACATAAACAATCTAAAATAGCGATTTGGCACTTCTATGTGTGCTGCAGAATACAACACATAGAAGTACCACCGTCATTTTTTTATGATTATTTATGTGCAGGAAGGGACCACATGAACAATTATCCTTGGTATTTAGCTTCTTCTCACACATAGATAAAGCAACAAAAAAAACGAGGAGAAATAAAAGCATTCCTCCTCATTTTGCCATGCTAATGCCACCCCTGGGGGGGTGTTAGTTTTTGATGCTGCCACAGATTTACAATTTCCCGTAAATCAGGGGGCAGCATCAAAAACAATGGGTGTTGCGATTGAACGCCCACTGCCTCACCCATTGCACGGCCCTCTGAGTCAGAAAACTGTGTCTAAGGGGCCCATATTTACAAGGAGGCATAATGCCATAAAAAGTAGCATTACTCCTCCTTGTAGATATGGAGCAGTGAAAAGCGCCACAGGGACATCACTGAAAGTGACGCTCCGGTGGCGCTAGGGCCTTTTAAATCTGGCCCTTAGAACCTGATTTAGATATTGGCGGGTGGGTTACTCCATCACAACAGTGACAGATATCCCATCCACCGAAATCTAAAACCCATAGGAAATCATGGGATTTAGATTTCGGCAGAAGGGATATCAGTCACTGTTGTGACAGAGTAACCCGTCCACAAATACCTAATTCAGGCCCTTAATCTTCTGTGATTAAAATACAATGAATCCGACCCTATGTAATGTAATCTGGTGCTCATGCAAAGCACTCCTATGTCCTTGGAAATTGTTTGTGGCATATAAAACTGCAACATATATGGAGTCCACAATGAATCAATGGGTCGTGTTTTAACACAAAAATGGATATAAGCCCTTACCCCACACTATGCTGCAGATGAGGTTTTTCAAATTAGCTAAAATCACTGATATCAACACCCATATTTTTCAGAAGTCTAGTGATTTTATTGAACAGATGTCATGGGCCAGCACCCTACTCTGAAAAGTATCCAAGCTCTAGTACTTTTCAACATCAGTCACTTTTGTGGTCAGATCAATAGCTTGGTCATAGTCCAATAAAGACATTTTGAAGGGTGTGGTCAAGGCCATGACTTTTACAAACAATTGCTATTAGAGGGCAATGGAAAAAATGTAAAGACTATGGGGGTGATTCTAACCCTGGCGGTCGGTGATAAAGCGACGGCCAACCCGCCAACAGGCCGGCGGTCCAAAAAATGGAATTCTGACCCTGGCGGCAACCGCCAACAAAGCCCGCCACATTAACACTCCGACCGCCATGGCGGTACAGACAAACAGCGCGGCGGTCACCGCCAACAGGCAGGCGGCAGACAATGTACCGCCCACAGTATTACAACTCACCAATCCGCCACCTTTTCCGGGGCGGGAGCCCCGCCGATAAAAACACGGCGGAAACAGACTACGGACGGGAAAACGCTCACCAAAACACACTCCACGAGTACGGAGGACAGCATGGAACCCGAATTAAACATCCTACCTGCTCTCGTCTACCTTCTCATCTACCACGAATACGAACGCCGGCGCAGACGACAACGGTGAGTACTGCACCTACGACACACGGGAGGGGGGAGGAGGAAAGGTTACGGGCACACACATATGCGACCCCCACCCCCCCAAACTATGTACACACCAATGCAGACCAACAATGCACAGTGACACCACCCAAACCCCCCTGAAAAATGCAAAGACATAATTAAATTGTGAAGAAAAATTTATATAAAAAATAGACTCTGATATGTATCGGTCAACTATGCAAAATATCCATAACAAAATAATACTATACACACTGCCATGGAGAACCGAGGCAATTAGTCCTCTACATCAAAGTTAAATAGAACAGTCCGTGGGCTAGAGTGTAGCGACACAAGGGCAAAGCCCACACAGGAGACCTGAGTCCTTTGGAGAGAACACTGCAGGGGCATCTGATGAAAAAACTACAGGCACCTCAGGGGGAAGGGGGGGGCACCACAGCCACATGAGTCCACGACGCCAGATCCACGAAGGGGCCACCATGCCCACTGTGCCATCCTGGGGAGTGCAAAGCCACAGTCTCTCAAGTCTCTACAGTGGGTGGGTTGCCCACTCTGCCATCCTGGGGAGTGCAAAGCCACAGTCTCTCAAGTCTCTACAGTGGGTGGGTTGCCCACTCTGCCATCCTGGGGAGTGCAAAGCCACAGTCTCTCAAGTCTCTACAGTGGGTGGGTTGCCCACTCTGCCATCCTGGGGATTGCAAAGCCACAGTCTCTCAAGTCTCTACAGTGGGTGGGTTGCCCACTCTGCCATCCTGGGGAGTGCAAAGCCACAGTCTTTCAAGTCTCTACAGTGGGTGGGTTGCCCACTCTGCCATCCTGGGGAGTGCAAAGCCACAGTCTCACAAGTCTCTACAGTGGGTGGGTTGCCCACTCTGCCATCCTGGGGAGTGCAAAGCCACAGTCCATCAGGTGGATGACAGTCTCCACTGGTCAAGGAGGAGGCATGGTGGGCACAGTGAACCATAAACAGTGCTTGACAGGAAGGGCCCAGCGGAGCGGTGCTTGAGACGGCGGGGCCCAGCGGAACGGTGCATGACAGGAAGGGCCCAGCGGAGCGGTGCTTGAGACGGCGGGGCCCAGCGGAGCGGTGCTTGACAGGAAGGGCCCAGCGGAGCGGTGCTTGAGACGGCGGGGCGGAGCGGTGCTTGAGACGGCGGGGCACAGCGGAGCGGTGCTTGACAGGAAGGGCCCAGCGGAGCGGTGCTTGAGACGGCGGGGCCCAGCGGAGCGGTGCTTGACAGGAAGGGCCCAGCGGTGCGGTGCTTGAGACAGCGGGGCCCAGCGGAGCGGTGCTCTTCTGCACGGCGGGCCCTGTTCAGCGGTGCCTATCTTCACGGCGGGGCCCTGTTCAGCGGTGCCTATCTTCACGGCGGGCCCTGTTCAGCGGTGCCTATCTTCACGGCGGGCCCTGTTCAGCGGTGCTCTTCTGCACGGCGGGCCCTGTTCAGCGGTGCCTATCTTCACGGCAGGCCCTGTTCAGCGGTGCCTATCTTCACGGCGGGCCCTGTTCAGCGGTGCTCTTCTGCACGGCGGGCCCTGTTCAGCGGTGCTCTTCTGCACGGCGGGCCCTGTTCAGCGGTGCCTATCTTCACGGCGGGGCCCGGTTCAGCGGTGCTCTTCTGCACGGCGGGCCCTGTTCAGCGGTGCACATCCAGTAGGTTCAAGGGAGCCAGACCTGGGCTGGACTCCCTGCTCAGTCGCCCTCCGACCGTGATGTTTCTGGACCCTTCGGTGACGGAGTCCTGGGCCCTTTGGTGTCCTCCTGTACAGCTGGGATGTGGCATGTGGGGCCCACCTGCTCCGCGCTCCTGCTGGCTGACTTCTCCACCCTGCTGCCCTTACGCTCCTTAGATGGGGCTCTCGGGCCCTTGCCTCCCCTAGATGTTGTGGCTGGTGAAGTGGGAGAACTCTGCTCCTTGGGGGCAGCCGTGTCAGTCCTCGCACGGCGGCCCTTGTGTTTCCTGGTCCTCTTGCCGGGGGGGGGGGCTGGATGTGTCCTTGCTGCTGATGGAGGTGTCACTGCTGGCAAAGGGTGGACTCCAGAACCCATGCACAACAGTGACACCCGAAGCTGGGCTGGTGGTGGCTGTGGTGCTCTTGGGACTCTTTGCAGATGGAGGGGGTAGGTCATCGGAGGGAAAGAGGTCAAGATTAGCCAGGAAAAGTTTTTTAGGGCCAAGGTAAAGGGTAGGAGAAGTGGTGATGGGAGTGGAGGAAGAGGATGTGGTTGTAGGAGAGTCAGGTGTGCTGTCATTGGGTGAAGGTGCAGGTGCTGTAGGCTGTCGTGAGGTGGATGTCTGTTGGGTGGGTGGCTGCCTGCGTTTGTGTGTCTTGGAAGAGGTGGTGACAGACACAGTGGGAGAGGACACAGGGGACGTGTAAATGGCAGTGGGGGTGTTGACTGCACGCGTGCGGACTGTACAGGAGGGTGTGGTGGTGATGGAGGCACTGGCTGATGTTGGTGTGCATGCAGGTGTGAGTGTAGACGTCACAGTGAGGGAGGAGGGAGACGAGGAGGAGGGGGACACAGGGGTGGTAGTGACTGTTGGAATGTCTGCATCTGGGTGTTGCTTGGGTGAGTGTTTGTGGGATCTGTGGTGCTTGTGTCTGGATGAGCTGCCCTTGGGTGTTGAGGTGTGTGCAGGCTGGTCAGATGGTGTGGATGGGATAGGCTGAGGAACAGGAGACAGAGACAGGGTGGAGGCAGTCAGAAGAGGGAGGCTGGAAACAGGGACAATGGCTGCCGTCAGTGCTGAGGCCAGAGCAGTGAACAATCGTTGATGGGCAGCCTGACCCGAATGAATGCCCTTCAGGTAGGCATTGCTCCGATGCACCTCCCTTTCTACCCCCTGGATGGCATTCAAAAGGGTAGTCTGCCCAACAATGAGCGTCCTCACAAGGTCAATGAGCTCCGCACTGAGGGCAGCAGGGGTGACAGGGGCAGGGGCTGAGGTGCCTGGGGCGAAGGAGACGCCCGCCTTCCTGGGCGAGTGGGCACGGAGCGTAGGCTGAGGGGCTGCAGGGAGGGCGGGGCTGGTGCGCTGGGTGGCGGCTGTACCTGTAGAGGCGGGGGGCACGGATGTTGCCACCACCGCTAGGGAGCACCCATCCGAGGACGTGTCTGTGTCGCTGCTCTCACCTCCGGTCCCCGTTGTGGTGCTCCCCTCGCCCTCCGGCTCACTGGTGCCCTCAGTGTCTGTTCCTGGGCCCACCGGGGCCTTGTGGCTTGCAGCTCCCTTGTGCTCCGATGCCAAATCTCCTCCGCCTGATGATGCTAATGCACACATGCACAAGAAGATGAAGAAGAAGGGTGGGGGGAGAAAAAGAAGACCTGGTTGAGTGCATGCAATGTCAACACCGTTGGCGGAGAGGACAGACACAGGAGCCGCATGCACTAAGCCGCGCATTCGGGGTACACTACTCAGTACTTCTGACTCGGACAACAGGTCAAGAGACGACAAACGCGCACATGTGTGAGGCTGGACCATCAATAGCTGTACTTGTCACCCTACAGAGGTGGGGGCCGGGAGCACAGGGCCATGCCTAAGGGAGAGGACTACACTACAGAAAGCGCCCTGGCCTAATGTCACCCACAACCCTCCTCCCCCACCCAGACGCCTCCACTGCGCAGAAAGATAGCAGAATGTGCTGATACTCACCCCCTTGTGTCTGCTGTGATGCTCTCAAGCACCCATCCAAATCAGGGTAGGCCACCGCCAGGATCCGGGACATCAGGGGGGTCAGGGTACGACTGGCACCCCTCCTAGGTTGGGAGGCCATCCCCAGCAGTGACTCGGCGGTCTTCCTGGTTCCGCGGCGGATGTCCTCCCACCTCTTGCGGCAGTGGGTGCCCCGTCTGACGTGGACCCCCAGGGCCCGGACTTCCTTGGCGATGGCACGCCAAATCTCGACTTTCTGATGGGCGCTGACCTATGTGACATGTACAGGGTGGGAAGGAAACATAAATCAACTTACTGCATGTTAGATGTGATTGCCCCCCCCCTCCCCAACCTTGAAATATAGCACATGCTCTCATCTGTCGTGCGTTGCACTCCTCATTCGCCCCCCACCCCACCAACTTACATCCACCCCACTCCACACAGGCATCGCCCATTCCATGTGCACCCGGTGTACTCACCTGTTGGTCTGGAGGACCGTAGAGTAACGCATACTGGGGGAGGACCTCATCCACGAGCTTCTCCAACTCTTCAGACGTGAAGGCAGGGGCCCTTTCCCCAGTCGCAGCAGCCATTGTCTCTTCCAGACCAAGTTCACAGCAGCACTTGCAGTATAGGTCCTCTCCTGTGGATGATCAGGTCTCGAGTGATTAAGCAGATATAAAATGGCGGTCATGCCCGCGGCGGTGCGTACCGCAGCGGTGCGTACCGCGACCGCCGGCGCACATCGTCATTGGCTCCTGAAACCCATAGGCTTCAATGTTATCCAATGCGGCTCCGTATAGGGGTCTTCGACCGCCTACTGCCACGGTGTGCTCCGCCAGCGCAGTGACCTCACATCCCATTGTCCCACTTCACAGGTCAGGCAGCCGCCATTTCAAGGGCCCACATGGCATAATTTCTACTGCGACACACAAGCCTAGGCCTTGCATTGCCACACATACACGCCTTTCAATACATAGATAACCATGTGCTATGCAAGCTGTGGTGAACGTACCAGTGATTAGCTTGACTCTGTGCTCCATGTTGTCATTCCTAGGCACCGTCCGCTGGGACTTGCGAGGAGAAGGATGAATCCTCGCGTGTACCGACCGCTGGTGGACCTGTCGACAATGGAAGAACGCCACATCATACTACGATACCGACTTGACCGTGCCACTATCCATGAACTGTGTGCCCAGCTGGAGCCAGCCCTGATGTCCCCCATCCGCCAACCCACAGGAATTCCCCCTCTGGTGCAGGTGCTGTCAGTCCTCCATTTTCTTGCAAGTGGCTCATTCCAGACAACAGTGGCCATGTCATCTGGAATGTCTCAGCCAATGTTTTCTAAAGTTTTGTCTAGAGTGTTGTCTGCCCTGACGAAACACATGCGGAGTTACATTATTTTCCCTGAGGAGGTTGATTTGCCCACTGTGAAGGGTGATTTTTATGCCCTTGGACATATTCCCAACATAATTGGTGCCATTGATGGGACCCATGTAGCCTTAGTCCCCCCAAAAGACGATGAGCAGGTGTACAGAAACAGGAAAAGTTACCATTCTATGAACGTCCAGGTGGTCTGTTTGGCTGACCAGTACATCTCCCATGTGAATGCCATGTTCCCTGGTTCAGTGCATGACGCGTATGTGATGCGTAATAGCAGCATCCCTTATGTGATGGAACAGCTACAGAGACAACGTGTGTGGCCAATAGGTGACTCTGGTTACCCCAACCTGCCTTGGCTATTGACCCCAGTGAGGAATCCCCGGACCAGGGCTGAGGAACGGTACAATGAGGCCCATGGGCGAACTAGGAGGATCATCGAAAGGACCTTTGGCCTCCTGAAGGCCAGGTTTAGGTGCCTGCATATGACAGGGGGATCCCTGATGTACTCACCAAAGAAGGTGTGCCAGATCATCGTGGCCTGCTGTATGCTTCACAATCTGGCATTGCGACGTCAGGTGCCTTTCCTGCAGGAGGATGGTCCAGATGGTGGTGTTGAAGCAGCTGTGGAGCCTGTGGAGAGTGAAGAGGAGGAAGACTCAGAGGACGACACAGACAACAGGGACAGAGTTATCCAACAGTATTTTCAGTAGCACACAGGTAAGAATCACACACGCCATTTTAATTTTCCTGAAAGCCTCCAGCTTCTCAACTTTGTCTATGACCCCCCAGTTCTTTAAAACTGATGTTTGATTTTCCCTTCCCTTTTCAGTGCTGTATGACCCACTGCGTGACTTCTGCTTGGTTAGCCCATGGACTAATGCTTATTGATCTCGGTATGTGTTCAGCACAAAGTTAACAGAACATAATTGATCGGTAATGTGTTATACATTTGTAAATAATATAGCCTGACTCCAGCATGATTTCAGTGCATTGAGTGATTTATTTTTGGTGCTAGATAATGGTACATGATATTTACATGGTGATGGGTGGGGGTGGAGTAATGTCCATGGCAGAGTCCAGTTCTCAGTCTCACAGGTGCATTGTCCATATGCCTGTGGAAGGATGGAGCAGGGGCAGTTCAAGGTTGGACAGGGTGGCAATGTGGGACAGTGGGATGACTTCAGGGGGTATCTCATGCTGGCGGGGGTCTTGACATCCTACTCTGTCTTTTTTTTGGATCTCAGGCTCCTCTTGCGGAGTGGTTGTTCTTCAGCAGGAGGTGGGGTTCTGGTGGCCTGTCGTTGTGGTGGGGCCTCCTGTCCACTAGCGCCGGCGGAGGTGGTAGGCTGTTCCTGGTCTGGGCTAGTGACAGGGGCCCTGTGTGGTGCCACATGGTCCCGCAACGTGTCTTCTATCCGGTTGAGGGCCTGGACTATGCTCCCCATAGCGGTAGAGATGTTGGTGAGATGATTGGTGAACCCCATGTAGCGTTCCTCCTGCTGTGCCTGGATCTCCTGGAACCTGGCCAGTACCGTCGCCATCGTCTCTTGGGAGTGGTGGTAGGCTGCCATGATGGTGGTGAGGGCCTCTTGGAGAGTCGGTTCCCTGGGCCTCTCCTCCCCCCCCTGTCGCACAGCAGCCCTCCGAGTTGCCCTGTTTCCCCCAGCCTCTGTCCCCTGGACGGTGTGCCCACTACCACTGCCCCCAGGTCCCTGTTGTTGTTGGGGTGGTGGGTTAGCCTGGGTGCCCTGTAGTGGCAGACACACCGCTGATTGACCTGTCCTAGAGACAGAGGCATGGGCCCGCTGGGTGGGAGCTGTGCTGTTGTTCCCAGAGGGGGTTGGGTCTGCTGTGGCCTGTGTGTGGGGAACCGACTGTCCAGAGGTCCCCGATGGTCCGGGCTGGTCATCAGGTTCCAGGTCGACAGAGCTGCTGTCATCACTGGGGGCCTCTTCCGGCGGGGGGATGGACATTTCTGGACCCTCCTGGCCGGTGTGTTGGCATTCGGGTCCTGCATGGGGTAAGAGAGTATGGTTATTGTTTCTGTGTGTGCTATTGTGTGCGATTTATGGGTGCCCTTGTCCCCCAGTGCTGTCATTCCCTTGGGGGAGGTGTTGTGGGGGTGTTTGGGGGGGGGGGGTATGTGCAGTGGTCATGCTTAGGTGATGGGTGTCCATAGTTTGTGGTGGCATGCAGGGGTTGGTGTTGGGTGGGTTGTGCTGGAGAGACATTCTCAGGGAGGATGTGTGATGGGGGTTGGGGGTGAGGGTGAGGGTGGTGGTGGGGGTTAGCATGCTGGGGGGGGGGAGTAGTTGAGATTGTACTTACCAGAGTCCATTCCTCCGTGTACTCCAGCGAGGCCATCAGGATGCAGGATGTTTAGTACCTCTTGCTCCCATGCTGTGAATTCGGGTGGAGTGGGTGGGGGTCCCCCGCCAGTCTTCTGCACTGCGATGTTGTGTCGCAAGACCATCGAGCGCACCTTTCCCCGTAAGTCGTTCCAGCGTTTGCGGATGTCGTCTCGATTTCTGGGATGCTGTCCCACCGCGTTTACCCTGTCCACGATCCGCTGCCATAGCTCCGCCTTCCTGGCTATAGTGGTGTGCTGCACCTGTGAGCCGAAGAGCTGGGGTTCAACTCTTATGATTTCCTCCACCATGACCCGGAGTTCTTGGTCCGAAAAGCGTGGGTGCCTTTGGGGTGCCATGGGGTGGTGTGGATGAGGTGTGGGGTGGTGTATATGGTGAAGAGTGTGTTGGTGTGTGGTGCTTTGTGCTTCTATGTGGTGTGTGTGATGGTGTAGTGTGCCTCTGTGTGATGTAGCTCTCTATTCTGTGATGTGTCTCTCTCTCCTTCGTCTCTGATCTTCGGTCGTAGGGGTTTGTGGGTGATGTGGGTGTGTGTTTTATAGTTGATTGGATGTGTGGGAGTGTTGTTTGTATGTGTGTCAGGTGTGTGTATTGCAAATTGTCCAATGTGGCTGTGTTTTGGAGCTGTGTGTGTATTTTGACCGCGGCGGTGTGTACCGCCAATGGAATACCGCGGTTGAAAGACCGCTGCGTGGATTGGTGGGTCAGAATGGCATGGGCGTGTTTGTGTTGGCGTGGCAGTGGAGGTTTGGTCATCTCCAGTTTTCCGCGGCCCGCTGATGAGGCGGCCTTCCTTGGATGTCGGGTTTTTGGCGGATTCACAGTTGGTGGTCAGAATGACCGTGGCGGTTTACCCCGGCCGCGGCGGTAGTATGGCGGAGTTCTGACCGGCGGTAAGGGCCTTTTACCGCCGAGGTCAGAATGACCCCCTATGTTAGGTTGGTAATTCATCACATTTTTAAAGTGTTTCTACTATTAAAATTAAAAATATTACCCCAGCCTGATGCCTGTTACAGCTTGGTTGTTCTTGAAAGTTTGTTGTTTTATGAAGGGGGCCCTGGTTCTAAAACATTTGGGAAGCACTGATCTAGAATATGTTAGTGTTACCTTGTGTCAGAACTCACTGTAGGGGTCCCAGGGCAAGCAGAGTTGAATCGGCCACAGCTGTGGTGGTTGGAGTTTACCACTGGTGTTCTCAGGGTTCCATCCTACTATGGTGCTGCAAACTGAGCCAAGCACAACCCTACAGCACTTGACTCTCAGGATAGTGAAGACGAGCAATCCAAGGCATCTCAGGGAAGTAGAGTGGGAGGGTAGAGGCTCAGTACTCAAGCAATCACACAATATATGCAATAAATACGTTTCCAGACAGTTGTTTATGTTTTAAGAAAAGAGATATATTTTAATCACACCAAACCTCTACACACTAAATAGAAAAGTTAGCACTTCCATGATACACACTACAGGGTCTAATGGGCACACTACTCGGAAAAACAGTAAATCTTAGAATTAAGTGGAGGTTCTATGTAGTGTGCAAAACTAGGCACACTGTGCAGGAGGTCCAGGCAGCCAGATGTTGGCTTGCAGAGGTAAAAACTAGATCACCTAATGCTCTAATTTTTAAGGTAACCTGGTCGAGCAGTTAGGCTAATCTTTGAGAAGTGCAAAGCATTTGTTGTACTCACAGTATCAATCATGCGACTCACAAATTCGAAGACCAATTAATAAAAATACTTCAGATTTTTATATACATTTTAAGACCAAGATTATCAAAATTTGTTAAGTACTTTTTAAGATATGAATTTTTGAAGTTTTAATAAATGCAGTCTTTCTGTGCATAATTACACACCATTGGAATCAATAGGAAGACACCTTTAAAAATTCACAGTAAATCACGCATGTTCGTAGGTGGGCATGCTGTGCAGCTGGAGGAGTTCGGGTGGCTCGCGGTTCCAGTGGAAGCAGCAGTGAATCGTCTTTTGGAGCAGGTGCTGGGCCACTGAGGAGAACCACTTGGAAAAGGTCTGCTCTGGTCAAGGTAAAGGTGGTTCTTTGGGGTCCCCTTGGAGTGTCAAGGTCGCAAAGGGTAAGGGACCCTTGGGACACAGCTGGTTTTTCGTTGCAGGGCACAGGGCGGCCGGGTGCAGAGCAAATCGGTGAGCCAGAGGCTGTGCGCAAAGGAGCCCTTTGGATCTGGAGGCAGGTCTCTTTGTCAGTCGCTTACAGGACAATTGGGGCACTCTGGCAGGAGGTCCAGGGTGTTCCTGAAGTCCCTCAACTAGTCCTTTTTCAGCTCTGGGCGAGCTGGTTTTCCTAGTGCCCACAGTCAACTGACCAGTGCCCTGACTATTAGTACGGTCCGGCCACTAGAGGGCGCAGTGCCAGACACTTGGCACACTTGTAGGGTTTGTCCTTGTGGTCGTCGGTGTATCGTCGGGTCTGGCTGTGACTTCAAGTTCAGGAGATATCGGCTGGTCAGTGAAGTGACCCTCACTGGGTTTCTGGTTCTTGGTTTGTTGTTCTTGGGCGATTGGTAAAGCCTGGAGGCCCTCTGGGTTTCTTGAAGTCAGTCCAGTGTCCAGCTTCTCAACAGCAGTGATTGTTGGGTGTAGCAGGCAGGGGTTGGCACCTTTTCTTTGTGAAGCAGATCCACTTTTCTCTTGCCTTGGATTTTCTTAGTGCTGGTCTTCTTTGTGTCCTTCGAATCTGCTTTGTTCATCCAGGGATGCCCACTAAATACTGAAATTAGTCGGTGTTTCAGGGGGACTCACTAGTGTCCAATGGGACACTTACCTTTCGATGGCTACACCCAATGTAGTGACCACTTCCTCTGGGAAGGGTCACTTCCCTAAACCTAATTGGCTATTTTCCTTCCATCTAAGATGGAGGAAAATGAAATGGAGGGTCCACCTCACAGCCAACACCTTAGGGGTGGTGCGTGCCAGGTGGGGCCACTCCTCCTACCCTTTGTGTGGTTTCCCACCTTTACTCCCGGCATAAGTGGGAGTTTGCAAAGGGGGAGGCCATCTGCTGCTGGCAGCAGGCCTCGGGATCAAGTTTCAAGGGCGGTAAGCCCTTTTAAGCTCATTGCCAGGGCAGTGCATATTCCTGAGGGAAGGGGTGTTAGCTCCTCTACCCAGGAAGGGCATTGTCTTACAAACCAGAGAGACAGGACTCTCCCCCAAGGTGTGTATATTGGATTTCTGGAGTTGGCAGGCTGGATAGAACCAGCCAGCAACCATGCCAGGATAGTTAGCTTTTGCAGGGGGCACCTCTAAAGTGACCCCTGGGTACATTTAGGGATAAATCCAATATAGGCACCAGTTTGGATTTGATACCAAACAACCCAGGGTTCAGAGTGGGCATCATGTTGCTGGGAAACTCGTGTTGAGCAGTGTACAGCACATGTATTAAAATGGCTGCTCTGTTTACTCACTATGGGGGTTATTACAACTTTGGAGGAGGTGTTAATCCATCCCAAAAGTGACGGTAAAGTGACGGATATACCACCAGCCGTATTACGAGTTCCATAGGATATAATAAACTCGTAATACGGCTGGTGGTATATCCGTCACTTTACCGTCACTTTTTGGACGGATTAACACCACCTCAAAAGTTGTAATGACCCCCTATGTCTCAGGTTTAGCAAGGACACCGTGGGGACATATTGCTCATGCAGCTATGCCCTCATATATAATATGGAGCACCACTGCCTTAGGGTCTAAGGCCTGCCAGAGGGATTTCTTACCCATAGTACATGCAGTGTATGGTGGACAGGGCACACAGACAGTGTCTAGTACCATGTCTAGTTTGTGTTTTAGGTTTGCACCAGGACATTCAGCCTGCAATGGCAGGGCTGGATAAATCTGGATGCGTGGCCCAAGAGGGTGGCACAATCAGTGCTGCTGCCCTCAGGGGCCTACTCATAGTACCCCATGCCCTGGGCACATAGTGACCCATTTACTAGGGACTTATAATGGTAGCTTATAATGGTAGCTAAGGGTGTATCCAAATTGTGCCAATTCATCACAACAGTTTTAGGGAAAGAGCTCTGGTCCCAGGAACCTGGTTAGCAAGGGCCCTGGGCACTATAACTTCTAGGCTACATCAACCATCAGGCAAAAAGTGGGGGCTAACCATGTCAAAAAGAGGCCTTTTCTCACATTCCGGCTCAATAAGTTGAAGTGGAGCAGTTTTATGTAGTCTGAGTCCAAAATCTGTGGTTATGCAGTTCTTGTTTGAGGATTTTAGTGATCTTTAAAAGTCCCACCAAAATCTGTTCAGCCAATTCAAAAGACAATGTCTCTGAGGCATTGGAATTTATCTGATGGGCAGCACACTCTGGATTTCCAAATGCTTTAGTTTGCATGAGGTGAGCAATTATGCCCACCGGAGTTCTGTTTTGGGTCAGTGCCAACTGAAGCGTCTCAGCAAAGGCATTCTATATAGGCAGTTCCAGCACTCATCATGAGGGAATCCTCTTCTCTGGTTCCTGATACTGGAGTAAGATACTCGGCAAAGGCAGTCAACACAGATATTCTGTATTCCTCCCTGGTGGTCCTGGGAGCAGACACTCTAGTGGTGTGCAAACCTGGTTTTTGGTCAGTCGGGGAACCTAGGAGACCTGCAGGTGCACAAAGGTCGGGTTTGGACCCACTCCCTTGGCAATCTGCTTTATCAGCAGCTCCTCTGATACAAGGCAATCCCTTCTACCTTCCGCAGTAGGCAGGAAGGCTCCCATTTCTGAGGCAAACTGGTAGCCTCCCCAGTAACTACTTCAGGTCGTATTCCGTCACCAGTGGAAGACTAACTATGTGGATCACAGCAACTCTTTGAGTACCTTGCGGAGTACTCCTGTCCTTGGTCAGTGAAGCAGCCTGGACCTTGAACAGAGCGGGAAGGTTTGGGGCTCACTTTTATTCAGGATTTTAAGACAGGGGATCTGGATCCACTGTCTAAAGTACAGGAACTGGTTTGAGCTGGTTCATTTTCATAAACTAATCTTCTTTCTGAAGTGCACACCATTCTTGTGCAAGATGATGGCCCTCACAATAGGTAGTGATGATGCTTACTACAAGCAACAGTATCCATAACTCAAGTGCAAGGAGTGTGAAGCTCTGCACCTGACGATCATCAACCATCCAGGGTGGGCAACTTGTAAGAGGACAGGAAAGAAGCTTCTTAAAAATGTCTTTACCTCTAACTACTGAATTGTCTGACCCTCTCCCTTACTGCACCATCAACTAAATGGCAGTGATTAGAAAGGACTAATCAGTAATAGTCTGCTCAAAAGGTCACATGGATTTTCTGAAGGCCGCCCTTTCTCCATCCCGCAACACTTCAGTCTCTACAGCAACACCCTGCAGGAATCCTTCTAACAGGCACCATACACACAACACACACTCAACATACATATAGAGACGTCAGCACAGTGGCTGGCATTACAAGCAAATGGAACTTTACACGAATGGGAATGCAGTATGTATGCTCTTACTTGCAACAAGTAAAAAGGCATCTCCTAACACTATGGACTCAAAAACGTTACACAGCCACCACTGCTCACTATGCATGGAGCAAACACGAACTCGATTTCGGGGTCAAAAGCGAATACACTTGTGGTGCCCCTCTGGACATATTTCTGCACAAGAATTGCCTGAGGAATTCCTCGGTAGAAACGGACAGTTAGACACCGGTGCACGTCCACGGAAAGGGTACTCGTAATCGGGTGCCACAGTATTCCCCCTGGAAATACCAGTCACTCAATATGGCATCGTCCCAAAGACAAAACGAATCTGAAATATGTACACAATTGTATTTGAAGGTTATATACTCAAACTATTTCTTCAATCCAAACGCAACAAAAAAGAAGTAACAACAAATATGGAAATAGACCATATTGTCCATTGCTATCCCCCAAAAATATGCATGGAGAAGGCTTATTGAAAGAGAGTCTTTTTTGATGAGTCATTCATACTGAGACTTACATTTTGCAGCATCTTTGTGAACATTCTGCACACTGTGATTCGTGACTGTGATTTAGCTGTACCATCTGACAGTTTCCTGCTCCCATAGTGTGAAAGGCAAATGAGAAAGCCACGGGTCCTGGAAGCGTGCAGCTAGAGACTGCAGCGCGCCTGAAATGAGTGGAACTGTAGCAAGGGGCTTGCATCTCATTACTGTCAGAGTGATAGATAAAGGGAAGGCAGAGGGGAATCTCTGCTTCTGAGCCCCGACGGAAGTCTGCACTGTGAACTCGGAAGTGTTTTGCACTCATGAACATTGCTTCCAGCAGTCTTCAAAGGTGTACAATAAACCATACGGTTCAGAGCGAGGTGCAGTAATTGTTACACTTGGCACATGGCCCAGGAAGAGAATGTGACCTTTGCTTACAAAGAGGCACGTTAGAAATGCCCCGTAGTTTCTTCGTGGCAAGACATGCGACCTACTTGTACATGCCACTAAATTAATATTAAGTGCCTTTGTGTCTAGTCAAGGCTGGATTGAGAACCAAAAGAATCCTTGGAGGATATGTTCAACGCAGCGCTGCTTCTCCCTTCCTCCAAGTTTTCTCATCCTCTCTCTCTCTCTCTCTCCACCCGCCTCCTGTAATTACTTGCTGTACTGACCCATCTGGTCACTACTACCATGCCCTGACGTCAGCAAGCAGCACCTCGGTTGAGCGGGGCGAGGTGTTAAATAAAGGATGCAGTGTTGCCAGATTGGGTCATTTCCCGCTCAAATATGCAACAGTTTTCCCACTTGTGTGGGACAAAACTCAATTCGCCGGTGCCTGATTTTTGCCCTTTATGCACATTGTTTAAAGCTGGGGAGTCGCTCAGTTATGGAAATAATAGTAAAATTGCCGCTTTGTGTGAGCAGTGCACTCTCGTGTGCATTATCTTGAACAGTGCTTAATTTGTAAATAAAAAAGTGCCGGTGCCCAAAGCCCTCCTCTTTAACACGCGGCTGCTGCAATTAAATGCGCAGGGACACAATACTGAGGCAGCATAATCCCGAACCCATCTCGGGCCTCTTCAATTCATTTAAAGCCACTCCCTGCCCCTTCAGCTCACTCTTACAACTTTCTGCTTTCTCTCTTTGTGACGCTTTTTCATTTTTCTTCTCCCCCGTCTTTCCCATATGTGCCTTTTTGCCTGCAGTAAATACTCCAGGGAGAAAAAGAAGTGCTGGCCCTCAAAAATAAGTGGCAGTGGTCAGCACCGGAAACAACAAGCACAATTAAGCACTGATTTTAGCGGAACTTGACTCCAGTCCGCTGTCATTGAATGGAGCAGAGGAAGCAGGAAAGTATCTCCGTGTGCTACTCTACAGGGCCCATCCTTAGACTTCACTGGCCGCAGGCCCACAAGGCGTCACCATTAGCTCAAGATGGCAAAGGAGAGCCTCCCTTATACTTCTTGTTTGGAACCAGTGACCCCCATATTAAATTAGGCTCGGAGTGTTTTCTGCAAATTGTTGCACTGTGCGGAAATGAGTTATGCTGACCTTTCTTTACATTTTACATGTTGCTTTTCATTGGCATGATTTGTTAATATGATGGCAATTTGGCCTAATAGCCAGAGCTGCTAACATAATTGCTAGGGGTACCCTGTTCAGTTTCTGCCTTTTGGGGACAGAGCACTTAATATAACTTTGAGGTCACTTTATACGATAACAAGTGCATAAATATGTGTTGATGTTTCACCAAATGTTTTTCTATAGCTTCTTTTTGCATGCAACATTGTAGCCTTGTACACTGCTCACTGCAGGACATAAATAACAGCTCTAGAGTTGAAGCTGAAAATAAATGTCAGTTTCTCCCCCTCACTGTCATAAAGGTGTTAAACACACGTGATCATCTACCCCATGGCCTTGCTGGAGAGATGGCTATTTAAATGGCAACTATAATTTTCCACATGTAGTTTCGTAGTTTTCAATTTCATGCAACAAAGTGTGTGGGTGACTTCAGAGAGTGGATGGATTTTTGTGATGGGGCATGATTGACTGTTGAAGCTGAGGCTGAAAACTGTGTGTGCGTGTTTTCAAAATGCCTTCCTCTGTCAAAAAGGTTTTCAAGCTACATGCTCATCTAATCCTTGCCTTGGCCTCTCTGCAGAGCACACAAAGCAATGGTTATTCAAGCACCAATTAAAATGTCCCCACACGTTTCTTTACTTTTGTTTTTCATGCAACATGCCAGTCTTGTATACTGTATACTGCAAAAATAAAGGCTCTCATAAATGTGTTTTAACAACATGTTCATTTAATTTCTGAATTCTGCAGAGATAGTAGAGAAATGGTCAAATGGAAAGCATAGGAAGGAAAAGAAAATGTAGCTTTTGTGTGTGCAACTGGGCAGTTCAAAATATTTTTGGTAAACGGGAAGGATTGGTGTCTAAAAAAAGAGGAGAAATATTTGTGCAATAAAAATCCACGTACACTGCTTATGTACATTCTCCCTAAAACTCACAGAGATCCACTGAATCCAACAAGGAGCTCTTTTGTTTCTGGGGTAAATTCAATCTTAGAACCCCTTGCAAAATACATCGATGTATTCCTTAAACCCTTTGTAGCAGATATACCCAGCTACTTGAGGGATACTATAGATGTCATTAAAACTTTAGAAGGTATGGAATTCAATCAGACAACGTATACCTTCATAACTTTGGACATCGCAAGTCTTTACACGAACATCCCTCAAGAATGCACCTTGGAAGCCACAGAGTTTTTCCTCAACAAAAGGCAGCACCCACATGAGGTCCCAATGGAATACTCCCTGGAATTGGCAAAAATGGGTTTCAAATACAGCTTTGTCCACTTCAACAAACAGTTCTCTTTACAGACAAAAGGCACTGTGATGGAAAAGTCCCTTTCCACCAAAAATTGTCATAATGTTTATGGCTGTGTGTGAGGATAAATGGATTTATAATTACAATCCCTTCAGAGAATACATTCATAGTTGGAAAATCTACATTAACGATGTACCGATGATATGGAAGGGTCCAGATGAAAAAATTGAGGATTTCACCAACTGGTTAAACACAAGAAACTGTGATATTAAATCTTCCATGATCACCAGCAAAAAAGAAATCAACTTCCTGCATATAACTTTGTGACATGAAATTAATCAAGTATATACCTCACTCTACATGAAAAGGAAATGCATTCCTGCACTACTCCAGCTTCCATTAAAGACATCTAAGAGACAATCTACCTTATAGCCAGATCCTGAGGATAAGAAGGAACTGTTCCAAGAGGGAGGACAATTTTATGAATACCAAAAACTTGCTTTCCAAATTGCAACAGCATAATTACCCCAAGAAACTGTTTAAACATGCAATGAAGCATGCCTGATATACCCCGCATGAGAACCTACTACAACCAGAAAACAAACACCAGAGCAATCTGATGGTATATGTGTTCTGCAGTAACAAACTCCAGCTCCATCAGAAAGATTTGGAAAATTGTGAATGGCTTTCAGCCCTTCAAGGAGTTGCCCTTGTTTGCACTTAAACACAATAAGTACATTCAAGACAGCCTTGTCAGATCAAATACCACTCTAAGGGCAAGGACCCCCACCTTAAGTACCATGCTGAAATTGCCACCGGTGAGAGGCCATCACAAGTATGGAACTGCTCTACTTGTGATAGTACCATAGAAGAAGTGGAGTTCACTTACAGACAAATCAAGATTAGACATATAGAACTTACCAACTGCATCACAAAGAATGTTGTGTATTGTGTCATATGCCCTTGTGATGAAGCCTACATTGGAAAAATGAACCAAGAAATATGAAAACGAATTGTCCAGCATAAATTGCGTAGTCAATCCTAAAACCATGAATGCGCCTATGGTTCAACATTACATGCAGAATAATCATTCACTTAGGGACATGAAATGGACAGTAGTAAGACACATTAGGGCAGCGTTCTCAGAGCCCATAATGCTGAGACTTGAAGCGCAAATAATATTACGCTTGCACATAACAGAGAATGACTTTATTGAACTGTGAGAGATAAGAAATGTCTTTGCACAATAGAACACAAGTCAATATGCTCAGGCTACTCTTTGGGCACGAGGGTCACTTAGGTTCAATATCCACTATTTTAAGGGCAAAACAATACAATAGGAACCAACAGTTTTGTGCAAGAGTACTCACGATTACACACAGGGCCGGATTAAGACCTTTAGAGATCCTAAGCACTTAAAAGATTTTGGTGTCCACATATATATCTTATTCAAAATATACAAAATAATGAACTGTAAAATAAAATACTTTTTATTCGACATGAAACAAAACTTACAGTAGGATGGAAAATAACGTTTATTTTTGGATACTTCCACTTCGTTTCTATTTGAAAAGTGTTCTCCTACATTTTCTAATTGCAAAGTCTTTGATCAATTCCTCAAAACCAATCTTAAGTAAAACATCTACTTCTATACTTAGTAGACACAAGGCATCCAGACTGCCTTACTGCATAATTGTTCTGTTGGGATTTTTAATATACTTCAACTGAGAAAATGAATGCTCAGCTGAGCAATTTGTGACCATTAATGTTAAAAATATATGAAGGTAAATGTCCACATTTGAAAAGCCATGCTCAATAGTGTCTTCTACAATTATTTTATAAAGTTCAGCATGACTGAATCTTGTTTTTTCATCTGTTGTTACACTGAACTTATGACACCCATACGAGTGAAACTGCTGAAGTTCAGCTGAGAAATTAGTGTGCAAGTCCTCTGGGTAAGCAACAATCAGCTTTTGACAACACTGAGAATACTTTTCAATTTCAGTAGATGATGAAGTGACATTATGTGGCACATCCCTTAGAAAATAAAATATCTCTGTTATTTCTTTGTATATCCCTCCTCTTTTTCTCATCTGAGTTTCACGTTTGTCAAAAAAGGTGGTGATGCGAAATGTATTTGTTTATTTATTTATTAAAATGTACCTCTGGTGCAGCATCTCCGTCACGGCTTCTTTCTGATACAGCTGTGAGTTTCAGCTGCCTTGTAATCAACATCCAGTAGCATTTCCTTTGTAGCTGCTTCATATCTTTCAAATTTATCTTGTGAAGTGCAGGGTTGGTCAGCTAATAATCCATACAGATCTGCACGTTTTTAAGTTGGTCCTTGGTAAATCTGGCAATTGAGAATTTGTCTGGTGCTCGCCTTCCCTTGTTGCCTTAGGCCCATGCTTCTTTTGCTTAATGTTTAATCTAGCTTTGATTACACATCAGGGGTAAGGTAACATCAGTATGAGTTCCCATACCAATCAAAAGACCCAGAAATCATTGATGTCTTGCATGATAAACAATTGGTTGATGTCCCACATGCATCACGGATCAGTGAACTAGAATAGCACAGAGGTGCATATAAATCTGTATTAGTTGCATAACAATTTGTTCCGGAGTATATGGTATTTATATACCCAAAATGAGTTTAACATATGGGGTTTGTATTCTTCTTTGATTTTGAAATTATTACTGCACACCGACAACATCCTCCAGAATGCACCAGGAAAAAGATCAAACATAAGCCCTGACAAATGCATGGAAATATTCTGCTTCTAAGGATAGGTTTCCTTAAATTTAAACGGCCTCTTTGAAGTCTCTTTGAACTAAGGCTAGTGTGTCAACTTAGACCGCAAATAATGGAACAGGTTGAAAATATGAGCCCCAGAATCCTAGGGCCTTTGAGAGCTGATTCAGGGAACTACATGTCCCATGGTACTTGTATGGCCGTACTTACACTTCTGGCCTGGTACTTACGTAGGAAGGGATTCTGGTGCAGCCGATGAATGCGGGATTGGCAGCACCAGGAGCAGAGCCCTGCATTCATATGAAACAAAAGAGAAATAAATCAAGGTAGGTTCAATGTCCTGCAGGGACTACTACTTCTTTTTTTTAAGTTTAAATGCACTTGATAAGAGATTTATTTTATTTGACCATATGCACTCCATTGTCTCCCCATTAGCATTGTGAGCAGATACACACATGCTGACCATTGACGGAAGTGTACCTAGGAGCTACAATGCAAGCGTGCAACTCCCAACACAGCCTACCCCTTGTTTGGAGGTAGACTGACAACTTTTCTGAACCTAATGATAAGAAAACTGACACCATGATAAAAAATGTAGCATTGACTGGTTATTTGTTCATATTTCTCTTCCCACAGAGCTTTTTATCCTAATTTTGTGCATTATTGCCATATTACATGTGACACAAGATTGTTGCAAATGGAGGAGAACACAAGCCTCTTGTAAGTAAGACCCTGTCAAATTGCTATCAACGCACCATGTGTTCCAAGCGTGATATCTGTCTCAGAAAGCTATATATATTCTTGATTAAAAGCTGAACCTCAGAAGAAACCTTTACCCAGACACGCAGTATCGCCTGTACTAGGATGAGCTAAGGGATTTTACCAGCTGAACTCTAAAGAACAGATACATGGTATGTGTGAGGTTTAGGACTACAATGGCTACTGACATGATGTTTTTACACCACTTTTAAAGCATTGCAATATTTTTCCTTACCCTTTTTTATGTTCCAGATACAGTGTCCTTCCCCACAAAAAAGCATACAACCCTGAGGACGACTTTCACTAGAATAATAGTCCCACTGAGGAGGTGCTAGACCTGGCAGCTCTTGGCATGGCTTCCCCCTACTTCTTTTGCTTCTGACCTCCTGTTTTCAGACCCTGTGCTATAATTCGCTTTTGCTAGTTTTGATACTCTTGGCACTTTATCACTGCTACCCAGTGCTAAAATGCAAGTGCTCTATGTCTAAAAGATATTGGTAATCAGTTTTCCACTGTTAGCACATTTGATTTACTGGTAAGTCCCTAGTATAGTGCACCATGTGTACCTAGGGCCTGTAAATGAAAATGCTACTAGTGGGCCTGCAGCACTGGTTGTGCCACCTACATGAGTAGCCCTGTGAATATGTCTCAGGCCTGCCACAGCAGTGTCTGTACGTGCAGTTTTCCACTGCCAATTCGACCTGGCAAGTGTACCACTTCTACTACATGTAAGTCACCCCTAAGGTAGGCCCTGGGTAGCACAATGGGCAGGGTGCAGTGTATTTAAAAGGTAGGACATGTACTGGTGTGTTTTAAATGTCCTGAAAGTGAAATACTGCCAAGTTTGGTTACTATTGCAAGGCTTACCTCTCCCACAGGTTACCATGGGGATTGCCTTTAAGTATGTTTTAAGTGCAGCTTCCCACTGGGTGCAGATAGAGAAATTGAGTTTGGGGTCTCTGAACTCACAATTTGAAAAAACATCTTTCGATAAAGTTGGTTTTTAGATTGTCCGTTTGAGAATGCCACTTTTAGAAAGTGGGCATTTTCTTGCTTAACCATTCTGTGCCTCTGCTTGGCTGCTGAATACATGTCTAGTTCAGACTGACAGTTGGGCTGTTTGTGAATTCACTCTAGACAGTGACACAAAGGGAGCTGAGGTGTGTCCTGCATATCCTGACGAGTCTGCCTGGGCTAGAGTGGGAGGGAGGAGCTGTCACCTGCACTTGAAAGGGCTGTGCCTGCCCTTACACAATACACACCCCAACCCCCTAGAGCGTGTCTGGGGCAGGGCAAGGAAGAGGCAGGGTCTTGTACACTACAAAGACTGTCCTCTGAAGTTTTCCTACTTCAAAGGCAGTAATGAGTATGAGTATTGGACTGCTAAACCCACAATTTTAGATTACTTCTGGATCAAGAGGAACCTCTGCCAAGGAGAAGAGCTTGATGCTTGAGGAGGCCATGCCACTCTGCCTCTTGCCTTGCTGTGTTGGCCTGCTGCTGCTGCTTCTGCCTTAAGAGGGAAAGGACTGAATGTTGCTTTCTGAAATCCTGCTTGTGAAGTTTCTCCAAGGGCTTGGACTGAGCTTGCCATCCTGTTCTGACGTCTCAGGGACATCAAAAACTTCATCTGCCAGTGCCTGGTCTCTTCTGCTGAGAGTCCTGACTTAGTGGTGCCAAATCCAGTCCCTGGACCCTTAGAAGTGGAACCTGGTAACCTGCGGGGGAAATCCACGCATCGCTGTGTGTGTGTGTTAGGAAAATTGATGCAGACCCTGTCCCGCAGCTGAAAATTCAAAGCAGCACCTGCCTCGCAGCTGGAGAATCGACGCAGTGCCTGTTCTCAACACGGACCCTTCGTACAATGCGTCTGAATTTTCCACACACCAGCACTGGGCGCCAAAATCCTCAACATCACCGCACGGACCTGATGCTGCTTGTCTTGAAATTGACGCATCCATTCTCTGTGAGGAAAGGATAGACACCTCGCTTGCCCGGTAGAAAAATAATTGACGCATGGCCTCACTTGCTAGCAAGGAATGAATGCATCACTTGCTTTTCCGATGCACGCTCGCCTGTGCGACTTTATTTTTGACGCATACCAGGGACTTTGTGCTAAAAAAACTCATCCATTGATTTCTATGTACTGTATTAAGACTCTTTTTACTTTAACAATTCATATCTTTCCTTGTGGATGTTTGTTTTTTTGTCTTTTTGGTCTTGTTTGATTTAGATAAATATTGGCTATTTTTCTAAACTAGCATGGATTCCTTTTGTGGTGTTTTCACTGTGTTACTGTGTGCATTTGTGCAAATACTTTGCACATTGCCTCTGAGATGAGCCTGACTGCTTGTGCAAAGCTACTTAGGTGGTGAGCAGGGGTTATCTGAGCTATGTATCTCCCTTACCCTGACTAGAGTGAGGGTCCCTACCTGGACATGGTGCAAGCTGACTGCTAACTAGAGACCCCATTTCTAACAGAGGTCAAAAAGCATTGACATATTTGAAGTGTGGTTTGAGGGCATACATACCTACATATGGCCAAAAAAAATGTATGATAAAAATAGAGAGGATTCATACCTCTCAGATATTTGAATGTTCAAAAAAGTACATGCGCCCAACAGCCTAGGGCCCTATGGTATTTGGAGGACCACGCATGTAGAGGATAATAAAACACCCTGAGTGATATGTAATAAAATAATTTTGTTGGACACTTTTTCACTTTATAGAGTACTATATATGTTGGAAACATCGTTCTTGATAATAGAAGTATTAGGTATATGTTGAACACTTATATTTTTGATAAACAAAGTACCATAATATATATTGATCACTTATGAATGTTATGAATGTTGATAACCGAAGTACTGTGTGAAAAATGTCAATATATGTAATGAAAAGTGATGCCATTTTTATGAGTATTTAAGACTTTCTTTTGGTTTAAAATATACTTGTGCGTTTCACGTCTGCTAGTATATTTAAATCATATATCATGCTAGCATCAAAAGTGGAGGAGCGTGAGGATACATTTGAAAAGTAATATAATTAAATTTCCAAGGAAAGTTGGTTATGAGAGACGTGGAATAATTACTTAGCCTGCACAAGCAGTATATGAAGTCTATGGTATAGGGGTATTATTCTGTATACTGGGCCGCTTATAACCCTAGCAGTACACTTTTGGAAAATCCACCACACTCACTGAATTTCTGCTGTCATTATTGGGACTTTTCTGACCACAGAACAAATGCTTTGTGTTTAATTGTTTGCTATGACTGCACATTTTTTTGTGAACAATGTGCAATCTACAGTTTAAAATATGTGAAGGCCGTATGGGCGAAAAAAGTAACCATACTTATGGAGTCAATGGAATATGCCTCACATCTGCAGTTCCAGCAGAGGTCTACTTTTTACACTCAATTTCAGATTTTTAGGTATAGCGCTAGTCAAGACTTTTGGTTCTTAAAATAATGAAAATAAAAATACACACACACACTTATATTTTTATGTGTGTGTGAGTATATATATATATATATATATATATATATATATATATATATATATATATATATTCCAAACCACATTCCTCGTAACAGGGCTCGATACCCATGAGGGGTGGAGCACTGAGCGACAGAGCTAGTCGGTAAAGAATATTCCAAATTCCGTATTTCCAACAATATGAGCGCTCACTCGGATGATGCGGTAGTGGAGATTTTAATACAAAGAGAATACGTTTTGGCCGAAACCCGTTATCTTTGTATTAAAAGTGAGTGCTCATATTGTTGGAAATATGGAATTTTGAATATATATATATATATATATATATATATATATATATATATATATATACACACACATACTTACATAGAGGGGCTTTCAGTCAGCCCTCTTCATCCATTATTATGTTAAAATAGCATTTACATATTGACAGGGCCATCTTCTTGAAGGGTGCTGTTGGGATTCCAATCTATAAAAAGGATGATAGGTCCCAACCAGGCAACTACAGGCCCATTAGTCTAATTGACAGTATACAAAAGGTCTTCTGCCATTCTGTCCTATCCAAAATTCAGGACTGGATTCATGAAAATGATATACTTAGGGCCATATGTACGAACATGTTTTCCCATTGACACAGAATGGGAAAAACCCTTTGCTACATCTGGCCCTTAGTCCCTTCCAAGCTGGGTTTTGGAGAAAAACCTCTACAATTGATCAAGTTTTCCATTTTACACTCATATATTGGAAGACGGTGGTAATCAGCAGAGGCAAGCTTTATGTTGCCTATGTCGACATAAAATGTGCCTTTGACCTGGCCGCCATAGATTGTGCCGAGGACTTAAAGATATGGGTTTGCTCCCTGACATTCTGTCTCTTGTCATAAGCTCACATATAGATAATTTCACCTGAATTTGATAGGGAGCTCATGGTCAGCTGACTGAGATGGTTCCAGTGTCCAAAGGTGTCCGTCAGGGCAGCGTTTTGGCCCCACACTGTTCTCGCTGTACCTATATGAAATTGTGCACATTCTATCTCTGGTCCACACTGACACCCCAATACTTGCAAATGCTAAAACTCCCATCCTTTTTTATGCCGATGACACCTTCTTGATCTCCAAGACCCCAAGTGGGCTTCAAGAACCTTTGACTCCTTTAAACCAGTTATGCCATGCTCAAAGCTTGGAGATCAATGCAGCAAAAACTAAACTAATGCCCTCTAATCAACATAAATCATGTGAAGGGGGATTAGTAACAGGGGGAGATCTACTTGAGAAGGTGGATTCATTTGCTTACTTGGACATAACACTCTTCTCTGGCATGACATTAAAGATTCACATTAGCAAGGCTGTTATAAAACAGACAGATGGTGGGCACAATTCTTAAAGCGCACCTTGCATCTTTTACTAAACTTGTAGCACCTGCTCTCCAAGTATATGAAGCCAAGGCCCTGGGCCTAGCCCTTTATGGAGCAGAGTTATGGGAATTGCCTAACATCGGCGACCTGATCATATCGGAGAATACATTTTTGCGAACACTCACCCTGTTACCTACCAGTACCCCATCTCAGCCTTAGTCTCCGGACCTAGGTGTGAAAGGGATTGAAGCAAAAGCTAGGTTGCACCCTTTTCTGCACTGGAGGTGAATCTGAACCACTCCTGAACTTGCCCATTTTGCCACTGCAGGATGGTGTTAAGGCCGACCATTTTAACAAAATCCCTTTGCTCCTAAACTATAAAAGGCTATTGCTCTCCCTATGGATGTCCGGTCTATTGGAGGCTCCACCTGCTGTTTGTTCTCCCCTAGAAAGTCCCTGAAAAAACAGCACTGGCTTAGAGCAATGGCCAATGACACCCAAAAAGCCACTTGTGCCACCTTGTCAAGGGAATGTATAGATTTTAAGTTCTCCTGCGGCCTCAAGCCGTTGTGGGACCTCATCACTGTGCCATTGGATAGGACACTTTACTCTCAGTTTAGAGTGGGCGCCCTGCCACTGAAATCTTTCTCTTCCAAATGGTCGGATCTGGAATCATCTGACTTCCTCACGTACAATCGACCTAAGGAAACTGATCCTCATGTTTTCTTTGCATGCTCTACTTATATACGCCAACACTGCTTCTGGATACCACCTATCAGTAAGCAGCTGGGCCCTCACAGCCACTGTACAGTTCGCCGAATTCTCAGAACTGATTGTCAGCCTCTGTCTGTGCTGTGACCAAGTACCTGGGCACAATGTGGATGCTTGAAGAAAGGCTCTTTCTCGCCAACAGAGTCAGGGTTGATCTTTTTGAGAGACCCCCTGGTGCCACTTTTCACTCTGTTGTGTTTTCCTTTCCTTCAAGGAGATGCATGTGTGGCCTCTGTATCTGGCTCTCGATTTGCACTTTCATGTTGTACTGTACTTTATCTAGTTGCTGCTGATTACAATTATTGGTCTTCTTATAGCTAAGATGTATGATTTATTCTTCTGTACCTTGCCACTGATATGCAGCTTTGCACTGTGTATGTATTTGTCGTCTTATCATGAGTATTATGGATTTTAGCTAATTTTATTATGTGGTTTAACGCATTTTATGTACACTTTTATGGCCCTAGCGGCCGAAATAAAGTTATTTGACAGAGGTGACAGGGCCACTGGCATTATGTGAGTTTGAGGCTGCGGCATTTTCAACATAATTATGGATTTGTAGCAGTTGCCACATAATCCATCATCTGCTGCCTATTCTGAAACTTTTAACAAAAAGGCATTTGTTTGGAGCTCAAACAGATCAATTGTTACTAAAGATGCTGCAACACCTGTTGTACACAGTGGAAGGCTCTTTGCGAAGTTTGACTGGTAATTATGAGGTCAAACCGTTACCCAGGCAGTGTTAAGGTCTGTAAATGTGAGAAAACAATGAGGTAACAGTACCACAAAATGTGTCCCATGAGGTTACATAATTTGCCTTTTCTTAATGGGTAAACTCTGCTGCATAATTCCAGTGGACCTGCATTTTGACACCACGCAATACAGCATGAAGCAATGGGTCAACTCACTTCATACAGTGACTTTCTTCTATGTGAGTGACAGCATGTTGCTCTTGCATATGTGAACACCCACCATAAAAAACTTCCCTTCAGTGCCATCATGTCTTTTATTTGTGCCGCCAGCGTGCAATAAATTAACAAGAAATATTCATCACCAGCGTTCATCAAGGATTCCACTTTTCAGTAATATGTGCGTTATTTTTTGTTTTCATTAGTAGCTGCCAAGACAGCACCATCAGCACAGACTGTAGACATAATAAAAATCACCATGGAAAAGGTGTCTCTGCAGTGCTGTTTTGAAAGAAACGTTAGACTCCACATTATCTAACTAAAATGAGAAAGTGCTGCTAAGAGAAGAAGACAAAGATTTCTCAGTTAGGACTGATGCATTCAAGAATGATGAGGGTTGTAAACATTACCTGAACTGCTTTCACGCTTTGAGATTCGGGAAGGGCAAAGAGCTGGTCACTGAATTAGATTTTCAGTGGAATCCCATTTTTTAGGGTTGGCTTAACACAGCTTTAGCTTCCTTGCTAGCCTCGTGGTTTTAAAAAAACATTATAATAATACATGCATAGAGAGGATTTTCAGTCAACCATCCTTATCTGTTGGGCTGGTCAAATGTCACTTGAAATAATGCTTTCTCACACCAGAGCACACAGTGAATAGGATACTGAGTCAGGCCACCTTATCCATGGGATAGTTCACATCAAACAACATCATTTTGTTTGACCCCCCTTATATATCCACCTACATAAAAAGAGTACTTCAATGTGAGACCTTTAACTCGTTTGCTGCTGATGCTACGCAAGCCCCCACCCGCCCACCACCACCACCACCCGCCCCCAGTGCGAGCCCTTTCTGATATTTAGGACACTTTGGTGGTCATTCTGACCTTGGCGGTCAAAGACCGCCAGGGCGGAGGACCGCGGGAGCACCGCCGACAGGCCGGCGGTGCTCCAATGGGGATTCCGACCGCGGCGGTAAAGCCGCGGTCGGATCGGCACCACTGGCGGGCTCCCGCCAGTGTACCGCCGCCCCATTGAATCCTCCAAGGCGGCGCAGCTTGCTGCGCCGCCGAGGGGATTCCGACCCCCCCTACCGCCATCCAGATCCCGGCGGTCCGACCGCCGGGATCCAGATGGCGGTAGGGGGGGTCGCGGGGCCCCTGGGGGCCCCTGCAGTGCCCATGCCACTGGCATGGGCATTGCAGGGGCCCCCGTAAGAGGGCCCCTAAATGTATTTCACTGTCTGCTGTGCAGACAGTGAAATACGCGACGGGTGCAACTGCACCCGTCGCACAGCTTCCACTCCGCCGGCTCGATTCCGAGCTGGCTTCATCGTGGAAGCCTCTTTCCCGCTGGGCTGGCGGGTGGTCTGAAGGCGACCGCCCGCCAGCCCAGCGGGAAAGTCAGAATTACCGCCGCGGTCTTTCGACCGCGGAACGGTAACCTGACGGCGGGACTTTGGCGGGCGGCCTCCGCCGCCCGCCAAGGTCAGAATGAGGGCCCTTGTTCTTAGGGCCTAATAACAATTGTTCCACAAAATGTATCTAGGCCAAATGAGCATTCTTTTTTCCAATATCTTGGGGGTTTGAAAGCATATGGTAGTGTCCTAAACATGGCATCAACAAAAGGTTGGTGTTATACTGTCTTCCCAGATTTGTAAAAGAAAACCACTTTGTTTTACCACAGGTTTTTCAAATGTTTACCTTGTAGTCCATTTTTCTATTTTTTGTGGTTGCAATCTACTTACAGTTTTCAGTGGAAACTTGTGAATAAACCCAGAAAGCTACGCAACCCTGAAAACTAGACAAAATCTATAATTCAGCTACAGGTCATTTGTGTCGCTTGCTCATGGTTTTCCCAAATAAACTATTCATTGAATTAAAAAAGTAAGGAAAATAGGAAGGAAAAAATAGCAGTTGGTGACAAAGATTTCATGTATAATATTTTGCACCAATGGGCAATTTAGAAACGCAGCATACCATTACACGCTGCCCAGGTCTTTATGGTCAAAGGGATAGTGTCTGTTGTTTATTAACAATGCATGTACCCAGAGATAACTCATCTGCAGCTTCTAATGATATTTCATTGTGTACCAATCATGCAATGATTCATAAGATAAAATCTAATGAATGAAAAATTAATATGAAGGTAATCTATGCATTTTTTAAATGTGCAAAAGATGGTGAGTTTATGAATAGATGGGTATGTGTACACCTCTGAATTTATGGCTAGTCATAGTATCATCTGATAAAGAGTGCGTTTTGCAAAATGTGTTATTTCTTGCACACTGTCTGATGTTTGAAAGCCAAAAATGGAGAGAAGGACAATTGTTCCCACACTTTTGGGGACAGCTCATCAGGGCAAAACTTGCTCTAGGATACTTGTGCTCCAAATCAGCGAGGACCTGGCCTTGGGGTTCAGGGTGGACTGTTTCCCTTGCAGCAGGGTCAAGACTGATTTGCATATGGCTGGGTCCAAATGTAGGTGGCATGGTGTGCAAAATAACAATGGACTGGGGTGCAGCTAGGAGTAATTATCAGTGGCTGAGAATAATTCAAGAATTCCATCATCACTTTTTATATACTTCAGTGTGCTGTCATATGTGGGATGGGTATGCCCAGATGTGGGTTTTATGCACACTCTGTCAAGGGAACCAAGCTATACCTGGCTGATGAGCCACAATTGAGGCAAAACCTGTCCTTGGTTGCTTGTGTTCAGATTCAGGGAGAACCTGGCCTGGCAGTTCAGGCTGCACTGTTCCTAATGGAGCAGGGTCAAGACTGATTTGCATATGGCTGAGTCCAAAATGAAGTGGCATGATGTGCAAAATGATGGTGGACTGGGATGTGGCCCAGACTATACCAGTGGCTGAGATTAATTCAAGCATTCCACCCATCACTTTTTGTATACTTCAGTTAACTAAATTGAGGGGTTGCACAGTGAGCACTCTTACAGTGTGCAGTGTTGTACCTGCCTGCACTGCCGATTGGGCTACTCTGCCACTGTCTCTCAGCTGCACAGATTGTGCTTGCAAAGGGACATAACTGCCTTGGGCATAGTCCTCAAAATCACTGGAAGATCAGTCATCCTTTGATTGCGACTGCCTAAATCTTCCCTCCTCAAGTACTACGTCTTAGGTAGAATGCAGAGGTCCTTGTACAAATTGTGTGTGTGTGTAATGAGCTGATAGTAGGAATGCATTCCTGTGCATGTGAGAGTGTAGTAATGACAATTTGGTTAATAAAGGGGAGAAAGAACTTTCTCCACTCTGCGATGTGAAGACATTCTCCCAAAAAGCTAATAGAGAAAAAAAATATGAATTACTTCCACCTGCAACACATGCAATAAGGTAAAGGCACATATTGCTAAAGTCATTCCTGCCTGACACTAAAAGGAACTACTGTGTGGATGTGGTCCTTGTGAAAAAGCATAATGCAGGGGACTCACAATGAAGTTAGCCATGTGCCCTTCTGCTTCTTCCCAACACAGCAGAGGACAATGTGTCAGCCAACTTCAGTGTTTAATCAGTTATTGTGCCGTTCACATTTTACTTCTATTCAACACAGCACGCATCATGGGAAATGTGTCAACCTACCTCCATCATTGATCAGTTTTTGTGCCATTCTCATTCTATTTCTACCCACCACAGCATACATCATGAGGGAATGGGTGAGCCCACTTCAGCCATTGATCAGTTGATGTGCCATTCACATTTTATTTCCAGCCACACAGCCACGATTCCAGAGAAGGAGTTCTTTTTTTGAGAGGCTTCACCAGTGATGCCTCTTGCTTGATGCTGGGACTCTGTTGGATAAATAAATGCCTTCAGACATGCAGCACAGCACTCACCTTCTGCGGCTTCTGTCCGGTAGGCTAATGACATCAGCCATACACATGCTAACGTCACTGATGAGCTGGGAAGGGGCAGGGGCTGACATGTATGCAGTTCCACATCTGTTTCTTCATTGCCTTAATTGGGGGATGCTTGTGGTGCAAGCACCAGAGGTGTTCTCGCACCCAAACCCCTCCTCAATACATTCCAGACAACTAGACTAAAGAGGCCATGCCAACAGCTGCCCTAATGTGGTTATAGGCACTTGTACTTACCAGTGACTGCTAGTACCTGTGGCATGATATGAAATGGTATTATCCCTTACGTCAATGAACATCAAACACATTTTTAAATACCAATATTTACTCATGATCATAAACCAGGCATGGCATATGTATTTTTGTTGTGGAAGATGAGCACAAAGCATTAAAATATCAAAAGTATGGGTGCAAATGTATATGCTGAAGCCACACCCAATCAGCTTGGTGAAGATCGTTTGAAGCACTTGCATTTATTCGCAGTGGATACTTTGTAAGCGCTCCATATTCTACATATTGGCATGTAAATATAAATAAAAAGTCCTTTAATTAAATACCCATGGAATGATATGGAATGGTGTTATCCCTTAATGAACATCAAAAACATTTTTAAGTATCAATATTGACTCATTATCATAAATCAGCTTTTGCATATATATTTAACCTGTACAAAACAAGCACAGATTATTCAAGCCACAAGTATAAGTCCATATTTAGGTCGAAACCATGTCCTCTCGGACCTGTGAAGGTTATTTGAAACACTTGCATCTGACTTGAAGGGGACGTCTAGTAAAGTACTGCAGCTCAGTGAAGGTTTCATACCAGTTTGATTTGGCCTAGGAGAGACACTAGTAACCACTTGAAGTACTGCAACTGTGTGAAATACTTCTGGCTTTTGCATGAGACTTGAAAGGGGCCTCTAGTAACAACTTGAGTAAATGCAGGTTTGTGAATGTCTTGCATGCCTCAAGGTAAAATAATAAAAATACTTGCACACAAATGTGACTAAAAGCACATTTTATCAAAGACTTTTTTAGTTTGCTCAATTTCTTTGTCCCACAACACACGCATAGGGCAACGAATGGATCAGCACAATTTAGTCATAGGTCGACTTATTATGAGCAGCTGCAATTAAGTGACACACATCTATAGTGCCAGTCAAAAAACATTTAGCTGAGAATAAGGTGTAAGTACTTTAATTTACCAGTGACTGCTATTATATGTGTATGTATTGCCATCACAAGCTTTCAATAGTGATAAAGACATTTATTGAAAATTGTAATATTCATTCATTATCATAAACCTGCATTGGCATATTTACTTCTCCCACACAAAGTAAGCACAATTCATTAGAGTAGCAAAAGTGTACATGAAAATGTTATGTTGAAGCCACACACACACACCTATGTGAAGGACATTTGAAGCAGTTGCACCTATTTTGAGAAGGGCAACTAGTATTGACTTATTATATTGAAGCTTTCTGAAGACCTTAGTGTAGGAGGCTGGCCTGGCTTGTAGTGGGTACCAGAGGTACTTACACCTTGTGCCAGGTCCAGTTATCCCTTATTAGTGTAGAAGAGGTGTTTCTAGCAGCTTCGGCTGATAGAAGGTAGCTATGGCAAAGCAGCTTAGGCTTAACTAGGAGACATGTAAAGCTCCTACTATACCACTGGTGTCATATGCACAATATCACAAGAAAACACAATACACAGAAGTACTAAAAATAAAGGTACTTTATTTTTAGGACAATATGCCAAAGGTATCTCAGTGAGTACCCTCAGTATGAGGATACGATATATACACAAGATATATGTACACAAACTAAAATTATGCAGGTAATAGCAAGAAAAGTAATGCAAGCAATGTAAAGTTACAATAGATTGCAATAGGAGCACATTGGAATAGGGGCAACACAAACCATATACTCCAAAAGTGGAATGCAAACCACGAATGGACCCCAAACCTATGTGAGCTTGTAGAGGGTCGCTGGGACTGTAAGAAAACAGTGAGGGTTAGAAAAATAGCCCACCCCAAGACCCTGAAAGGTAGGTGTAAAGTGCACCTACTACCCCCAGAGAGCACAGAAGTCGTGATAGGGGGATTCTGCAGGAAGAACAAACACCAGCAATGCAACAACAGTGGATTTCTGGACCTGAGTACCTGGAAGACAAGGGGACCAAGCCCAATAGTCACGATAGTGTTGAGAGTGGGCAGGAGCCCAGGAAATGCCAGCTGTGGGTGCAAGAAAGCTTCCACCTGTTGGAAGAAGCTTAGAGTTCTGCAAGAAAGAAGAGGGCTAGGAAGTTCTCCTTTGGAGGATGGATGTCCCGCATCGCGATGAAGCTTGCAGAGGTGTTCCCGCGCAGAAAGACCGCAAACAAGCCTTGCTAGCTGCAAGGGTCATGGTAGAGGTTTTTGGGTGCTGCTGAGGCCCAGGAGGGATCAGGATGTTGCCATTTGGAGGAGGAGACAGAGGGGGCACCCAGCAACGTAGGGAGCCCTCACAGAAGCAGGCAGCACCCACAGAAGTACCTGAACAGGCACTTAGAAGAAAAGTGAACCGGAGTCCACCCGAAGTCACAAAAGGGTGTCCCACAACGCCGGAGGACAACTCAGAAGGCTGTGCACTGCAGGAAGGAGTGTTGGGACCCAGGCTTGGCTGTGCACAAAGGAAATCCTAGAAGAGTGCACAGGAGCCGGAGCAGCTGCAAATCACGCGGTACCCAGCAATGCAGTCTAGCGTGGGGAGGCAAGGACTTACCTCCACCAAACTTGGACTGAAGAGTCACTGGACTGTGGAAGTCACTTGGACAGAGTTGCTGAGTTCCAGGAACCATGCTCGTCGTGCTGAGACGGGACCCAGAGGACCTGTGATGCAGTCTTTTGGTGCCTGCGGCTGCAGGGGTAAGATTCCGTTGACCCACAGAAGATTTCTTCAGAGCTCCTGGTGCAGAGAGGAGGCAGGCTACCCCCAGAGCATGCACCACCTGGAAACAGTCGAGAAAGCCGGCAGGATGAAGCGATACAAGGTTGCTAGTAGTTGTCTTGCTACTTTGTTGCGGTTTTGCAGGCGTCCTGAGCAGTGAGCGGTCGATCCTTTGGCAGAAGGTGAAGAGGGAGATGCAGAAGAACTCTGGTGAGCTCTTGCATTCGTTATCTGAAGAATTCCCCAAAGCAGAAACCCTAAATAGCCAGAAAAGGAGGTTTGGCTACCTAGGAAGGAGGATTAGTTACCAAGAGAGGTACGAGCCTATCAGAAGGAGCCTCTGACGTCACCTGCTGGCACTGGCCACTCAGAGCAGTCCAGTGTGCAACAGACACCTCTGTTTCAAAGATGGCAGAGGTCTGGGACACAGTAGAGGAGCTCTGGGCACCTCCCCTGGGAGGTGCAGTTCAGGGGAGTCGTCACTCCCCTTTTCTTTGTACAGTTTCGCGCCAGAGCAGGGCTGGGGGATCCCTAAACTTGTGTAGAATGGTTTATGCAGAGATGGGCACCATCTGTGCCCATCAAAGCATTTCCAGAGGCTGGGGGAGGCTACTCCTCCCCAGCCTTCACACCTATTTCCAAAGGGAGAGGGTGTTACACTCTCTCTCAGAGGAAATCCTTTGTTCTGCCTTCCTGGGCCAGGGCTGCCTGGACCCAAGGAGGGCAGAAACCTGTCTGAGGGGTTGGCAGCAGCAGCAGCTGCAGTGGAGACCCCGGAAAGGCAGTTTGGCAGTACCCGGGTTCTGTGCTAGAGACCCGGGGGATCATGGAATTGTCCCCCCAATGCCAGAATGGCATTGAGGTGACAATTCCATGATCTCAAACATGTTCATGGCCATGTTTGGAGTTACCATTGTGACGCTGTACATAGGTAGTGACCTATGTACAGTGCACGCATGTAATGGTGTCCCCGCACTCACAAAGTCCGGGGAATTTGCCCTGAACAATGTGGGGGCACCTTGGCTAGTGCCAGGGTGCCCACACACTAAGTAACTTTGCACCCAACCTTCACCAGGTGAAGGTTAGACATATAGGTGACTTATAAGTTACTGAAGTGCAGTGGTAAATGGCTGTGAAATAACGTGGACGTTATTTCACGCGGGCTGCAGTGGCAGGCCTGTGTAAGAATTGTCAGAGCTCCCTATGGGTGGCAAAATAAATGCTGCAGCCCATAGGGATCTCCTGGAACCCCAATACCCTGGGTACCTCAGTACCATATACTAGGGAATTATATGGGTGTACCAGTATGCCAATGTGAATTGGTAAATTTAGTCACTAGCCTGTTAGTGACAAATTTGGAAAGCAGAGAGAGCATAACCACTGAGGTTCTGGTTAGCAGAGCCTCAGTGAGACAGTTAGGCATCACACAGGGAACACATACAGGACACATACTTATGAGCACTGGGGCCCTGCCTGGCAGGGTCCCAGTGACACATACACTAAAACAACATATATACAGTGAAATATGGGGGTAACATGCCAGGCAAGATGGTACTTTTCTACACTTAGTCAGTTGGATCTGACTCGAAAGAGACATGTAGGAACGACTTGAGGTACTGCAGCCTGGTAATAGGCTTGTTAAACAGTTTCCTCTGACTAGAAAGAGACATCTAGTAAAGTCATGAAGGACAGCAACCTTATTAAGGACTTCAAGCTGTAGCGTCTGACTCGAAAGGGACAGCTAATAATGACGTGAGGTACAGCAGCCATAAAAAAGGCCAGACCTTCTGGCTTTGCCAATGCTTGTTCCAACATGCCAGTTCTGCCTTTGTTTGCTTTGTTAAACATTTGGAGATAGTCACATAGCTATAAAATATATGGGATTTACTTTTGAATGTGATGCTTTACGGTTTTTTTTTCAGAGGGAAAAATGTTAGCTTTTGCTGATTTTCTCCTTTTTAGGTCCGGCATAAAGACAGCTTTAATAAAAATAAAAAAACATTAAAAATACATGCACTTACATATACATACAAAGAGGGGGTTTGGGCCAGCCCTCTTCATCCATTGGTGTGATCAGCTGTCATTTACATTTTGCTTCCGCTCATCACAACATACAGCGTAGGTCAATGAGTAAGCCCACTTCAGCCAATGTCCTTCCTTGCAATGTCATTGATTACATTTTGCTTGCTAAAATGTACACGTCCAATGAAAAGTGAAGCAGTGCCCCAGCTGGTGGACAATATAAGCTGAGATAAGATGAACACTATCTCCTCGCATGCAGCTCCGATCTCACAAAAACAACAGAGAGTCTGAAACTTTTCAATACCTTTGTTTATATTGATGAACACTCAGTGATGCATTCACAGCACACTGAAACTGCCAGGAAGTGTATCCAGTTGCTTCTGGGTGCAGCACTGTGAGGTTAGTAAGCACTGTATACAGTATGGGGGTCATTCTGACCTTGGCGGTCTTTTCGCAAGACCGCCGAGTTACCGCCGCGGTGAAGACCGCCGACCGCGGCGGTATGCCGCTGTGCGCATTCTGACCGCTGGGAGCGTTCCGCCAGAAAACCGCCAGCAGCCACACTGGCGGTCGGCGGGAAAGTGGAGACTGGTCAACCTCCACCGCCACGCCAGCAGAACACCGCCCACAGAATTACGACCCACATTTCTGTGTGGCGGTCTTCTGTTGGCGGTCTTCTGTTGGCGGTCACCTCCCCATGGCTCCTGTCACCTCCCGGAGGACCAACGCACAAGGTAAGTTGATCGTCCGTGAGGGGAGGGGGTGGGTGGTGTTGTGTGATGTGTCCTTTCATGGGGGTGTGGGTGTGAGTGTGTAGAGGGGGTGTGTGAGTGCGTGCATGCGGGCGGGGGAGTGCTGCTGTGCCTATGGGCAATGTGTGTAGTTCGGCGTGTGCGCATGTCGGCATGTATGTGTGCGGGTATGTGTCCCCGTTGTGTATGTGTGTGTGTAGGGGGTGTGTATATGTGCATGTTGGGGGTGTGTGCATGTCGGGGTGCGTGTATGTGCATGTCGGGGTGGGGGTGGGGAGGGGGTTCGTACCACCTCTGGGGGGTGGCAGGGGGGTGGAGGGTGTGGGGGGAGGACTCGGGGGGCAGTGGGGGGTGGGGGAGACCCCTATCAGTGCCAGGGAAGGAATTCCCTGACCCCGATAGTGCCTACCGCCATGGTTCGCATGGCGGTTCCCGAACGCCAGAAACCGCGGCGGTAAGCAGGGTCATGATACCGTTGGCGGTCTTGGGTCGACCGCCGGACCGGAGTGCGCAGACTCCAGCCCGTCGGTCATGACCGCCGTGGCTGTCGGAGTGGGGAAGTGGCGGTCGGTCGCGGCGGTGACCGCCGCGGTCAGAATGCCATTTTTAATACCGCCGGTCTGTTCGCGGTCCGACCGCCGCCTCTCCGCCGACCGCCAAGGTCAGAATGAGGGCCTATGTGTTTTAACTGTATGTTCCTTAGGAAAGAGCAGCTTCTGGCTGGAATTCTATGTTGTGTTGGTACAATGGTAAGATCTATTGTTGTGATAAGAAGCGGAGTTTAATTTGCTTTAAGATCTCATTATGCTGATACTGTTGCCTCCCTATGCAGACATTCAAGGATCGTTGAAGTGCTGTTTGACCTTCATTTTTAGGGTCGAGCCTGTGAGTGCATGCGCTAGCGCATACGTCTCGCTTGCGAGACACTAATTTATACAGAAAAGGGCTTGAAGCTCGCCCATGTTTGCCAGTTGTGCGCTTCAAAGTCACTCTCATTTATAGGCTTCTTAATTGGCAGGCACAGGCGAAACGTCAATTCCTGTTGTTTCTATGGCGCATGGACCAAGCACAGATTGATTTAACTTAATCCGTGCCAATCCGCTGCCCCAGATGGGAGTGAGGTACTTTTTCTTCCCCACTCCTACTTCCCCTGCCTGCTGCTCTTCCCTTGCACTTTTTTCTCTTTTTTTTAGGTACAGAGAGACAAGTGACTTGCCCAGAATCACATGTTGTAGATTCACCACTGTCCATGCTTGTTTTTAAGGCAAGGAAGATAGTGTTTTTATTCTAAGGCGCATGGACTTAACCATGGTGAATGAAACCCAATTTGTTTAAACTGTTTTTTCTGGGGCGGCTTTTGTTTCTTTTGACTTTTCGATGTGATTGTTATTTCTGTTGTTTACCTCGAGCCAAGTGTGACTACTTCGACGTCTTTGCCGGACCACTTTGGGAGCATCATTTGGCTCTTCCCTTGAGATGATCGACAGGAGAAGTAATCTGTGAAAATACGTGTTTTTCCTGAGATTTGTCTCTAGTTCCAGGCCAGCCGTATGGCAAGGGTGTGGCTGTTGTGAAGTCCCAACATCTGCTCTTCCTAGTTAACTTTCTGCTGCAGAGAACCTCACCAGAGGAGGATTTTGCCTTATTTGGGTTGATTTTCTTTTGTACACTGTACTGCTATCTATCAGTCTCATAATGATGAAGGGCTGACTCAGATATGCAGATTATGGAATATGTCGCCTAGTAACAGTTCTCCACAGTAAGTGTAATATTTCTACAAGCTGTCATGATAGTTTATTTTTAGAGATTAGTACTCCACTTACATTGTGGTCCTCCATCTATGCAGGGGGCAGAGGTGCATTATAGCGCCGTTTAACCCATCATCATTTAACAGCAAGACCCCCACACTCCGCGGTACTGCGTTGGCCTTGGCCATGCGTGATAAACAGTCCCTTGGTTGCAGCTCCTTAAGAGGGCAACGCTCTGCCCATACTCCTTCTGCTGTAGGCTCGGTCCTCACTCAATCCACGTTCTTGTGCCTTTTGGGAGTGATGTGTGTGTACTGGAACTGTTCTTGGTAATGTGAGAAGAGTATGGTACATACAATTTGTCAAAGAAAAACAATGACTTTTATAACACATGTACACTCTTTGTATTGTTGCAATTTATACAAAATAATAACAGTTTGTTCCTTTCACTGTCAGTATCTTACCAGTACGAGTCATGGTTCGACTCTTTCCCTTTTGTTTGTCTACATTTCGGGGTTTATTTCTCTGCATCTCACAAAATCACTGTTTTTGTAGCTTAGCCAAGAAACCCTGTGGCTGAAGGTGAGATCTGTCCGATACTGTTTTGCCAGGTGTGGTCGATGGGAAAGACACAGGACGTGTGTAAGGCAGATAGCTGAGTGGGTTCATGCACCTACCGTTTAGCCCCACCCGTGTCAACCACAGGCTCAAAGCAATGCTGTCTTTCTTTCTATCAAGGTCAATAAACATGGGGCAAGTCAGTTGAACTAACCTTAACATCTGTTATTTATAATGCAACTGAAAGCTTACGGTGATGAAACCAAGGGGTATATTTAAGAAAAGTGGCACTGGACACAGTGTAGCTCCACTTTTCTTGAGCCCCTTAGCACCCCCGTAATGCCTCCATGTGTGCGCCATATTTAAAATACGGCACACCATGGCGGTAGGTAGGGGACTAGCATCTGAATTTTTTACGCTATCCGACGCTTTGCAGGATTAGTGTAAACATTTCTGACCCACTGTAAGCAATAGAAGTATCCTTTCAACGCCTGCTCTAAGCATGCGTTAAAAGTGCTGAAAAAAATGGTGCAAGGAATTCTCCTAGATTTCCTTGCACCTTTTTTTTGCCCCCCCCCCCCATGGGAGAACACCCCCTTTGCATACATTATGCCTGGCACAGTCACAATGTACCACAAAGGGTTACAAAGTGGCTCAATGCATGCATTGCACCACTTTGTAAATATGGTGTGGCGTTATCTGCCTAATGCCACATTAACGTAAAAAAATTATGCTAATGTAGCATTGGAATGGCACTAGGGGCTATGAAAAAGCCCCCAAGTATTTTAACTCAGCAGAGAGTTTACAATGGTAAGTGGTTCCTGCATCTACGAGATGGCAGAAGGTCGGAGGGTCTTTTGAGGTTCTGTTTAAATGTATGGCTAGTAAGAAGAGAATCTTGCAGTGATAACAGCATTGCTTCTAGACACGTGACTGGCAGACCAAGGCTCCCCTAGTAAGCCAGGATGTATGTCACTGACAGCCGCATTGCTCTTTACAGCTGTTGTTTAGAATTCATCACCTGTGGCCAAACTAGTCTCCCTATTGTTTATTGGTGTTGTCGATGTCACCCATATTCCAAGCTATTAATTGGTGTTGTCGATGTCACCCATATTCCAAGCTTTCATTTCATGTTGCCTCGAGCTATTATGTCACGATATGATGGTGGTATGGGGAGAGTGGGCAGCCAAAGAATGAAAAGTGTGGGGGGAAGTAACAGTGTACTTACAACTGGGGTAAAAAAATAAATAAATAAACGTCCACTAACTGCCATCAAACAGTTACTGCAGACGTGTGTTGTAATGTCTCAACATTATCGGATGTTGGAAAGGGTGCTTCTCTGGAGATCTGGGATTTGAATCCCATCATCCCCACTTCCATGCAGTGTGATCCTGGGCACATCTTGATTTTCTTCCTGAGCTTCAGTCAGTTCGTCCGCCACAACCACCATTTTGCATAAGCTCTTTAAGTCACAATGCCATGTGGGCGCATCAACGTGACATTGCCCTTTTGTGACCTTTAAAAGTTCCCTACCTGTTTTCACTGTGCCCTTGGGCAGTGGCCAACAAAGCATGGTGGATTGGTTGTGTTCGCTGCCTGTCCCTTGACAGGAGCATTATCCTGAGCACATCTTCTGCTCACAGGGTGCATCTGGAGCACCGTGGAGCGCAGCTGCCTGGTTGGAAAGACTTATTGGGGACATTCTGAATGCTTTCCTAGCATTCCGCCCATTGTTTACCTTTGGCTTTGTGGTTTGTAACCAACATTTCCTTGCTTTCTATTTGCTGGCTTTATTTGTTTTAGGTTTTCCAGCATGTTTTTGTCCCTCCTGTGGAGCATAGCTTGTTGACCTCCTCTCCTTTATTCTTCCATGGGTCATCCCTTTTGTGTAACTCTTTTTTTCGTTACATGTGTTTGCTAATACAGGAAGTAGTAAATGTGCTGTATTGCTTTGAAAAGGTTTCCTGCCTCCTATCTTTCTGCTTGACTGATTCTAAATATCTCTGTCACTACTCATCAGTCTTACATGCCCACGAGGAACAATGTTCTCTCTATTAACTACTTGTTTATTTTCGTCAGTGCTCTTTACTAATAGCATAACCTAAGCAATCGTCTTCATCAATTTTGGGCCCATGCCATAGACACTGGAAGTAGGGAACTGGAGCACCCCCAAAATAATGTAAAAAGGCTGTTGTATGCTATTTTAATATAGCATACAACAAAATATAAATGCCTGCAAACAAACTGTACAAATATTTCAGCATGTATCCGATTTAGGGAGCTACCAATTAAGAAGATGTTTTTGTAATTCTAAAGTGTGGTGAAAACAAATGTTTTAATAGGATCAAAACGTATGTCTGTGCAAATGTTACAGTCTTTCCAATTGAAAAATTCTTCAATGCAATGGCAGTGTGCTACCACACATGCATACTCCACTTTACACAACTCCACTCTACAACACTCAATTCAACTCTGTTGCACTGCACTCTGTGACACTTTACTCTGCGACACTGCACAACACTCTACTCCACTCTACAACACTCTACACCACTCCACAACACTGTATTCAACTTTCCAACACTCCACTTCACTCTACACCACTCTGCTCTGCTCCATTCTGCTCTGCTCCATTCCACTCTAATGGAGGGCACTCTATGCTGCTCTACTCCACAGCACTCTTATCCGGTCCAGTCTATGACACTACTACATTCCACTCTACACCACTGTATGCTACTCCATGGCACTCTATGCCAATCCACAACACTCCACTCTGTGCAACTCCATTCTGACACTACTCCACTCTGTGCCACTCCACTCTATACTACTCCATGCCACACACCTCTACAACTGTTAATCCCCTCCACAACACTCTGCTCCCCTCTATGACACTCTGGTCCTCTCTACAACACTCTACTCCCCTCTTCTACACTCCCCTCTATGACACTCCAATCTATAACGTTGCTCTCTACAATAGTCCACAACTCTCTCATCTATGGCATAAACGTTTAACAATGCTGAACAACAGCCATGCTTCTATAAAACATGGCTAAAGACATTGGAAAAAACAGTAACCTCTGCATGGGCGAGACCTATTTGCTTGGCCAATGCTTGTTTATTTTGTTCCCTTAGAAATCTGCTATGCTGCTGTGCACCTGCCACGGTGTTGGATTAGGCTGTCTCACAGTGTGTGTGTGTGTGTGTGTCTGTGTGTGTGTGTGTGTTTTGTACCGCAGAGTCTAAGAGAAGCTCATTACCAAATGTTTTACCTAGTCACAGACATGAGCTGTCAATTATGGGAGAAAACACTTATGTGCTCACAAACTGGAGTCGTTTTTCAGTATGAGGAATTCTTTTGAAGAGTTTCTAGCTATTTTGATGACTATAATCCAGTTGAGTTTGGTACTGTGATAATGCCTTTCATCGCATACTAATGGAGCTAGGGCTCTTCCTTCACTGCAACTGCGCCCATCCCATGGCAGTAATAGCACAAGCTATACAACTCTGAAATGAGGCGGCCTGCACATCCGCACTGCTAAACATAGGTGAGCGGAGTTTCTGTTCCATCATCATCTCTGTGTGCGGCTAGCATCAGTCCCTAAACTTTAACGAGAAACTCCCTAATCTCAGCTACTTTTGTGACATCAGACTGGAGAACAGTAGCTAACTAAGGCACATAAAAAAAACTGAAAAAACTGCAAAAAAGGAAAAGGTCTGCCGTTCATTACGCATCCCCTGTGCCTTTGACACATGCTTTGGCGACCTCTCTGTACAGATATATTTGCTGATGAAAAGATGTTTCACTGTGGTACAGTATGCCAAGGGTCACTCATTTGTGTCAATGCATGTATTCCACATAAATTGATCAAGGCTAGAAGTCACACCGCCATTTCCTTTGATCTGGTTTCCATGTCATGTAATGTGTTTCCTGTGATGTTACCTCCGAGCTAAAGGTCAGGTGAAAGAAATCATTTGAAGTGACATCCTTAAGCCAATTAGCAGCTTCTGTTAACTGATAAAAACCTACCTCTTTTTACCTTCAGCATGTTACCAAGACCTATGGGAGAGGCATAGGACGGGTTCTCCTGCAAGGAGGAGTCTCCCTCTGCGCAGTTACAGGTCTGTTATCTAATGAGTGATGGGGAAAGATTTTGGACCGGATCGACTGGACAACGCAGAAAAATGACCATTTGTGGACTGGCATCACTGGTAGAGAGGAAGTTTCACGGCACATTTTCCACAACCATTCACAATTATAGTGCACCTTGTGTAAATAATTGAACTGAATCATCTGAGATTGAGCAAAAATGGGCACCCTCCCTGGGAGCCGTGACTGCATCTTTCTAGTCCTCCTATGTTAGGTCACCCGCTTCTATTTGTATGAGTGACAGAGGTCTGCAAAAGTATCACGAATAATAATGATGAATGTGTTGTAAAGATTGGATATCCACTTGTCTCCAAGAACCTCCACAATGTATTTAGCTTCTGAAGAATTAAAATACACTGTTTCACCAGAGTCTTTCAAATAGGGAGACAATGCATGCTCTGTAAACCATTAACATTGGGATGTATGTAAGTCAAATATCTGACTGTAACTTGGAAAATGCATGCAAGTGAGAGTAGGAAAGGACATCTTTGAGTTGAGGCCCTACCCTGAGAAGTTCCCAATGATGGTGAGTTGGTCCAAACAGATCTCAACCCAGAGAGCAGTCACACCAGTCAATGTGTCACCAGACTAAATAGCATGTACAGCCACTTGTCACACCTCAAGAACCAAATGTGTGGCTAGAGCTATGCCAGGAAGGGTACAACTCCCATAGATGCAGTGAAGGGCGTGAGCAATCACCAAAGTCCCACCTCTTGTGGCATAAGCACAATTATCACATGATTAGATGATCCAGTCATTGATAACTACCAAAGGAGAGAAACCGTAGAATGACAGGACATCAATTAAACAAAGGTCACCATTGTAGGCGAAAAACACTTGAACTGAACTATGCTGGGGGATTATTTGGCCAAAAATCTTTTCAGGTGTGTGTTAGTTTTATTAAAGAAAAAAGGGAGAAATGCAGGGTAAATGTGGCTGTCTTACAACTTCTTCATAACAGACACCATCTTTGTGTTGGCAACCAGCCACATAAAGGAAAGAGGAGGCAGTAAGCCAGCTGCTTCTGTAGAGAATCAAAAAGAGAGGGGATGTTGTTGTCCTTCATCTTGATGAGAAGTTGCTGACAAAAACCCCAAAGTATATACTAGTCAAATCAGCTAGAGGTCAAGGGACCATATTGTCTTCTGCTGTGAGCTTGGACTGGGTGGATGACACTGGACCAGCTGACCCTCAGCTCTGAATTTCAATTGAATTGTTTGAGAACAATCATTACTCAGAGACCTGATATGTAAGGTTGGACCAACCGCAGCATACAGAGATCTACGCAGTCACCTATTTCAGCTGACTACTGGAAGTCCCTGCTTAACTAATTGAGCTAATTAAGAGTCGTTATGCACAAGATCGGGACTGTCTGAGTCTTCATAAGACTTATCGCAAGGCTAATAAGCAAACTTGGGTGAGACAAGATTCCAGGTAAAACCTCATGGGTTTGATAAAAAATAAGATCATTATAGATAGAAAAAAACTGTAATCAATTAAGAATTAACATAAACAAAAATAACCCAAAAAAGTATAATTCTGGAATAGGACAATTCTGAAGCAAACCCAAGTAAAGACTAAGGGGCATATTTATACTCCGTCTGCGCCGATTGTGCGTCAAAAATTTTGACGCTCAATCAGCGCAAACGTTGCCCCGTATTTAAACTTTGACGCCGAGCCCGCGACGACAAAATTCCACTGTGTGCGTCATTTTTTGGATGCGGCAACCCGCCTTGCGTTAATTATATGCAAGGTAGGCGTTCCCGTCCCAAAAATGGCTTAAACGGCCGTGCGTCGTATTTATGCTTTCGGCCAAAAATGACGCACGACCGGGAGGCGGAGCCAGAAAATGACGCACAGCCCGATTTGCGTCAAAAATTAACGCCTGGGTCAGGGCAGGCGTTAAAATGGGGCAAACACACCTGTATTTAATCAGAACACACAGAACAAACATCAGAGCAGCAACAGGGAGACATGGAGGTGATACTAATCCAGCGTGCACGCAGACGCAGAGCCCAGCAGCAACAACAGCAGCTACAACAACACCAGCAGGGACCCCAAAGGCAGCGCAGAAGGCAGGAGAGGATATTTCGCCCAAGAACAACCCTTCAGGGCCTCAGGGAACACGACATCATACAGAGGTACCGGTTGAACTGGCAGGCCATTCAGCAGCTGCTGCGAAACATTGAACAGCAGTTGGCCCCCACTTTGGTGACACCCCGCACCATCCCAACAGAAACAATGCTGCTTGCCGTACTTCATATGCTGGCAAGTGGCTCTTTTCAAACAACTGGTGCCCTGGTTGGCGGAATATCACAACCATCATTCTCCGCCTTTTTGCCCAAAGTACTGGACGCCATCATTCATTTGACACCCCGCCACATCTGATTCCCTAACACACTGCAGAAGCAGCAGGAAACTAAACAGGGGTTCTACGCAATCAGTGTCTTCCCACATGTCCTTGGTGCAATCGACTGCACACATGTACGCCTTGTGCCACCTGCTGCAACTGAACACCTCTACTGCAACAGGAAGCACACACATTCCATCAACGTGCAGGCCATTGTCGATCACCGGGGTTTGATCACCAACATCGTGGCTAAATATCCTGGGAGTGTACATGACTCCTTCATCTTCCGTCACTGCACCATCAATGAACACTTCCAGGATGGACGGTATGGCAATGGACTACTTGTTGGTAAGTACAAACACCTACATATATATACACTGCACAGCAACCCTCTAGGACACACAACACATACACCACAAAAGCAACATGTGAACAGGAACACACTGAGGTCGTGACATCGCTAGCCATGTTTCTTAAGTCACCATTGAACCTGTCACACATTGGAATTTACTGTACAGCCTAATGTGAAGACGTCAATGAGTGTGGTTGCCGAAATGTCACCTTGCAAATTGTAAGTGTCCCAATGACCTTTACATTAATACATTGCCTAAGTCTAAAGGTATGGGATGTCCAGGGTACTTTGATATGAACGTGTTAACAACACTTTCAATTTTAACTGTGCATGGAACTATCATCTCACCCCCAGTGAAGACACACGGACACCTCTATCACAAGTCACAATGCTAGGGATGGCACACTCTACTGCAAATCCCAAAACATACTGCTGACAAACGGTTAGCAGACAAACACATGTTCAGCCAAGGAAACAACACAATGCAGATGGTATAGCCTACAAGCATAGGATGTCACATTAGTACACAAAAGAGTGACAGACAACACAAGACAACTACTGCCATTAAAGGTCTTTTCAATAGTGCCATCTACATCAACATGATCCCATTCATTTTCTCTTGCCGCTGATCAGGGGTATGGCATCCAGCCATGGATTATGACACCATTTGGCAACCCAAGTACAGCTGCAGAGCGTGCATACAATGAGGCCCATAGGAGGACACGCAGCATTGTCGAGCGGACCTTCGGCATCCTCAAGTCAAGGTTTCGCTGCCTCGACATCATTGGTGGTAGCCTCCCATATTCCCCCGAGATGGTCTGTAGGATCATCCTCACATGTGTAATATTGCACAACATTTGTATCAGAAGAAACATTCCCCTCCTGGAACCAGAGCCACACATGCCTGAAGAGGAGGAAGAGGAGGATGCTGGCCTGCAACAGGAGGGGGAACTACCGAACACAGTTGCTGGTATACGCAGGCGGCAACAGATTGTAAATAATTTATTCTGATTATGTTCACCTTCACCACTTTAGTTAACTAATTTAAATAAACACCTATTCTAATCACAAGATCATGGTCTGGCTATTCCTTTTTGCACACCTTCATATCTACTTGTCAGAATAAGAGTGTTGCCTCATGGAGCATTGCTGAGATACTGAGTAGGACACGGAACCTCCCAGAGCTAATGTGATGCCTAACATACAATGGTCACATACACACACACTCTTAATGACATATATCATGTACATATCTCCTTTGAAGGCCAATAGCAGACAGTAGGCACATTTCAGTTATCTACTGTACAGTTGATATGTCACATTACCCAGAGACAGATTTGTTGTGCAAGTGCTATTTATTGAAAAGTGCTGTAGTGCTATATGTACATTGTCCATGATTGTGAGTCCATTATAGTGATATCTTCCATTGTGATCCAACACAAGGGTTTACCAAAATGCTTTTGTCATGCTGGGGTTGCTGTTTCAGACCATACAGAGGGACAGACTTAGCCAATGAGTAGGAGAGAGACAATCACTGGGCTGGGTGACAAGATATACAGTGGTTAGCAGAACAGTGCTTGAGTACAGTTGTTGTAAGACTGTCATGTTTCAAAACGCAGGACTTTGGTAATAGTTGGCCATGTGGCAGGGACTAGTGCTTCCGGGTACTTTTCCTTGTGAATGTGATCTGTTCCATGTCTTCTTCTTCTGATGTGTGTGTTGCCTGCTTTGTCCTTGTTGTTGTTGGTTGTGAAGGGGCAACACACACCTCAGTGTTAGAAGACGTGGAGTCAGACATCCCGGTCGCTGCTCCCTGTGAAGGTCTTAAGGGCAGTACTGCTGCAAGGAGGACATGCTGGTTCTTGAGAATAGCAGGCACATCACGATGGTAGGCAGCCAGGTCGGCCCTGAGGGGTTCAATGTTGCATTCGTGCACGCGTTGACAGGATTGCTGTTGTAGGTGTTGGGTCAACTGTATTACAGCTGTGCTGATTTCCTTCTGGGTTTTCAGCAGTTCCTGCAAGATAGATGTTAGGGCTTGCATAGCTGATGCCTGATCTGCAGATGACATCATGCATGAACGCATCCCTTCAAGGCTGGCTGCCATATTTTGCATCCCCACCCGCACCTCCTTGGCCAGCTGCCGCTGTACTCCAACTACAGTTCTCTCAAAGCTGGTGCCAGTGTTGTCTGAGTCCTCAACTGTATTGGAGCTGGCAGGTCTTACAATTGGGGTGGTGGGTAGTTCCTCTGCGATGGCTGCTTGTTCTGTGCTCCTCCTTGTGACTGAAGGTGGGGTCTGGAGGGTTTCAAGGACCTTTTGGATAGTCTCCTGGGGAATGTTTATCGGCTCATCATCCATGTCATCAGGGAAATCTGGGACAGGCATATCGGCAGGAGATCCATCTTCCTCTGCAATGAAATAGGGTACAATTAGTGTGTCTGTGTTGTGACAATTTTGACGTGACGTGCCTGCCTTTTGATGAATTCACTTTGTGATCTTGTTTTGTATTAATATCTGCAGTCCTTCAGATGGGCATTGTTTCAGGCCTATGGCCCACCTGTGTGTCACATGTATGTTATTGAGTTATCAGACTTGTCAGCCTCATCGCCTCTAGGTGTTGGTTTATGCCAATTAGAGAATTTCCACCTTCTTGTCCTACTCGACCCTCCGTGTATATCCATTCTCATGGTGAGACCTTTCACTGGCTGTGGGTGTTCTGATGGCCCTGGCAGCACACCTAACAATCTGGACCTTGAGGAAATTCGATTTTTAATACGATCGTATCGACCCGCCATTTTGTGGCCCGCCGCCATTTTATGTTGCCTTCACTCAGGCAGCACAGCGAACGAAGTCCATTCTGCCTTTTCTGCTTATTCTGCAACATGGTGTTCAAAACAGCCTTCTGCCTCTATCTTTACAAGGCTGGTATTAAGGTCTGACCGAGTACACTAATCCCTGTCTGGTTTTCTAATCCTTGTTTCAACTATCTGTAGGCTCACACTATTCTCCGCCGATCCTATCTTATCGTCTGGCCTTCGCTGTCCTTTGCTAGTATTCTCTCATTTCACAACTGTCCTCCAAACGCACACAAACTTATCACACCACATGCAACTTCGTTGTGGATCGGTTAATGAATTAGTTCAAGGGAGGGGTGACAAACACAGCTGGAGGGGAGGCAACCTTAAGTCACTTAATACTTTGTTTTCCAATTCCTTCTATTGGTGCTGTCTTGTTTTCCGACATTTCTATTGGCTCTGTTCTATCTTTACATTATTCTTACTGGGTCCTTTCTATGTGTTCTGGGAGTGTATGTAGTTAATAAATGTTTTTTATACGGTATATAAGATTGTGCGCCACAAAGTAAAGTGGCAGTCTCCTGAGAACATACCTTGTGTACTTCTTGGACAACTGTACTAGCTGCAGCTAATAAAATCTGATCTTTTACGCCTGACAGAGTGTCCCGTGTCTCTGTTAGTTGAGGCAGGTGAATCCAAGGAGATTTCAGGCGTACCCTGCGCCGCCAGGCCCATAAGGTTCTGGTTCTTCAACTGGCGCCCAACGTGGGGCGGCTTCAGCGGTACCGGTTCTGCCTGAAGGTCGTGAGGAACCCCGCAAGAAAATTCTGGAGGAATCGCGAGCCACGTCAAGCGACCCCTGTATGTCGAAGTGGTCCGAAGGTCTTTTTCAGCGCGGTTACTCCTTCCTGACGGCTACTGACGACTGCTGCCCTGACTGCCGCCCTGCCTTGGCCCTTTCTTTGATGATGTATGGTAAAGCGAGACGATAGACGGGCCTCTGTTGGTGTAAGAAGACATCCTTAGTTAAGTATTTGGTGGGTCGCGCCCACAAATTTTGGTCTTTGTTTTGTCCTTAGGTCCTTAGATTTGGCCATTGCAGTGGCCAAAGCCGAGGGGAAGTGCATTTGTGCTGTGTAAACTGAAAGTTTTACCCCCTTGATGTTTGTGAACAGCCAGTAAAAATCGTGAGATGTCTGGTCTGACTAAGTTTGGAAAACTTTGTTGCTTTGGTTGTATTAGGGACTCCCAGCTTGAGGACTCCTGTCCGATTCCTTCGGTTGGAACTCCCACATATGAGCTCTATTCTAAACATGGTGTTGGTCCTATTGCCTTTAATAAGACATGGACCCGATATACAAAGAAAGATGGTGTTTTAAAATGGCCAGAAAATGGTAGTTTCGAAACTGATGTGCTAGATAATTTAGAAGCAACGTTATTTAAAAGAAAAGCCCGGCCGGCAATGTTTGACTCTTTTCGCCTTTGGCGTAAGGAAGCCAAACAGAGAGAAATTAAACAAGCGAAACGAGATAGGAAAACACAGGGAATGACGATTATACAGGCTGCTCAGCAATTCAAAGATGATGAAATAGATAATGCAATGGAAATTTCAGACAGACAGCATCGAATGGCAATAGATAAATGCTATCCGACGTTGCCTATCTCTTCCCTTGATAAGAGAAAAGATTTTGAGGAAGATTCCTTAATGTCCCACTTATTGAAATTGCCTCCGCCCTATGTACAAGGTGCTAATGCACCCCCGATGTTACAGCCTGTTCAGCCGCCAGTTGTGCTTCCGCCTGCTCCAGCTTTTCCACATTTGCCTCCTCAAGTATTGCCTATGCCAGCTTTGCCTTTAACTCCTTTGCCTTCTGCTCCTTTGGCGATTCCTAATGCTCCTTTAGTTAATTCACCTAATACCTTGTCCCCTATCCTTATGTCAAATTCTCCATCTATACGTAAGCAATTTGCAGATACTGTCTCTGGTCTCTTATCACCTTTCTTTGAAGCTTTAAACGTGTCTCCAGCTTTTTCTCGAAGACAGTCTCGTAGTCAATTCCCAGACTCCGAAGAGCGAGAAAAATTGGACTCACTTGCTTGTAGATGGATCAAGAAGGGTCCCCAATATAGTACGTCTGATATTATGTCCACCTTTCTGCAATGGAATGCACCTACGCAGAGATATGTTTTTAAAGTTATGTGCGATACTCTCGCTAAAGAATGGGAGGATATGAATTTGGGTTCGGTCCCACAGGATCTGTTAGATGTTCAGGCTGACTTTGACAAAGGACTTATTGTGGGTCCTAAGGTTGAAAACGCTGTCAGAACACTTATTTCTTTCAGATCCCTATTGTTCTCACAGACTTTTCCTGATTCTGATCCTTCAGTTAGGACAGCACTGAAAAACTATCCCATGAGAGAGGTTTCTCCAATATGGAAGGAAGAAGTTGCAGCAGCAGGTGCTAATCCAGCTATTCCTGCGCATTTTCAGCGCATATGGATACATGTCCCCTGGAAAAGGTCTGAAGTTTTAGCACTTAAACAGTCACTACCAGATCCACGCAAAAATCCTGCTGGTTACTATAAAGAGTTGTCGCAAACAGTTGATGCATGTATTATGAATCTAGCAGATATTGACCTGTTGATGGGAAATGTAGTTCCACAGACAATATGGGCTAAAATTCGTAGAGAGGATCACGCTCAAGAATTAGGCGGCGATTGGAACGCTATTATTGCCGCAGATAGAGGTCAAGTAGGTGGTGCAAAGCCCGACGCTTTAATCTCAGAACTCCCTGGTAGGATTATTACATTAATGAAAACAATGATGCCTGCTTTGAGAGTTAATTGGGATAAGCTAGCAGCATGTAAACAAAAGAAAGATGAAAGTGTTTCCGATTTCTTTACCCGATTCGAGGAGACATTCATTGATCACAGTGGTCAAGATATGGCTACAGAAGGGGGACAGCGATTATTTGTGGATAAGTTCGTATATAACTTGCTTCCTGAACTATCACACAAGCTAAAAGACTCCGAGAGTTCATGGGCAGTTTCTTCTTCCGCCCAGATATTGGCTACTGCACAATATTATGAAAATAGAGACAAAGAAGAAAGGGAAAAACAAGAGAAAAAGACGAAAGAATTAAAAACTAAAGTTCTCTTGCAACAGGCTTATCCTCCTCGTTATGTTCAGCCTCAGTTTCAACAGCCTCCGCAGTTTCAGAGGTTGTATCAAAAGCCTGAACCATTCATTCCAAGACCTTTGCTAGGTCCCAATCAATGTGCTTATTGTAGGGAGGAAGGTCATTTTAAGAACAGTTGTCCGGCATTGTTGCAGCGTAATGGAGCAACATCTGCTTCACGAGGTCGTGGTGGTTCTCAGTCAGCAAATAGAGGTAGAGGTCGAGGTGTGTTAACCCGAGAGCAGCGTTCTTTTGTTCCTCCAAATTCCGGAAATTACTTTGACCAGCAAAATGTTAGGTCTACACAGTATTACAGTGAGGATCAGTATATTGAAGGAGGGAATGAAAGTCTTCATTTTGAATAGGACAGCCATGGACAAAGTAAGGGGGTTACGTCAATTCCAGTGGATCAGAATGGACCTTATGTTAATGTCACTACAATGGGTGTTTCAGAGCCATTTCTTTTAGATACTGGTGCCATGAGAAGCTCTATCATTCATTCTAAACTCCCTGGCGCACCTTTGTCTGGCTTAACGAATGTATCTGTAGGATTTTCTGGCGCCCCTGTTCGCAATCCAGTTTCTTGCCCTTTGCCTGTTTCAATAGGCCCTTATGACTTAGAAGCTCCGCTTCTTCTGACGAATGGTTGTGGTGAAAATCTGTTGGGTTTAGATCTATTAAAAAGAATGCATGCTACGATATATTGTTCACCTTCTGGTGTATACCTCACTCTAGGACAGAAAATGACTAGTCCAATGTACTTATCAAAAGATCAATTTCCACCTGAATTGCTTTCTCTTCCCGAAACGCTTTGGGCTACGGGTCCGAATGACGTTGGTTGTCTTGAGATCCCACCTTATGTTGTTACTCTTAAGCCCAATGCTGAAATGCCACGTATTCCGCAATACAGAATCTCTACTGAAGGTGAGAAAGCACTGTTGGAAATTGTCCATGATTTGATTCAGAAGGGTGTGGTTGAGGAAACGAGAGGAAATACATGTAACAGTCCTGTTCTTCCGGTTCTTAAACGCACTGATCCTTCTCAGCCTCCTGTTTATCGTTTTGTAATTGATCTTCGGGAGGTAAACAAGATTGTCATACCGCAGTTTCCTGTAGTCCCAGATATCACTGCTCTGTTGACGATGATACCTTCTACAGCGACTTGGTTTTCAGTTATTGATCTAAAGAATGCTTTCTTTAGTATTCCCATCGCCGAAGAGAGTAGAGATATTTTTGGTTTTTCCCTCGGAGGCCGAAGCTTCCGGTTTAAACGCGCACCTCAAGGTTATTGTGAAAGTCCCTCTATTTACAGTCAAGCTCTAAAATGTCATATGATGCCTTTTCCTTACCGTCCGGTGCCGCTCTCATTCAGTACATGGATGACTTATTAGTTGCCGCTGATTCAGAGGAGATTTGCAAAAACGTGACCGTTGCACTGTTGCGTCATTTGTTTGATCTGAATCACAAGGTTTCTCCTTCTAAATTACAATATGTCTGTCGCGAGGTGACTTATTTAGGTCATCTCTTGTCAAAGGAGGGACGACGATTGACCCCCGAACGAATTCAGGCAATTGCACAAATGTCAGTGCCATCCACACAAAGAGAGGTACGTGCCTTTTTGGGCATTACTTCTTATTGTAGACAGTGGATTCCGAGTTTCTCTTTATTGGCTAAACCGCTGTTGGTGCTAACTTTAAAAGATACGCCTCAGCCTCTTCCGTGGACTGACGAATGTCAGAAGAGTTTTACTGATTTGCGTATTGCTTTGTGTTCTGCTCCTGTATTGGGTACTCCTGATTACAGTAAGCCCTTTACGCTCTATGTCCACGAAAGAGAGGGTTGTGCATTGTCAGTCTTAACGCAGCGTTTTGGAGATCAACAGCGACCATGCGCATATTTCTCAGCTACGTTAGATCCAGTAGCTAAAGCATTGCCTAGTTGTCTTAAGGCGACAGCGGCAGCAGCAATTTCTATTCGACAGTCTGCTGGAGTAGTGCTAGATAATACTCTCATTGTTATGGTGCCACATGCAGTGGATACTTTACTAAATAGGACAAAAACGCAGCATCTTACGAGTGCTCGGTTGTCCGGATATGAGCTGACGCTTTTGGCTAGTCACATACACATCAAACGATGTAATACCCTGAATCCAGCTACTTTGTTGCCTCTTCCAGAAGAGAGAGATGTCTCTGAACAGCATGATTGTTTTCTCCGTACTGAAGAAGAGACTAAGGGTAGAATTGACCTAAAAGACACGCCATTAGTGAATCCAGATGGAACACTATGGGTAGATGGTTCTTGTTTCAAGCTCCCGAATGGAGATACAGTTTCAGCCTACGCTATTACTACTTTGCATACGATTGTGGAGACAGCACGCATTAGACATAATTCAGCTCAGGCAGCTGAATTGATAGCCTTAACTAGAGCGTGTGTGTTATCCAAAGGAAAAAGAGTAAACGTGTACACTGATAGCCAATACGCTTTTGGTGTAGCGTTTAACTTTGGGCGTTTATGGAAGGAAAGAGGATTCTTTACTTCCCATGGTACTAAGATACAACATGGTCAATTAGTGACTGAACTTCTTGAGTCACTTACAATGCCTACTCAGATAGCGATCGTGAAGTGTAGTGCACACAAAAAGATTGTGGACGATGTTGGTCGAGGAAATGCATTTGCAGATGAGGTAGCGAAAAAGACAGCCAGAGACAACACAAGTCGAATGTATGTTGCAGGTCCCGCAAACTGCGTAAGAGAAAAGGGAATGTGTGAAGATACAGTAGAGAGTGTGAAATCAATTCAAGGAGAGGCTACGGAGAATGAGTTGAGAAAGTGGAAGGAAAGTACAGGAATGTTAGATGAGATGGGATGTTGGGTTGAATTATCAGAACATCAACGTTGGCTGTTACCAGATGCTTATGTACTACCTGTAGTTACTATGGCACATGGTCCAGCTCACCTAAGTGCAAAAGGAATATGTAAACTTCTGGCTCCAGTGTGGCAAAATGAGGGGATCCCAAAGTGTGCAAATAATGTAGTAAAACATTGTATTGTTTGCTTGATGTACAATCCGGGAAAGGGAACCCCCACTCCAGCAGGTCATTTTGCTCCTCCGACATATCCATTTGAGGTGTTGCAGATCGATTATATTCACATGGAACGATGCAACAACCTCAAATATGTTCTGGTGGTAGTATGTGCTTTTTCTAGATGGGTAGAAGCCTACCCTCTGAAGGACAATACTGCTTTATCAACTGCCAAAATACTTTTGAAAGAATTCTTCCCTAGGTTTGGTTTGCCGCGCATTGTCTGGAGTGACAATGGGAGCGAATTTGTGGGTCAAGTCATGCAAAAAGTTTGTGCAGGTCTTGGCATAAAACAGAAGTTCCACGCGGCGAATCACCCACAGTCGGCTGGTTTAGTAGAATGCTACAATGGAACCTTGAAGCTTAAAATTGCTAAGGTGCAAGCTAGCACAGGACTTAATTGGCCTGATGCTTTACCATTGGCTCTTCTGTCCACCAGAACAGCAGTACACTCTCGTTTGGGGCTTAGCCCTTACGAAGTGATATTTGGTCGCCCAGCTAATGTATGGGGAGTTCCTCTCCCTAAGAAATACTCAGACTTGCCATACCCGATGTTGATTGACTACTTGCATGACCTTACAACTAAATTGCGTGTTCTTCATCAACAGGTTCAGAGTGCTCTACCAGAGGCTTCCACAGACCCAGGTCATTCCATCCGACCAGGTGACTGGGTCTGCACGAAAAATTTCCAACGACAGAGAAATTTGGAGCCCAGATGGAGAGAGCCACGCCTGGTTCTTTTGACCACAAGAACAGCAGTTAAAGTCGAAGGAAAGAAAAACTGGGTGCATGCCGTGCACTGCAAGAAAGTGCCTTTGCCCTTGCCTTTCGATCAGTGGGTCCGTAGAGGCATCAGTGACTCTGAAAGTGAGAAAGTTCCGCAATTTGTACCATTCAGTGATGCGCGTCTAATTGGAACACTTTCTGAGAAAGAGGACGACGACATCCTTCAAGAAGTAATACCATCGCATCGTCGCTTGAACACGACAAATCCAGGAACATTGTTTCAAAACCAGACTGCCTCTGGACAGGAACGCTATAATTTGAGACCAAGACCAAAGAACTTGTAAATTTCTCTCCTATGTAGTACTCTATCCCGGTTGCAGGGTCACGGTAGGAGTCTTAGTTACGACCTGAGTAAGTGGCAATAGGCCTGCAGGACCTCACAGTGTCATAGGACGGTAGATAATCGTGACTACAGTGATTGAGGAAGATTGCCGTGAGCATCCACTTAGAAAGATGGAGGCTACATTAGATAAAAGAGAAAGTAAAAATGTAAAGAATAATTGTAAAGAAATATATAGTCATTGTAGTATTGCTCTATGCGTCATTATATTGTCGTGTATTCTTTTGGCATCTGTAAACTGGATCATTATTACTCTGCAGCAAAAAGTTGTCTCTTCTCCTACCTCTACATCTTCTTCTACTATCTCTCCGCACCTATTTCACACTCTTCCCCAGCATGAACTCATCAGAAGAACTGAATACTTTAACAATTCCTTCGTCCAGTTGTTACATCAACATCAGTTAGTGATCAATACAACTGACTGTTGGGTGTGTGGACTCATACCACATACGGTAGAAAAAGGAATGCCATATTTAGTTCTTCCATTCTCCTATGAAGGTTCCGCTTGGGCTTATTTTGTCATTTTCAATAATGCATATCAAAGTAAAATTAAACAACCTGTCAGTTCACATAGTGTTGGTTCAGATTTCAGTCATAGTTTATTGATAAAGGGAATGGTAGCTATGGCTAAAATCATGGAAAAAAATGAAGCTTCCATAGATGAAAGAAAAGCATATACCAATTGGAACATAACTAATTACATTTCCAGCCTCAATGATAAGGTTAAGCAAGGAAAATCTCCTCCGATACGGGTCATACCCCAACAAGGAAATTTCTGTCTGCAAATAAATGGTAGAACTCCAAACACCGGACAAAGAGAAAGTTTATGTTCCCATACATATATTTATTCAGCCCTGAATCCACTGCCGTTAGTACCATCTCAAGGTACATACTTCGTTTGCCACGATAGGGCTTATACATGGTTGCCAGCTGATTTCTCTGGTACTTGTTATATAGCCTTTCTTCTTCCCCCTACATACACCGCTCCTGCGAACCATCATAAAAATAGATATGGCAGAGGGATTGTGGATTCGAAAGACACAGCAGGACAAGAGGGAGGAGATTTCCTCAAAGGATTTCTTCCCTTCTGGGGTCCAATGGCCAACAGCAGAAATATAAGGCAATTGGTTCGTGTCGTAGAAACCACCATAGACATCACTGTAGGAGCTTTAAGTAACATTACAGCTGAACTACAGGCTGATCGTCTTATGACCTTGCAGAACCGTGTTGCCTTAGACTTTGTTCTTGCGGACCGTGGTGGAGTATGCAAATTGATCGGATCAAGTTGCTGTATTTTCATACCTAATGACGCTCCGACAGTATACCAAGCTATCTCTAAGTTACACATAATCTCCGAGTCGATTCATCAGGACGAAGGAGATTGGTCCTTTTCAGAGTGGTTTTGGGGATTACTGTCCAAATGGGGTTGGAAGGTATTGACATTCTTTGGAGTAATTTTAGCTTTTATATTCTCTTGTTGTCTTTGTATGCACTGCCGTCCTGCCATCTGCAACCTATGTGCTACTGCATGTATTCCCAAACCCAAGTCACAAAGAGCAGAGAATATCAAAATGATGGTACAGCAACAGCTTGATGACCTCATGGCCATAGACATCGACTCAGATTAACATGAGTTTGTGTATCTTGCCTGAGTTCTGGCAAAAGGAGGGTCTGAGGAAATTCGATTTTTAATACGATCGTATCGACCCGCCATTTTGTGGCCCGCCGCCATTTTATGTTGCCTTCACTCAGGCAGCACAGCGAACGAAGTCCATTCTGCCTTTTCTGCTTATTCTGCAACATGGTGTTCAAAACAGCCTTCTGCCTCTATCTTTACAAGGCTGGTATTAAGGTCTGACCGAGTACACTAATCCCTGTCTGGTTTTCTAATCCTTGTTTCAACTATCTGTAGGCTCACACTATTCTCCGCCGATCTTATCTTATCGTCTGGCCTTCGCTGTCCTTTGCTAGTATTCTCTCATTTCACAACTGTCCTCCAAACGCACACAAACTTATCACACCACATGCAACTTCGTTGTGGATCGGTTAATGAATTAGTTCAAGGGAGGGGTGACAAACACAGCTGGAGGGGAGGCAACCTTAAGTCACTTAATACTTTGTTTTCCAATTCCTTCTATTGGTGCTGTCTTGTTTTCCGACTATTGGCTCTGTTCTATCTTTACATTATTCTTACTGGGTCCTTTCTATGTGTTCTGGGAGTGTATGTAGTTAATAAATGGTTTTTATACGGTATATAAGATTGTGCGCCACAAAGTAAAGTGGCAGTCTCCTGAGAACATACCTTGTGTACTTCTTGGACAACTGTACTAGCTGCAGCTAATAAAATCTGATCTTTTACGCCTGACAGAGTGTCCCGTGTCTCTGTTAGTTGAGGCAGGTGAATCCAAGGAGATTTCAGGCGTACCCTGCGCCGCCAGGCCCATAAGGTTCTGGTTCTTCAACCTGCCCCAATCCCTGATCGTTCACATTGACTTAAATGTAATTGACATGTTGCATATCCTATGCATGGCAATGTTATGATCTGATATGGATGTTGACATTGTTAATGGGTCCTGCTGATGTTGGGTAATGTGTGTTACATTTGATTGCCATGATAGTCGTATCAGTGTCCTGTTTCGTCCTCTGACTGTGCAGGTGTATTTCAGTGACCAGTTACATGTGTCCCCTCCTCAATGCTGTTGTCTGAGCAGTATGACATTTGGGATGTTGCCTTGTTACCCAGGCACAGGATGGACCCTGACATATGCAGCATGGGTGTGTCCTTAGTGCTGTGTCACTCCTATTGTTGTTTACTTTGGCTGATGTTTGTGACAACTATGGGCATTGACATTTGAGTGTACTGGGGCCTTTGTCTTGTTTCAGGGGATTGTTGCAGATGTCATCCACACCCCCTAATTTAGGTGTGTATGTTCCATGGGGAGGTTACTGCCATTGGCTACTTGAGCTGCACACAGATCAGAGGTGGTAGTGGCAACTGTTGTCGCAGTTACATTGCAGTTGTCGGTTTGGCTAGAGGATTGCTAATAGGGCCCTTGTTAATGTAGGAGGTATGTTGGCTGACAAGTGCCAGGATGTAAGTTTGACGTCGTGGCCTTCCCTCCTGTCGTGGCTTTCCCTTTGCTCCATCTTTGGCATGACAGCATGCCTCCATGGGACTGTTGTTGGTGTTGTGTAATGGTGTGCCCCAGGTCTTCTCAGAACGGGCCATACTCCCATGCCGTGCCCCTTTACCCATGCCACTCCATGTATTAGATTACTTCCATGCATTTAGTGGTCGGTATCCCCCCCCCGCTCACAGTTGACATTATTGCATTATAATTCCCCATGCGACTTACCCTGCATGTGCGTTGTCTCCTGGTAGTCTGCGCTGTCCTCTCCTTGAATCCCTGTGACGATCTCCTCAGGGATGACGGCTGCAACCATCTCTTCCATGTGGTCCAGGGGCTCCTGGTGTGCTGGACTCCCCCCTCCAGTCTGCACTGCTGCCTTCCTGTTCCTGGCCATCTTTTCCTTGGTCCTGCGTTTGTAGTCATGCCAGCGTTTCTTGCACTCGATGACTGTTCTGCGTACTTCAGCCACACTGTTAATCTTGTCGACAATTTGTTGCCATATAGCCTCTCTCCTACCGATTGGCAACTTTGATGTGACAAACAGTTAGTGCTGGTGTTCCGTCACCTCTTTAACCAGGATTTCCTGCTCCTCTGCACTGAAGTGACACTTTCTTTTCTTCTTAAAAGTGTCCTGGTTCTTGTGTGGGTCCTCCTGGCTGGTTCCTGGTCTGCTGTCATCTTCCTGGGGTCTGTAGTGGCATCTGGGATCCATTTTGGCTCTCCTCTGGTGAAATGGCTGTGTTCGCTGTGTTTTTTTACGCTATTGCGCCCAAAAAAACGGTGCATATCCGGTTTGCGGTGTCGTAAATCGACCGACAGTCATTTCCGCTGCGTTAATGTCGTTTTCCTTTACGACTTGACGCCGCGGTGTGCGTCAAAAATAATGACTCCCACCTGTTGTTTGCGCCGCTGTGCATCAAAGTATAAATCTGACGCCCGCACGGCGCACCAAAAAGTATAAATTTGGGCCTAAATACAAATCAGTAAACAGACTGACATAGATGCTGCTCTATAAACAAGTGGAATGGTATAGGTTTAAATTAAGCAGAAAGACTCACATAAAGTTTATTCACAAGGAAGGCCCAGAAAGAGCTCGGTCTCTTTTACAAAATAAATCGTCCTTTATTATGTTTCAGGGCACAGAAGCCACATGCATTTTAATAGTATGATATGACATATCATGGTTGGACTATCAATGTTGCAACCGCATAAAACCAGACAATGTTCTGGTAAAGAGACACCTACTTACTGATATATTTAATTGGTTAGGTTTTGCATAAAAAAGGAAACAAAATTACATTTTATGTAACGCATCAATGCAATGGCTTGATTTGCCAATGAATGACACATACACAACATCAGCACGCAACCTTGGAACGTTACAAAATAAAGGAACATGCTGTGAAGCAACACATTTTACATTTTTTACCAATACAAACATCACATCATTTTCGATGATTCTCTTGAAATGGAAAAACTCACAAGCACAGAGAGAGAGCAAGGCTCACTCACATAAAATAAATGAGTGCTATTATTCTGCAAATATGAATAGTTGTCAGTGCAACCTGACAGCGGCCTAGTCATGCTACATTTAACACGTTTAAACTAGGCATGTAAAAACTCTCCTACACCCCTAAGAGAGTCCTCTCTGTTCACCCACTGGGCAAGGGTCTTAATAGACACATCAAATAATAAGGAGGAAGAGGGTACCCCTAGCTAGGGCCCCTCCTGATCAGAAATGTTGGTGACATAATTCACTTTATTCGGCCCTTTGCAACTGGGAACCTCTATAATGGACAATTGTATGTTTGAAAACAGCGACTGAAGCCCACCCCCGGGAGGACCTCAAAAACGTAATCCCAGTCTACTGAATCAAATGCTGTTTCAGAGTTCACTGATAGAATAGACAGCAGGCTTCCAAACGGATAGCTAGTGGAAAGACATTATGGGGGTCATTCTAACCCTGGCGGTCCAAGACCGCCAGGGCTAAAATGACGGGGGCACCGCCAACAGGCTGGCGGTGCCCCGCTGGGCATTCTGACCGCGGCGGTTTGACCGCGGTCAGAAGTGGAAAACCGGCGGTCTCCCGCCGGTTTTCCGCTGCCCATTTGAATCTTCCATGGCGGCGCAGCTCGCTGCGCCACCATGGGGATTCTGACAGCCCATACCGCCATCCTGTTCCTGGCGGTTCGCCCGCCAGGAACAGGATGGCGGTATGGGTTGTCGTGGTGCCCCTGGGGGCCCCTGCAGTGCCCATGCCAATAGCATGGGCACTGCAGGGGCCCCCGTAAGAGGGCCCCACAAAGAATTTCACTGTCTGTTTGCCACTGCACCCGTCGCACCTTCCCACTCCGCCGGCTCCATTCGGAGCCGGCGTCCTCGTGGGAAGGTAGTTTTGCACTGGGCTGGCGGGCGGCCTTTTGGCGGTCACCCGCCAGCCCAGTGCAAAACCCAGAATACCCTCAGCGGTCTTCCGACCGCGGAGCGCTATTTTGGAGGGGGAAGTCTGGCGGGCGGCCTCCGCCGCCCACCAGACTTAGAATCACCCCCTATGTATGCACATAAGATATGTCTAGTGGAGCTGCCCAGCATCATTGCATTTTGATTCACTTGTACAGAAGCATGGGTTTGGCGAAGCAGCTAATTTGTCAACACCTCTGTTTCTACACTAATTAAAAAGATGCACCTTTAGGATGAGCACTGGTCAGCAGGCATGCACGGCTTCAAAACATCAACGATAACGGCTTCCTTTAAGTTGGGTGGAACTACACCATATTAAAGAGACTGATGGCTCATCTTTATCATGTATGGAGTCGACAAAATAAATGAACCGAAGGGATGTTAGGCCTTTTAGTACTTGTTTTCAATGCTTGAATAGAAGTTGTCATTCTGCTTTGTGTCCTGGCTTTCACGCTCCCTGCCAGCTCTATCGGTAGGCATAGGGAAGTCACAACTTAACTGTAATAAATTATTACATTTGAGTAACTACATCTTTTTATATCATAGGAGACTCGTAATGTGACACTTAGTTTATGGTAAGAACATTAGAGATATGTATTTTTACAGCATTATAAACTTATAGATTATAAAAACAACAAAAGCTTCGTGCTAGGAGAGGCACCTTGTGCACCAGAAATCTTCAGTTGGCCTTGGCCAAACCAGTTGTGCAGTGTTTTCTGTCATTTGCTGTGATACCTACCTTCTTCTAGACACCTCATAGACTGAAAAACGTGTTGCAGTTCAGTCCTTTTAAAATGAATACAGCTCAAGAGTAGACAGTCTTAGGCAGTAGGGCCCTCATTACGACCCTGGCGGACGGGGGAGAAGTGGCGGTTAAACAGCCAACAGGCCGGCGGAAAAAATAATGGAATTATGACCATGGCGGTTACTGCCATGGTCATCCGCCACTTCACTCCGACCACCAGGGCGGTGACGACCACTGGGCTGGAGACTTCGGTCTCCAGCCCGGCAGCCGTCACCAGATCGCCGGCGGTATCAGGACCCTGCATACCGCCATGGATATCGGGTGGTTTGGAACTGCCACGAAATCCATGGCGGTAGGCACTATCAGTGCCAGGGAATTAATTTCCTGGCACTGATAGGGGTCTCCCCCATACCCCTCCCCCACCCATGAGTCCTCACCCCACACCTCCCTGCCACCCCCCAAAGGTGGCAGGACCCCCCTCCCCACCCCCACCCCCAACATGCACATACACACACCCCCTCCCCACCCCCACCCACAACATGCACATACACACACCCCTACACGCACACATACACTACAACACATACCCAACACATACAAACAGACATGCACACAGACTGACCCGCACACATTTCCCATACACACAACACACCCCTGCATGCATACACGCACTCACACACCTCCTCTACATACTCACACGCACACCCCCATGCATGCACACAACACCCCCTACCCTAACGGATGATCAACTTACCTTGTCCATTGATCCTCCGGGAGGGGATGGGAACCATGAGGGCTGCTCCGCCACCAGCTCCATGTCACCAGAACACCGCCACACCGAATCATGGGATGTGATTCGGTGGGCAGTGTTGTGAAGACAGGGCAGTGGAGGTGGAGCAGCCTCCACTTCCCTGCCGACCACCAGTGTGGCTGCTGGCGGCTCTCCATCCGAAAAAGGACGGAGGGCTGCCAGCAGTCATAATACACTGCGCGGAAAACCGCCTGCACTGACGGTCTTCAGCACGGCGGTACCTCAGCGGTCTTTAAAAAAGACCGGCAAGGTCGAAATGAGGGCCTATGTGTCTTTCCCACCAACCTCCACTCGCCATCCTCCGAATTATAATTTCCAGGTCGTTTGGGCACGCTCCACACGTTTTGTGACAGAAGGCACATTTCAAGCAGCCAGTAAACCTGTTCCATCCCGTGTATGATGGGAAAACTGCGACCTTGCCAGAAAGGAGGGAACAAAAGAAAAATAATTGTGCAGTGGTAATAGCAAGTGAATCTGGAAGCATAATAAACCGAACAAGGGGTCATCAAAATAATAAAAATGTCTTAAAACACTGACTGAAATAGAGAGTTGGATATCACGCATTGAAAGCTCACCTTCATCCTCAAATAAAAATAAAAATAACAACTGCAGTGGCACTGAGAAATGCAGTTCTGGGTGATGTGAAAAATTATTTCTAGAAAAAAGAATATCTGCCAAGAATTTAGAATCTATAGTGAATACAAAAATAAATCAAGGGTAACATCAACTTGAGTGATTCTCCTTACCTGCAGCCAAAGTATACAACTATTTCAAAACATCAACAAATCCATAAATCACCAGTGCTACCTCTACAGGAGGATATGTAACCATTTCCAACATTTTTGCTGGATAAATTAAAGAGACATTGACCACGAAACAGCATCACAACAACATACAGCTAAGTCCAAACGAGTAATCATTTATGAAATGCACCCTCTCCAATGACCTTTTTTCTACTCCTTTCTTCCTGGTTAGTGGACCTGACCGGAAAAGATTGCTTTACATCTCTTCGCCTGTACCACTGGTTCTTAACCTTTTGATTTCTGTGGGCCCTCATTTAATCATTACTGGAACCCCAAGAACCTGATAAATCATATTTGGAATCTGAAGATACCCACTAAGTTATTACTGGAAGCCAGGAATCCCAGGATAAACATTTTTTTTTTATTTGAACCGCCAAAGAAGACATGAAAATACAGCAACAAGCTTTTATCAAACAAATACACAAATTAAGAATTATTTAATTTAATTTGCTAACAATTTTTAAAACAATCTAAAGTTTAGTTTAACGGGAGCACAGAGATTTTCTAAATTCAATAGAGACCACTCAACATCAGTAGCTTATTCTGTTTGAAACACGTGCACTGCTCCCATGAATCAATCTGAGGATACTAATCTAACTTTTAGCCTCCAATTTGAAATTCCTTCAGATTTACAGAATGTTTTAAAAATTTTATTTGTACCTTTTGATTCTGTATTTATATATACTTTATTAATCTGTTATTACTAATTAGTTTTCTAAGCAGTTCCAAAGCTGTGAATAGGCTTGGGGGATGCCCAGGCCCCCCCTCAACCACAGGATGAGAACCACTAGTCTATGCTACATTATCATCTACTTACGATCTTGCACCTTGTGAAATTACTGAGTTATAAGGTGAGGAAATTAAAGTCCTGAGCTGGTATGGTAAAATATTTCAATATAATCTGCTTCTTGGTGCATGGTCCCACTCTGGGAGCTAGCAGATCCCAGTTTGCAATAGAGCACATTGTCATTGGGTGTGCCCACATTGAGACTGTGCCCTCTATTATGAAAACAAGCAATGGCAATGCAAATAGGTTGGGCTTATGAATGCATTGTAAAGTCAGAGCTAACAATACATATACGTTAATGACTGCACTCCTCTCATCCGTACTGCTGCCAATGAAAAACGCATATATTATCTAGTTATCTAAGACACTTTAATTGCATCACAATAGTATATTATGCCCTTGATAGTTTAAGCTCAGGAAGTTGGCTAAATAAACAAAATGATAGCTGTGTGGAGGGCAAACACTTTTTTGTTGTGGAAGCACACACCTACCCCCCAATCAAAACATGTACTCTTGGCTCCCAACATGTGGGCAGAGCCAAAGCCCCCCTCCTGGTGATTCTCACGTAATTGTCTGGTGATAACCGTGCTGTCAAGCAAGAACATAAAAAAGTGCTGTCCCTATTCCAGGCACACACTTTCATCTATGCAAGGGAGACTGCAGTCAGGAAGAAAGTGTTGTTTTTTGAGGGAGCAGTGATATCTTGCAGGCCAGTGTAGGGTGTGTTTTTACCTGCCTGCAAAGGGGCTCCATCCAAAAGACAATGGAGTATGCTCATGTCTGCCAATTCCTAGGTGTCACACTGACGCACAGGTAGAACACCTCCAGAGAGAGTCTATTTGCCATGGACCCACTTAGGCAATATGATGAAGTCACCAGAGTAAAAGCAGTCCCTCATTTACACGGGGTCGTACCATATGGAACAATGCACCTTTGACATCAAGGAGGCGCAAAGTGCACTGCATGACAGCTATTACAGAAGGACTAGACAAGTGTCTGCTGCCACCTCCGGATAACAGGAGTGTCCCAAGGGTGTAAAAATGGAGCAGAAGAGTCCTTTGCACCTCTCGAGTACTTCTGTCATCCACCTCCTCAACTGAACATTGCATCTGCATGCTCAGCTTCCAAGGCACAGCCCAATCCTAATTCAGACATTACTTAACAGCATGAACAAAAAGCCAGCTTGATTGGGAATGATGACCTACAATTCATCATTAACACAGGAGCATTATCTCTATTCATGCTGATTTATAATCAACTGATTTAGAAACTAATCATCACAATATGGTCCACCAAATTCAACAAAGTAGTGGAGTTGGGGCACACACTGGCCAAAAGGTAATTACATTGCAATGAAAAAGCCTATGGCACCAAAGTATGGACTACGGAACACAGATTAACGAGACGTTGACAGTATCAAGAAGGAGGCCAATGGAACTCTGCTCTAGGAAATGGTAGTGACTGATCTACAACATCAAGATGGTGGCCCAGATGAGATGCACCAGCAACCTGACATGGAGGAGAATAAGTTCACCCAGTAGATACTGAAGATGAACTTCTGGATGGAGGGTAAGGAAATATGAGCAAAAGAGAAAATGTAAAGCTAGCCGCCAAATGAAACACTTGTGGGGGGGGGGTGTAACTAAATGTCACAGGGCTTAATGCCACAGAATAAGTATTCATTTTCTCACACTTCAAATCAGCCTGTGTCCCTTGTTTTCAATGGATGTGCTATAAGAGGGATGAAAAGGGCCTTTTCAACTTCTTGGTGAATTTGGCTGCCGAGAAAGCATGTCTACCAGACAGGGAGGTGACCTTCTCCAATGTTTTCTCCAATAGTAAATAGTAATTGCCTGTGAGTGGTGTCATTTACAGGAGAGTCCAAGTGGGGGCTCAGGAAGGGGGTTGTTCCCAGGAGAACACCATAATACAAAACTCAACTCAGAATCTCTCACTGTCACGCTCAGATTCAATTCCTCCTGGTAAACTGATTTGTCTCTGCAATGCTGTCTATGCTGTACAAATAGATTTGGATATTATTTGGGACATGAAAACCGAAATACCACTATATGCATTAAACAGATCTATGTAATTTATGGTATTGTATTATAATTTGGGTATTTATGAAGGACAAACCTGGCCCCGGAAGGCAGCAGAGCTCATTGCATGGAAGAGTGAATACCTTACAGAAGGAGACGTGATGCAAGACGCATGGAACCACATTTACATTGTTGATTTAAAGTATGCAGTAGTCAGGAGAAACACTAACAGGGAGGGAGCTGGGTGGTAGGATGTTTGATATACCTGGTATAGTGCTGGTTTGCCATATGAATGTGTAAAAGAGACATCTGGCTCTCCTGGTGTCAGGTGATACTAGACATTTCACGGGAACCGATGTGAGGCACATCTGACCACCAGCAACAGTTCATATTGCCAATATACTAGTATACGCTGGCCTGGGTTGCCAGCGGCTAGCATGCACTGTTCCAAAGGTGTGAGAGATTAATTGACAGGCTTTGTGGGGTGGGCCTGTGTAGTGCAAGCATGCAGGACTGAAGGAGCGGATCTGTAAACACAGGAGCAGTGATTGATGATGGAATTATAGATGAATAATAGGGAATTCTGGGGATATTTTTCACCCAGGGGTTCTGAGTGACATCAAACAGTCAACAAGAGTGGATTTTGAGTTGTCTATGATGTCACTCAGAACCCTGAGCAGAAATAAATCCAGTAATTTACTTTTTATACATCAATAATATATGTTATGTATGGTTCCCAAGTTCATCTGCCCCTGCTTTCAATGTCTACATGGGTCAGAGAATTAATGTAGGACCAATACATAACATAGCCTCTCCTCTCTGTCAGAAATGTAAAAAAAAAAAAAAAAATTGGCGTCCTGTCATCCACCTCCACCACTCTATAAGCACTTCCTACCCCTCTAGAATCTCTGCTTCCTGCACTCTCAGACAGCCTAGCCAGAGTAACCTGGAATTCTTTTATAACATAGGAATAGTAGTTAACAGGTTCTGTAACCCACTGTTACTACATTATAGCAGTGAATTATCTGTTTTAGAATCCAGTTAGTCATGCTAACTACTCTCATTGAGAGTCATACATACCAATGCTGTTATACCTCATCATCTAACGCATACAGCACAGTAGCCTCAATTAATCCATCTGCCATAGCACCTTTACCCAGTTCTTGTTTCCATGCATCAGCGGGTTAGTTATTGAAACTCTGTTCATTAAGTCCAACAATAGGTGAAGGGTAGTAAACTAACAAGTTGCTAAGTTCAGACGGTGATGCTTAATAGCAGTGACTAGCAAGAATAAAGATGCATGAATTCTAATGCACTAAGAGTTTCTTGCTAAAACTGGAGATAACTTGGTGCAAATGTGGCATTAGTTTTACTGTTAGAGTCTTTATACACAAACAAAGAAGCCACCTCATTTTAATGTAATTTTATTGGTTTATTCAGCTCATAAGATTCACCACCCTTCATTAAAGCAATCTGTAGAACTCTAAAACATTAAAATAGGCACACATAAAAGTATACTTGCAATATTATAATGTAATAATATCAGTCGCAGCTCGTGACCAGCTGACGGGGTGGGTGGGGTGGGGCGGCTCGCAGAGTGGTGGGGGATTGGGGTCGGGAATAAAACATAAATAATTAAATAAAAAATAATTTTAAAAAACCACTTACCGCCGCTGCCATTGCCGCTCCATCTGCTCCTCTGCAGGCACAGGCTCCCAGCCTGCCCTGCGCAAATCCTGATGCTGCTCAAAGCAGCATTAGGATTGGCTGGGAGTGCCTAGCCAGAGCCCTCCCAGGCAGACTGGGACCTTGTGCAGGCTCTCTCCAGCCGGTGAGAGCCCTCTGCGCATGTGTGTTTGGCTGGCCTGAGACGGCCGGCCAAGCACACATGCACTCTTAGGGGAGTGCTCTGTGAACTCCCCTCAAGTACTCGTCACAGCCTGTGGCCTGCCCCTTTTCAAGAAAACGATAATAAACACCATTTATGATTGTTTTCTTGAAAAGGTATGCAGCTGCTGCTGCTGGCGGGGGACGACGACCCTCTGCCCCCATGGAAGAGCCACCCCTGAATAATATACAATCAATATATACATAAACTATTACTCCAGTTAATATTCTCAAATATTTACAATGTCTGAAGTTCCCTTCTAACCTGACAGGAAGATTTAAAACAATTACAGCCTGCATAACAGCATATAAACTATTCAGTGCAATGACACAGCTCCTTAGCGTCTCTTACCATCTTACATTAAGAACCTTGAACAGGGGAAAGGTTTATGTCCCGCAGGGTTTATCATGAAAAGGAATGCTGCTCTGTGATGACGCCTCAAACTCTTTGTGTGTGGTAACTCCTGACTTCTCATGAAATACAAGGTGGCTTGTTTAAAAGAATAAGTGCGAGACCCTAAAGGTTTTTCTAGGAACCCTCTGTCAGTGCAGCCTAATGCGAGGCTGCTTAGTGTTAAATCCCCCGCATGCTTCTTTCATCCACCACCACTGGTTCCATACTCCTTATCTCAATCTTCCAGGTTCTTTTTCATACTAGCTTTCTCCCTGTGTCCCTCTTTTTCCGTCTTTCTGGTCCCCCTTTCATGCTCCCCTTTCCTTCTGCCTTTTTCTCTCTTGCTCTGGATAAAGTCTGATGATGAAAAATAAGTCATGGTGCCCAAAAATGAGTGTAAGTGGGCCCTCATCAGACTTCGACCCAGAGGAAATAACACGGGGGGAAGGAAAGGGAAGGAGAAAAATTGAAAAAACCTGACAAGGGGAGAACGCAGGGAAGAAAAAAGAACCACAAGTGTGAGATTATAAAGGCAGGGAGGATTTGGTGGTGGATTAAAGATGCATGAGAGGGAATCAAGACGACACATCCTTGGTATTCGGCGTGCCGATATTCAGTACCCCAGATGAGGGTTTCTGATGAAACTTCTGGGCCTGGCCAGCACTTATTCTTTTACAAATTAAGCACTGCATACTTATGAAGAGTGGAATTTAGGAATTTGCCATACAATATAAGGAAATTACTAATATTTTTGCTTCGGAAATGCTGAAAAATGAATGTGTCTATGCACTGGAAAACATTTTTGTGATGCAGAAAACGCACAGGTAGTTGTTTTAGATGTAAAGTTTTTATTTTGGAGTGCACCGCGGTGTGAATGAGTGAGTATTTAATTCTCGAAGATATCTCTTAAAGTTGGGTCCCATGAACAAGGGCAGATAAAGGTTCTTAAATGATAGACTCTCATACCTCATACCTGTATTGGCTAATGGCCATTCTGATTGCCTATACAAGGGAACCGAGGGACAGTAGAAAAACGTCTTGAGCCTAGAATCACACAAATTCAAGTGGGGACCCGGAACTGAAAACTATGGCCCATATTTATACTTTTTTAGCAACGCATTTGCGTCGTTTTTTGACGCAAAATTGGCGCAAACTATCAAAATACAATAGTCTGCTAATTGCTAATTGCCTCGTCATGAGAAGGACACAGGACCAGCAGCAATCTCACACAGTCCTCAGCTGAGACACTGCTCCTGTGTACTGAAGAGCAGCTGCACCCGCACTACCGAGCAGTACCTGATGCCAAGCCACGGTCTTTGTCTTTAAATACAGGAGCTCGGAAGCTTTAGGAAATTCACAGAACAACAGCTGATCAATTAGCAATATCTGCCATACAAGAAGATGTACTAAGAGAGATAACTGTGCAAGACAACAAAGAAGCTACAAGGACACCCTTTGATCCACGCATGGCCTTGTTTTGAGAGTTCTACTGACTTTTTTCGAGTCGTTTATATGACAATAGCATGGATACTGGGAAAACAGCTGGAGATTTGGCTTGGCGCTTGCATACTTGTGACAGTTAGGCATTGCGTTGGCATATCACGTGTCTTTGGTGTGTACTTTTCGCGGAAGATGTGTGAGTGTTTCACCTCAATTTCGTGTTAAATCAGAATAACAATAAGAAGCCTTACTTTGCATGGGTTCATCGAGAGTTGTAGTAAATTCCTTTTACACAGACAATGCCAGTACCTGGAATATGTCTCAGCGCTTCACAAAACCTCTAACTAAATAAATGCATTTTATCATTCCAAGGTCAATTAATTGGGCCTCCCAAAAAACGCTCGGGTAATGATAGCTGCTTTCACCTGTATAACGCACTATTCCTAAAAGCACTGTATAAAGAACAAACTCTTGGTTTTTAGAAGAATAAGCCGTTTTATCAGTTTTAAAGCTTGACAATTATGCTAAACACACTCCATCGTCATGCCACTATATTGCAATGTAAACATGGGTACGAATAAAAGTTGAAGGCAAAACCTAATGGAGTGTGGAGGCAATGCAAAGGCAAAAGTAGTGATAATGTAATGACCATCACGTTGTAGTGATGAGTGACACTGAATGTTATGAAATTGTAGGTCAGCATTACTGATCTTGATATAGTGGTTTTATTTCCTCCTTCAGAACAAAAGGCCACCTGTAAACTCACTAGAGACAAGGCATTGCCAACCCACTGTTTCCCAGCTCTGATCAAACTGAAAGTGGAGTGCAGTATAAAATGACGACGTAAGCACCAGTAGCATCCAAACCAGTGGCGTAACAAAGGTCCCCGCAGCCCTACGGTGCGGTGGGGGCCCGAGCTCTAGGGGGGCCCCCTCAGCACAGTACACCGTGCACGGGCAGCAGGCCCCTGACTGGGTCCAGTTGGAAAGGGGCCCCTCTCAAGAGACTTTGCAAGGGGCACCCCTTAAGTTTCATTACACCACTGACCGAAACGCTCCTGGACCCTTCATGGTGATGCCATGGGAAGAAGAGTGTTAAAAAATACATCATGTGAGGCCACACCATAAAAGGTGAATTTGCACTATCACCTGCGGCTGGAGGCTAGTGGGTTGGCAGCGTGAACATTTAATGTGGCAAGAATAGTCAGCAGAATCTGCCACATCCATACTCGACTAAAGTAGCCATATGCAGCGAGCAGACTTAGAATGGAATATGAAATATTTAAACCATTGGGCACCATTTTATACTGAATCTAGACAAAAGAGGCTTTTTACCATGAACAGCTAACACTCAAACTTCCTTGTGTCTCCACTTTTGGTACAACCTCTAGATCTGATCAGGATCTTTGTCTCGCCCCAGGTTTCCTTCTGGCTCTTGCAATATGACCCTGACCCTAACATAATCCTAACCTTGCCCAAACCTCTTCCATAAAGCTTACACTAATCCTAACCATAACCGTAAATCTTGATATGCTGACCTGATCATAACCCGGATCCTAGACCTAACCATTATCATTGGCAGAGCTTTCATCGGACCCTAATGCAAACCCTAAACTTGATCTATACCTTATTAGAACATTGGAATGTGGGGGCTCCATTGAAAACAATGGAGTGATACGGGCTTTTACTGGCCGGTAAAAGCCCGCAGCGCCAACATTCCAATGTTCGCTTTGTTCACAGCAACAGCTGTGAACAAAGCCTCACGGAGCCCGAGGGGATTTTAATCCCCTCGGGCTCCATGAACATTTTTTTTTTAATAGAACATTCTGCCCTGTGTGGCAGAATGTTCTAATAGCCTTAGAACCCGCCGTAGCGGGCTCTACCGGCTATTAAAGTCCCTCTCCCTTGTTAAATGCCCGAGCCTTTGGCTCGGGCATTTAATGCGGGGAGCGGGCCTTTAATAGTTGGTAGAGCCCACTACGGCGGGTTCTAAGGTTATAATCTCCCCCTCCACCTTAACATGACCGCTAACCCATGCCCTAACCACCACCTAATCTTAACTATGATCCTTACTCTTAGAGTAACATTGACCTTAACCTTTACCCCTAACATTGACTTTAACCTGTGCCCTCCATCGAAAACCGACCCAACCGTCTCTCTACCATAAACCCTCACCATGTCTCAACAGCATTATATTAATTTTGCAAGTGTATTTCTCTGATTTTGATGTCTAATAATGGTTTTACAAATATATTTTTATTTTGAATATGTTTTCATTGAAAAATACTGGAGTGAAATTACTGGATTCCCTTGTCACACACTCCCTAGCAGATACAAATATCAGCTACCAAAATATTGTGAAGGTAAGTATCTATAGGTGAATGTAAGTCAGAACATTGATAATAAAAATATTATCTGACATAAATATTGCAGCCTAAACATCACTTACAAAAAATAGTGTTCTATTTGGTATCGATCTTCTATTATTAATTGCAATGAGACTCTATTTTTGTAAACGATGTTTAAGACACAATATTCTTGTGAGATGATATTTAGGCCACAACATTCTGGTGCCATTCTATATAGGTAAGTACAGATTTCCTATTCTTAATTCCACATCTATGTATGTTGAAGATATATATATATTGGCAAGGCACATATACGTGACATCACATGTATTAAATCTATACTTACCTGTAAATACTTATCTTAATGATATTTTGGTAGACATAGTCGATATTCTGGCTAAGATGTTTTGATAGCAGTATATTTAAAACTCAATATTTAGGTACCATACCAGTTCTACAGGACAGCAGAAGATCAGTAGCAGAGTAATCAGGGCCCTGAGCCTCAAGGTGAACAGGAAAAAATGGTCCCTCCTGTCTACAGTTTGGGTACTAAAATGAGTCACAATTGGGGTGCTGGGGACCTGTCAAGCCAATGGGCCCAGTTTATCAATATCTGCTGCATTAATGATAGCATTACCCCCACAAGAATAAGAGATTCAGTATTAGAGATCTTGTTAACCTTCAGTGAATTGGTCTAGATTAGTTAAATTGCATTGAGGTTCTTGGAAAATTACATAGGTGGAGCAGTATGATAAAATATTAGATTTAGATTGACAGCCTGACAGCACACAGAATAAAATGACCAATTATGATTACATTGTTAGTTTTGGTGTATTAGGGTCTGATTTAGATATTGGTGGATGGGTTACTCCATCACAGCAGTAATGGATATCCCATCCACCGAATTATAAATCTCATTGCATTCTTTGGAATTTAGATTTCAGCAGACAGGATATCCGCCACCGCTATGACGGAGTAACCCATCCGCCAATATCTCAATCAGGCCCTTAGCCTGCGATTAGAAGGAGACATTAGCCTTCAGATCTCTGTAGATTAGAATTTGAGTGGTAAAGATTTGATATTAGGTACGTTTTGTATAAAGAGGTGTGGAACAATCTGTGAAATGGTATGGAAATATATTTCAGTTTCTAAATTATTGTGTGGAAAACATCTATTAAATCATCTTGACTTGTTAACCTGCTTATGTTGTAAATTCTGTGTGTTTGGTCAAAATTGATTGCATTGACTGAGCTAGATGTGCTGTCTAACAATGTTTCAGGCAGTGCTTATTTTTAGTTTGTATTATTTGACATGGGCACTGATGATGATCTTACGTTATAAAGTTATAAAAGCCACAGTAGGTATTTTGATTCAAAATCTTTATTCGACACAGTTAAAATAGGGCATAAAAGAGCAGAAGATAAAATTAGGGGTGGATAGAGTTTGCAGAATTCCGCTGCGAGGAATTCTGCAGAGTGAAGAAAAAACTCTGCAAACTACACTTAACTCACCGTGAGCAGACAGAGTTGTGCTCGGCCGCCCATTCACACTGATTGGTGTGAGTTGCGCTATCAGTGTTTCAACGTGAGGGTAATCGGCACCACCAGTCTCCCTTATGAGGCCATCTTGTTTTTCCTATTCTGTGCATGGTGCTGGGCCCACTTTTCAATCCCTACTTTATCTTAGCCATCCTTACTTTATCCAACTAATCCTCTCCTTTTCTATATTTATTTCCTTAGTGTGTGTATTTGTGTTGTGTATTTTACGTTTTTGCCTCTATTTTTATTTTCTGTTACTTTTTTGTTCCTCTTTTAGTTGTCCCCTAACTTCTCTTAACTTAATTTCTTCCTTTCTATTTCTTCTTTTCCCCCATCTTTGTTTTATATTCTTCCATCCAGCGCCAGGACAGAATGTGGGGGACGAGGTGGTGCCAGTACAGAGTGTGCAGAGAAGCGCACACTCTGCGGATGCTGACACCACCAAGGGGTGCAGTCTCGTGAAGTTTTCAGTGAGGAGGGGGTACCACACTTGTTTTTTTTTAGCAGCACCTCCTCCCCTCCGCGCTGGCAGCAGGTGGCAGGCTTGGGAGTGGTTACAGCCTGTGGGAGCGTCAGCTGCTGTGGGGGAGGGTGCACTGTTGCGTCTGCTGATGCACTGGTGTTTGGCACACCTACCAGCAACTGATGCACCACTTGGCCGATATCCTTGACAGGGAGAGGGACCTGCTCAACCTGCTGGGCGGCCAGAATGCAGGGCTTGGTGAGTACTAGCAATTAATTATTAATAATTCTGTTATGGCCTGTCCTATAATGTTAACTTTTTTTTCAAAAAGCATGCTGCTCACACTCAGAGGTAAATTAAGTTCATATAACGTAACATTACAAACATTAAGTGTGATCCAATTTGAGCGAGCCAGGTGATCGGTGCCACCTAGTGCTGCTTATTGCTGTAGGTGCTCGCTTGGGCTGAGTGAGTACTTAAGAAGTTATGCTTGCTGATTCCTCTGTCCTCCTTCCACTAAAATAGTGGTACTACTGTGGCGGTAGTAGTAAGTATTACATATCAGTCAGTTAGCACCCTCTGAGTCTTTCTTTTTATGTTCTTGTACAGACCCAAGCAATCTTCCAGTAATGTACGCATGCATCTATGCATTGAAAAGGGAAACTGACTGAATAGGTCCATCAAAGGGGGTTGCAATTTAAGAAAGCAATTTGCGAAGCAAAGATCATTTGTTACAAAGCATCAGTATTTCCAAATGTAGTGTAGGAATTTTGAGATAGGGATTAGGTAAAGTTTCGGAAATTAGGAATAGGTCAACTAAATCATATAGGTATTAGGTAATCTCTATCAGAAAAGTACAATGTCAATATGGTACTGCGTTTGCCTTTGCCTGCCAAAATATTTTCTAGGAGATTAACTGTACCACTTCCTCTAATCTATTTTAGTTATCTTCTTTATTTCTTACATCAGCACCCAAGGGCAAGAAGAGGGCATTAGAGTATCGAGTCGAGGAGGGTGCCACCACCAGTGCCACTGCGGGTGGAAGTTCTACCGCTACCGCCGCAGCAAACATCTCTGCTGACCCCAGTAAATTCTTCTTAATATTTATTTCTCCCACTTTTAACTCTCCCCATTAGATGAAGTCTTCCTTCTTTCTTTATGTTGTGACTTTTTTTCAAATGCTCTTCATTCTATTCAATGTTTATTCTTGTTATCTCACCCTGCATTGCCCTTTTTTCTATATTTCTTGTTTCTGTAGCCGACTTCCTCCAGTTTCTGTACTAATCTCTAGCTTAAGCTTTCTTCTGCTTGGTTATGCTGCCCCTCTCCCCTAACTTTATTACACCCTGTGGACTGGTCCTATAAGACTAAAACACTAGATTAGGTAGTCTAATGTGAAGATTGCTGATTTTAAAGGCCCATATAAGTGCTTCAAAGCTTGTTTGTTCAGAAGGCTTTCCATTTCTTGCTCATGGTCAAATGACGAGAGAGTGACCAAGGTTATGGTGAATCCTCCGCTCCCCTCAATGCTGTGTTGTATTATCCGAGAGGTTTCGATGACAGTGCAGCATGGCAGTAAAGTACTGCGACAATGGTCTCATTGCATTTGTCAGAATTGCCAACCAAAACCATACCATGGTGGTCATTACAACATTGGCGGTAAAAGCCGCTTACCGCCGTGCAGAAGACCGCTAACACACTGCCGCGGCTGTGGAAATCCGCCACAGCTATTATGACCCACAGCTCGGAAACTGCCAAAATTCAGACACCCATACAAGTCCGCCACACCAAAGGTCAGTGATAAACTGGCGAAAACAAAACCTCCACCGTCATGCCAACAGAAATACGCCCACACTATCATGACACACGAATCCACGCAGCGATCTTTCAACCGCGGTATTCCATTGGCAGTACACACCGCCGCGCTCAAAATACACACACATTTACAAAACACAGCCACATTGGACAATTCGAAACACACACACCTGATACAGATACACACACCACTCCCACACACCCATTACAATATAAAACACACAGCCACATCACCCACAAACCCCTCCAACCACAATTACCGAGAGAAGGCCAGAGAGAGACACCACAAACAACTACCAAGCATCCACAGGCACACACTACCATCACCCACAGAACTTCCACGCACCTCACACAACACCCACTAAATATCACCCCACTTATCACTACACACACCACCCCACACATCACCCACACCACCCCATGGCACAGCAAAAACACCCCAGGTTCTCTGAGGAGGAGCTGAGGGTCATGGTGGAGGAAATCATCCGGGTAGAGCCACAGCTATTCGGATCACAGGTGCAGCACACCTCCATAGCTAGGAAGATGGAGCTATGGCGCAGAATAGTGGACAGGGTCAACGCAGTGGGACAGCACCCAAGATATTGGGATGACATCAGGAAGTGGTGGAACGACCTACGGGGGAAGGTGCGTTCCGTGGTCTCAAGACACCACCTTGCGGTTCAGCGGACTGGCGGCGGACCCCCACCTCCTCCCCCACAACTAACAACATGAGAGGAGCAGGTCTTGGCGATTCTGCAACCTGAGGGCCTCGCAGGAGTAGATGGAGGAATGGACTCTGGTAAGTCAAATCCTAACTATTACATCCCCCACCATACCTGCATACCATCACATACCCCCACCCTCACCCTCACCCCCATCACTCCAACTCCTCACAAATGTCCCAACATCACAAACCACCCATCCCAACACCAAGCCCTGCATGCAACAACAAGGCATGGACACCCATGACCAAAGCATGGCCACTGCACATATCCATACACCCCCCTAAAACACCATCACACAAGGTCCCACACAGGAATGCAAGCACTAGGGTACAGGGTCACCCACCTATTGCACACCATGGCACACATAGATGTAATAAACATCCTTTTATACCCCTGCAGGACCCCTACCCAACGTCACCGGACAGGAGGGTCCACACATGTCCACACCACCAACAGAAGAGGACCACAGTGATGACAGCAGCTCTGTCCAATGGGATCTAGATGACCAGCCCGGCCCATCGGGGACCTCAGGGCAGTCGGTTCCCCTCACACAGTCACAGGCCACTAAAGAGCTTCCCCCCTCTGGAAACACCAGCACAGCACCCACCCAGCGGCCCCATACCTCTGTCCCCAGGACAAGTCAATCAGCAGTGTGTCCACCACTACAGGGAACCCAGGCTAACCCCCCACACCAACAACACCAGGGACCTGGGGGCAGTGGTAGTGGGCACACGGTCCAGGGGACGGAGGCCCAGGAACACAGAGGAACTGGGAGGGCTGCTGTGCGACAGGGGGAGGATAGGCCAAGGGAACCCACTCTCCATGAGGCCCTCTCCAACATCATGGGAGCCTACCACCACTCCCAGGAGACGATGGCAACAGTACTGGCCAAGTTTCAGGAGACCCAGCGCCTGCAGGAGGAACAGTATTTGGGCTTCAGGGAGGAACACAGAGCCATCAATTCCACCCTGGGAACCATCGTAGGGGTGTTGAAGGAAGTACTCAACACCAGGAGGGACACTGTGGCACAACAAGGGCCCCCGGACACTAGCCTGGATGATGAACTGCCCACCACCTCCGCCGGCGCTAGTGGACAGGAGTCACTGCCAAAGGACCACCACACCAGCACCCCACCCCCTGCAGAGGGAGAACCACCCCGCAAGCGGTCCCTGAGATCAAGGACAAAGACAGAGAATGATGCCAAGACCCCCACCAAGAAAAGAGACCACCCTGAATATCATCTGTCTGTCCCACTTTGTCACCCTGTCCATCCTCAAACTGCCCCAGCTCCACCTCTTATGCCCATTTGGGCAATGCACCTGTGAGACTAATAGACTGGAATCTGCCATGGACATTCCTCCACCATCACCCCTCACCATTTTACAACCCCCTCCAATATTGAGCACTTAAATAAACACCCTTGAAGCACAAAACAATCTGGAGTCAGTCAGTGATTCTGAAATAGTGTATTAGCAATTACAGTGTCAAAATGCTCTTTCATATGTAATGTTAACATACCTATGTCACACAGCTCTAGTCCATGAGGAAACAAAGCAGATGTCACACAGTGGGACCTACATCTGTGAAGTCGTAAGGGAAAGTGAAAACTCAGTGACCATACACTGGCTGAAAACGACAGACAGTAGAGAGGTAGTAGTGTTAAAGTACATGTAGTAGGCAGGTTTGTATTCTTACCTGTGTCTCACCTGTGTCTTACCTGTGTCTCACTGGAAATATTGCAGGATCACCGAGTTCCTGTTGTCTATGTCCTCTTCTTCTGCTTCCTCGTCTTCACTGTCCACAGGCTCCACAGCTGCAACAACACCGCCATCTGGACCATCCTCCTGCAGAAAAGGCACCTGTTGTCGCAAAGCTAAGTTGTGAAGCATACAGCAGGCCACGATGATCTGGCACACCTTCTTTGGTGAGTAGAATAGGGATCCACCTGTCATATGGAGGCACCGGAACCTGGCCTTCAGGAGGCCGAAGGTCCGCTCTATTATCCGCCGAGTTCGCCCATGGGCCTCATTGTAGCGTTCCTCTGCCCTTGTCCTGGGATTCCTCACTGGGTCAGTAGCCATGACAGGTTGGGTTAACCAGAGTCACCTGCAAATGGCGAGGGACAACTGTTAGACACACACTAACCTGTAGGGATATCCCCAGACAACCATTCCCACAGACTTGCTTCCAGGTGCTCACCTAACAGCCACACACGGTGCCTCTGGAGTTGACCCATCACATAAGGGATGCTGTTATTCCGCAGGATGTAAGCGTCATGCACTGAGCTAGGGAACTTGGTATTAACATGGGAGATGTACTGGTCTGCCAAACACACCATCTGCATATTCATGGAATGATAACTCTTCTGGTTTCTGTACACCTGTTCACTCCTGCGGGGGTTACCAAAGCCACATGAGTCCCATCAATGGCACCTATGATGTTGGGGATATGTCCCAGGGCATAGAAGTCTCCTCTCACTGTAGGCAAATCCTCCACCTGGGGGAAAACGATGTAGCTCCGCATGTGTTTCAGCATGGCAAACAACACTCTGGACAACACGTTGGAAAACATAGGCTGGGACATCCCTGATGCTATGGCCACTGTTGTTTGAAATTACCCACTTGCAAGGAAATGGAGTATTGACAGCACCTGCACTTGAGGGGGGATTCCTGTGGTCTGGCTCCAGCTGGCCACACAGTTCCAGGATTGTGGCACGGTCAAGCCTGTAGGTGATGATCACATGCCTTTCCTCCACTGTCAACAGGTCTACCAGCGGTCTGTACACCGGAGGATGCCACCATCTCCTCACATGTCCCAGCAGACGGTGCCTATGAAGGACAACAGCGAGCACAGAGTCAACCAACTCAGAGGTACGTACCTACAGCTTACACAGAACACAAATCATAATCGGATATTTGGCCTAAATGAGTGTTGAGGCAAGGCCTAGGTATGTGTGACGCAGTTAAAAATTAAGCCATGTGGGCCCCTGAAATGGCGGCTCCCTGACCTGTAAAGTGGGACAATGGGATGTGAGTTAACTGAGCTGGCGTTGTACACCATCGCGGTAGGCGGTCGAAGACCGCAGCGCAATGCTGCATTGGTTAACATTGGACCCTATGGTCCCAGGAGCCAATGACGATGTACGCTGGCGGTGACGGTACGCACCACCGCGGACGTGACCGCCATTTTCTATCTGTTCAATCACTCAATACCTGATCTTCGACAGGAGAGGACCTACACTGCAAGTGCTGCTGTGACCTCGGTCTGGAAGAGACAATGGCTCATGCGTCTGTGGAAAGGGCCCCTGCCTTCACATCGGAGGAGTTGGAGAAACTCGTGGATGGCGTCCTCCCTCAGTACACTCTACTCTACAGTCCTCCAGACAAACAGGTAAATACACTGGGAGCATGCTGTGTGGGCTATGCCTGTGTGGGGTGGGGTGAATGAAAGATGAGGGGAGGGAGATTGAGGCGTGCATGAAACGACGGTGAGTGCATGTGCATCATGGGAAGGGTAGGGATGGGGGCCAATGACTGTGATGGTGCATTTGGTAATAACTTTTATTTTCCCCCGTACAATTCATGTAGGTCAGCGCCCACCAGAAAAAAGATATTTGCCGTGCCATCGCCAAGGACGTCCGGACCCTTGGGGTCTACCACAGACGGAGCACCCACTGCCGTAAGAGATGGGAGGACATTCGCCACTGGAGCAAGAAGACGGCGGAGGCCCAGCAGAGGATGGCCTCCCAACATGGGAGGGGTGGCCGTCGCACCATGACCCCCCTGATGTTCAGGATCCTGGTGGTGGCGTACCCGGAGTTGGATGGGCACTTGAGGGCATCCCAGCAGCCACAAGGGGGTGAGTACACTCTCATTCTGCTGATTTTGCGCGCAGTGGAGGTGTCTGGGTGGGGGAGGTGGGCTGTGGGTTTCCCTAGGCCAGGGAGAGTGTGCTAGTTAGGTCCCCTTGTTCTGGCAGACCCTGTGGCACCCCAAACCCACCTGTGTGCAGTGCCAAGTACACCTAGTCAGGCTCCTGTGTCATCCATGTGTGCAAATGTCATCCAGAGCCTTGTAGGCCATGTCCCAGGGATTGAATAGTGGAGGCCGCGGCGTAGTGCAGGGGGCTTCTGTGTCTGTTGTGTCCGCCAACGGTAGCAGTAATGCATGCACTCAACATGCCTTTCTTCTGTTCCCCACCCTTTTTGTGGTCTCTCTGTTCTTGTGTGCATTAGCATCATCAGGCGGAGGAGCAGTGGCACCGGAGCAGGAGGGAGCTGCATCCCACATGGCCCTGGAGGGCGACACTACGGACTCAGAGTTCACCAGTAGTACGGAGGACGAGGGGAGCTCCACGGCGGGGACAGGAACTGACACCAGTGACATGGACTCATCCTCTGATGGGAGCTCCCCACCAGCACCGCCCTCCCAGCAGCCCCTCAGCCTTTGCCCTGTGCCTGCTCACCCAGGAGGGTGGGCATCACCTTCCCCCCAGGCACCTCAGCCCCTGCCCCAGTCACCCCTGCTGCCCTCAGTGAGGAGGCCATTGACCACCTCAGGTCCCTCACTGTTGGGCAGTCTACCATTTTGAATGCCATCCAGGGTGTAGAAAGGCAGTTGCAACAAACAAATGCATTCCCGGAGGGCATTCATTCTGGTCAGGCAGCCCTTCAGCGAGCTTTTCAGACTCTGGCCTCAGCACTGATGGCAGCCATTGTCCCTGTCTCTAACCTCCCCCCTCCAACTTCCTCCACCCAGACCCAATCCCCTGTACCTTAGCCTATCCCAAGCACACCTTCAGACCAGCATGCACACACGTCAACACACAAGGGAAGCTCTGGCAAACTTAAGCACCACGCATCCCACAGGCACTCACGCAAGCATCACACACATGCAGACACACCAACATCCACTGCCTCCACTGTGTCCCCTCCTCCTCGTCTCCCTCCTCCCTCCCTGTCTCGTCTACACTCACACCTGCATGCACTAGATCTACAGCCACTACTTCCATCACCAGCACACCCCACTCACATGCAGTCACCACCCCCACTGCCATTCACACATCCCCTGTGTCCTCTGCCGGTGAGTCTGTGACGCCCCTCCCAAGATACACAAACACAGGCACACACCCACCCAACAGCCATCCACCTCACGACAGCCTCCATGCACCTTCACCCAAAGTCTCCAAACGAACACCTCCTACAACCACAACCTCTTCCTCCACTCCCAAACCCCCTCCAGCTACCCGTCCCAGTGTTCCCCAAAATTTTTTCCTGTCCAACCTTGACCCCTTTCCCACACCTCCCCCACCCCGTCCGTCTTCTAGGGCCCGTCTCTCCAGGCCCCAACCTAGCACCTCAGCCACAACATCTCCGGGACCAGTGGTGCCTGTAGTCACCAGAATCTGGAGTACACCAGCCACCAGGGCAGCCAGTGTGGCACAGAGCCACAGCACGGACAGTCCCGTCAAGCATCAAAAGTTGGCCAGTGCCCAGCGGGAGAGGGGGAAGACTCCAGCCACCAAAGCCGCTCCCAGGGGTACAGGTGGGAGTGTGGATTCAGCTGCGACACCTTGCAAGGTGGGGAAGGGCCACAAGAAAGTCGGCAAGGCTGGGAAGAGCAGCACAGCGGAGAAGACCGCCATCATCCCCGCTGCCCAGGAGGCCACCGCCACGAGCCCTGCTGCCCAGGAGGCCACGGCCAGCACCAGCCCTGCTGCCCAGGAGGCCACCGCCACCAGCCCTGCTGCCCAGGAGGCCACCGCCATCATCCCCGCTGCCCAGGAGGCTACCGCCAGCACCAGCCCTGCTGCCCAGGAGGCCAATGCCACCGGCACAGCTGCCCAGGAGGCCTCCGCCAGCACCAGCCCCGCTGGGCCATGAAGGACCGCCAGCACCAGCCCGCTGGTCCAGACAGGACCGCCAGCACCAGCCCCGCTGGGCCAGACAGGACCGCCAGCAGCTGAGTCACTGCAAAGGACCCCGCCGCAACAAGCACCGCTGAACAGGGCACCGTTGAACAAGGCACTGCTGCTACAAGCACCGCTGAACAGGGCACCACCGCCACAAGCACCGCTGAACAGGGCACCGCCGCCACTAGCACCACTGGCCCATGGGTGCCAAGGGCACTGATGCTACTGAGTCCGTCACAAGCAGGATGAAGTACTCTGGGCACCAAGCCCCCTCCAGAACCAGTGGAGATTCACATCCACTACCTCTGTCCTTGGCAGGATGAAGCACTCTGGGCACAAAGCCCCCTCCAGAACCAGTGGAGAAAGGCATCCACTTGAGACACTGGGGCTTTGCACTCCCCAGGATGGAACAGTGGGCAAACCACCCACTGTAGAGACTTGAGAGACTGTGGCTTTGCACTCCCCAGGATGGTACAGTGGGCAAACCACCCACTGTAGAGGCTTGAGAGACTGTGGCTTTGCACTCCCCAGGATGGTACAGTGGGCAAACCACCCACTGTAGAGACTTGAGAGACTCTGGCTTTGCACTCCCCAGGGATCGAACAGTGGGCAAACCACCCACTTGTTAGACTTGAGAGACTGGGGCTTTGCACTCCCCAGGATGGTACAGTGGGCAAACCACCCACTGTAGAGACTTGAGAGACTGTGGCTTTGCACTCCCCAGGATGGAACAGTGGGCATGTGGCCCCCCTCGTGGAGTTTGCGTCGTGCACTCAACCGGCTGAGGTGCCCCCCCTTTCCCTTCCCCCTGAGGTGCCTGTTTTATTGCTATCTGATGCCCCTGCAGTCTTCTCTCTGTCATATTTGGGGATTGAGTGTGGGCCTTGCCCATCCCGTGTGGGCCCAGTGTTCCACGGACTTCAATGGAGCACTACCTGGACTACTATTCTTGGTGTATATTTTGTTTATAGTGTATATATATATATATATATATATATTTATCTATATATATATATATATATATATATTTATATATATTTGCGTCCTGGATTTTAATATATTACAATGGTTACACTCATTTCCTTTTGTCTTTGCATTCTTCCGGGTGGGTTGGGGGGTGTAACTGTAATGTATCAATATGTATTAGTGTGTGTGTTGTCGTGGGTGAGGGTGAGGGTGGGGATGTTGCGTATTACGTGTGTCCCCCTGTTTTTTCCCTCCCCTGTGTCGTAGGTGCAGTACTCACCGTGGTCTTCGCCGCCGGCGTACGTGCTCCTGGTAGAGGAGCAAGGAGATAAGGGCTGCCAGGATCTGGAGCTCGGGGTCCATGGCGTCCTGATTCCTCGTGGGGTGTGTAGAGGTGAGCGTTTTCCCTTCGAAGTCCTGTTTCCGCCGTGTTTTTGTTCGCGGGGAATCCGCCCCGGAAAAGGTGGCGGATTGGTAGGTTGTGATATTGTGGGCGGTACATTGTTCTCCGCCAGTCTTTTGGAGGTGACCGCCAAGCTGTTTGTTTGTACCGCCGTGGCGGTCGGAGTGTTAAAGTGGCTGTCTTTGTTGGCGGTTTCCGCCACGGTCGTGATTCCATTTTTTTTCCTGCCGGCCTGTTTGCGGTTTTACCGCCGCTTTAACACCGACCGCTAGGGTTGTAATGACCACCCATATGTCCTTCATTGACCAATTTATTCTACCTCTTCATTGTGCTTCAAATAACTCACAGTCATCATTCCATCCCAGCCCCTCTATTACTATGGCTTGACTACTGGCTTTTCTAACATTGTCAAGCAATAAAATGTCCAAAGTGATATTTTAGATGGGGGAGGAGAGACTGTGAACTCAACCGTAGTCATGTGTTGCGGTTGGATTGTGTTAAACAAAAAAGGGGGGGGTGTATGTGGCATCTAAATGTGTAACACAGTTTTTTCTAGCCGCACCGACCACCAGTGCTGGGGCCAGCACCAGTATGGCAGATACAGCACCAGAAGGGGGAGACTCTGCGGCGGCAGGGACAGGTGATGGTTAGTCACATTGGTTGGTTATTGAAAATTAGTAGAATATTCAATGTATTTCTTAAGTCAGGCAGATCCCACCCGTCCATCATCATCCATGAACTCCCTGCCCATGGCACTTTGTGAGTTGCAACTGCGACCCATATGCCATGATGATTATGACCCCACCCAACTGAATGAATGGTTCAGTCTGGCACTGCAGTGTTGGCTGTGCAATGTGTGTCTGCTTCTGTTAATGTAGCATTTACAAAGCTTTCAACAGATTGCAAACCGAAACAAAAACAAAGTTTCTTTCTCTTCCCTCCCACTGGCCACTCAGTCACCTCCCCTAGAACGGCACTCCATTACTCATTCCTAACTTCTGTCCACATTAAAAAAAAAAATTTTTGGCATGTGCAATTGTTACGGCCTGGACAAGTGGTTCATACTTCATATGGCTTCTATAATGTATTTACGCCTGTTCAAATTTAACATTCTTCAACTTTCAGTTTGAACTAGAGTGACAGAGTAAGCCTAAGATACATCATCAGTGAACTCTCCACTCCAGTATTTTATAACACAACCTTTACCATACCTACCTCGACTTTTCCCTGTGCCTTGCCCTGTTGCAGCGACTGAGGGCCTGATTTAGATCTTGGTGGAGGAAATACTCCGTCACAAATGTGCAGAAAATCCCGTCTGCTGTATTACGAATTGTAATACAGCAGCCGGAATATCTGTCACATTTGTGACGGAGTAAACCCTCTGCCAAACTCTTGTCTAAATCAGTCCCTAAGTCAAGTTTCCTTTCCTTTTCCTTCCCTTACTGCCAAGTGGATGTATTTGATTTAACTAATTTGTGGCCGGGAAGTAAAGTGGAAGAAAGTGTCTTTGATTTTGTGTTTTGCTGATGGGATACTCTCTGACAAAGGTGCCCAAAAAAATCTATATATCCCATTCCTTTCCCTGTACTGCAGTGCATCGTTTTTCCCACCGTCTACTTAAGCCCGACAGGATATCTATTATCTGCATGTCATACATGACATATGTGACATATAATCATCTGCCTCTTTACAGTCAAGGTAGAACTGAAAGGAATTTGTTGTCAATTGCAGCTGCCCCAGCTGCAGACTGCAGAGAGCAGCAAATTTGTAGCGTACCTGATGCACTAGCTAGCATGCTTCCAGTCCTTTAGTACAACAAGAATAGAATACTTGTACTCCATAGAGATTGATGCCTCACTCATTAAAAAGCATTCTTTTTATTTTTTCCACAAAAGTGTCTGTGTGGTTAATTGTTTAGGAAAACCTTTACCAGAAAAACAAATTATTCCTTTTTTAATATTATGATGCCTCCTTTTATCCAGTCATCCGTTTTCTGAGGCATGTGTTGTAATCATGTCCCTCCCTCACATCACAAATTCCAATGGCCCTACGGGACCAGCAACAATGTATTTATACTGGGCCACTACATAATTTTAAAAAGCAAGTGTTTTCACAGAATGTTCTTCACAGTGTGTCTTTTATCTTTTTTTTTCTTTCTTTATATAGCTACTCCTGCTGGTCTGCCACCGACCCAGCTGAAGGTGTTGGCCGGGCGGCAGAGGCTGGAGGCCACCAGGGCACATAACCAGCCGCTGATGGACTAGGAAGGCCTGGCACATGCCCCTGCTCCTACACCTGGGTCCAATTCTACCTGTCAACCGACTATCCCTCGAACCACACCAGAGCCATTGACAGCATGGAGCTGCCAGTCCCTGTGCTGACCCACTTTCAGACCGCCTCTACCATCGCCCCATGCTGCACGAGCTGGTGCAACTGGGCCGTCGGATGGCATGCCTCGAGGTCTGCATTGAACATCTGGAGACGTTCATACAAAATGCCCTTTTTAGCCCTTTTTACAATTTTATTTTTGCTGGGAGGGAGTTGTTGTGGGTAGAGAGGGTGAGAATTTGGGAAGGACGCTTTTCTTATGGACATTTGACACTTAATTTGGACTTGGACATATTAGTTTGGACATTGGTTGGGAATGGGGAAAGATGTGGAAGAGGGGTGGGTCTGTTGTGGGTGGAAAGGGTGGGTTTTACATTTTAATATTTATATTTTATATGTTAGTAAATTGAACTTTTTATAGTCCACTTTATGTTTGAAGGGTTTTTTGTGTTTTACTTTAACTTTGCAGTATGCAGTAGAAGTTAGTTACGTACTAGTAGTAAAATACTTTATTTGGTCAGTTAAGACCATTAAAGCAACAAAACAATATGGACATAAATAAATACAACATACAAACCACATACTAAGTAAAGTAGTTCACTTCACACCATAGTTATCTTACCTGAAAAGATGAGGTGAGGGCTGGTGGCTGCTACCTCTGTCAATCTTTCACGTTCCAGCACCCTACTGAATGGTTTACCAAAGTGCCTTCTTAATGGTAGTGCGCTAACAAGGAAGGCATGACAGCAAGGTCCCACTCCCACCTAAGTGGTCTCCAACTGTTGGATTAATCAAAAGGATCACCGGCAACTAAATTGAAAGAAAAACTGAAAGTTAGTAGGGTATGCATAAAAATGTATATTATAGCTTTAGAAAGACTGAGGACAGACTGATACCAAAGAATATCTCATATAACAAAACTAGCAATAGTAGATTATTCTGAGCAATGGTGAGCATGGAATTTGAAAAACAAAGTTATGAAATACTCAAGTCATGAAAAATGTACTCAAGGTCTGTACCCTCTAGTCGACAAGAGTAAGCGGTTTATTTAAGCATAACAGAGGCCTGAATGATGATGTTGACTTTGAGGAATAACAATCTTTCATACTTATGTATGGTTGGGTAAGTAGGGCTGGTGTGGGCTATTGCTCAGGTAATAGAAGATCCTGCCGTGAGTTGGTGTCACTTTTAAGCACATCCGCCCCGCCAAGTGTGGGATTTATTTGGAGTAAATTAGGTAAAACCTCAATAAATCACACAGTCCAGGGGAAGGGGGAAAGGAGTTTGATGAATAAATGGGAAAGGGGATTTGGGGAAAGGTGTGACAAAGACAAACACAACACAGTATTCATCAGGGAGACGAGTAGCACATCATCATCATCAATCTATGGTGGAAGGAAATGAAGGAATGAGTATGACACAGTTCTATTAAATGTATTGCAAACAGTGCTTCTGTCCCGGAGACCCAAGGTATAGATATCTAAAAGTTCTGTTATCTAGGTTTGAAAAAATCTAATTATGGAGGTGTGAATTGAACCACCCAGTTCTAGAAAATGTGATAGTTAAAAGAAAAATTATACTGTATTGCCAAACTGGGCAATGTGTCTGCATTCTCCTTAGAATGTCCAACACTCTTGGGTGCCTGCCTCAAGACCAGTCCGGTCTTGAGAAGGGCACCCCTCTTTTGCCTTTCATTCGTGCAGCAGAATTCTATGGTAGAGTCAAGGAGAAGGACAAAAGGAAGGTAAGTTTCATAAGACTCAGAGGTAGAGCAAACAACAAGAGGACTCAGAGTCTCTCTTTTGCCACCACTGAAACACACACTCATCAGCATTTCACAATTCAACGCACCTCTCTCCATTCCATGGCTGAGAACTATACCTGAGAGTCATGGTTTCCATTTGAAGTTGATAACTTCTTTCTTCTAGCTGTTGATGAGATGGTCCCAACCTGAGTCCTTCTATCCTCAGTACTGACTCTGAGTAACTCCATCCCAGTCCAGACCGAGCAAGATAAACGTGTAGTGCATTGCTGTTGAAGAACAAGTAGAGAAACTGAATTGCAGTATGTTGTATAGATGTGTGTTTATTAACTAAAGTGACTGGTCTGTTCTCTGAAGAACCCAAAAAAAGGAGCAGACATATTCTTTTAGAAAGTTTATAAAGGCCAATCACCCTCAGGAAAAATGATCACCCATCAGGCACAAAAGACTGATCAAAGTTTGCCAATAATAGAACACCCTCTCTCACTGTCTGCCACCACATAAATAGTCAATCATCACTCACGATCACTCACTCTACGTATGTTGCAATAGTTGTACTTAGTTATAATTACCTCTTCCAATCTAAGCACAGGTAGGTTAGGTATACAATTGTATCTTTGACGCAGGCAACACTTTGGAATTTATTATTGGCACTCTTGTAAATAAATGATCTTCTGAGGCAGCCCTGCTAAGTGAGGCAGAAAAAGGATAGGCATGTGAGGGAGGCAGGCATTGTCTCCAATGTAATGATGGTATTGTGGAGATTTCTTCACTGCACACTGGTCCAACTCCAATTCGGACATATATGGGACAAAAAAATGGTAGGTCTGCACAACATTAAATTTGACACAAGCAATGTTCCACTCGCTCCTTTTTTCTTCTTTTTGCAAAGAAAGAAGTTAAAAGAGAAATGATTAAAAGGTTCTATGGTGGCACTGACATACTCAGTCAAAGAAGTAGAATTAATCCTCAAACTCAGGTGGTTCACCCAGAAGTTGGTCAGTTAACACACTTGATTCTGACCAATTCCTCCTCCTGTGGCTTTCGGGAATGGCGTAATCAGGTGGTATGAAATGTTGATTCATTTTGATCATGGTTAATCTCTCCACGTTTTGAGGCAAGAGACTGGTCCTTCTCACTGTAACAACGGTGCCAGCTGCAATGAACACCCACTCAGCAGACACACTGGCTACAGGACAAGCCAGATACTAGCCTGCTGAGCTCTGGCCATTGGCGGTTCTTTCCATACCAAAGCACCAATAGGTTTTGATCCACATACACATCTTTTGGGTCATCCAGATACTCCTGGAGCATCCTTTGAAGTGTCACTGAGGCTGCCGCTGGCTAAACCTCCTTTGCCTTCACCTCTGCACTCATCTTCAGACCTGTCACCTGAAACCAAGCCACTGCAGAAGTTGGGTCTGATTCTTCTGTTGCTTTTGTTGCCGGCATTCTTGTTGCTGGTGTTGGCTGCCATAATGAGGTAAGACTGCCCTCTCTGAAAGCTGATAGCGGCACCCCAGAACTGTGGAGTGGGACTCAACAATCCATCTCTTGTATGATAAAAACATCCTCTTCAGAAAAAGGAATGAAAGTAGGCAGATTTTTTTTGTACTGGTGATCAAGTGGTGTGGCACAGATGTACCCTTTGGACAACAGAATGTCATTTTGCAGCTTTGCATTACAAGTGAAGCAAAGGATTAAGCTCTCAACCAAGGCATGCACTTCTGGGTTTTCATTCACACCTCGAATGTGAAACTTTCACACACCTTCTGTAGCAGATGCAACAACGGGATAGCTCGACCCATCATACTGTCTTCCTTGCTAACTTCCTGTGTGAAAACCTCAAAAGGGAGAGGCATCTGTGTCAGGCATTTGATTGGGCCCCATTTGTCTGCATCCATGGTCATTGCTTTCTCAACTGCATCCCCTCTGCTTTGAATGACATTGATCTGTCTGTACTGCTCAACCAGATGTTGCAACATATAATAGACCGAGTTCCAAAGCGTTGGCACTTCCTGCATCATGGCCTTAAATGGCACTCTGTAAGTATGCTGAATAATCCGCCACTGCTTCGGGCTTTAAAAGAATGGCTGAATTGAGTGCAGATTCATCTGCAGGTGGTCAGTATATAGATATGTCTTCTTTTTTTGAGAAAGTCTTGCACAACCAGGTTTATGCAGTGCGCCAAACACAAGACTGTGAAATAGACACTGTCTGCCATGGACTTGACTGTGTTACTGCCATTGTCCGTGGCAACAAATCCAATTTGGAGACCTCTGGGTTGCAGCCATTCAGACACCTTGCTGTTAAATTTGTCCAAGATGTTTGCAGCTGTATGTGATTTCTCCATGGAGGAGGGGCTTCTGCTGTATGCTGCTGAACACTCTTAAAACGTTCTTTAGGGCCAAGACCTGTAGATAGCTTTTGCTTTACCCCCGCAAAAGAGATCCAGTGTGCAGTGGTTGTGAAAAAGGGCCTCTTTTGACATGGAAGCCCCCCCACCTTTTGCCTCGAAAATGATATGGTTTCAAACTGTAAATGACCTGGGCTCCTGCTAAACAGGTTCCCAGGGCCAGATATCTTTCCCCAAAGCTGTACTAGGTTTGACACTTCAGCCACCTTTGTAAGTCCCTACTGGTTGGTACCCTGGTACCTAGGGCATGGGTACTGAAGAGGGCCCCCCAGAATTGCAGCACCAATTGTGCCACTCCGAGAGGCCACGCACCAGCTTCATGCAGACTGCCATTGCAAGTGCATGGCAAGGTGTATCCAAAGTTGCAAACTTGACAAGGCACTCACCAAGAGTGCCATGTTCACTAACACTGAATGCAATATAGGTAAGTCATCCCTGTGGCAGTCCCTACAGCCCTAAAGCAGGGTGCATTATAATGCATGTGAGGGCATATGTGTGCATGAGCAAATATGCCCCTACTGTGTCTTTGCTAACTGTTAGACATAGTAGGTATACAGGGAAGCCGTAGCAAATGCATGTGCTGGACACTGGTCATTACAAGTTACCCAGCTACATGATGGCCTCTCTGAACCCTGGGTTGTTTAGTATCAAACACCGCAGGATAATACACCCACACTGATGCTAGTGCTGGATTTATTATAAAATGTACCCAGAGGGCACCTTATAGGTGCCCTGCCAAACATAACAGCCCAGGAAGGTTTTCTGACTGGTCCTAACCAGCCTGCCACCACCAGACAAGATTCTGAACTCCTGAGGTGACAGTCTTTTGCTCTCAGGAACCAGAATACAAAGCATTTCCAGGGTGGAGGTATTACACCTCATCCCCCAGGCAGGCCCCCTGCACTAGCGGTTAGCTTCGAAAGCTTTACTGCCTTTGAAACCTGACCCCTGCATCTGCTGCTAGCAGCAGATGGCCGCCCAATGGTTTGGACCCACTTTAGGTGAGAAAACTAGCAAGGGTAGAAGGAGTGGCCAACCCCAGCCTGCACCACCCCTCAGGTGTGGCAGGCAAGATGACTACTCTATTTCATTTTCCTCCCTCTTAGATGGCAATCAGGGTTAGCGATGTGACCCCTTCCCACAGGAACTGGTTACTTAGTGGGTATAGCCACCCTAAGGTAGGTAGCCCATTGGCCACTACCAGGTACTCCCCCTAGTGCCCCCTAAATGCAGTATTTAGTGGGCATCCCTAGACCAACAGATCAGATTTGATGGACACATGAAGACCCGAGGCAGGAGAACAGAAGTCCTGCTGCACAAAAAAAAATACACCAAACCTTGCCTGCTGCTCCAAGGACTCGTCAATCGCCATTGAGGTGTCGCCTGGAAACTTGAAGGACTCCACAAAACCCCAGAGCACCTCCAGACTTCTGAAAATCACCAGTTGAGGGACTTCAGAACACCCAAGAATCACCCCACTGAGTGGCACTGCTGACCTGCAATCTACCCTCCAAATGACCTGCTCTGGGCTCCAAGGATTCCAAGACGCGCAACTCCTGGCTGACATATCTGCGCTGCACCCAGCTTCCCTGGCCCCAGCATAAACAACCCAGCTGATCCCTTGCGACCTCCACCCTCCAAGGGAACCCACTGGGCTTACCTTGAAGTCCACTTGTGCAGTGTCTTTCCAATTGGTCCCTCTCTCCGTTGTGCACCAGCTCCAAGACTTTCAGCCTCTGCTCCCGCTTGAACCGGGAACTGACCAAACTTCTACGGCTGGCCCACAGGACATCTCAATGACCTCGACCTAAATATAGAAGATGACACTTGTGAGAGCATGGTCTGATTTTATATGCATTTTTAAGTATTTTCCCATTGATCCCTATAGTGCCTAATCACGTACAAAAACAGAACATTTTCTAAACTTAATAAAATCTTACCTATAAAAGTACTTACCATAAATTGAGGATCTTGGTCTTAAATAATTTATAAAAATCTGAAGTATTTTTGTAAATTGTTCTTGAGTTATTCTTCTGAGTGTGTGTCCACATTTATTGATAGTGTGATTAAAACAAATGCTTAGCACACCTCCAAGATAAGCCTAAATACTCGCCCACACTATCAGTAAAACAGAGCATTAGGTGAACTGCTTTTAACCTCTGCATACAAAAGTGGGTTTGCTTGGACTGTCTGCACAGTACATGTCATTTTCGCACACTATATAGAGCGCTTTCTCCCACAGTGAAGCACATGTAATCAGTCGCCTGACAACTGTTCTACATGTCTGTTGTCAGTTGGATAGTATGGATAACACTTTGCTGTAAAGCTTGTCCGACCAATTGCAGCACATTGTGATGCAGTGCTGAAACATTAATTCTGGCAAAATAGGTCTGACTTCGAACCTTCCATTTTGGGCAGATGGCTGCCACAAATTCGAAGACTCCCACTCCTCACGCAAAAGAAAAAGGGAGGTGATCCAGCACTCACATTTTTGCCAGCTTCCCACTGTACAAATGTGCCATTGGGTGGTTGCGGTTGTAGGGGCCACTCCTACCTAAACATGCTTGCAATAGTAGCCTGGATTGTATTCTTTTCTGGGGCTACTGATGCAGGCGGCTTTCGAGAAGTAGGTGGTGGTGGTAGAATCAATGTGCATGATCACGGTATGCCGTGGTGTCTCCATCTGACTCTGAGGCTTCTTGTGCCATTGTGAGATCACTGAGGTGGGTGATCTTGGCCCACCACTGGGGACAGGGCTACTTTGCTTGAGGATGTCACCCTCTTCTTCATCACTTCCCATCGTGATTGGACTTGTAGCTGATGTTTTCCGGCTCTCCTCACCATAAGCACCCCAACCTCATTCAGCATGTTTTTTTAAGGTGCTCCTCCCACCGGATTGTGTGATGTTCTGTCATATGGGTTCTTTGGCCTCCAGTACCATAATGTGAATGAGGCTTACCTCAACGAACACTTGTGTAGCAAATGGAGCATATTGCAATGTTGTCCTCCTGTTTGCTAAGCGTAAAAAAGTCCCAAACTGGGGAGGAGTACTTTCTTAGTGGGCCACTGCCAATGTCTAAAGAACTGGAGGGAGATGGGTGTGTTGTGATTGCCTCTCTGCCATGCATATTTCTACTGAGGTAGGTGTTGGTGGAGGTCTCAGCTGGGGTTTTACAAATATGGGACCTGGCAGTGCTGCCTGTGCCACATCCCTCGGAGCAGGTTAAACAGTAATGTTGGAAGCTTCCACAATTACTGACTTATCATTATCATCCTCCTAATTATCCCCCATAATTCTAAAGCTTTCAGGAAATGTTCTTTTCCCTTGCCTCTCCTGGCATCTCTGGGACTCTGCTGGGGCCCACTCCATGTCCCTAGCTTCATCATCATCAGAAGTGGTGTTTGAAGAAGATGGTGATGTAGTACCCTTCCTGGTCCTTGCTGGAGATCTGGGAGCCAATGATTCTAAAAGAGGAGGTTCTTGCTCAGCCGTAAGCTCGACCTTCTGTTCTGCTCCAACTTCAGGAAGATTTAATATTGCTGGCTGCAGCTGTTGTCCACTTTGCACTGTTTTCTGAAACAATTGATTACTACTTCGTGAAAGGGACAAATCCAATTGAACATCACTACTCGTCGGAGTTGCCATGATTGCAGTGGCTGCCTTGCTTACAGGCATGGGCTTGGGCTGAGATTGGGATGGTGCTATTGATGCTGGAGTGCTGCTCCCAGCTTCCTTCTTGGAGACCGGTGTGGCAGAGACGCATCTCCCAAAAAAGGTTGTGGTCGACACGCCATTGGTGGAATTATGCTTCTTCTCACTGACCACTTTCTTGGGAGCAAATGTCTTTGGGGTCATCTTAAATCTCTCAGTTGGAAGTGGTATTAACCTGCACAACCGGAAGAGATTGGAGGACTGACGTCACTGTACAGGCCGTGTGTTTGGCAGTACTGCAGGTGATATATTTTCTTCACTTGTGTGCACAAAAGCAAACAAGCCAAAAAAACATTTAGTGAAATGTGGCAATGTTGCAGTTTGAATTAGTACAGACAAAGGCAATATTAGTGTGGTTTGTTACTTAGGTAATAATAATTCAACCACTTTAAAGTCAAACCACACCACTATACCATAAAACTTAATTTCCAACCTGGATAACGTACCATACATATATAGCTGTTTGCTTTATGTCTATCTATTCTAAAGGAGACACCTGTGGCAGTCAAGGAAGTGCACGGGTTAATGGAATAATCTTAAAAAAAATAAAGGTTAGTGTGTGCCTACGGCAGGCAATGTGGTCCAGGGGGAAATGGAATAAATAATCATTTAAAAAAGGAATTATTGTGATGTGTCTGCAGTGCACCATAGCCAAGGTATCCAGGAGGAAATGGAAATATTATACCTAAGAAAACTGAATGCTGTTGCACATCTGTGTGCCTATGGTGGATGGATGTATGGATGAATGAATGGATGGGTGGATCAAAGCAAAATGTAAAAAAAAGTAAATACATAAAGTTAAAAAATAAAAAATAAAATACAAAAATATTTTAAAATGTCAAAATCTAAAATAAGTTAAAAAAATAAATTAAATTATAAAAAAATATGAATACAAAATAAAATAAAAAGTAAAATAAAAAATAATATAATAAATGTAAAATAAAAAATCACATTAAAAGATTGATCAATAATTGCTGATGTTTGTATGGGAGGATAAGAAGAAAGAAACCTGTTGTGAGGCAAGTAGGTGCAAAATAAAAAAGGGAAAAAAAAATGTAATAATATAAGCACTGTTCATAAACTCATATTCTTAGTAAACATATACTACAATGATCCCTGAGCATATTATTACACTGGTATCACATCCATTCATGCGAGCCTATGGCTAAGGCACACTGGCTGAATGCACAAAATGGCCACCAGCCACATAGTCAACAACAACAGTGAGCAAGGAGGCATAGGGAACAAAGAGCACATGCAAGTCTATTGCAAAGGCACACTAGCTGGATGCATAACAAATGTCTGCCAGCTCCATGGTCAAACATGGTCAACAGCAAGCAAGAAGGTATGGGGAACAAAGAACACATGCAAGCCTATGGCAAAAACATAGTGGCTGAATGCACAAAATGGCTGCCAGCCACATGGTCAAACAACAACAGCAAGCAAGGAGGCATGGGGAACGAAGAACACGCACAAGCCTATGGAAAAACACACTGGCTGGATGCACAAAATGGCTCTCATCCACATGGTCAAACAACAATAGAGAGCAAGGAGGCATGGGGAACAAAGAACATATGCAAGCCTATGGAAAAAACACACTGTCTGGAAGCACAAAATGGCCACCAGCCACATGGTCAAATAACAACAGAAAGCAAGGAGGCATGGGGAAAAATGAACACATGGAAGCCCATGGCAAAACACACTGGCTGGATGCACAAAATGGTTGCACGCAACATTATCAAACATCAATAGTGAGCAAGGAGGCATGGGGAACATAGAACACATGCAATCTTACGGCAAAAGCACACTGGCTGGATGCACAAAAAAGGCTGCCAGCCATATGGTCAAAGAACAACAGCAAGCCGGGCATTGGGAATAAAGAACACATTCAGGCCTATGGACATAGACTACACAAAATGGCCCCTGGCCACATGGCATGGAGAAAAAAATACAAATGGTGGCTGATGACCTACACACACACACACACACACACTGGCCAGAAAAAAGAGACATGGTGGTAACACTGAAGAAAAAACTAACATTAATTCAGCAATGCAAAACACAAAAATAAACTGAGCTATAAAACTTTTACAACAACACAGATCCTCCTATGCCATCAAATATTAACCCACATATACACTTTTTTCAGAAAAAATAAAGTACAAAAAATAGCCAACATTTTTCATTTAATCCAATGCCTTCCCTGCCCCATATGAAGTTGTAAACCCATATACCACAGAAACATTTATTTCATGCACTGATGACTAGTACGGGCCTACTGGCTAGATGGCCCTTTGGATGTCAAGCCCACATAGTAAAATCAATTAATATTTCAAATGTAACAAACATGGAGAAAATGTACTGAGCTGTGCAACAATTTTCCTTTACAAAAGATGAACAATCTATGAAATGCAAACAAAAATAACTAGGCCCCTACTTAAACTCCAGGTCACCCACCACTATGAAATTTGAAAATCAAATAAAAGTACAAAACAATACTGGTGCATGCCCTATCAAACAAACAACAACCTTATACAATAGTTTTTAACTTATTTGTGTGATATCACAAAAACAAAGTCCTTAAATCCAAAAGTATAGATGCAGGAAACAATGAAAGTGAAAAGTGACCAGGAGAAGGATAAAGCATTGGAGCCTGCTGTATAGAAACAGTAAGTTAGAGTCTCTGGGGCACTTCCCTCCCATTGCAAAAAGAAGTTTTAAAAAATGGCTCCTTGCACCGAAAAACAACTTGAACGGTCCGTTGGAGAAGAAAATCCATTCAAAAACCTTTTTTTGAGTAGATTTTGCTGCTTCTCAAGTTGAAAATCTACTCAAGCTGCATTTACACCTATGTGCAGCACTATATCAGCACCATCGCATATGGAAGCCGTGCGAGGGTCATGAAATCTCTCTCGCTAGCGGCCTCATGCACGCTGATAGAGAAAAAAGTCTGCTTTGCAGCGGATGGCGGAATTTGGGAACACTGCACTACTCCATGTAGTGTGAAGTGCCCGCATTCTGAAAACTCAGCAAGCACAGAGTTTTTCAACCTGGCCTAAATAAAATACATCAACAATTCATATAAAAAAGAATTAGAAACAAAGATACAACCATACAATTTTAAAAACATGCAACTGAAAAGACCCAAGCTCCAGCCTCAATGCTGCGATTAAAATGCACTACTTTGCCTAGTTCTGATCACTCCCCAAATGTATATAGCAATGCTAAAACATAAAAAGGGCTCCTCCATTGCAAACAGAAAAAGTAAAGCAGTATTATCAGCCCTAATATGTGTAATAAAAATTGGTTTTAAGTAATGTTTGCTTAGACAATTAAAAAAAAACTGCAAAATAGCATAAAGTGCTGAGTGCTCTGTTTCAAGATACTGTCACGTGGGCATGGAACTATGCCCCTGGGCCGCTGCTTCACAGTAGGAAAAGGGACTAGAAGATGGGCTATACCCATCTGCAGCCTAGTTAGAATGAAGCACTGTTGAGTATTTGTCACCAGGGACAAGTATGATTGGAAACACTCCTGAGAAGCATTCAGCATATAGAAGACCACAGTAGGTTTTTTCAACTCAACAAGGGCCCTATTTTCAGACGTGGCTCGTAGAAAAAAGGCCTTAACCTCACTCTTGTCAAGAGAAAGTATTCCAGGGGGATCTTGGTGCACAGGGGCACCAAATAATCATTTAAATATTTTGTTGATATATGAAAGCCATGGGATATTAAAGGCGTGATCTAATGCTAGACAGTCCAAAATAATGGATTTCGTAAAGGCCATTGAATTTTTTGCCCACATTGAATGCCAGAGGAGAATAGGCTTGAATATATGTAGGTCGTCAGGGTGAGATAGCCCTACTTCCTTATAAACACTAAAAGACAGTACAGAGGCAAGGATACACATCAGATGCCTAAGAAGCACATTCTTATCTGCCTGAGGAGAACCACAAGGCATTTGGCCACACAGGTCCCTTCCATAATGGCAAATGACAATGCTCTGGCCCTATAGGTGTTGACAATTTCCCTAACGAGATGGCTACCACGTTTGTGGGAGAACTTGAAGATTCCCTCACAAAATCTATTCATTCTCGATCAAGGGTTGACGAAGGGTTGCCCAATGTATTGGGCAATAACAGAAAAAAAACACCTCCTAAATCGGTTGAAAAAAACCTGGAAAAAATTATAACAACATTGAGCATACCACAGATTAGCATAAAAATAAAATTATACTAAATTATACAAACTGAAAATAATTTTATTACAGGAAATAAATAACTATTATAAACACAAAAATATATTACTTTAAATATAACATGGAGAAATCACACTCATCATCTCATGCATACCCAATTTAACCACACACATACAACACTAACAGATAAAAAGCCATAAGAAAGTCAGTACTCATATCATTGAATTTTAGCACCAGGGAAAGTGTTGGAGGTCGTTTAAGTCCTCTGTGGTTAAATCACCAAACATGTCTAACTAGATATAATTCAATGACTAGAAAGTTCATTGATTAAAATCAATCCTTAATATTTTCTTTATATTTTTCCCTTGCATTGAAGTCCTTCATTATGTTGCTTGTAGACCTCTTTATGTTTTAAGTTTCAGCATCTCCTAGTGCACTGCCATGCCGATGTACGTTTCGGTTAATAGTGACCACCAGGTCACACACCTTCCTCAGGGCACCAGTATATAATTTAAACCTTGTTAAAATATACAACGAGGGAGATCTCATCCATGTAGTCAACTCCTCTATTTTCTTAAATATCTCCTATTAGGTTTTAATAAAACGGGCACAGCCAGTATCCTTCAGCCCAAGATCAGTATTATAAAGGATGTCTTCGAATTCAAGTAATGAATCTTAATTTGAAGATGAAGATGCTTGGTCCAATATAGCGGACATTGCTAGGATGTCATAAACAGACTTCCATAATCCTCTAACGTCGCTACTCGACATGCCGTCCATGTGTTGGGACCATAGGCCATCATTAGTGAAAATTATACCAAAGTAGCAAAATTAGTTAACCTTCACAGTTGGGGTGCCCTTAACATAGAAGGTCGTGCACTACTGAATGTTGTTTCCACAAAACATTGTGAATGTTTTGGTATTGTTAATCTTCATTTTTCTAGCCTCCATAAAGTCAGCAAATGTGTCATCAGTCTCTGCAGACCGACAGGTTTCCTAGACATCAGGACTGGGTCATTTGCATACAAAAGCACAGGAATCTAATGATCAGCAACTATTGGTGCATTGGTCTGCAGAATCTGAAGGGCATCATCAACTCCATTAATATAAAGCTAGAATAAAAATGGGGCCAGGATGAAACCCTGTCTGATTCCCCCCTTGATTTTAAATGATGGAGAACATTTCCCATTGGAGCCACAGTGGACTTTGGCGGATAAATTCTCAAGGCAAAAAAGAGACAATATTCTCAGGGGCCCCAAGTAAAAGCAAAGTATGCCAAAGGATCAAATGATTCATCAGATTGAAGTCACTGCTAAGATTAGCAAAGCACAAGAGGAGGGAACGTGACTTTGTCTTGGTATATTTCTCAATGAGCAGGTATAAGTTCACACACTGCTCCACTGTCCCCAACCCCCTTCTGAATCCATATTGAGCCTCTGAAAGGACAGAATTATCGGAGGCCCACTTCTCCAGTCACTGTAGGAGAACCTTACCCATCAGCTGTGCAGAGGAATCCAAGAGGGAGATGAGACAATAGCACTTTGGGTTGGATCTATCCTCTTTCTTGAAAATGGGCACTCTGATGGATTCGGACCAACTGGAAGGAATCATGCCTTCAGCAGCCGCATTAAACACTTGGGCCAGGATGGGGCCCCAGAGTTCACCTATGGCTCAAAAAGCATCAATCAGAACACCATCAGGGCCGGGAACTTTACCCCCAGCACTACATTCTAGAGCAAGAAGGACCTCATGCAGAGTAACATTGAGAGGCCCGCCGCAGGTTGTATTGACACTCATACATACATCCATGGAAACATCATCCATAAGTTAGTCAAAGATTTGTTTTTAAATGATCAACCCACGCCTGAAGAGAAACAAATTAAGTAAATTCAGGTGCAGTACCATCTTTCAAAAAAGGGCCATTAACCGTACTCCAAAATAAGGTAACATCGCTGGTCTCAGCTGCCTGAGCTAAGTTTTTCCAAGCCTCTTTCCTGAACTCGTTATTCCTCGAGGTTAACATTAGGTTATAATGCTTCCTTAGTTGTTTCATAACAAGGTAATCCCTAGGGGAGCTATGGAAGGCAATCTGCAGAAGCTTAGATGCCTGGTCACACAAGCGGTCAAATCAGTCTTATAGGTCCTTGGTGTAGAAGGTCATGTCAATAGACAATTAAGCAACCTGGTGATTGTTTCAAAAGCGTAAACCAGCCAGCCATGGTCCTCCTCGATACCCAGGCAGTAATTAAACTAATTTGTGTCCGTAGTTAACAGCTTCTGCATTACACCAAGAGGATCAACCCCCATGTAGGAGGTTGGCCCTCTATGTAGTGCACAAAACTAGGTACACTGTATAGGGGGTCCAAACAACCACACATTGGTTTCCAGAGGCAAAAACTAGATCGCCTAACGCTCAAATTGTTTAGGTAGCTTGGTCAAACCGTTAGGCTAATCTTGGAGAAGTGCTAAGCATTTGTTGTACTCACAGTATCAATCATGCACCACACACACTCAAGGAATAACTCAAGACCAATTTTATAAAAATACTTCACATTTTTATATAATTTCTAAGACCAAGATGGTCAAGATACGTTAAGTACTTTTTGAGTTATGATTTTTCAAAATTTTAATAAAGTTAGTCTTTACACACCATAGTTATCAATAGGCAGTCACTTTAAAAAATGCATTAAAAATTGTACAATTGGGTTTTGCAGGTTAGTCGAAGTAGTCGGTGGGCACTCGGTGCCAGCTGGAGAGCCTCAGGTGGCTCCTGGTTCCGGCGGGAGCAGAGCTGGAAAGTCTCTTGGCACAGGCACAGGGCCACTTGGAGGGGCCACCTGGAAAAAGAGATGTTTTTCAAACTTAAAGTTGGTGCCTTGGGGTCCCCTTAGGCTGTCGAGGTCACAAGCGGTTAGGGACCCGTGGAGCACAGCTGGTTCCTCGTTACAAGGCACAGGGCGGCCGGATGCAGGGCGAGTTGGTGATAAAGGAGCTGTGCGCAATGGAGCCCTTTGGAACTGGAGGTAAGGTTCTATGAGGGTGGCCCACAGGACAACGGTGGCACTCCGGTCTGGGGAGTTCCTGAAGTCCCTCAACAGGGGCTCTTGGTCCAGCTGCAGCTCTGTGGCAACTGTTTTTCTTGGAGTCTGATGTGCACTGGCCAGTATCTGGGGTATTGGCATGACCCGGCCACTGGAGGGCACAGCGCCACCAAGGTTGGCACACTTATAGGCCTCATCCAGGCTGTTGTCTGTGTGTTGTCAGGTCCAGCTGCGACTTCTGGTTGAAGAGATATCGGTCAGTCAGTGAAGTGACCCTCATTGGCTTGTTGGTTCTTGCTTGGTTGTTGAGTGGTACCTCCACTCAGAAGGGAGATTTGAGGTGATTTGTGAAGCCTGGAGGTCCCCTAGGTTTCTTGGGGTCAGTCCAGTGTCCAGCTCCTCCACAGTGGTGACTTTCAGGTCCTGGGTGCAGCAGGCAGGTTTTGGCACCTTTTCATGATGCAGCAGGACCACAGTTCTCTTCCTTTGGATCTTCTTTGTAGCTGGTCTTCTTTCAATTCTGATTTCTTTGTCTAGGGGTGCCCACTAAATACTGAATTTAGTGGGCGTTTTAGGGGGGACCTGGTAGTGTCCAATGGGACACTTACCTATGGGTGGCTACACCCAACATAGTGACCACTTCCTGTGGGAAGGGCCACTTCCCTAAACCTAATTGCCTACTTTCCTCCATTCCAAGATGGGGGAAACTGAATTTGAGGGTCCACCTTAGGGGTGGTGCATGCCAAGTGAGGTCACTCCTCCTACCCTTTGTTGGATTTCCCGCCTTTGCTTCTGCCAAAAGTGGGGTTTTGCAATGGGGGATGACAGCTACTGCTAGCAGCAAGCCGGCTTGGGGGTCTAGTTCCAAGGGCGTGAGCTATTTGAAGCTCACCACCAGGACAGTGCACATTCCTGAGGGAGGGGTTCTATCTCCTCCACTCAGGAAGGGCATTGTCTTACAAACCGGAGAGGCAGGCCTCTCCCCCAAAGTTTGTATATTGGCTGTCTGGAGGTGGCAACTGGGATAAGACCAGTCAGCAACCATGCCAGGATAGTTAGCTTTCACAGGGGGCACCTCTGGGTACATTTAGGGATAAATCCAATACTGGCACCAGTTTGGATTTATTATTCTGAGTTGTTTGATACCAAACAACCCAGGGTTCAGAGTGGCCATCATGTAGCTGGGAAACTTGTGTTGACCAGTGTCCAGCACATGTATTACAATGGCTGCTCTGTTCACTCACTATATCTCAGGTTTGGCAGGGACATAGTGGGGGCATATTGCTCATGCATCTATGTCCTCACATATAATATTGAGTACCCTGCCTTAGGGCTGTAAGGCCTGCCAGAGGGGTAGCTTACCCATAGTAATTGCAGTGTATGGTGGACAGGGCACACAGGCAGTGTTCCATGTCAAGTTTGTATTTTAGGTTTGCACCAGGATACTCAGCCTGCAATGGCAGTGCTGGGTGCATCTGGATGCATGGCCCTGGAGGATGGCACAATTAGTGCTGCTGCCTTCATGGGCCTACCCCTAGCACTGCATGTTCTGGGTACATAGGTACCCACTTACTAGGGACTTATAGTGGTAGTTAAGGGTGTACCCAATTGTGGCAATGCATCACAACAGATTTAGGGAAAGACTTCTGGCCCAGGGAACATGGTTCGCAGGGCCATGGGCACTACAGTCTGTAGAACACATCAACGTCAGGCAAAAAGTGGGAAGGATAACCATGTCAAAAAGAGGCCCTCTCTCACACCCCAACCATTTGATGCTAACACCATGAGGCCTGACTGGGTAAGCGTTTGCTACGCAAATACTATCTGAGGCTTTCAGCATGACTAGACATGGATAAAACTAGTGGGTTGTGATCTCTCACTGCAGTTGGAATCACCTGCGGAAGAGGGCATTTTTGTATGTTAAAATCACCAGCCCAAACCATTGGGCAATTTGAGTGGATAGGATGCAAAAACGCATTTAAGTCCACATCAACGGCGGAAACAATGACGCTTTGGGAAGGATCAAACACATTATTATAAAAGCTAACTATCACTAAGTCAGACACTCCTCTGAATGACAGTAACACAAACTGATAATAGGGAGAAACAGTAATGGACCTTCTAATAATAACAGGTAGCAATTTAGTAATTAGAATCTGCAAACCACCTTTAGCCTGACCTGACGGAGAGAGGTGGCTGCAGTAAAAAGAGAGGAGAACCCTCCAACATGGCTAGGTTCAACACGCCATGTTCCCTGGAGGCATATTATATGTGATATGGAGTGATAGTGAGCCAATCCAGGGCTGTTAGTTTGTTTTGGAGCCCATAAACAGTGAAGTGGCAGATCCCTTTAAAACCAGAATATGTCAGTGTTGGCGGTAGAAGCGGGGATGGGAAGACTAAGTAACCTGAGTTGAGCCTTCTTAGCTGACAAAGAGGGATTAAAAGAACAGGAGCAGTATTTACATCTCTAAGCTCAGAGTTAAGGCAGGGGGGATGAATGGTCTGGCCAGTGGGGCAATCCAATCAAGTGGATGGGGGAAATCCTTCAGAGATAAGCTGTCGATCAACCTCCTGCAAATCGCTCAACACTTTGAACCTATTTGATGAGGAGACACAATGTGGATAGTCATCGGAAATGGGCTGATCAGGGAATGGGTCACCAAGCACTTGGGAGCTTGATACAGATGGTGGTAGAAATAGGGGAGTATAATGTTACCAAAATTTGAGGAATGAGGCGAGAACCTAGACTGATCTCTCCCACAAATCTAGGATGTTTAAAGTCAATGATAATGCAATCCCCCTTAGAGGAGTTTTTAGTTGGACCAATCCACTTAACTCTTCGTGTCAACAAAATGGCTTTGGAAATGGGAAAAACAAACTTAAACTGTAACCAGTGAAGGAATGTATTCCTTAACTGGACAGGTGACTCGGTTGTGCAACAGGCAGGGGGTAATTTGATGGTGACTGTGTTAGAAAGCTCCCCCTCTTTGCTTTGTGTCCTCATGTTCCGCAGATCTTAGGAAAGACTTCCCAAAAATATTTCAGGTGGCCGAAGTCTGCCAGAATTCCTGATCGGATTGTTAATACCAGCCAACTGGGACTGAGTGGATTGCGAGCCCACACTAGGACCAGGGAGCTTGGCCAGGATCGAATCCCCCACGAAAGTAGAAGGTCCTTTTACACTACAAGACCCAGGAGCAACTTGGATTGACTATGTTGTCGGGTGGTGATTCAGTACAGAGGAAAGGAGGTATTGGCTTTGAGGAGGTTTTGTGTCCTTGGAACCTGTAACTGTGAGAGTAACGTTAATGGGCTGGTGTGTTGTCCAGCCATAGCCTTAGGGGCGATATGCTTATTTTCATTAATATGAATCTGCATGATGTGAGATAATGACTTTAAATTGTATGCCACCATTTTAAGAGACTGTTTGGTCAACATTTGAGCGGCTAACTACTGATTTGTTATTTGGATTAAGACTAGACTCCTATTGTAGAATTAGTCAGGCTGGGCCGTAAATGTTAGAGCAATGGAAATCAACTAAGGAGATTCAAGCACACCACCATATGTACATTCAAGATTTTACATCTGAAAATTGCAGGATACATTTCAAAAAGCCTACATTCCTAATTCCTAAAGCTGTTGTGGCCTTACTCTTGATATCTGGGGTAACATTTTTAAAGGATACAGGCCCAGATTTGTCTGAAGAATTATCTTCCGCTATCATGAGATGGGTTAAAAAGGAGTGCTCCAATAAACTTTATTTGTCTGCTCAAAGGAAAAGCCCAGGCATTTCTCTGAGGCGCCAATACAAATTAACGAATTTTGTGAATGTTGATTATCTACTATTTTTTGTTCCAGATTAGAAATGTGAACTATTCTCAGCACACAGAAAGAGAGCTTAGCTTAACCTTGTTAAATGTACTGCCTCAAGGCTAAATTGATGTTCTACTGTGATGACATAGCACATACAACTTCAGTTCACTCTTGGGTCTGTTCGGACTCATATTCAGTGATTTTGATTCTGCATTCATTCCAGTTTCAATAACAGTGAGAAAACGCAGTCAGAATGGAAAGGGAAATGCTAGTCTAATCTCCTCCAGAAATCTCACTGACACTTTGTATTGAAGTATTTCATTTTTAACAGATAAGAGAAAACCTAATGCCTCAGAAGTAGCATTGGCAAATGAATAGGTATGCTAATTCGTCCATGAACCGGGGAAGAGCAAAGGGGGAAATTAACAAATCATTTAAGACCGGCCATGGACGTTAAATCATGAAAACGCTCAGTGTAGAGGAAGTGACATCACCACCCCCAACCCTCTAATGTAATTGGCGGTTGACAAACTGCCTAACCTTAAGCCCTGCAACTGCCTTCACCTAGCATACTTTCAGACATTTTGCATAGGGAGAGAATGTGATGTTACAACCAGAGTTGTTTACTTTGGAGCTGTGGAACCAGGTTTGAGTCCTTGTGTTGGTTTATCAAGCTGTAATTCTTATCACTTAACCTTTTTGTCTCTAAAGATATTTAAAAATGGAGGTGTGGCTTGGCCATCCTGCAAGATGGCCGTCACCCTGTGAGGCTCTGCAGGGCAGGGGCATTAATCCGTCAATAATCCTGCCTGATCGGCTGCCCGGAACGCCACTCTACTATTGCTGATGTGCCCACAGCCTTGAGGAGTTGCAACGTGTGAAAAAGAAGCCGGCTCAGAGGTGCAGGCCACGCTGGGTTGGCGCAGCCTAGTGGGGAGGTGCTTAGCCTGGTGCACGTTCGCACGGGCCATGGTGGAGCTCATCCCTTGTGGACAAGAGGGCTCTGCGGGCGGTGTGGTGGTAGGGGGCTGTTCCCCATCTTCTCCCACCCTGCTTCTTTCTGGACTGTTACCGGGAGCCCCATGGCTGTTTGGTGGCTCGCCGCCCGGGCCTCCAGTGTTGACTTCCTGCAGGGCCGGATCGGCGGCCAGGTTCGGGCTGCGAGCCCCGCAGGCATCGTGGTTGGCAAGGCGGCCGTCTGTGTGTTGGGCCTTGAGACGGGACCCCGTCCTGGAGGCGGCTGGTGCCTGCCACGGAAGATGGTTTTTCGGTGCCCGGCAGTGGGTGGGGGATAGATTGCAACCCCTGGGGAAGACGTTTGCGGCCCCTGATGGCTGGGTTAATTGTGATGTGATGCAGTCCCCGGTGTTGGTGGCCCGGGGGGCCTGTTTGGAGGTGGTGATTGGGCCCCGTCACCCCGTGGGCAGGTCACTGGCTGTGCTTGGGACTGCTGGGTCAGTCTCACAGTGCTGCTGTTTGCCCGCGTGGCGGCTCCAGACTTAACGTGTTGTGCACCCCCCACCCTCCCTGCCTTCTTGAGGTGAGTGCAGCCGGGCGGCTCGTGGGGGCCGGAGGTTTGGCGCAGTCCCTTGTGGCCCTGGCTGCCTGGAGGTTGTTTTGGGGGGGCGGGTGCACGGCAGTTGCCTGGCCCCTCTCCTTCTTTTTTCTGGTCCTCGGGGGAAGTGTTGTGTGTGGCCACTCATTGAGGGTGCGTAGGAGAGCTGAGTGCCCCCCCCTGATTTGCATTACTATTCGTGCCAGGGTGGTGGCTAGGTCACTGAGTAGTACTTTTGAGACCTTTTTGATTGTCGTGTTTTCTCCCCTGCCTTCCCTCCTTTTTTTTTTTTTTCCTGAGACGATGGGAAAGACGGACCAGAGGCAATCTAAACTTACCTTTGATGGGAAGAAGAAGTGCAGTTAGGCCATCCGGTCAGTGGAGGATCTGCTACAGAAGGAGGACAATCTGTCGACATCAGTGAAGGCTATGTTTTTGGATCTTAAGCACAGCTTGGCCAGCATCAATGCCAAGCTAGATCACCTGATTGAACAAATGGATCGTTTAAAAGAACAGGTGGATGGCCATGATATGCGCCTTGAGCAGGTGGAATCTCGCACTTCGGATCTGGAGGACTGTTGGCGCAGGGACGGGGAGAAGTTATAACAAATGGAACCCGTGTTGGAGGTAATCCAGAACAGGAATGAGGACCTTGAAGCTCACTCCCGCTGCAACAATATCCGTATTCTGGGTCTTCCGGAGTCAACGGCTATGGGGCACATGGAAGATTATGTGGAGACTATGCTATCAGTGCTCTTTCCTGGCGAGATATCTCAGTTGTTGGTGGTGGAGTAGGCCCACAGATCTCTGAGGCCGAGACCACCGCCTGGGATGCCGGCCCGTCCAGTCATCATGCGCTTATTGAACTGTAGAGACAGAGACACAATACATAGATTAGCTAGAGAGCGTCGACCCGTTATTTACAATAACAACAAATGGAAAATTTTTCCAGACTACACTAAGCGCACTTTGAGCCAGACAGATGCTAAATATTCCCTTATTAATCCTGCCAAATTGCGAGTGCAGCATAAGGGCAAGTTGCATTTTTTCACTGACCTGAAATTAGCCATCAAGTATGCTAAATCTGTTCCTACAAAGGGGACGCCGGATTGTTTGCAGGAGATGAAGGCGATACTCTTAGTGATAATGATTGAACTTGTTTTGTTGCTGTGCGCCACCGGCAGCTTTGCACAGTGATTTAAGGCTAGCTGACTTTAGACTATGGCCCTCATTACAACCCTGGTGGTGGGTGTTAAAGCGGCAGTAATACCGCCAACAGGCCGGCGGAAAAGAAAATGGAATCACGACCATGGTGGAAACCGCCAACATAGACAGCCACTTTAACACTCTGACCACCACTGCGGTAGAAACAAACACTGCGGCGGTAACCGCCAACAAACAGGCGGAGGACAAAGTACTGCCCACCGTGTTTCAACACGCCTATCCGCCACCTTTTCTGGGGTGGAACCAACGCTATCAAAAGCACGGCAGAAACAGTACACAGAAGGGAAACCACTCACCTCTCGACACCCAACGAGGAACTAGGACGCCATGGAGCCCGAACTACAGGTGTTACCAATGCTACTCTTCCTCCTGCTCTATCAGGAGCAGGACAGACGCCGTTGACGACCACGGTGAGTACTGAACCTACAACACAGGGGAGGGGGAGAGGGAAAAGAAAGTGACTCACACACACGCAACACGCAATACCCCCACCCCCACCCTCACCCACAACAACATACACACATCCATGCCCATTGCTGTATCCTGGAGAGTGCAAAGCCGCAGCCTCTCAAGTCTCTCCAGTGGGTGGTTTGCCCACTGCTTTATCCTGGGGAGTGCAAAGCCACAGTCTCTCCAGTGGGTGGTTTGCCCACTGCTTTATCCTGGGGAGTGCAAAGCCACAGTCTCTAAAGTCTCTCCAGTGGGTGGTTTCCCCATTGCTTTATCCTGGGGAGAGCAAAGCCACAGTCTCTCAAGTGGATGTCATTCACCACTGGTTCTGGAGGGGGCCTGGTGCCCAGAGTGCTTCATCCTGCCAAGGACTGAGGTAGTGGTTGTATTTCTCCACTGGTCTTGGAGGGGGCCTGGTGCCCAGAGTGCTTCATCCTGCCAAGGACTGAGGTAATGAATGTATTTCTCCACTGGTTCTGGAGGGGGCCTGGTGCCCAGAGTGCTTCATCCTGCCAAGGACTGAGGTAATGGATGTATTTCTCCACTGGTTCTGGAGGGGGCCTGGTGCCCAGAGTGCTTCATCCTGCCAAGGACTGAGGTAGTGGATGTATTTCTCCACTGATTCTGGAGGGGGCCTGGTGCCCAGAGTGCTCCACGTGCAGTATGGCTCGTACCATTCCCTCACCTGGGTGTGTGTGCCACGAGATTGCTGAGGAACAGGTAGCATGAGACGCCATGGAGGCAGCGACATACCCCACACTGCTGCGGCTTCGCCTTCCACCTGTAGGTGCAAACAGTGATGGAAGTCATGCCTCATAGAAGCTGGCCAGGGTCCAAGAACTCTCCTCCAGCCTCGGACGACTGACCACTGGGGATGGTAGCCATGTCAGCAGTGGTGCCACTGTCTGAGCACGTCGCGGGGCTGGTGGCGGTGCTTGCGGCGGTGTCTGTGGCAGCGGTGCTGGCGGTGGTGGATGGGTCAGCACCTGCTGAGGGACACAGCAGGATGTCTCCTTCAGCCTCGGATGGCTGCCCACTGGGAAAGATGCTGGGGACTTTCGCTGAGGCTGTAGACGTGAAGATGGCTGTGCAGGTGGCTGTGCAGGTGGCGGTACAGGTTGCGGTGCAGGTTTCGGTGCAGGTGGCGGTGCAGGTGGTGGGGCAGCTTGCGGTGTTCGCCACCGTAAAGGTTGGTGTTGTCGTGGACAGAAGGGGTGACACTGGTCCCTCAGTCGGTGCCACCGTGCCCTGTCCTGACCTGCTCTTCTGCTTTTGTCCCTTCCCCACCTTTGATGGTGCCGCAGGTGTCTTGCCACTATCCCCTTTTGTTTTTGCGGAGCCCTTGGTGGCTGGTAGGTGCGGCTTCTCCCTCTGGGATGTAGGCACCTTCTTCACCTTGGCAGGTGGCGGAATGTCCTTGCCCTCGCTACGTGGCACACTGGCAGCCCTGATGGGTGGCGCACTCCATGACCCCGCAGTTGCTGGCACCACTGTGCCTGGGGATTTGGTGGCAGAGGTGCTGGGCTGGGACCTGGAAAGCCTGGCCCTAGGGGAAGGGGAAGGCAGGGGGAGGTGAAGGGAAGAGGTCAAGGGTTGCCAGGAAAGGTTTTTTAGACACACTGGGACGGGAAGATGGAGTGGGATTGGGAGTGGAGGAAAAGGTAGTGGTTGTAGGAGGTGTACGTCTGCTGAATTTGGGTGAAGGTGCATGGGCCGGAGGCTGTTGTGAGGTGGATGGCTGTTGGGTGGGTGTGTGCCTGCGTTTGTGTACTTTGGGAGGAGGGCTCACAGACACACTGGGAGAGGACACAGGGGATGTGTGAATGGTAGTGGGGGTGGTGATTGCACGTGAGCGGTGTGTGGTGATGGGCGTGCTGATGATGGAGGTAGTGGCTGAGGATGTTGTGCATGCAGGTGTGAGTGGAGACGAGACATGGAGGGAGGAGGAGGACGTGGAGGAGGGGGACACAGTGGAGGCAGTGGCTGTTGCTGTGTCTGCTTGGGTATGGTGCTTGTGTGAGTGCTTGTGGGATGTGTGGTGCTTATGTTTGCCATGTCAACTCTTGTGTGTTGATGAGTGTGCATGCTGGTCTGATGGTGTGCTTGAGATAGGCTGAGGTACAGGGGATTGGGTCTGGGTAGTGGAAGTTGGAGGGGGTAGGCTGGACACAGGGACAATGGCTGCCATCACTGCTGAGGCCAGAGCCTGAAATGCTCTCTGCTCGGCTGCCACGCCAGAATGAATGCCCTCCAGGTATGCATTTGTTTGTTGCAAATGCCTCTCAATACCCTGGATGGCATTCAGAATGGTAGATTGCCCCGCAGTGAGGGATCTCAGGAGGTCAATAGCCTCCTCACTGAGGGCAGCAGGACTGACTTGGGCAGGGCCTGAGGTGCCTGGGGCGAAGGAGATGCCCACCCTCCTGGGTGAGCAGGTACGGGACACACACTGAGGGGCTAATGGCAGGGCGGTGCTGGTGGGGGGGTGGCGGCTGTACCTGTTGATGCGGTGGGCACAGAGGTGCCCGCCACTGCAAGGGAGCTCCCATCAGAGGAGGAGTCGCTGTCACTGGTGTATGCTCCTGTCCCTGTCGTGGAGCTCCCCTCGTCCTCCGTTCCACCGGTGGCTTCAGACTCTGTTGCTTCACCCTCCAGGGCCAAGTGGGTTGCAGCTCCCTCCTGCTCCGGTGCCACTGCTCCTCCGCCTGATGATGCTATTGCACACAAGAACAGGGAGACAACAAAAAGGGGGGGGAAGACAGAAGAAAAACATGTTCAGTGCATGCAACACCACTACCGTTGGCGGACACAACACACAGGGAGCAGCACTCAGCACTACGCCATGCACTAACAGTTCCTATAAAATTCGCATGCCCATGGGGTACAAGGCCTAAGACCAATTGCTGCACAATTGGAAGTCACAGAAGCCTGATGAGGTGTAGATGGCTCTTACCACCTTGTAATGCGCGCAGAGTCAGCTGAATGAGAGTGTACTCACTCCCTTGTGGCTGCTGTGATGCCCTCAAGCGCCCATCCAACTCCGGATAGGCCACCGCCAGGATCCGGTACATCAGGGGGGTCATAATGCGACTGGCAGCCCTTCCACGTTGGGAGGCCATCCCCAGCTGGGCATCCGCCATCTTCTTGCTCCAGCAGCGCAGGTCCTCCCATCTTTTATGGCAGTGGGTGCTCTGTCTGTGGTAGACCCCCAGGGTCTGGACGTCCTTGGCAATGGCACGCCAAATACCCTTCTTCTGGTGGGCGCTGACCTAGAGGAATGGTACAGGGGGAAAGGAAATTACTCACCCGTCCGGACCGTCATACTCATTGCCCACCAGTTCCCACCCATGCCCTGACGCACATGCACTCACCATCCGCACATGTAGGCCTCAGCCCCCCCATGAATCTTCCATCCACACCACTCAAAACAGGCATTGCCCATGCAGCATGCTCACAGTGTACTCACCTGTTTGTATGGAGAACCATACAGTTGCGTGTACTGGGGGAGGACACCATCCCCTAGTTTCTCCAACTCCTCCGAAGTGAAGGCAGGGGCCCTTTCCCCAGACACTGTAGCCATTGTCGCTTCCAGACACAGGCCACAGCAGCACTTGCAGTGTAGGTCCTCTCCTGTTGAAGGTTAGGTATCAAGTGAGTGAACAGTCAGAAAATGGCAGTCACGTCCGCAGCAGTGCGTACCGTCACCGCCGGCATACATCGTCATTGGCTCCTGGGATCCATAGGGCCCAATGTTAACCAATGCAGAATTGCGTTGCAGTCTTCGATCGCCCACCGCGATGGTGTACAACGCCAGCGCAGTTACCTCATTTCCCCTTGTCCCACCTTACAGGTCAGGCAGTCGTCCTTTCAGGGGGCCACATGGGATGGATAAAATCTGCGTCACACCTATCTAGGCCGGGAATACAAACAGAAACCAGCACATTGCGGATTACAAACGTTTCTGCAAATAACACATTGTGATACCTCAGTGTTGGATGACTCTCTGCTCGCTGTTCTCCTCCATAGTGCACGTCTGCTAGGGCAGGTGATAAGATGGCGGCATCCTCTGGTGTACAGACCCCTGGTGGACCTGTCGACAATGGAAGAGAGACACATCATAATCACATAGAGACTTGATTGTGCAACAATCCTGGAACTGTGTGCCCAGTTGGAGCCAGACCTGATGTCAGCTATCCGCCATCCCACAGGAATACCCCCTCTAGTGCAGGTCCTGGCTGTACTCCATTTCCTGGCAAGTGGGTCTTTTCAAACAACAGTAGCCATGGCATCAGGGATGTCCCAGCCAATGTTCTCTAACGTGTTGTCCAGAGTGTTATCTGCCCTGCTGAAACACATGTGCAGCTACATCGTTTTTCCTCAGGTAGAGGATTTGCCCACAGTGAAAGGTGACTTCTATGCCCTGGGACATATCCCCAACATCATTGGTGCCATTGATGGTACACATGTGGCATTTGTACCCCCCGCAGGAATGAACAGGCGTACAGAAACCGGAAAATCTACCATTCGATGAATATGCAGATGGTGCGTTTGGCAGACTAGTACATCTGCCGAGTGAATGCCAAGTATCCTGACTCTGTGCATGACGTTTACATTTTGAGGAATAGCAGCATCCATTCTGTGATGGGGCAACTCCAGAGGCACTGTGTGTGGCTAATAGGTGAGGCCAAAGTCCCAATACAGTTGACATAGGTGTCTGGGTATGGAGTTGTCCCCAAGGGTTAGTGTGTGTCTAACAGTTGTCCCTCGACATTTGCAAGTGACTCTGGTTACCCCAACCTGTCATGGCTACTGACCCCAGTGAGGAATACCAGGACAAGGGCAGAGGAACGCTACAATGAGGCACATGGGCGAACTAGGAGGATTATAGAACGCACCTTTGGCCTCCTGAAGGCCAGATTCCGGTGCCTCCATCTGACAGGTGGATCCCTATACTACTCACCGAAGAAGGTGTGCCAGATAATCGTGGCCTGCTGTATGCTGCACAACCTGGCTTTGCGATGCCAGGTGCCTTTTCTGCAGGAGGATTGGCCAGATGGTGGTCTTGTGGCAGCTGTGGAGCCTGTGGACAGGGAAGAAAAGGAGGCAGAACAAGAGGATATCGACAACCGAAACAACATCATCTTGCAATACTTCCAGTGAGACACAGGTACGAAGACGTAACTGCTTCCCACATCTCATACTATTGTTGGAGCTAGCATAAGTCTGTCATTTTCACTCAGTGTATGGACACTGACTTGTCACTTTGACTTTCCATTTCACAGATCTGGGTCCCACTTTGTGCCCTCTGCTATGCTTACTGCTGGCCTACAGCTGTGTTGCATTGGTATGTGAAAAAGTAAATTGACATTGCTATATTTCATAGATATTGCAATTACACATTTGTGAAAGCACAGACTGACTCCAGATTGTTTTGTGATTGAAGTGTGTTTATTTCTGTGCAAATAAGTGGAGGGGGTTGTAAAATGGGCTGGGGTGATGGTGGAGGTATGTCCATGGCAGAGTCCAGTCTATTTGTTTCACAGGTGCATTGTCCAAAGGGGCATAGGAAGTGGAGCAATGGCAGTTTAAGGTGGACAGGGTGACATAGTGGGACAGAATGTCACCCTTCTGCCCTTTTCCTGGGATTCCTCACTGGGGTCAGTAGCCATGACAGGTTGGGGTAACCAGAGTCACCTGCAAATGTCGAGGGACAACTGTTCAGGGGGGTCTTATTTCCTGGTGGGGTCTTGGCAATGTTCTCTGTCTTGTTCCTGGATCTCAGGGACCGTTTGCGGGGTGGTTCTCCATCTGCAGGGGGTGGGGTGCTGGTGGCCTGTTGTTCCTGTGGCGGTGCCTCCTGCCCACTAGCGCCGGCGGAGGTGGAGGTCTGTTCATCATCCAGGCTAGTGTCGGGGGCCCGTTGGTGTGCCACTGTGTCCCTCATGGTGTTGACAAGGTCTGCCAGCACCCCTGCAATGGTGACCAGGGTGGTGTTGATGGACTTCAAGTCCTCCCTGATCCCCAGGTAGTGTTCCTCCTGCAGCTGCTGGGTCTCCTGAAACTTGGCCAGTACCGTGCCCATGGTCTCCTGGGATTGGTGGTAAGCTCCCATGATGTTGGAGAGTGCCTCGTGGAGAGGCAGTTCCCTCGGCCTGTCCTCCCCCTGTTGCACATCAGTCCTCCCAGCTTCCCTGTTATCCTGTGCCTCTGTCCCCTGAACCGTCTGCCCACTGCCACTTCCCCCAGGTCCCTGATCGGTGACGTTGGGTAGGGGTCCTGTTGGGGTGTAAATGCATAGTTATTGTATCTGTGGGTGCCACCTTGTGCAATGGGTGAGTGACCCTCTACTCCTGTGCTTGCATTATTGCTGTGGCCCGTGTGTGATTGGTGATTTTGGGGCATGAGTGAGTCTCCCTACTGGACATGCTTTGGTGATGGGTGTACATGCAGGGCTTGGTTTTGGGATGTGTGGGTTGTGTTAGTGGGGTATCTGTGGGCTGTTGGGGTGATGGGTGTGAGGGTAAGGGCGGCGGTATGTACTGGCATGCAGGTGGGGTGGGGGGATAAAGTAGTAAAGATTTGCCTTACCAGAGTCCAGTCCTCCTGCTACTCCAGCGAGGTCCTCAGGATGCATGATCGCCAAGACTTGCTCCTCCCATGTTGTTAGTTGTGGGGGAGGAGGTGGGGGTCCACCTCCAGTCCTGTGTACAGCAATCTGGTGTCTGGATACCTCAGAACTTACCTTCCCCCGTAGGTCGTTTCACCTCTTCCTGATGTCATCCTGTGTTCTTGGATGCTGTCCCACTGTGTCAACCCTGTCAACAATTCTGCGCCATAGTTCCATCTTCCTTGCAATGGATGTCTGCTGCACCTGTGATCCAAATAGCTCTACCCGGACGATTTCCTCCACCATGACCCTGAGCTCCTCCTCAGAGAACCTGGGGTGTCTTTGATGTGCCATAATGCGGTGTGGGTGATGTGTGAGGTGGTGTCTGTTGTGATGTGTGAGGGGATGTGTTGGTGTGTGTTGTTTGAGGTGTGTGGATGTTGTGTAAGTGATGGTGTTGTGTGTCTGTGGATGCTGGTGTTGTTTTAGGTAGTCTCTCTCCCTGGCCTTCTTTCAAATTTTTAGTTGTAAGGGTTTGTGGGTGATGTGGGTGTGTGCTTTATATTGGATTGGGTGTGTGGGTGTGGTGTGTGTATGTGTATCAGGTGTGTGTATTTCGATTTGTCCAATGTGGTTGTGTTTTGTTAGTGTGTGTGTATTTTGAGCGCAACGGTGTGTACCGCCAATGGTTTACCGCGGTTGAATGACCGCCGCGTTGATTCATGGGTCGTGATAGTGTGGGCGTATTCTTGTTTACGTGACGGTGTAGGTTTTGGTATCGCCAGTTTATCTCTGACCTTTGGTGTGGCGGACTTGTGTGGGTGTCTTTATTGTGGTGGATTCCGAGCTGTGGGTCGTAATACCTGTAGCGGAATTCTGCGGCCGCAGCGGTATGTTGGCGGTCTTCTTCACGGCGAAAAGCTGGATTTACCGCCAGGGTTGTAATGAGGGCCTATGTTCTTACTTTCGGTGCAGTCTGTCTTGCAATACAACCAGTGCTGCGTGGGCTCCTGCCCACCCATCCCCACGTGGGTGGTTAATAAATGACCATACTGGCGCCCCACTGGATGAGTCCAATTGAGCTGTTTGTTCCTATGTTGTGAGATATGTGTTTGGGTGTGGATCGGTTTGTAGTAAGGGCCCAATATGAGGGGTCACTTCGGTGGGGGGTGCTTGTTCTCTTGTTGTTCACTACATTCTCTGCTTTCCTTCTACCTCTACATCGCTGTCTCTCTTTGTCCTCAACGCTGTTCTGTATGATCTATAGATATATAGTAGTTCTGGCACAGTTGAGGGACCTGCTATGATGACTCCTAAAGGGATGGAATATGTGAACTGTACGACCTGGAATGTTCAGGGGCTGAACGATGGGAGTAAGATGCGGCTGCTTTCTGCATATTTGGAGTGCCATGTGGTTGATATTTGTGTGCTTCAGGAGATTCATCTGACGGCTGCTACAAAACACAGGCTGAGAGCTGGCTGGATTGGGGAATGTCATGTGGCTGCATATTTGAGTTACGAGCAGGAGGTTGCCATTGTGATTTGCAGGGGTCACCAGTGGCATACTGAGAGGGCGATTCTAGACCCGCAGGGTCGCTACGTTCTTCTACAGGGTACACTGCATGATAAACCATTTCGCCTGGTGTCAGTATACGGTCCTAATATGGATGACCCGCAATTTTTTGAAGAGGTGTGGTGATTGATATGCTCCCTGGGGCCGTGGCCGATCCTATGTAGTTTTGGATGTGGATGCGGATTGTGAGAGCCGGGTGTGGCCTCAACATGTGGAGGCTGCAGGGGCACTTGCTCGTATCATGACGGACGGTGCTGTGGTTGATCTATGGAGGAGAAAACATGGCACTCTTAGGGAAGGCACTTGTGTTAACACTGCCCATAGCAGTTAGTCGCGACTGGACTGATGGCTTGGTACCAAGGATGTGGAGCTATGGATGCTGTCGAGCATCTGCCCCGAACATTGTGGGACTATTCTCGTGTTATGTTGCAATTGGGGCTTCCAGGGTGCGTGCAGCGGAACTTCTTGTGGAGGCTGCCATGCAACGCATTGAAGGACTCTGCTTTTAGAGAGGAGGTCCGCACGGCCATAAAGGAGTGCGGTCTTGTCGGCTGGTACCTTGTAGGAGGCATTTAAAGTGGCGATCCAGGGGATCTGCCTGTCTAAACAGCATGGCGCCTGTACGCTGGTATGTCAAATGCTCTCCTGGCTTGAAAAGCTGTCAGACTATGAGGAAGCGGCGCTCCGCGAACTATGCTTCCTGGGTAAGGAGGCAATGGCGCAACGGTATGGAGAGGGCAAGCGGGCTGGTAGAACGCTGGTGGGAATGCTGCTTTGCGTTGTGGAGCTGCTGGATTCTGCGGGAATCTCGCGAACGGGTGCAGATGAGGTTGGGCATGTGATGACAGAGTTCTATGCTTCCCTCTATTCTACCTCGGATGGCTCGGACTCAGAGGCCTATTCTGATTACTTTGAGGATATTAGTTTATTGTGGCTGGAGAACAAGCACTGGCAATATTTAGATGTGCCTTTCTATGTTGAGGATATTGTGCAGGTCATCCACGGTCTGCCCAGGGACAAGGCCCCTGGCCTTGACGGGCTCACTGCGGCCTTCTATAAGGAATATGCGGATTTGTTGGCACCGCATCTATTAGAAGTGTACGCTGAGGTGCTTGAATGCGGCACCCTGCTGCTGTCGCTGAGGGAGGCCCTTATCGTTACTATACTGAAACCAGGCAAGGATCTGCACTCCTGCGAATCATGTTGGCCACTATCGCTTATAAATCTGGATAATAAGATTATAGCGAAGCTGCTGGCTATGCGCCTGCAGCCTCTTCTCCCATCATTGGTGCTCCTGGACCAATCCGGCTTTGTGCCAGGTCGCTCGACCTTGTATAATCTTCGTTCCTTCTTTGCAATAGCGCAGATGGTGTTCCCTGAGGACCACGTGCAGCAGTATTCTTGGACTCAACTAAGGTGTTTGATTCTTTAGAATGGTCATATTTGTTTAGTCTATTGGCACGAGTGGGCTTGAGCCTCGAGCCTCAGATTTCTCCAATTGATTCGCCTTCTATCCTCGGCTCCCGTGGCATGATTGCATGTTAATGGGATGACATCGGATCCTTTCCCGGTATCTAGGAGTACCCTTCAGGGTTGCCCCCTTTCGCCCTTGCTCTTTGCGGTGGCAAAGGAACCGTTGGCTGTGCAGCTTCGACAACACCATAACCATAGAGGTTTAGCATTTAGACAACGCTCAATCTTGGTTTCTACGTACGCTGATGATGTTTGCTCTATACGTCTGGGACCCACATATTCACCTTGATATACTTTTACACGAGATCGCACGCTTCGGCCGGATCTCTAGGATCGTCATCAGTTGGCCTAAGTCTGTGGTCTTGCCTTTGTCGGCTGTCACAGTGCAGTATTGTTCACGGTATCCTTGCGCTGGGCTGATGGCCCAGTCTGTTATCTGGGCATCTGGGTGTGCCGGGAACTAGATGAGCTTTGGTCCGCCAATTATGGTAGGGCCCTCGGCTGGCTGGAAGACAGGGTTGGGGCTTGGCGTTCCTTCCCGCTCTCGCTGACTGGCCATATAACCATTGTGAAGATGGTGGTGCTGCCTAAATTTCTCTATTTGTTTACCAACATCCCTCTTGTGCTCACTTCCCACTTTCAGAAGAGGCTTAGGTCTTTGCTTATATCTTTGGTTTGGGTGGGTAAGCAGCTCAGGATATCGTGGGAGACGCTTGTGCTGCCATTCGAGCTGGGTGGTTTGGTTGCTCTGGACTTGGATCTTTATTATACTTGCGTGCAAGCTCACTATGCGCATTTTTGGATGCGTCCTATAAAATAATTACCGCACATGGCTCCTGAGCAGGACTTGATTTGGCCTGCTTGTCTGTCTGGAGTGTTATATGATACGCCTCGCCCTGCGCTGCAGGTGTGGATACGGTGGGGTGTATGGTGCGGGCCTGGCGGGTGCTCCTGCGACTGGCCGGGGGCGAGGTGCCATTCTTGTCCTCGGCACTGGTGAGGGACATTGTGCACCCGCGTAAAATGGGTAGTGGCCAAATAGACCGGCATCTATCGGAATTGCGGCTGATGACTTTGGGCTACTGGTACCCGGGGAATTCATTTATCTCTCCCGAGGTAGCGCTTCATGCGCTGTGTGACGCCATGCAGTATCGACTCACTTATTTCCAGATCAGGGAATCCCTGGGCTTCAGGTACCCCACCTTTTCTGCGGCACCTCTGGTAAGTCATGTGTTGGAGTTATTGTATAAGTCTCCGTCTCCTCGAGGCCTTATTACCAGCTTGTATGTGTGTATGCAGGCAACAGCGCCTACGGTGTCCTCTAGGGCAAGAGGACAGTGGGAACTGGATGTGGGGGAGGCCCTGATTAATGACATGTGGAAATACTGTTGTGCTCATATGCATGAGCTTTCCCTCAACTACAGATTACGTATGCGACATTTTAAATTTCTACATCGCTTCTACTACACACTGCCTAGCCTTCAGAGGATGGGTGTTCGGTCTGATGATCGCTGCAATAGTTGTGCTGTGTGGGGAGTGGATTTCCTGCACTTGGCATGGGGTTGTGGGGCACTGGTGAGCTTTTGGGCAGACGTGCTGAATGTGCTGGAAGAGATGGTTGGGCTCACATTACCGAGATCACCTATGTTTGCGTTCTTGGGTTATATTAGGAAGATTCCCCCTGAGAACAGGAAACTAGTGGGGTTGCTCCTAGTGTTGGCGAAGCGCAGAGTTGCAATGTGCTGGGGTAGGGGGCTGGCCCCTCGCTTCCAGGACTGGCTGTGAGATGCTCTGTACTGTCAGGAGCAGATGGCAGCTTACTGGGAGTTGATAAAGCCCAACGCCCATCCAAGGGATTGTGGCCCCTTCTGCGGATCTACCTTGAACGCGGACAGAAACATGTTGTGTAGACGACTAGTGGTTGGCATTGTTCACCTTGGTGGCCCCCTCCCCCTTTCCTCTCCACCTCCTCCCTCTTCATTACCATGCTTGGTTGGTCCAGCTTGGCTGTGATAGATACGAGGACTGCTCCCTACTTTTCTTCCTTTCTTCCTTTCTTCTATGACTATCCTTTTCTCTTCCTTTGTCTTCCGATGCGGATGGGGTATATATACTTGGGCTAGTTGGCCCTTATTTGCTTACATTATATTGGTATAGCTTAGGTATTGTTGGTCTTACCTGTTTTTGGGCAGGCTGCATCTGCTCCTCCGATTATACTGTTCTATGTTCTTCTGCCTTGGCTTTTGGACATTTTGTCAGATGCATTGGTGTTGTTTCTTGTATCGTGTTATACTATCTCGAAAATGCAATTAAAAAACAGTAAAAAAATATTTATATATTTAAAAATGAATCTGACCTTCTGTAATGTAACTGCTGCTCATGTAATGAGCTTCAAAGCCTCTGGGCTGAGTTGGTGCTGCAAAAATAAAAAAATAAACGTCCAAGCAGTTGGCTGATGAAAAGCTAGGCAAGGAGAGGAAACTGCAGAAAGTAATTAACACTTGAAGATCCCGGTTTGCTTTATGCTCCTTCTTCTGCATTCATGACCCCCTATGCCAGAGGTGGGAATGGCAGTGCCAGGCGAACGAGAACAAACCAGAAAAAAAGCCATGCATAGAAGTTGCTAGCCCTGACCGTCCACATGTGGCGTCCATGGGTCCTACTATTTAATTTGATGTTTAAGCGGCCTATTTTAATTCTGAATATCTCATTTTGTTGTTATGCTTGAACTGGCTGTTGATCAGTGAAGTGGGGACTGGCTTTATAAGACAGGAATCAAGAGCTGGCTTGGCTGATGGGCGGGTTAAAGCACATGCTGAAGGTCTCCATGTGAGTCCTATGGCTAACATGCCAGTCAGAAGTTTAAAATATAATTATCGGTCTTTTATCTTTCCTACACCAGACTGCTGGGCAATGCAGTGCTTCCCCCAAGTAGGATGAATTTAAAAGTGTCATTCCTCGTTGATATAATGTGATGCAATCACAAAATCCAAGACTGGGCTGTGAGAAATCTCCTCCATAGTGCATCTAAAAACCCTTTACAAACTTTCCCTGAAATAAATTAGGTAAAGTTCAAAAAAGTACCATGGCTTTGTTAAAACTTTCTCAACAGCTAGCAAAACTGTACTGTTACATATTCAATGCAATAACAGCGGCCAAGTCCAATTACTGCCAGCATACTGGTGCCTGTAAAGCACTGAGAAAGTTTAATAAAAACCCAAAGATTATGAAAAAGTATGAACTGTTGTTTTTCGTGGCACACACCACTAATAATGAGGTGTTTAAAATATGGCTGCACACACACACAGCTTTCAGGTGACCCTCAGTGGGTAGGACCTGAATGATGCTACATCACTCCAGGATTACATTTATCGATTCGTGTACTTTCATTTAACAAGCCAGTGCATTCTGGAATTCGAAGCCATGCCTTACTTAAAATGAACGAGTTGGACTGACACAAGCAAAAATAATCATTAAAAATGCAATACGTCTGACCTGGTATAGTATTTCATTATCTATATAACAGTTATGCAGGAATGATACGTAAGGCTGCATAGTGTTTCATTTGTAGGTAATACGGTTGTTACAATATTTAGTAAAAGTTTCTTATAGCCATATGATTTTAACTGAGCTGTTTGAAGATTGGGTGGGAATAAGCATTCGCTGTGGGAACACGTGTTTTTGCACAAAAGTACTTTAGAAAAGTTATGTCTATAATGGAATACTTATCTTGGGCGTATATTGAATGACTACTAGAGCTTCTGATCCCTACAGCACATGAATTGACATCATAGGACACCCTTTTATCACAGGACATGAAATAATATGACCCTTCGTGTCGATTACATCATAGGCAGTGAAAACTGCATCACCATATTTGGGGGAGGGGGCCGGTAGAACTATGGCACAGTGGCATGACATAGGTTGCGCACATCAGAGTGAAGCTAAAACCAGGCAACGTTGGGCACCTAAGTATGGGACTACATGAAATTTCTAAGTCCGTATAAATCTGGTCTGCACTCTTTCCCAGTGCCCTAAATAAATATATCACTCAGGGCCAGATCTAAGGTTTAGCAGAGGGTACTACATCTGTCAGAGTGTCGAAAGACAGACGATCATCGACCAGAATTAAAGATGTCCACTGACCCATTAGTAATCTCTGTATCCGACATATTGCGGGCAAATCATTATTTTGGCAAACAGGTACTCGGTTGCATTTGCAATATAGTATCCTGCCTGCCAAACTGTAAATCACCCTCTTAATCTGTGGTACAAAAATAATTCTTCCTATTCACAATCCCCCATAAGAGACAGAGGGGGTCATTCTGACCCTGGCGGTAAAATCCGCCAGGGCCAACGACCGCGGGAGCACCGCCAACAGGCTGGCGGTGCTCCCATGGGCATTCTGACCGCGGCGGGATAGCCGCGGTCAGAAACGGAAAACCGGCGGTGTACCGCCGGTTTCCCGTTGCCCTGGGGAATCCTCCAGCTGCGCCGCCATGGGGATTCCGACCCCCATCACCGCCATCCTGTTCCTGGCGGTCGTGGCCGCCAGGAACTGGATGGCGGTAAGGGGAGTCGTGGGGCACCTGGGGGCCCCTGCAGTGCCCATGCCATGCAGACACTGAAAATCACGACGGGTGCAACTGCACCCGTCGCACCCCTTCCACTCCGCCGGCTCCATTCGGAGCCGGCATCCTCATGGAAGGGTGTTTCCCGCTGGCCTGGCGGGCGGCCTTCTGGCGGTCGCCCGCCAGCCCAGCGGGAAACCCAGAATACCCGTGGCGGTCTTTTGACCGCACAGCGGTATTCTGGCGGTCCCAGCCAGGCCGGCGGCTTCTGCCGCCGGCCGGGGTCAGAATGACCCCCAGAGTTTGCTGAGCAGCACCAAAATGTATTATTTATAGATACTGACCCCAATTTTCTCCCTGACACCCTTCATGTCTTTTACAAATAGTCAACCATTGTTTACTTTCCTGTTGTGCTTGTACTTGTAGTTTATCAAGGCCAGAGCTTACTCTGCAGACCACCAGGCCTTTGGTTCACACAACTATCAACAAAGTGAATGCCTAGTATACAATTACCAAAGCTAGAAGAACACTGATTTATTTACTTTATTTTTACTTGTCTCTGGCTTAACAACAGGCAAAGGTTTTAATACAATAAAGTGCACATGGGGGTGTTGTAGTTGGTTGGAGGTAGCCATGTGTCTGTTTCAAAAACTGCCAGACATTATTCTTAAAACGTCCCTTTATAACTTACATTTCTTTCTTATTCATTGTGGTAAGACATGGCTTTTCAGGCCTCTACGTCATGGAGGAACAAATGCTGCCTACTACTGAGTCCTCACTGAAATATATGCGTTAAGGAGCAGAGCACTGAAGCGGAGTGTATGGTTTGCCTCTTTGCAAGTCAATGAATGTACACAACTTTTTAATAGTTGCAAACCAACTGATTCACTATATTAGAGGTTTGCTACAGTTAAAAATCATTTTTGTATTTACTGAACACATTCTGAATTGGTAAATGGATTTAGAAATGTATTACGAAGTGCTCTTTGGAAGACGTGTGTTATGGGCCTCCCTTCCAAATTGTGATTCGTACCCTGATATATAGATGGTTTGCAACCTTAATTCTGGCCACAAATAATCAGTTACCGATTCCTAAGCTGGGGTGGTAACTGATTTACTAAGGGGAAATGGTCTCCTTTCCCAGTTGTGAATTTTTTTTAAAAAGCACGAGGGAGAGTAGGGCCTAAGAACCACTGCCAACTATCCGAGAAACTTTTTTCAAAAAAGAAAACTTTTTTTTAACATAGTCTTGTTTCCCTTAGTAAAAACAGACTGTATGTAAAAAATATTTTTTTCTTTTCTTAAAAAGAATCGTAAACATTGTGGTCTGCTGACTTGGCGATCCACGATGCATGTGATCGTGGCCTATCGAAAAGGGTCACAAATTGCAACATTACTAATGCATAGTTATTAAGGCAGATCATTCTGCGACCCCCAGCGATTCAGTATTTGTACACAGGTCGGTTAACAACATAAGGCTGCATTTTCGAAACGTTGATAAATTTAAGATCAATTTTTGCAAGTGTGATCTTTGTGCATCAGGTCCCAAGGTAGATCAATAACATTTTTTTTGTAAAATATTATTATTTTAATCCTTTTCAGGGAGAGTATTAGGGTTCTTTCTTTCTTTCGTTTCTTTCTTAGGATTCACTAATTCAATTTCTAACGCAGAAAAGAATCAAGCAGCAATTACATTGTGTCAGAAGTTTGTTTTCTCACTCAGAAAAAAGAGATAATAAATACTGTTTGTTAGAGACTGTCATTGAATTAATGATGCCCACCACTTCACTTCTCCATCATGGCAAATCGTGTCCTTCTAAATCCCAGTCATCGTCTGCACAGCGCCTGCAGTAGCCTGGGTTGGCGTTCACAGCACGATCACCACCAGCAGGAAAGCAGAGACAGTACGCCACTGCTGTGTGGGACTGCCCGCGGCCGTGTTCACCGGTGCACCGTGTTCACCGGTGCACTTGCAGTGGATCCTATTTAGTTTTATGGGGAATCAGGAGTTCACTTAGCCTTCTGGCTTGCAGACCTGTGCCCCTGCCACCCAGTGACTTTTAACCTACTTAGTCTGCTCTGTTTTAGCGCATTTATTTAATTATTTCTTCCAAGATGGCTGCTATGTTTATAGTTAGGAAGATGTTTTGATTTCACATTATCAGTGCCATTCTGTGAAGGCGCCACTATCTGCGTCAAAGACAAGTGATATACATAGGTATTCACATCATGTCCTTTTACCACTTACGTGTGACAGGAACATAATGTACTTTTTGACGGAATTGTTTATATAATTGCTGCCCCAAACTTGCCTTCTTTTCTATTGTTTGGGAACATACTTGTGTCAATGGTCCTACAATATCTGTATAAATACATCTCATGCAGACAAGGTTATCAGAGGGATTCCTACCAGACGCCATCAACGCTATTTATGCTACACGTCACCTTGATGCAGACCCAGCCTTCGTGTCCCCAAAGAGTCTGATCTAGAGACCTCATTCCAAGGCAACAAGGTTTGGGGGCTCTTCTCATGGCCATTGTACTGGCAGATTAGGTTTAACACAGCTAGCTCTCCTTAGGTTAGAGATTAGGCTCTCCATGCTATGGTGGGGGTCTTTATATTCACAAATTTTATTTTTACAATTCTGTTTCTTGTATTGTTCATTATCCTAACCATTGCAACCCATGCATTTTACAATTGAAAACTTTACTGCATCTCCTTCATTGCCTGTGTGTGATCAACACTTATTGCTCATGTAAGAAAAGGGTAATCTCCATTTAACCATGACTGACCTGAGATGTTTCACTCTAGAATCCACGTGTAAAGGCTGCTAGAAATCACCTTTTACTGTTTGAGTTTTTGGTGAGGTACTGATTGTGAGCCAGGAGGGTTGGGCCGACAGTTGTGACTTGTTGTAGGATTGGCCTATTCGCCTTCAAACAAAAGTGCTGTCGTCCCTAAACCAGTAGTCTTGCCTAGAGCAAGAGTCCAGTTACAACACACTCTGTCAGCCAGTACTCAAAAGAATTCTCTTCATACTAGGGCATCAGTGTCTGGTGGCCATTGCCCTATCGAGGTGACACTCACTACTGAGTTTTGGCAGTAAGGGCACTGCCTCACAGACTAAAGAAGAGAGGAGCCAGTTTCTAAAGCCTGGGATAGACACGTCCATGCTGGTTACAGACAGACAGTCAGGTAAACATGCAAGCTATTGTACACACGCTCCACATGTACCACCCCCTAACTCATTTGAGTCTGTAAAGTGTTGCCAAAGGAACCAGTCTATATGTATGTAAAACATGTATGATAAAGCAGAGAGGCTCCTCTCTATGGTCCTATCTCCTTGAACACCTCAGTCCACTAATACTTCAACGTTTTTAAATCCATGATTGGGCCCACAGGGCAGTAACACAACTCAGCAGTGAAATGGGAGAGAAAGATGAGTTTTCACTCCCCGCCCCCCCATTGCCGCCAAGTCAGAAGTGGAGGTTAGGCTGCCACATTTTGCTTGGCGGTGAGGCACATCCAAATCTGCACAGTGGTAAGTGTGATTGGGGTAATATTGCCGGCCACAATTTCTTATGGCGCATTGTAGCGTATAGGAATCCTTGGCGGAATTGCCAGGACTCGGTAAGCTATTGTCTATGGGAACGCCAACATCTAAATTGGGTGGGCGGACCGCCAAGACGATGGATGGGGTTTCATCGAAAATGTGGCAGTGGACCTGTTACCACCAACATCTAAATCAAGCCGTAAGTTCTTTAAAAGAGATTCTCTCTCACATAGGCCTGCTCCTTTAAAAAAATACTCCAACCAGAACTGGAGTGAGCAGAAGCTGCAGCAGCAGGGAATGCAAAGACTGGCAAAAGGTCTATTGGCACAAATCCTTTTCTAATACATCCCCACAGGATATTAATATTAATGGTACTGTGCACTATTACGGTCAAATCTAACAATGAGTTGGTGCAACTTGCTTTCAAGAGAGTCCTCAGCATAACCAGATATTTACCTACAAGGCAGAAACACATGATTTGGTGCCACCCACTTAAGGCCTTCTGTGCAGGAGCGGGAGAAGAATGCATCTTATGCTGCATACCCAGGTACTATGAATTATTCAAAAGGTTTGTTATCCGTGATTGCCTTGTTAGTTGGGTTCCAGTAGACGGGGTGATTTGGCTGTTAGTTCTTGAGATGTTATGGCTTTAATCTTTTGTAAGAGCCATATTTGTTACGCCAGGCCTAGGGAAAAAGGGGAGGGTGCATATTAGGTGGGCAGTGTCAATTTGCATTTATTACACCAACTAGCAGAACTCTGTATGTGCTATTTGGCCACAATGTGAAGATGTACTCATAATCAACAATAAAAAAAACTGCTTCTCAACATAAACTTTTGCACTTCTATGTGTTTAAACAATAAATTTTCTACATGCACGTAAAATCTGGAGGCCTGGTCATTGACAGCACATCCTGCCCATTTCAGACAGAAGTTGTGCATGCGCAATAATTCCTATAATCATTGAAGGCCAGGTCCACATCTTTGAGTGTCGGATACAACCTACCTGAATTACTCAAGTACCATTTGTGAATCAAATAATCTGTGTAATTGGCTGGGTCTGTGTAGGAAACAGTGGGTCACAAATGCCTCTGATGTGTAATTCCTCCTTAATATCAACCCAGAATATCATACTACAGAAATATTGTTACCAAAATATTGAGAAGGTAAGTGAAAATAGGTAAGGATAGATTTAATATCCTTAACTCGACTTATACATACCTTGAAGATCGGTATGTATCGATTTACTATTCTTAATTCCACATCTATATATCTTGAAGTTAGGTAAATATAGATTTACTAATCTTAGTGCGACATCGACATACCTTCAAGATACATATATAACATTAAGGTATGTATATGTGGAGTTAAGTAAAGTAAAGCTACACTCACCTAAATAAACTTACCGCCTTGATAGTTTGGTGCTCAATACATACTATCTCAGGTGCAGCATGTGCCCCACCATTATAATTACTAAAAACGTCAAAAACTGCAACTTTAATTGCAAACCAACAAAACATGATCTGAAGAGCAGTCTGATGCAAACACAATAAGGAGTCGGACGGACTGCTTGAAATACAAAGAGCCACTGGCAATCACTGTGGGCTGCCCACTGTTCCATTCTAGCCAGAGACCTGTCGCTTGGAAATCACTCTTTATTTTGCTCCAGTAGGAACACTCCAGTCTGAACTGCTAGGCTAGATCCTCTCCAGATGTGAACACACGCTACCCTAGAACAGGTTCAAACTACCTAGCTTTAATCAGAGAGGTATATCTTGAGTGCTGTGGCACAGTGAAAACCTACTTAGGTCTCATCGGACTGCAAATAAAAGATGGACTAGGAAGCGGTACTAAGTAACACTTGTGATGAGATTAATTCAACTATTCCATCCACCAATTTTTTTGTACTCTTCATTGTCACCAGCTAAGTGTGATAGGCATGTTCATATGTGGCCCTCTGTTCACTGTGCCACAGGAACCAATATGATTCTGACTGAAGAGGCCCAACCGTCCAAAACTGGTCTTGGGTTGCTTATGTTCCAGTTCAAAGAGGACTTGACTTGGTAGTTCAGGCTGGACTCTTCCTGCTGGAGCTGGACCATGGCTAATTTGCTTATGGCTGTGTCTAATCTGAGATGGCATAGCTGGGAAAACAATGATGGACTGCGATGTTACTCTGAGGGATTACAAGCAGCTGAATTTAATTCAAGCATTCCATGTATCACTATTTTTATACTCTTCACTGAGGAGCAGTGTGAACATAGCTATATCAGACTGCTGTGCCTCTAAATGGCGGATTTTCTTGTTTACTGTCCCATGGCTGCAAACTTCTCCAGGTATATGTGCTTGCTCATATCTGTACCTGACTCAAATGAGGTGAAACAAGTGCATACATATTCATGTCTCTATCTCTGCCTATGCAGAAGGTGCATACACTATAGTCTGATGGTAATTTAGAGACTGCTAAGATTAGATTTAAGAAATTTGTCCTAGCAATTTAAATCTAAGTGGCCATAAGCACATCACAAATCAAATCAGAATTGGAGCGTGAGACAGGAACATCCTCTGCATGGTGAACAAGCATGTTCTGCTCTCCTAAGTGCCTCAGTGTATGTATCTGGTATCCTGACTTTTGGTTTGTGCCCTTAATGTCATGCTATGTTAGCCTGTGCACTGCGGTCTAATCCTATCCCTGAGTACAGAATGTGACTCCCACCATCCCACCCACACAGCCAGGGTCCCCCACTAAGCCCCTATAGACCTCCATACCCCCACCCCATCCAAGCATGCACGCACAACACACACACACACATGCAATCACGCATTCACGCGCTCCTACAGACACATACATACACTCACACACACCCCCATCACCCCCGCATCCATTCACGCACTCACCCAGACACTCACAATCACACACATACATGGACACAAACACCACGCCCCTCCAGTCACACAAACGCACACCCCTATGCACTCACACACCACTCATCCCCCCCTTCCCTATCGGACAGGCACTTACCTTTTCACAGTGGTCACCCGGGAGGGGACGGGATCCTTGGGGCCTGCTCCACCGCCAGCGCAATGTCACCACAACGCCACGCCTATTACCAACTCATAGTAGGCGTGGCAGTGTTGTGATGACGTGGCGGTGCAAGCGGAGCAGCACCACTGCACCACCGACCGTCAGTATGGCTGCTGGCGGCTCTCCACCCAAATTCTGGTGGGGAGCCACCAGTAGTCATAATATGGCGGTCGGATGACCGCCATCCCTGGCGGTCTTGTGGCTGGCGGGACTTCGGCGGTCTACATAATAGACTGCTGAAGTCATAATGAGGGCCATAGTGTTTTGAGAAATAAATAGTGTGACCAGGTCTTTTTATCTGAGTAATTGGAGTGGAGGATTGTTGGCCAGTGGCGTAACAAAGGCCCCTGCAGCCCTACGGTGCAGGGGGCAGGCTGATCTCCATGGGGGCCTCTCAGCACAGTAGCATGGACCGAGAGTTTCTAAATGAGTCCAGAGGAGGTCCCCTCTATGTACACCTCTATGTACTTTCCAGAGGGGCCCCCTCAATTTTCGTTACACCACTGTTGTTGGCTCACTTGTTCAAAGTTCTTCTTCTATGAATGGCCTAGTCCTTTGCGTTACCATCCCAAGACAGTGTTAAACATGTTAATGTGTGTAGCCTGCCTGGTACATGCACGTGTTTTTGTGTGAGGCAGAATAATGGAGTCCAATGGATTTTATTTCAGATATCCCTGGCCAAGCCTTGCACAAGATCAACGGTGGGGGTTGCACTCCCAGAAAGTGGAACTATATTGCTTATATTCCTGTAGCAGGAGGAGAGGAGGCAGGACTCTTTTAGATATTTTACTAGGCTATTTGCATAACAAGGAGTTGCGATTAGTCTTCCTAAGTATGGCCATTTAGTGGTAGGGATGCAGGGTGGAACTACAGGCTCTTTTGTGAAAGGCGAGGAAACCTTTAGGTGAAGCCTCCCTTTTGTCTTTGCCTACTTACTCTTTCAGTTAAGCTGATGACAGACAGTTGAAGAAACCTCACACCTTTGTGTGCCTGTGTTTTGGGTGCTCCAGCATAAAGATCACTCTGCTGTGAGGAACATCACTCTACACAAAATATATGCCTCGAGAGCAATCTAAAAAGGACAATGAAAGGAAAACCACCCTAAACTATTTATACAGTTTAAGGCAGTGGATTCACATCCAATGTCTGCTACTTGTGTATAAAACTGGGTCGCACCACTCGACTAGATTTTTCCAGCTTCATCTCATTTATGCCAACGAAGGGCATAAAGGCACTCAGAGTACTCGGGGTTCTGCTATGCAACAAGGGCTGGTGTCAGTTTATCATCTAAAGTCTGGATCTCTTGCAGGAGAAGCTGTGTACCTGTCCTGAAGCACCCAGAAGGCTGCCTGCCTGTGGAGGGAGAGAGAAGGAGCCTGCCTACCATGCAGAAGGAAAGACTATCGAAGAAGGAACAAGGTGAGCTGCATTCATAGTGGCTGTGGGGAGCCCATAAGAGCAGATTTTTGCAGAATGATCCAGGAAAACATGGTTTTAGAGCCCTCCCCCAGATTCTTTTGGCAGTTCTAGGTGTGAACTTCAATTCTGTGGTGATGCAAATGCTGAAGCCTGGTTGGGGATGTGATTGTATGTTGCCATTTGGCCTGTGCAGAGCTGCATCTGCCAGATTCTGATCAGCACATCTGAGGCTGCATTCGCCAGATTCTGAGCAACCCATGCTGCGCTGCCTCTGCCATGTCGTAACAGGCACAGGCAGAGCTGAAACTACTGAAATTGTGATCAGCTCATGCCGGTCTGCAACTGCCAAATTTATGATCAGCCAGTTTGGGGGCCACATGTGCTCAATCTGGGACCAGCCCAAGTCGGGCTGCAATTTCTAGGTGTTTGCAGTCCCTGTCTGGGTCTTCACATGTGGCCCGCTGGCCCCAGTGTGAGCTTTAACTGCCAACTACACAGATCTCAAGGAATGGCACTTGTGGTCCAGGTGGGACAGCACCATCTCCGGACAGCCGCTTCAATCCCCCACTTAGAAGAGACTGAGCAGGTACACTGACAAATGGGTCCAACCCCATTGAAAAAGTATTTCAAAACTGGAGTGTCTGGGCAGGCCCCAGAGCACTGGGTGGACTAAACGAGACCCTGAGAGGACTAAATCACCTGTATTGGGGTAAAAGACTTGAAACCGAGGCTACATATTGCTGAGGAATGATTAGCTGCACTTGTGCTAGGTTCAAGCTACTCCTGAGACAGAGGGTGGACCACCCAGAACCAGCACAATTGTGTGTGAACAGTGGAAACAGAGAGGTAGTTGGTGAGCACAAGACTTTTCAAAGTAATGGCAAAGCACACTGACTTGCTTTTCTTACCAGTAGTGTGTAGTATTGAGTATCATCATGTAATGTAAATACTTTCTTTCTTACTTTATTGGGCTGTGACTGACTGTTGAGTTCTGAGCTCGAGCACCCCCACACTATCTCCCTGAAAAGTTTGTGACTGTTAACCCTCGCTACCCCGAGAGTCAAGTGTGGAAAGGGTTGTACATGGCCCAGTTTGCAGAGACTAGTTGGATGTGCCCTGAAACTTCAAGGGCAAATTACCCCAAACCACACATTTGATACCCAGAAGCCCCTTCTTACCCCATGTCACCAGACCCCTCCCACCTCCACCCCACTCCTGCTTGATGGCCAACGAACCATAGAGGTCCGCCTACTTTAGTTATCCAGGTTTACACTTTCAGCTTCCATTTTGATGATCCTTTGTCGTTGAGCTCACAGATCATACATGCCAAACTACTTGCAACTGCTTTTGTTTTCTGAGAGCCATTGACAGGATGCCACCCTTACCTCCTTCCCTTTACCAGAAACAGTTGTTCATTTGGATTACAAGAGCTCCCTTTTTCTTGAACTTTTGAAATGTATGCTAATACTGCTCGAGATTATTCAGAATTTAACAACATAGCTCTGCTGGTCTTAGTCACCATTCACTTATTTGCAACAATCCTAATAAACTTCCTTAGCTACCAGGTTGCCAAAAGATTTGTTTACACATCTCTTCTGCTGACATTCCAAGCCATTCATGGACGGGACCTGGCTTTCTTGAACGTCAATTCAAATCTAATCTGCCTCTCCGCTCACTACATCCGCCTCTATGAAGCTCCTGATTCCAAAATCCACCAATCATGGCTTGGAGTCCGTTTTTCATACATTTAATGAAAGTATATTTTAAAGTCAGTATTCCTGTTCAAAGGGTTTAAGTTTAAAGTTTAATTCACTGGAAAAAACAGTGTCATAAATAAATGTCCTTGCATAATTACATTGGTACCAGCTAATTATTGCTGTGAATTTTAAGGGAAAGACAGTTTGGAAGAAAGTGAGCTGAATGCTAGTCTACTTGTTTGCTCACAAAAGAGGTTGTGTGGTGAAACTTCAACTATAAAACAATATAATGCAGGGTTGAAGTCATTGTTTATTAAAGAATAGTGGTGCCGTCACAACAAGACCAATATTAGTTATCGATTTTATAAAGGTATTGCAGGACTCCTTGTACTACTCAAGTAGCCTCTAGCGAGCCACCTTTTTGCGATTTTTTATTAATTTTAACCTTAAAATTCTCAAGAATCTTCTAATGTTTTTAACATGATTTGTACCGTAACTCTAATCTTTTTTCTTAGATAGTTTTTTACCATGTACCTTGGCAAAATTGTCATGATTTATCATTATCATTATCATTAGCTGTAATTTTAAGATCTGTACATTTTTAGATATGATGTATATAGGATATTGTGATGTGTTTTAGAATGTTTGCTTTGATGGTTTGTACAGTGCACAGCAGGGGGGCTCTGTTTCCGAGAATTTATTGAACATAGGTAGAAAACTATATTTTTTAAATTTTGCACTGGAAATGCTTGCATCTGACTCCCATCAGCAGGAAGCGTGAACTGAAAGCTGTGTTTATGCTTGCAAGCCTGTTTTAAAAGCATATAGCATACAGGGACCAGCATGGAGCCCACCGCGGTGATTAAATGTAGTTTCCCTGATGCATGCAGGTTTGTATAATTAACTAGGCAATGCGTCCTGTTTTAATGAACGAATTGTAGATTAAATATTTGGTGAAGGGGAGATTTTGATAAAACAGTAAGACTTCTGAGGATGTTACTGCGTCATCACAAATGGTGCGTGCCTTACAGTGTCTTGTTGTCAGTGCCGCCCTCTGCCCAGCGGGTACGAGCTGAGCAATGGTGTTTCTCACCTCATAAAATAAAAGGGCTTCGCTCTGACACAGGGAACTGTTTATTATGCTAAGAAAACAGAAACTCAGGGGACACTTTCATCTGCACAATTCGTTACACAAGCCGAAATAAAAAATTACATTGTAGGTATCGCTATGACTGTGTCCCGCATTAGCAGGTAGTAAGAGATTACCTCAACCACCCAAATGTAGCAACTGCTCTAACCTACCTGAATTAGTTCAAGCATTCTCCCGCAGACACAATACAGCCTTACATGCTGAGGTGCAGTATAAAAACAGGCCTACCATTAGTTCCTCATCCTACTATTTAAACCGTTCCACTACCTCGTTTATGCCCGTCACAGGGGTTGCGGAGGGGTTGATCAGACTGGGCTCAATTACCTCGGCTGCACGCCCACAACAGCTGAACAAATTACATCTTTAAGCAAGCATGTGCAAAGCAATGGGTCTCGCGTTTGCTCGAGTCAGAGCTATTAGCGTAGTAAACTCCTAACCGGACTTTCCTTGCCACATAAACTGAAAATGATGGCCGCCATGAGCGCAAAGCAGACACACAAAACGAAACAGAAGTTTGCTCGCAGTGAAACGTATGGGCGGGCAAAAGTGCAATTATGCATGTAACTGGCAAAATTGCAATTATACATGTAACTGGCAAAAGTGCAATTATTCACGTAACAGGGTTGATGTCATGCAAAGCGCTTGACTGCTGCTCAGCGAGATCGGACTGCCTACGCAATAAAGAGAAAAAGTAGTCCAGAAAATACACGGAAAACATGGAGCCTCATATGTTTTCAGTAGTTGGCCGGTGCGCTCAAGGAGGGCTACACACAGAAAAAGGCCTGAAATCCAGCTAATTTTAAAAGGCAAGCCCACTAACCAACCAAACTGATGGGCGTTATTACAAGCCCATAGAGAGATTACAACAGGGACAGAGCGCTTTGCGCACTCGACCCTAAACAGACATTGTCAATACCAATTGGTCTTACTCTAATGTGTTAATGCACATAAGCATACGCATGTGTGTATTTGTGTATCCCTGTGCTTGAATGCATTTGCATAATCAAGTCAGACCTATGGGCTTTTGTTTAGTTATCTATATTTCTGCACATATGAAAAATGATGTGCAGGGAAAAAAGTCCATGATTCACAAAGGGCACAGAGTGTTGCTGGAAATCTGCTTGTATAGTGGCAGTCAGGGCCGGACTGAGTAGCCAAAAGCAGCCTGGCAAAAATCCTCAAATCAGACCTGCTCCCATTGTCTTCTAGTGCAGTCTATCTCTTTCTATACATTCATTCTCTCTTCTCCATCTCTTTACTCTCTCTGATTGCTTTCTCTCTACCTTCCGCTCCCTCATTATCTGTTCCTCTCGTTTGAGGTCTCCTTGTTTCTGCTGCAATTAATCCCCAGGAAGCTGGAGAAAGTGACAGAAGCACCAGGAGTGGTCCTGAGCTTTCAAAACTGATCGCCGAGTGCACCAGACGAATAAAGAAGTGTCAGGTGAACTAAAAGGCATGTCCAGCCCTTGTTGCATCAATCAGATATCATATTTTAGAGTTTCCAAAGGATCCAGGCAGTAAGCAAGGAAATCGACAACAGTAGTAGATTGTCTGCAATACTCCAATGCATGCCATTTACGCACACAGACTTTCCACTAGCAGGAAAATTCTCTATTACATAAGAAAAGCAATTGTTGATTGACATATGGAACTTTTCCCTATACCAGAAAAAAACTATTTTCACCTGTAGAGAGTACCCTCAATAAGTATGGAATTGTTGCCAACCTATTCGCACACCAGAGGGCATTTAATCCTGGCCTTTTGTGAGAACAAATGTATCTGTGTTTCCAGTGTGTTGATGTACCTGCAAGAGTTATATGAATGTTCAAATTAACAGGAGTTTGTGGATATGCACCTATTATTGAATGATGCACCAAATAGAAACGCCTACACCTTAAACTTGCAAATTATATACGTCTAGCCATGCAAACGGATTTTCCAATTCACAAATGAACATCACAAATATAAACTTTCACCAATCCTATTTCTGTGAATGAGGATGTAGAATTTACATTAGAAAACTGCTACTTTTTAGCTTTGGTTCATAGAAGTATTTGCAAAAGGGGACAAAGAATCAAATGTACGAAGCTATTTTTGCATTTGCAAAAGATCACAACTGCAAAAATACTTTTTTGTTATGTATGAAGTCCAAATTGCAATTCAGTAATATGTTACTGAATCACAATTTATGTTTTTGACCAAATAACAAATAGATATTTGAAAGAGGCTTGTTTAGGGCACCCCTTCCAAATATCAATTCTGAATGGGATGTAATAATGTTTTGTGGCTAAAATCTGGTTGCAAACATTAATATTGTTCTGACTGCACAAAGGGGAGGGGGTCCACTAGGAACCCCTTCCCGCTTGTGAATGTTGACAAAGCATTGTAACAGCAGGCAGTGGTCCATGAGCTTTTAATGTATTAAACAAAAATGTTAGCTTTTTAAAAAGCAATCAGAGACATGGTGCTCAGCTGACCTGAGCAGTCTCCATCCCTGTGATGGTTGCATCTCACATTGGCTTGAAAATTGTGACCCACCTTATTAATATTCATGAGGTATGTCAAGTTGTGACCCATTATGAATTGGGCTTTTGTGAAGCGGCCTATTCGTACATAGGACGGTTCACAAAAACAGAATAGATTCAGTAAAAGTTAGTGCACAATCTGCAACAAATTTACCAAATTCATTCTTAGTTCATCTGGCCCCAAGTGATTTGCTCTGAATCACACACATTAGGTGAAGAGAGGGTGTTTAGAAAATAATATTTACTTTCTGGTCCTATAGCTGATAAATTAACAACTAATTTACATAGTGATACTATGAAGTCTGCAAACGTGGGACTTCTGTGTGGGCCATGTTTGTTCTAAATACTTCTGTTCCTGAAATCAAGGCATGGGGAAGACGATGAAAACAGTGACTGTAATGCCAGAAACACAACTGGATGTCTTTACCGTTGTTTTTGATTCACTATCCTGTACTCTGGCAGATGATAAATCTGTGTGGGGGAGCTGGTGTGAGATGGGGGTTCGGGAGAAGGTTGAACGTGCAAAAAAGGGATGGGAAAGATGTCTAACGGCAGGAAGGAGCATTGCATTTTACTCTGTTGCTTAAGAAGAAAGTCGAGCAGGGATGTGGACCAAGGCCTGTATGCTGTTCCAGCCAACACCTAAAGTTACAATACTACTTTTAGAAAGTTGCCATTTTCCTGTCTTGCCATTTTCCTGCCTTAGCCTATTAGTTCCTGCAGCCTGTCTCTGGATGACAAGACTCGATGTAACTGACAGTTGGGCTATGTGTATTTCTCCTATACTGCCACACACATTAGAGAGCATAGGCGTGCCTCCATTGGCCATCACTGGCAGGATGGGACAGTTAAGTAGGCTGTGTCCTGCCTCCACACAAAGGGCTGCATACCCCCTGCAGTTAGTTTGGAGCCAGAATATGGGAGGCAGGAAACCTGTGCACATCAAAGCAAACCTCTAGAACCTTCTCCCACTTCAAATGAGGTGCCTGCTCTAAATATTGGACCTCAGATGCCAACTCTTCAGTACACTTCTTGGCCTCTGGAGAATCTGCCAAGAAGAAGAACTGCTAAGCTTTTGAAATAACTGCCACTCTACTGGACTACTGCCCGGCTGGACTACTGCTTTGCTGGTTTGCTTTCCTTCTGCCAACCTACCTTAGTCAGAGGGATTGGACCTGCATCTGAACCCAAGACTCACAGAGGGACTTCAAGGGCTAGTCTGCTGGCCTCCTGTTAAGAGCCAAAGGGACATAACAGGTTCCTAACCACCTGAACCTGTACCCAGATCCAGCTGGAGCACGCCCCTGACCCCTAAATTGGTGTGAGATTTTTCTCCTGTTGTGTTTTCACTTCATTACTGTTTTAAGTGCTACATAAATACTTTACACATTGCCTCTAAGTTAAGCTTGTCTGCTCCACGCCATTCTACCAGAGAGTTTAGCACAGATTAATTTGGGGTTTGCTTGTAACTACACCCTGACAAGAATTGTGGTTGCTGCTTGAGAAGGGTTTCACCACCCCGCAACCAGTAACCTAATTTTTATAGTATTAAATAATTTTGTGTAGACATTTTGGAAAAGGAATGTTGGGTGTCCTTGAGCTTCAAATGTGCTCACAATAGAAAATGTGCAAAAACATTTTTCCTGTGTCTGCGGTGTTCAACCTTGGAATAAGTCAGTGACTTGACCACTTGTTGTTCAAGGTCTCCTATTTCACAAATGCTTCTTAGAGTTCTGCACTACATTTCTCTGATTGATAAGTAGACAAAATGATCAGTTATTGGATTTTCTGCCTAGATCTGGTCAGTGGCATAGCAAGGGTGCCAAGGACCCTAATACATTCATTTAAAACAATACTTCCAGAATCCTGCTGGAAAGCAAAAAGCTTCCATAATGTGCACAACACATCTGAGATTGTATTATATCCAATGAGGTGAGTATAGTATGCAAAGCAATCTTTATTACAATTCCCACCAGCAATAATAGCTGACTGCAGTGAAGAATGTTGGCATTATCAGAGGCCCCTACAACAGCTTCTAACAAGTAAGAGGTAGCCTCGTTATTGCAGAGAAAAAGTACAGCCAAACAGAAAAATGCAACAGATTAAAAGGAACAGCTTGGTTCAAATATCAGATGACAGTGACAAACGTCTGAAGAAAGCATGGCACAGCACAGCAGCAGCACAGGAAATCTAGAGAAAGAAGATGTCTGACCCACACCAGAAGGCTTTGAGGAAAGCAATTCCATAAAACAAGAAGGATTAGAAGGGCCAAAATCTAGAACACTATAACAACAAATACAAGAAAGAAGGTCCAATACCTGGAAAAGGAGGGACTGATACTATACTCATTTCATTGTATTTAACAAAATCTCACATTTCCTCTAAATTAAAGCAAGGAAAATGCCCATTTTATAGCAAGAAAATGAGGCATAGTAAGCAAGTTCAAAGCCTTTGAATGTTAAAATGTGCCATGTGATCAGCTTATTTACAGTAGAAGCTCCTGAACTTGATTGGACACTATTAATCAGCAGCTCAGAGGATATCTTCTAACCTCAAACCAGCACAGAAGGCTTTACCTACCATGGCACGTCTGGTGTAGTGAGTCCTAAAGAGAGAAGTATAGATACCTGAAAATTATTGGAAGAAAAATAAAGCTAAAGGACAGAACAGGTAGCTGGCCTAGTTCAAGCTGAAATGTAGCACAAGCTCCTTCTGCGAAGAAGTAGAGAGCAGAGAAAGAAAGACATCTGACATCCGAAACCCTTCTGCAGGTGATGAGGAAGAGGTGAGATGTAAGTTTTATAGTATGGTTCTTGAGGAAAGGAGGGGAATTGAGAAAGGCTTCAGAAAGGGACATGGGGTCTACGGAGAGATCCCTGTTAAAGGAGTACTGTAGAAATTAGGGCTCATATTTATACTTTTTTATCGCTGCATTTGTATCATTTTTTGAAGCAAAAGTGGCGCAAACTTACAAAAAACAATTGTATTTTGTAAGTTTTCTCTCATTGGATAACAAATTAAGGTTTTTTTTCTAAGGGAAAGAGGATAGTATGAGAGAAGTTGAGCCACAATAGCTAAACAGTAGTTTTGTAGGATACGTCAAAAGCAGAATGTTCTGGAAGGACATTCACCAGGGAGACAAGAGGGACAACTAGGAGATCCATAACCTATATCATGCATCAGCTGGCTTACGTGAAGGTTTTGTTCCGTAGCCCCGGACTCATCAAGCATTTCAGCAGGAGTCCCGAAAGGCCCGAAAGGCCTGATCAGTGAGAGGATTGCCAGACATTGTCCAAATAAGGAGACAAAGTTGACCCCAAACAACCAAGTCATGGAGATGGCCCACCAGATTCAGGAAAAAAAGAGTTGAAAAGGGGAAGCAGGTGAGGAATTGTCATCAGCAGTTCTAAAAAATTATGGAACCATACCTGGGAAGTCAAATCCGGGACAACAAAGAAGAGATTGCAAGGAAATGTCTCGCTTGCAGAAGGATTCTGGGAGTGGAGAGAATGGAGGGAAGGCATAAGGGTGACATTTGCACCAGCGGTAGAAGAAGGCATCCATTGTTCAGGCTTCAAAATCTGGGTGTCAGTTTACCAAGATTGGAAGCTAACAGTTGCAGAGAGAAGCAAAGAGACCCAAATAAGGGGGGGCATACTTGTATGTTCAAATTCTAATCAATGGGGTCCCTACGTTTGAGAGGCTAGGGATATACACTCTAATTAACACAAGGTTGGTGTGCAGACAATGCTCCCAGAGATCTTTTGAGGGATTAGCAAGAGTTTTTACCCTCGCTTTGTTGAGCTTGCTTATGTAGCAAAGTTCGGACAAGCTGTCCATCCTGAGCAGGAGACAGACCTCCCTGTGCACAGCTTGCTGAAAGTGAAAAACTTTGGACATCCTGAGTAAAACACAATAGCATATCTCTCATCCACATTTTTGATTGCCCTAATGTGTTCCAATATGCATTCTCTCAAAGGTCTAATAGTGCTCGGAGCACTTGTTGTGATATTACCCAGATTAAAATTGACCTATGCAAATTTGTGAGAAGACTTACATTAAAAAAAGCATCTAAAACAAATGACTCATGTATTCCACAAGACACCTGTCCCATTAGTGCTCTATAGGCGAGATTATGATAATTCAATTTTACATCAATTATCTGATGATAGAAAGTATTTGAAACTGAGTAACAACCTCATTGGCCAGCTTACTAAATTGATCAATACAACATTTAAAGGGTAGTTCAATAAACTACTGTTGAATGATGATGAATATACATATCTCTTGCTGGATCGATCCCATTACCCTTGTATCTATCTACACCCTACCTAAAATTCACACACAAGATCCATTCCCCCAGGACAACCTATCATTTCAGGTACAGGTGGCCCGACAGAGCATTTGTCTGAGTGTGTGGATATGTTCCTGAGACATGTTGTGTCGAAGTTACAACCTTATATTTACCAAGCATGTTTTGAACATTATTAGCGATGTTCCATGGGAGTCAGGAATGGCACTAGTTACATATGCCATAGTGTCACTGTACACTAATATTGAGCATGAATATGGACTAGAGGCACTTAAATTCTTATTGAGAATCGAACAGCAAGCAATTTTGAACACACAGGAATGTTACTAGAAATTGTCAAATTGATTATGTTCAATATTTTTTTTTTTTTATGAAAAAATGATTGGTTTAACCAACTTTGCAGGATTGCAATAGGCTCTCGTTTTGCACCGTCGTATGCCAGTCTTCATGGATTGCTTTGAGGAATAGTACACATAGATTCAAGAAGGTGGTAAATGGCATGATAATATTGTTTATTGGGGTCGCTTTATAGACCACATCCTCATGATATGGATTGGTTCTACAGATCTTTTGTTACAATTTACTACATTTCTGAATGAAAATCCCTATAATATGATCCCTATAATATGCAATTCACTTTAAATTATGATATGGAAAATACTTGTTTTCCGGATTTAGAAATGTTTGTTAGGAACAATAATATAAAGAGTAAACTTGTTAGAAAGAAGACAGCATGCAATGCAATTCTACATGCCAGTAGTGTACACCCTAGGGAACAATTTAAGATGATACTGTATGGTGAGGGCAAGAAGAAATTGCAGTCAGGATGGAGACTATATAAATATGATTATTGATATGGAGAAAAGATTCTTCAAGAGAGGATACAGCATTACATTCAAAAGGGGTCTGACACAGCGTAACATATTGAGCCCCTCTTATCCTAGGCTAAAGGAATACAGTGAGTGTTACGTCATCCCATTTCTAGGGGACCCTATAAACGGACTATCTGTAGCCTGGGAATCACCATTAACACTCACCCGGAGTCCCTTTCTGACTCCTGTTTGCTTCCCATGTCAATATGGTTTGCAATTGAAGAACTACATTTGTTTCCATGGACTTCAGGTCCCATAATACACTGCCTGGTAGTCGGTAAGGCCTGTAATCTGCTGTCCATTGTTTCCTATGGGAATAGTCCTGTTGTTCCTTTGTACTGGATTCTCATCTCCAGGACTTGTGAGAGACTGGAGCGGCACACACCTGTGATCACTCTTGTGCAGCCCAGCCATGTGACTCTGCCTGGAACTGTTTATAAGCTGCCATTTCTTGAAGCTCCTTGTCATGCATTGGAGTTTGTTTTCTTTGTTTACCATACCTCTTGTTGGCTTGTGTTCCAGTCCTGTTCCTGCTTTGCTTCGGCCTGAACCTGCTCTCTGTTTCCCAGTCCTGTTCCTGCTTTTTCCAGCTCCCTGTGTTCCAGTCATGTTCCTGTTTTGCTTCAGCCTGAACCTACACTCTGTTTCCCAGTCCTGTTCCTGTTTGTTGCAGTTCCCTGTGTTCCAGTCCTGTTCTTGCTTGCGTCAGTCAGAGCCTGCTCTCTGTTTCCCAGCCTAATTTCTGTCCGCTTCAGCCAGAGTCTGCTCCCTGTTTCTCAGCCTTGTTCCTGCTTCCCTCATCCAGGGCCTGCTTCCTATTTCTCAGCCCTATTCCTGCTTGCTTCAGCCAGAGCCTGCTCCCTGTTTCCCAGTCCTGTTCTTGCTTGCATCAGCCTGGGCCTGTTCCCTGTTCCTGCTTTTGCCTCCTAGTTTTTCCTTCTGTTACATTTCCTCTTGAGTTACTGTGTCTGGTAAGTGTACTATCAGTCCTCACCTGTGAATAAGTGTTTTCCTTTGTACTGGGGTTGGCTCCTGGTTCCAGGAGGCAATTCCTGCCCCATCCTTTGTCTAGTGTTATATGTAGTCTTAAGTGCCCAACTGTGACAGTGTGCTATTGCTGTTTTCCAGGAATTGCCACTGTCTCCAACTGGGCCCACAAGGGCTTGTCTCCTGTATGTAAGTACAATCCTTGTTTGTGCCCTGAAGTCCAGAGACAGAATCACTTCTGCTTCCTCTTTTCTATGGGGCTTGCAGAGTGACTATCTGTAAGAGTAATCAGCACAGAGGCATTGATGTTCCCTGTTGCTGTGGGAAGTTCTGAGCCTTACCTGTGTACAGCCTTAGTGGTAACCCCAGTGCGATTGTCCGTTCCCTGTTTGTTCACACTAAAGCTGCTCTGCCTTCACTATTCTGTTTTCTGTGCCTTACCATAGCTGTCCCTTCCCAGTGTATGATTTTAGCTGCTCTTCTGCTTCGGTACACTACCTTCAAAGGGAGATATTCTGGGAGCTCAAGGGATGCACCAACCAGAGTCCAGACAGAACCGCCCTGAACCGTGACAGTGAGTGGTTGAGTAGAATGGGTAAGGGCTTCTATAAATGCAGCAAATGTAGTGTAGGTTGGTGTGCAGAAGATAAAAAAGCTAACCTTTTAATATAATACATCACAAGATTAACAAAAATATCACATGCTCCACTAAGTATATAGAATATGTGATCAGATGTAAGTGTGAACAAATATATATTGGGAGTACTATCAGACCTTTGAGAGAACGTATATTGGAACACATTAGGGCAATCAAAAATGTAGATGAGGTAACCTTTAGCAACACATTTTAACACATGGTAGGGTAAGAGATGTAAACAAATTAGATTTCATGGAATACACCACACCCCACTGGACCCTAGACATGGGAATAGGGACCTTGCCCGCCACAAAGATGAGACATTGTGGATTTTGAAGTTACAGGGGGTGTGAAAAGGTCTCAGTAGAGATCATGAGCTACAATATGTTTGGGTGGATAATCTGTATTGCCCCACTCCCCCCTGGTCAGGGAACAACTTCAGACCTATGTAGCTCATTCTTTGGGGATACAGAGTGATAGTATGATAATTGACTGTTTGTGAATAAGATTAATATGAGACCCTTGCAGTGAAAAACAAACAGCAGCCCTTTATTGGGCTAATACTAAAACTATAATGGAATAATACCTTTGGCCTGTAGAACTGAGTAATGTTAGAGATGAATATCACTTCTGTGTATATGACCTGTACCCTACATTATGAACAGTGAATGTTAGAGATTCAGTTTTGATTTATAGTGTTACTGGTGAACTCAGTCGATCTGACAGAAGTATGTTTTTTAGTAGATTGATAAATATAATTCAACTTAATAATATGCAATTTTACACTGACCCCACTGCAATGTAGGAGGCTGGACTGGCTTGTAGTGAGTACCAAGGGGTACTTACACCTTGCACCAGGCCCAGTTATCCCTTATTAGTGTATAGGGTGTATAGCAGCTTAGGCTGATAGATAATGGTAGCTTAGCAGAGCAGCTTAGGCTGAACTAGGAGACGAGTGAAGCTCCTACTGTACCACTAGTGTCATATGCACAATATCATGAGAAAACACAATACACAGATATACTAAAAATAAAGGTACTTTATTTTTATGACAATATGCCAAAAGTATCTCAGTGAGTACCCTCAGTATGAGGATAGCAAATATACACAAGATATATGTACACAATACCAAAATATGCAGTAATAGTATTAGAAAACAGTGCAAACAATGTATAGTTACAATAGGATGCAATGGGGACACATAGGGATAGGGGCAACACAAACCATATACTCCAAAAGTGGAATGCGAACCACAAATGGACCCCAAACCTAAGTGACCTTGTAGAGGGTCGCTGGGACTGTAAGAAAAGAGTTAGGGTTAGAAAAATAGCCCACCCCAAGACCCTGAAAAGTGAGTGCAAAGTGCACTAAAGTTCCCCAAAGGACACAGAAGTCGTGATAGGGGAATTCTGCAGGAAAGACACAAACCAGCAATGCAACAACGATGGATTTCCAGTCGAGGGTACCTGTGGAACAAGGGGGCCAAGTCCAAAAGTCACAAGCAAGTCGGAGATGGGCAGGTGCCCAGGAAATGCCAGCTGTGGATGCAAAGAAGCTGCTACTGGACAGTAGAAGCTGAAGGTTCTGCAGGAACGACAAGGGCTAGGAACTTCCCCTTTGGAGGACGGATCCCTCACGCCGTGGAGAGTCGTGCAGAAGTGTTTTCCTGAAGAAAGACCAGGATGTCGCCAATTGCGTCTGGGGACAGAGGGGGCGTCGAGCAAGACAAGGAGCCCTCTCAGAAGCAGGCAGCACCCGCAGAAGTGCCGGAACAGGCACTATGAAGTGGAGTGAAACGGTGCTCACCCGAAGTTGCACAAAGGAGTCCCACGCCGCCGGAGGACAAATTAGGAGGTCGTGCAATGCAGGTTAGAGTGCCGTGGACCCAGGCTGGACTGTGCACAAAGGATTTCCGCCGGAAGTGCACAGAGGCCGGAGTAGCTGCAAAAGTCGCGGTTCCCAGCAATGCAGTCTGGCGTGGGGAGGCAAGGACTTACCACCACCAAACTTGGACTGAAGAGTCACTGGACTGTGGGATTCACTTGGACAGAGTTGTTGGAGTCAAGGGACCTCGCTCGTTGTGCTGAGAGGAGACCCAGGGTACCGGTGATGCAGTTCTTTGGTGCCTGCGGTTGCAGGGGGACGATTCCGTCGACCCACGGGAGATTTCTTCAGAGATTCTAGTGCAGAGAGGAGGCAGACTACCCCCACAGCATGCACCCCCAGGAAAGCAGTCGAGAAGGCGGCAGGATCAGCGTTACAGAGTTGCAGTAGTCGTCTTTGCTACTTTGTTGCAGTTTTGCAGGCTTCCAGCGCGGTCAGCAGTTGATTCCTTGGCAGAAGGTGAAGAGAGAGATGCAGAGGAACTCGGATGAGCTCTTGCATTCGTTATCTAAGGAATTCCCCAAAGCAGAGACCCTAAATAGCCAGAAAAGAGGGTTTGGCTACTTAGGAGAGAAGATAGGCTAGCAACACCTGAAGGAGCCTATCAGAAGGAGTCTCTGACGTCACCTACTGGCCCTGGCCAATCAGAGCAGTCCAGTGTGCCAGCAGCACCTCTGTTTACAAGATGGCAGAGGTCTGGAGCACACTGGAGGAGCTCTGGGTACCTCCCAGGGGAGGTGCAGGTCAGGGGAGTGGTCACTCCCCTTTCCTTTGTCCAGTTTCGCGCCAGAGCAGGGCTGAGGGGTCCCTGAACCGGTGTAGACTGGCTTATGCAGAAGTGGGCACCATCTGTGCCCATGAAAGCATTTCCAGAGGCTGGGGGAGGCTACTCCTCCCCAGCCCTAACACCATTTTCCAAAGGAAGAGGGTGTAACACCCTCTCTCTGAGGAAGTCCTTTGTTCTGCCTTCCTGGGCCAAGCCTGGCTGGACCCCAGGAGGGCAGAACCTGTCTGAGGGGTTGGCAGCAGCTGCAGTGAAACCCCGGGAAAGGCAGTTTGGCAATACCCAGGTCTGAGCTACAGACCTGTGGGATCATGGGATTGTGCCAACTATGCCAGGATGGCATAGAGGGGGCAATTCCATGATCATAGACATGTTACATGGCCATATTCTGAGTTACCATTGTGAAGCTACATATAGGTAGTGACTTATATATGTAGTGCACGCGTGTAATGGTGTCCCCGCACTCACAAAGTCCGGGGAATTGGCCCTGAACAATGTGGGGGCACCTTGGCTAGTGCCAGGGTGCCCACACACTAAGTAACTTAGCACCCAACCTTTACCAGGTAAAGGTTAGACATATAGGTGACTTATAAGTTACTTAAGTGCAGTGTAAAATGGCTGTGAAATAACGTGAATGTTATTTCACTCAGGCTGCAGTGGCAGGCCTGTGTAAGAATTGTCAGAGCTCCCTATGGGTGGCAAAAGAAATGCTGCAGCCCATAGGGATCTCCTGGAACCCCAATACCCTGGGTACCTCAGTACCATATACTAGGGAATTATAAGGGTGTTCCAGTATGCCAATGTAAATTGGTAAAATTGGTCACTAGCCTGTTAGTGGCAATTTGAAAGAAATAAGAGAGCATAACCACTGAGGTTCTGATTAGCAGAGCCTCAGTGAGACAGTTAGTCATAACACAGGTAACACATACAGGCACACTTATGAGCACTGGGGCCCTGGCTGGCAGGGTCCCAGTGACACATACAACTAAAACAACATATATACAGTGAAAAATGGGGGTAACATGCCAGGCAAGATGGTACTTTCCTACACAACCCCCCCCCAAATGAAGGACAATAAGACTAGTCATTACCTGATGGGTCTTCATTGTCTAAGTGGAAATATCTGGAGAGTCCATCTGCATTGGAGTGGCTACTCCCAGGTCTATGTTCCACTGTATAGTCCATTCCCTGTAGGGATATGGACCACCTCAACAATTTAGGATTTTCACCTTTCATTTGTTTTAGCCAAAGTAGAGGTTTGTGGTCTGTCTGAACAATGAAGTGAGTGCCAAACAGGTATGGCCTCAACTTCTTCAGTGCCCAGACCACAGCAAAGGCCTCCCTCTCTATGGCAGACCAACGCTTTTCTCTAGGGGTCAACCGCCTACTAATAAAAGCAACAGGTTGATCCTGGCCATCAGAATTAAGTTGTGATAGGACTGCCCCTACTCCTAATTCAGATGCATCAGTTTAGACATAGAATTTTTTAGAGTAACAAGGGCTTTTCAGGACAGGTGCAGAGCACATGGCCTGCTTCAGCTCCTCAAAAGCTTTCTGACAATTTGCTGTCCATAATACCTTCTTAGGCATTTTCTTTGAAGTGAGGTCATTAAGAGGGGCTGCAATGGAGCCATAGTTCTTTATGAACCTCCTATAATACCCAGTGAGGCCTAAAAAGGCTCTCACCTGAGTCTGAGTAGTAGGGGGAACCCAATCTATAATAGTTTGGATTTTCCCCTGAAGTGGTGCAATCTGTTCCCCACCAACAAGGTGTCCCAGATAAACCACCTTTCCCTGCCCTATCTGGCACTTTGAAGCCTTGATAGTGAGGCCTGCCTTTTGCAGGGCCTCTAAAACTTTCCATAGGTGTACCAGGTGATCATCCCAGCTGGAGCTAAAGACAGCTATATCGTCCAAATATGCTGCACTAAAAGCTTCCAGCCCTTGCAGGACTGTATTCACCAACCTTTGAAAAGTGGCAGGTGCATTTTTCAATCCAAAAGGCATTACTGTGAATTGGTAATGGCCTCCAATGGTTGAAAATGCAGTTTTTGCTTTTGCATCTTCTGATAATTTGATCTGCCAATACCCTGCAGTCAAGTCAAAAGTGCTTAGATACTTGGCAGATGCCAGTGTATCTATGAGCTCATCTGCCCTGGGTATAGGGTGAGGATCAGTTTTGGTTACTTGGTTGAGACCTCTATAGTCTACACAAAATCGCATTTCCTTCTTTCCATCTTTGGAATGAGGTTTTGGTACAAGTACCAAAGGAGAGGCCAATGGACTTTCAGAGTGCTCAACCACTCCCAGTTCTAACATTTTCTGCACTTCTTGTTTTATGCAGTCTCTGGCATGGTCAGGCTGCCTATAGATCTTACATTTGACAGGCAAGCTGTCTCCAGTATCTATAGTGTGCTCACACCAAGAAGTGGTGCCTGGCACAGTAGAGAAGAGTTCAGAAAACTGACCCAGGAGATTTATGCAGTGGTCTTTCTGCTCAGCAGTAAGACAATCTGCCAGTACAACCCCTTCCACTAGAGCATCTTGTTCTGTGGAAGAGAAGAGATCAGGGAGAGGGTCACTCTCTTCTTCCTGTCCCTCATCTGTTGCCATGAGCAGGGTGAGATCAGCCCTGTCATAGTAGGGTTTCAGGCGATTGACAAGGAGCACCCTAAGGGGACTCCTGGCAGTGCCTAAGTCAACTAAATAGGTGACTTCACCCTTTTTCTCAACAATTGTGTGGGGTCCACTCCATTTATCTTGGAGTGCTCTTGGTGCCACAGGCTCCAAGACCCACACTTTCAGTCCTGGTTGGTACTGAACCAAAACAGCCTTCTGGTCATGCCATTGCTTTTGGAGCTCTTGGCTGGCCTGAAGGTTTTTACTGGCCTTTTTCATGTACTCAGCCATCCTTGATCTGAGGCCAAGTACATAGTCCACTATGTCTTGCTTTGGAGCATTTAAAGGTTGTTCCCAACCCTCCTTAACAAGTGTTAGAGGACCTCTCACAGGGTGACCAAATAGGAGTTCAAAGGGGCTGAAGCCCACTCCTTTCTGGGGTACCTCCCTGTAAGCAAAAAGGAGGCATGGTAAAAGGATATCCCATCTCCTGAAGAGTTTTTCAGGGAATCCCATAATCATGCCTTTGAGAGTTTTGTTAAATCTATCCACCAGTCCATTTGTTTGTGGATGATAGGGTGTGGTGAACTTGTATGTCACCCCACACTCCTTCCACATGGCCTTTAAGTAAGCAGACATGAAATTGCTTCCCCTGTCTGATACCACCTCTTTTGGGAAGCCCACCCTGGAAAAGATTCCCAGGAGGGCCTTTGCCACTGCAGGAGCTGTAGTGGTCCTTAGAGGAATTGCTTCAGGATATCTGGTGGCATGGTCCACTACCACCAAGATAAACCTATTGCCTGAAGCAGTAGGAGGGTCAAGGGGGCCAACTATGTCAACCCCTACCCTTTCAAAGGGAACCCCAACCACAGGCAGTGGGATAAGGTGTGCCTTTGGAGTGTCACCTGTCTTGCCACTGGCTTGACAGGTTTCACAGGACTTACAAAATTCCTTTGTGTCCTCTGACATTCTAGGCCAATGAAACAAGGGAACAAGCCTGTCCCAAGTTTTCATTTGCCCCAAATGTCCAGCTAGGGGAATGTCGTGGGCTAGAGTTAGGAGGAACTTTCTGTACTCCTGAGGAATCACCAATCTCCTGGCAGCTCCAGGTTTTGGATCCCTTGCTTCAGTGTACAAGAGGTTGTCCACCCAGTAAACTCTGTGAGAGTCACTGACATCCCCATTAGCTTGTTTTGCCTTAGACCCTCTAGTGTGGGACAGGTTTGATGTGCCACACTCAGTTCCTCCCTGGCAGGCCCCCCTTCACCCAAAAGCTCAGCAGTGTCTGCTTCCAGCTCCTCTGGTGTAGGTTCTGCACAGGGTGGAAATTCTTCATCCTCAGAAGAAGAATCCACTGTAGAGGGAGGGATAGTTGGTAGTGCTTTACTTCTATTAGCCCTAGCTTTAGGGAGCACTTGGTCCATTCTTCCAGGATCCAAGTCACCCTGTCCTTTTTGCTTTTTGGCCCGAGCCCTTGTCAAAGCAAAAATATGCCCTGGAATGCCCAGCATTGCTGCATGGGCCTCCAACTCCACATCTGACCAAGCTGATGTCTCTAAATCATTTCCAAGTAGACAGTCTACAGGTAAATCTGAGGCAACCACAACTTTCTTTGGACCAGTAACCCCCCCCCCCCAGTTGAGATTTACAACAGCCATGGGGTGGCTAAGTGGGTTGTTGTGAGCATCGGTTACTTGGTACTGGTGACCAAGTAGGTGTTGTTCAGGGTGGACCAGTTTCTCTATTACCATTGTAACACTGGCACCTGTGTCCCTGTAGGCCTGAACCTCAACACCATTTATTAGGGGTAGTTGCTTGTACTTATCCATGTTAAGGGGACAAGCAACTAAGGTGGCTAAATCAATAGCCCCCTCAGAGACTAACACAGCCTCTGTGGTCTCCCTAACAAGACCAACCCCAACTAAGTTACCAAAAGTGAGCCCAACTACTCCCTTGGATTGGCTATTAGTAGGTTTGCTCCCACCACCACTGCTATTAGTAGGGACACTAGGTGTAGCAGTAGGGGTTGTAGTGGTAGGAGGCTTGGTGCTTTTCTTTGGACAACTGGGATCTGTTGTCCAATGGCCTTTTATTTTACATAAATAGCACCATGGTTTCTTTTCTTTGTTTTGATTTGAAGAGGATTTGGACCCACCACCCCCACCAGAGTGTTTTTGTGGGCCTGATGAAGACTCATTTTTAGATTTGTCCCCACCCTTGTCAGAAGACTTACCATCCTTCTTCTTATTGCCATCTTTGTCACCCCCTGTATGAACTTTTCTGTTCACCCTTGTTCTGACCCATTTGTCTGCCTTCTTTCCCAATTCTTGGGGAGAGGTCAGATCAGAGTCCACCAGGTACTGGTGCAACAAATCAGACACACAGTTATTAAGTATATGCTCTCTCAGGATCAAGTTATACAGGCTTTCATAATCAGTAACTTTACTGCCATGTAACCACCCCTCCAAGGCCTTCACTGAATGGTCAACAAAATCAACCCAGTCTTGTGAAGACTCCTTTTTGGTCTTTCTGAACTTCGTCCTGTACTGTTCAGTGGTTAAGCCATAACCATCCAGGAGTGCATTCTTAAGAACTGCAAAATTATTGGCATCACTTTCTTTCACAGTAAGGAGCCTATCCCTACCCTTTCCACTAAATGATAGCCATAGGATAGCAGCCCACTGCCTTTGAGGGACATCCTGTACAACTCAGGCCCTCTCAAGTGCAGCAAACCACTTGTTAATGTCATCCCCCTCCTTATAAGGGGGAACTATCTTGTGCAGATTCCTAGAATCATGCTCTTTTGCAAGATGACTATTGGGAATACTGCTGCTGCCACCATGGGTTTCTAAACCCAATTTCTGTCTTTCCCTTTCCACCTCTAAGGACTGCCTATCCAAATCCAGCTGTTGCTTCTTGAGCTTCAGTCTGGTTTGTTCCACTCTCAATCTATTGAGCTCCCTTTCTAACACTCTGTCATCAGGGTGGGTGGGTGAGGCATGTCTAGAGACAGAAGTATGCTGAGATAGAACAGAAGGAGACCTGGCCCTAACAGAAGGCACCCTAACAGCTTGGCTAACAGAAACAGCACTTCTACTATGATGAGAAGGGATACTCTTACTGTGATGTGAGACCACACTATCTGTATGATGTGACTCAACATCAGTACCAACTATGCTAGGTTGTCTGCTAGGGGGCAGGCTTGGAAGTTTCCCTCCCACCTCTTTTGCTAGGGGTGCCCCAGAATCAGAGTGGGAACCATCAGCTAACTTTTCAACAGTTGTGCCAGCTCTGGCCTTATCCTGTTCAACAAGCATATTTACCAACAGTTCTCTAGAAGGATTCTTCCTTACACTTAAACCTCTATCTATGCAGAGACTCCTTGCTTCTTTCCAGCTAAGGTTATCATAAGCAAGTTTGGACAGATCAACAGTTTGGCCTGTGCCAGACATTTTAGACAGTGTTTAAGTGATAGAAAAAGTGAGAAAAAAGTTTTTCAGAACTTTTAGAAAGACAGAAAAAAAAAACTTTTAAAACTTTTTAAGAACTTTTTAGAAAGTTAGAGGTACTTTATAGCACTTTAGAAAAGAAGTGAGAAAAGAAATGCAAAACTTTTTGGTTAGGTGTACATACACTGAACTTGTTTTGTATATTTTTCTCTTATGAAAAGTACAATGACAAAAGTGGTAAGTAGTTACAGAGCACTTATCCCACCACTGCACAACCAATGTACGAGGCCGGACTGGCTTGTAGTGAGTACCAAGGGGTACTTACACCTTGCACCAGGCCCAGTTGTCCCTTATTAGTGTATAGGGTGTGTAGCAGCTTAGGCTGATAGATAAGGGTAGCTTAGCAGAGCAGCTTAGGCTGAACTAGGAGACGAGTGAAGCTCCTACAGTACCACTAGTGTCATATGCACAATATCATGAGAAAACACAATACACAGATATACTAAAAATAAAGGTACTTTTTTTTTATGACAATATGCCAAAAGTATCTCAGTGAGTACCCTCAGTATGAGGATAGCATATATACACAAGATATATGTACACAATACCAAAATATGCAGTAATAGTATTAGAAAACAGTGCAAACAATGTACAGTTACAATAGGATGCAATGGGGACACATAGGGATAGGGGCAACACAAACCATATACTCCAAAAGTGGAATGCGAACCACAAATGGACCCCAAACCTATGTGACCTTGTAGAGGGTCGCTGGGACTGTAAGAAAACAGTTAGGGTTAGAAAAATAGCCCACCCCAAGACCCTGAAAAGTGAGTGCAAAGTGCACTAAAGTTCCCCAAAGGACATAGAAGTCATGATAGGGGAATTCTGCAGGAAAGACACAAACCAGCAATGCAACAACAATGGATTTCCAGTCGAGGGTACCTGTGGAACAAGGGGACCAAGTCCAAAAGTCACAAGCAAGTCGGAGATGGGCAGGTGCCCAGGAAATGCCAGCTGTGGATGCAAAGAAGCTGCTACTGGACAGTAGAAGCTGAAGGTTCTGCAGGAACGACAAGGGCTAGGAACTTCCCCTTTGGAGGACAGATCCCCCACGCCGTGTAGAGTCATGCAGAAGTGTTTTCCTGAAGAAAGATCTCAAACAAGCCTTGCTAGCTGCAAGTCGTGTGGTTAGTGTTTTTGGATGCTGCTGTAGCCCAGGAGGGACCAGGATGTCGCCAATTGCGTCTGGGGACAGAGGGGGCGTCGAGCAAAACAAGGAGCCCTCTCAGAAGCAGGCAGCTCCCACAGAAGTGCCAGAATAGGCACTACGAAGTGGAGTGAAACGGTGCTCAACCGAAGTTGCACAAAGGAGTCCCACGCCGCCGGAGGACAACTTAGGAGGTCGTGCAATACAGGTTACAGTGCCGTGGACCCAGGCTGGATTGTACACAAAGGATTTCCGCCGGAAGTGCACGGAGGCCGGAGTAGCTGCAAAAGTCGCGGTTCCCAGCAATGCAGTCTGGCGTGGGGAGGCAAGGACTTACCTCCACCAAACTTGGACTGAAGAGTCACTGGACTGTGGGAGTCACTTGGACAGAGTTGCTGGAGTCAAGGGACCTTTCTCGTTGTGCTGAGAGGAGACCCAGCGTTCCAGTGATGCAGCTCTTTGGTGCCTGCGGTTGCAGGGGGACGATTCCGTCGACCCACAGGAGATTTCTTCGGAGCTTCTAGTTCAGAGAGGAGGCAGACTACCCCCACAGCATTCACCACCAGGAAAGCAGTCGAGAAGGCGGCAGGATCAGCGTTACAGAGTTGCAGTAGTCGTCTTTGCTACTTTGTTGCAGTTTTGCAGGCTTCCAGCGCGGTCAGCAGTCGATTCCTTGGCAGAAGGTGAAGAGAGAGATGCAGAGGAACTCGGATGAGCTCTTGCATTCGTTATCTAAGGAATTCCCCAAAGCAGAGACCCTAAATAGCCAGAAAAGAGGGTTTGGCTACTTAGGAGAGAGGATAGGCTAGCAACACCTGAAGGAGCCTATCAGAAGGAGTCTCTGGCGTCACCTGCTGGCCCTGGCCACTCAGAGCAGTCCAGTGTGCCAGCAGCACCTCTGTTTACAAGATGGCAGAGGTCTGGAGCACACTGGAGGAGCTCTGGGCACCTCCCAGGGGAGGTGCAGGTCAGGGGAGTGGTCACTCCCCTTTCCTTTGTCCAGTTTCGCGCCAGAGCAGGGCTGAGGGGTCCCTGAACCGGTGTAGACTGGCTTATGCAGAAATGGGCACCATCTGTGCCCATGAAAGCATTTCCAGAGGCTGGGGGAGGCTACTCCTCCCCAGCCCTAACACCATTTTCCAAAGGGAGAGGGTGTAACACCCTCTCTCTGAGGAAGTCCTTTGTTCTGCCTTCCTGGGCCAAGCCTGGCTGGACCCCAGGAGGGCAGAAACCTGTCTGAGGGGTTGGCAACAGCTGCAGTGAAACCCCGGGAAAGGCAGTTTGGCAGTACCCAGGTCTGAGCTACAGACCTGTGGGATCATGGGATTGTGCCAACTATGCCAGGATGGCATAGAGGGGGCAATTCCATGATCATAGACATGTTACATGGCCATATTCGGAGTTGCCATTGTGAAGCTACATATAGGTAGTGACCTATATGTAGTGCACGCGTGTAATGGTGTCCCCGCACTCACAAAGTCCGGGGAATTGGCCCTGAACAATGTGGGGGCACCTTGGCTAGTGCCAGGGTGCCCACACACTAAGTAACTTAGCACCCAACCTTTACCAGGTAAAGGTTAGACATATAGGTGACTTATAAGTTACTTAAGTGCAGTGAAAAATCGCTGTGAAATAACGTGGACGTTATTTCACTCAGGCTGCAGTGGCATGCCTGTGTAAGAATTGTCAGAGCTCCTTATGGGTGGCAAAAGAAATGCTGCAGCCCATAGGGATCTCCTGGAACCCCAATACCCTGGGTAACTCAGTACCATATACTAGGGAATTATAAGGGTGTTCCAGTATGCCAATGTAAATTGGTAAAATTGGTCACTAGCCTGTTAGTGACAATTTGAAAGAAATGAGAGAGCATAACCACTGAGGTTTTGATTAGCAGAGCCTCAGTGAGACAGTTAGTCATAACACAGGTAACACATACAGGCACACTTATGAGCACTGGGGCCCTGGCTGGCAGGGTCCAAGTGACACATACACCTAAAACAACATATATACAGTGAAAAATGGGGGTAACATGCCAGGCAAGATGGTACTTTCCTACACAACCCCCCCCCAAATGAAGGACAATAAGACTAGTCATTACCTGATGGGTCTTCATTGTCTAAGTGGAAATATCTGGAGAGTCCATCTGCATTGGAGTGGCTACTCCCAGGTCTATGTTCCACTGTATAGTCCATTCCCTGTAGGGATATGGACCACCTCAACAATTTAGGATTTTCACCTTTCATTTGTTTTAGACAAAGAAGAGGTTTGTGGTCTGTCTGAACAATGAAGTGAGTGCCAAACAGGTATGGCCTCAACTTCTTCAGTGCCCAGACCACAGCAAAGGCCTCCCTCTCTATGGCAGACCAACGCTTTTCTCTAGGGGTCAACCTCCTACTAATAAAAGCAACAGGTTGATCCTGGCCCTCAGAATTAAGTTGTGATAGGACTGCCCCTACTCCTAATTCAGATGCATCAGTTTAGACATAGAATTTTTTAGAGTAACAAGGGCTTTTCAGGACAGGTGCAGAGCACATGGCCTGCTTCAGCTCCTCAAAAGCTTTCTGACAGTTTGCTGTCCATAATACCTTCTTAGGCATTTTCATTGAAGTGAGGTCATTAAGAGGGGCTGCAATGGAGCCATAGTTCTTTATGAACCTCCTATAATACCCAGTGAGGCCTAAAAAGGCTCTCACCTGAGTCTGAGTAGTAGGGGGAACCCAATCTATAATAGTTTGGATTTTCCCCTGAAGTGGTGCAATCTGTTCCCCACCAACAAGGTGTCCCAGATAAACCACCTTTCCCTGCCCTATCTGGCACTTTGAAGCCTTGATAGTGAGGCCTGCCTTTTGCAGGGCCTCTAAAACTTTCCATAGGTGGACCAGGTGATCATCCCAGCTGGAGCTAAAGACAGCTATATCGTCCAAATATGCTGCACTAAAAGCTTCCAGCCCTTGCAGGACTGTATTCACCAACCTTTGAAAAGTGGCAGGTGCATTTTTCAATCCAAAAGGCATTACTGTGAATTGGTAATGGCCTCCAATGGTTGAAAATGCAGTTTTTGCTTTTGCATCTTCTGATAATTTGATCTGCCAATACCCTGCAGTCAAGTCAAAAGTGCTTAGATACTTGGCAGATGCCAGTGTATCTATGAGCTCATCTGCCCTGGGTATAGGGTGAGCATCAGTTTTGGTTACTTGGTTGAGACCTCTATAGTCTACACAAAACCGCATTTCCTTCTTTCCATCTTTGGAATGAGGTTTTGGTACAAGTACCACAGGAGAGGCCCATGGACTTTCAGAGTGCTCAACCACTCCCAGTTCTAACATTTTCTGCACTTCTTGTTTTATGCAGTCTCTGACATGGTCAGGCTGCCTATAGATCTTACTTTTGTCAGGCAAGCTGTCTCCAGTATCTATAGTGTGCTCACACCAAGAAGTGGTGCCTGGCACAGTAGAGAAGAGTTCAGAAAACTGACCCAGGAGATTTATGCAGTGGTCGTTCTGCTCAGCAGTAAGACAATCTGCCAGTACAACCCCTTCCACTAGAGCATCTTGTTCTGTGGAAGAGAAGAGATCAGGGAGAGGGTCACTCTCTTCTTCCTGTCCCTCATCTGTTGCCATGAGCAGGGTGAGATCAGCCATGTCATAGTAGGGTTTCAGGCGATTGACATGGAGCACCCTAAGGGGACTCCTGGCAGTGCCTAAGTCAACTAAGTAGGTGACTTCACCCTTTTTCTCAACAATTGTGTGGGGTCCACTCCATTTATCTTGGAGTGCTCTTGGTGCCACAGGCTCCAAGACCCACACTTTCTGTCCTGGTTGGTACTGAACCAAAACAGCCTTCTGGTCATGCCATTGCTTTTGGAGCTCTTGGCTGGCCTGAAGGTTTTTACTGGCCTTTTTCATGTACTCAGCCATACTTGATCTGAGGCCAAGTACATAGTCCACTATGTCTTGCTTTGGAGCTTTTAAAGGTTGTTCCCAACCCTCCTTGACAAGTGTTAGAGGACCTCTCACAGGGTGACCAAATAGGAGTTCAAAGGGGCTGAAGCCCACTCCTTTCTGGGGTACCTCCCTGTAAGCAAAAAGGAGGCATGGTAAAAGGATATCCCATCTCCTGAAGAGTTTTTCAGGGAATCCCATAATCATGCCTTTGAGAGTTTTGTTAAATCTATCCACCAGTCCATTTGTTTGTGGATGATAGGGTGTGGTGAACTTGTATGTCACCCCACACTCCTTCCACATGGCTTTTAAGTAAGCAGACATGAAATTGCTTCCCCTGTCTGATACCACCTCTTTTGGGAAGCCCACCCTGGAAAAGATTCCCAGGAGGGCCTTTGCCACTGCAGGAGCTGTAGTGGTCCTTAGAGGAATTGCTTCAGGATATCTGGTGGCATGGTCCACTACCACCAAGATAAACCTATTGCCTGAAGCAGTAGGAGGGTCAAGGGGGCCAACTATGTCAACCCCTACCCTTTCAAAGGGAACCCCAACCACAGGCAGTGGGATAAGGGGTGCCTTTGGAGTGCCACCTGTCTTGCCACTGGCTTGACAGGTTTCACAGGACTTACAAAATTCCTTTGTGTCCTCTGACATTCTAGGCCAATGAAACAAGGGAACAAGCCTGTCCCAAGTTTTCATTTGCCCCAAATGTCCAGCTAGGGGAATGTCGTGGGCTAGAGTTAGGAGGAACTTTCTGTACTCCTGAGGAATCACCAATCTCCTGGCAGCTCCAGGTTTTGGATCCCTTGCTTCAGTGTACAAGAGGTTGTCCTCCCAGTAAACTCTGTGAGAGTCACTGACATCCCCATTAGCTTGTTTTGCCTTAGACCCTCTAGTGTGGGACAGGTTTGATGTGCCACACTCAGTTCCTCCCTGGCAGGCCCCCCTTCACCCAAATGCTCAGCAGTGTCTGCTTCCAGCTCCTCTGGTGTAGGTTCTGCACAGGGTGGAAATTCTTCATCCTCAGAAGAAGAATCCACTGTAGAGGGAGGGATAGTAGGTAGTGCTTTACTTCTACTAGCCCTAGCTTTAGGGAGCACTTGGTCCATTCTTCCAGGATCCAAGTCACCCTGTCCTTTTTGCTTTTTGGCCCGAGCCCTTGTCAAAGCAAAAATATGCCCTGGAATGCCCAGCATTGCTGCATGGGCCTCCAACTCCACATCTGACCAAGCTGATGTCTCTAAATCATTTCCAAGCAGACAGTCTACAGGTAAATCTGAGGCAAACACAACTTTCTTTGGACCAGTAACCCCCCCCCCAGTTGAGATTTACAACAGCCATGGGGTGGCTAAGTGTGTTGTTGTGAGCATCGGTTACTTGGTACTGGTGACCAAGTAGGTGTTGTTCAGGGTGGACCAGTTTCTCTATTACCATTGCAACACTGGTACCTGTGTCCCTGTAGGTCTGAACCTCAACACCATTTATTAGGGGTAGTTGCTTGTACTTATCCATGTTAAGGGGACAAGCAACTAAGGTGGCTAAATCAATAGCCCCCTCAGAGACTAACACAGCTTCTGTGGTCTCCCTAACAAGACCAACCCCAACTAAGTTACCAAAAGTGAGCCCAACTACTCCCTTGGATTGGCTATTAGTAGGTTTGCTCCCACCACCACTGCTATTAGTAGGGACACTAGGTGTAGCAGTAGGGGTTGTAGTGGTAGGAGGCTTGGTGCTTTTCTTTGGACAACTGGGATCTGTTGTCCAATGGCCTTTTATTTTACATAAATAGCACCATGGTTTCTTTTCTTTGTTTTGATTTGAAGAGGATTTGGACCCACCACCCCCACCAGAGTGTTTTTGTGGGCCTGATGAAGACTCATTTTTAGATTTGTCCCCACCCTTGTCAGAAGACTTACCATCCTTCTTCTTATTGCCATCTTTGTCACCCCCTGTATGAACTTTTCTGTTCACCCTTGTTCTGACCCATTTGTCTGCCTTCTTTCCCAATTCTTGGGGAGAGGTCAGATCAGAGTCCACCAGGTACTGGTGCAACAAATCAGACACACAGTTATTAAGTATATGCTCTCTCAGGATCAAGTTATACAGGCTTTCATAATCAGTAACTTTACTGCCATGTAACCACCCCTCCAAGGCCTTCACTGAATGGTCAACAAAATCAACCCAGTCTTGTGAAGACTCCTTTTTGGTCTTTCTGAACTTCGTCCTGTACTGTTCAGTGGTTAAGCCATAACCATCCAGGAGTGCATTCTTAAGAACTGCAAAATTATTGGCATCACTTTCTTTCACAGTAAGGAGCCTATCCCTACCCTTTCCACTAAATGATAGCCATAGGATAGCAGCCCACTGCCTTTGAGGGACATCCTGTACAACACAGGCCCTCTCAAGTGCAGCAAACCACTTGTTAATGTCATCCCCCTCCTTATAAGGGGGAACTATCTTGTGCAGATTCCTAGAATCATGCTCTTTTGCAAGATGACTATTGGGAATACTGCTGCTGCCACCATGGGTTTCTAAACCCAATTTCTGTCTTTCCCTTTCCACCTCTAAGGACTGCCTATCCAAATCCAGCTGTTGCTTCTTGAGCTTCAGTCTGGTTTGTTCCACTCTCAATCTATTGAGCTCCCTTTCTAACACTCTGTCATCAGGGTGGGTGGGTGAGGCATGTCTAGAGACAGAAGTATGCTGAGATAGAACAGAAGGAGACCTGGCCCTAACAGAAGGCACCCTAACAGCTTGGCTAACAGAAACAGCACTTCTACTATGATGAGAAGGGATACTCTTACTGTGATGTGAGACCACACTATCTGTATGATGTGACTCAACATCAGTACCAACTATGCTAGGTTGTCTGCTAGGGGGCAGGCTTGGAAGTTTCCCTCCCACCTCTTTTGCTAGGGGTGCCCCAGAATCAGAGTGGGAACCATCAGCTAACTTTTCAACAGTTGTGCCAGCTCTGGCCTTATCCTGTTCAACAAGCATATTTACCAACAGTTCTCTAGAAGGATTCTTCCTTACACTTAAACCTCTATCTATGCAGAGACTCCTTGCTTCTTTCCAGCTAAGGTTATCATAAGCAAGTTTGGACAGATCAACAGTTTGGCCTGTGCCAGACATTTTAGACAGTGTTTAAGTGATAGAAAAAGTGAGAAAAAAGTTTTTCAGAACTTTTAGAAAGACAGAAAAAAAAAACTTTTAAAACTTTTTAAGAACTTTTTAGAAAGTTAGAGGTACTTTATAGCACTTTAGAAAAGAAGTGAGAAAAGAAATGCAAAACTTTTTGGTTAGGTGTACATACACTGAACTTGTTTTGTATATTTTTCTCTTATGAAAAGTACAATGACAAAAGTGGTAAGTAGTTACAGAGCACTTATCCCACCACTGCACAACTAATGTAGGAGGCTGGACTGGCTTGTAGTGAGTACCAAGGGGTACTTACACCTTGCACCAGGCCCAGTTATCCCTTATTAGTGTATAGGGTGTCTAGCAGCTTAGGCTGATAGATAAGGGTAGCTTAGCAGAGCAGCTTAGGCTGAACTAGGAGACGAGTGAAGCTCCTACAGTACCACTACTGTCATATGCACAATATCATGAGAAAACACAATACACAGATATACTAAAAATAAAGGTATTTTATTTTTATGACAATATGCCAAAAGTATCTCAGTGAGTACCCTCAGTATGAGGATAGCAAATATACACAAGATATATGTACACAATACCAAAATATGCAGTAATAGTATTAGAAAACAGTGCAAACAATGTATAGTTACAATAGGATGCAATGGGGACACATAGGGATAGGGGCAACACAAACCATATACTCCAAAAGTGGAATGCGAACCACGAATGGACCCCAAACCTATGTGACCTTGTAGAGGGTCGCTGGGACTGTAAGAAAACAGTTAGGGTTAGAAAAATAGCCCACCCCAAGACCCTGAAAAGTGAATGCAAAGTGCACTAAAGTTCCCCAAAGGACATAGAAGTCGTGATAGGGGAATTCTGCAGGAAAGACACAAACCAGCAATGCAACAACAATGGATTTCCAGTCGAGGGTACCTGTGGAACAAGGGGACCAAGTCCAAAATTCACAAGCAAGTCGGAGATGGGCAGGTGCCCAGGAAATGCCAGCTGTGGATGCAAAGAAGCTGCTACTGGACAGTAGAAGCTGAAGGTTCTGCAGGAACGACAAGGGCTAGGAACTTCCCCTTTGGAGGACGGATCCCTCACGCCGTGGAGAGTCGTGCAGAAGTGTTTTCCTGAAGAAAGATTGCAAACAAGCCTTGCTAGCTGCAAGTCGTGCGGTTAGAGTTTTTGGATGCTGCTGTAGCCCAGGAGGGACCAGGATGTCGCCAATTGTGTCTGGGGACAGAGGGGGCGTCGAGCACGACAAAGAGCCCTCTCAGAAGCAGGCAGCACCTGCAGAAGTGCCAGAATAGGCACTACGAAGTGGAGTGAAACAGTGCTCACCCGAAGTTGCACAAAGGAGTCCCACGCCGCCGGAGGACAACTTAGGAGGTCGTGCAATGCAGGTTACAGTGCCGTGGACCCAGGCTGGACTGTACACAAAGGATTTCCGCCGGAAGTTCACGGAGGCCGGAGTAGCTGCAAAAGTCACGGTTCCTAGCAATGCAGTCTGGCGTGGGGAGGCAAGGACTTACCTCCACCAAACTTGGACTGAAGAGTCACTGGACTGTGGGAGTCACTTGGACAGAGTTGCTGGAGTCAAGGGACCTCTCTCGTCGTGCTGAGAGGAGACCCAGGGTTCCAGTGATGCAGTTCTTTGGTGCCTGAGGTTGCAGGGGGACGATTCCGTCGACCCACTGGAGATTTCTTCGGAGCTTCTAGTGCAGAGAGGAGGCAGACTACCCCCACAGCATGCACCACCAGGAAAGCAGTCGAGAAGGCGGCAGGATCAGCGTTACAGAGTTGCAGTAGTCGTCTTTGCTACTTTGTTGCAGTTTTGCAGGCTTCCAGCGCGGTCAGCAGTCGATTCCTTGGCAGAAGGTGAAGAGAGAGATGCAGAGGAACTCGGATGAGCTCTTGCATTCGTTATCTAAGGAATTCCCCAAAGCAGAGACCCTAAATAGCCAGAAAAGAGGGTTTGGCTACTTAGGAGAGAGGATAGGCTAGCAACACCTGAAGGAGCCTATCAGAAGGAGTCTCTGGCGTCACCTGCTGGCCCTGGCCACTCAGAGCAGTCCAGTGTGCCAGCAGCACCTCTGTTTACAAGATGGCAGAGGTCTGGAGCACACTGGAGGAGCTCTGGGCACCTCCCAGGGGAGGTGCAGGTCAGGGGAGTGGTCCCTCCCCTTTCCTTTGTCCAGTTTCGTGCCAGAGCAGGGCTGAGGGGTCCCTGGACCGGTGTAGACTGGCTTATGCAGAAATGGGCACCATCTGTGCCCATGAAAGCATTTCCAGAGGCTGGGGGAGGCTACTCCTCCCCAGCCCTAACACCATTTTCCAAAGGGAGAGGGTGTAACACCCTCTCTCTGAGGAAGTCCTTTGTTCTGCCTTCCTGGGCCAAGCCTGGCTGGACCCCAGGAGGGCAGAAACCTGTCTGAGGGGTTGGCAGCAGCTGCAGTGAAACCCCGGGAAAGGCAGTTTGGCAGTACCCAGGTCTGAGCTACAGACCTGTGGGATCATGGGATTGTGCCAACTATGCCAGGATGGCATAAAGAGGGCAATTCCATGATCATAGACATGTTACATGGCCATATTCGGAGTTGCCATTGTGAAGCTACATATAGGTAGTGACCTATATGTAGTGCACGCGTGTAATGGTGTCCCCGCACTCACAAAGTCCGGGGAATTGGCCCTGAACGATATGGGGGCACCTTGGCTAGTGCCAGGGTGCCCACACACTAAGTAACTTAGCACCCAACCTTTACCAGGTAAAGGTTAGACATATAGGTGACTTATAAGTTACTTAAGTGCCGTGTAAAATGGCTGTGAAATAACGTGGACGTTATTTCACTCAGGCTGCAGTGGCAGGCCTGTGTAAGAATTGTCAGAGCTCCCTATGGGTGGCAAAAGAAATGCTGCAGCCCATAGGGATCTCCTGGAACCCCAATACCCTGGGTAACTCAGTACCATATACTAGGGAATTATAAGGGTGTTCCAGTATGCCAATGTAAATTGGTAAAATTGGTCACTAGCCTGTTAGTGACAATTTGAAAGAAATGAGAGAGCATAACCACTGAGGTTCTGATTAGCAGAGCCTCAGTGAGACAGTTAGTCATAACACAGGTAACACATACAGGCACACTTATGAGCACTGGGGCCCTGGCTGGCAGGGTCCCAGTGACACATACACCTAAAACAACATATATACAGTGAAAAATAGGGGTAACATGCCAGGCAAGATGGTACTTTCCTACACAACTCCCCCCCCCCCCAAATGAAGGACAATAAGACTAGTCATTACCTGATGGGTCTTCATTGTCTAAGTGGAAATTGTAGGAGGCTGGACTGGCTTGTAGTGAGTACCAAGGGGTACTTGCACCAGGCCCAGTTATCCCTTATTAGTGTATAGGGTGTCTAGCAGCTTAGGCTGATAGATAATGGTAGCTTAGCAGAGCAGCTTAGGCTGAACTAGGAGACGTGTGAAGCTACTACAGTACCACCTAGTGTCATATGCACAATATCATAAGAAAACACAATACACAGTTATACTAAAAATAAAGGTACTTTATTTTTATGACAATATGCCAAAATATCTTAGAGTGTACCCTCAGTGAGAGGATAGGAAATATACACAAGATATATATACACAATAGCAAAAATATGCAGTATAGTCTTAGAAAACAGTGCAAACAATGTATAGTTACAATAGGATGCAATGGGGAAACATAGGGATAGGGGCAACACAAACCATATACTCCAAAAGTGGAATGCGAACCACGAATGGACCCCAAACCTATGTGACCTTGTAGAGGGTCGCTGGGACTATTAGAAAATAGTGAGAGTTAGAAAAATAACCCTCCCCAAGACCCTGAAAAGTGAGTGCAAAGTGCACTAAAGTTCCCTTAAGGACAAAGAAGTCGTGTTAGAGGAATAATGCAGGAAAGACACAAACCAACAATGCAACAACTGTGGATTTCCAATCTAGGGTACCTGTGGAACAAGGGGACCAAGTCCAAAAGTCACAAGCAAGTCGGAGATGGGCAAATGCCCAGGAAATGCCAGCTGCGGGTGCAAAGAAGCTTCTACTGGACAGAAGAAGCTGTAGTTTCTGCAGGAACAAAAAGGGCTAGAGACTTCCCCTTTGGTGGACGAATCCCTCTCGCTGTGGAGAGTCGTGCAGAAGTGTTTTCCCGCCAAAAGAACGCCAACTAGCCTTGCTAGATGCAAATCGCGCAGTTAGCGTTTTTGGACGCTGCTGTGGCCCTAGAGGGACCAGGAGGTCGCAAATTGGACCAGGAGAGAGAGGGGACGTCGAGCAAGACAAGGAGCCCTCTCAGCAGCAGGTAGCACCCAGAGAAGTGCCAGAAACAGGCACTACGAGGATGCATGAAATGGTGCTCACCCGAAGTCGCACAAAGGAGTCCCACGTCGCCGGAGACCAACTTAGAAAGTCGTGCAATGCAGGTTAGAGTGCCGTGGACCCAGGCTTGGCTGTGCACAAAGGATTTCCGCCGGAAGTGCACAGGGGCCGGAGTAGCTGCAAAAGTCGCGGTTCCAAGCAATGCAGCCCAGCGAGGTGAGGCAAGGACTTACCTCCACCAAACTTGGACTGAAGAGTCACTGGACTGTGGGGGTCACTTGGACAGAGTTGCTGGATTCGAGGGACCTCGCTCGTCGTGCTGAGAGGAGACCCAAGGGACCGGTAATGCAGCTTTTTGGTGCCTGCGGTTGCAGGGGGAAGATTCCGTCGACCCACGGGAGATTTCTTCGGAGCTTCTGGTGCAGAGAGGAGGCAGACTACCCCCACAGCATGCACAAGCAGGAAAACAGTCGAGAAGGTGGCAGGATCAGCGTTACAGAGTTGCAGTAGTCGTCTTTGCTACTATGTTGCAGTTTTGCAAGCTTCCAGCGCGGTCAGCAGTCGATTCCTTATCAGAAGGTGAAGAGAGAGATGCAGAGGAACTCGGCTGAGCTCATGCATTCGTTATCTAAAGTTTCCCCAGAGACAGAGACCCTAAATAGCCAGAAAAGAGGGTTTGGCTACTTAGGAGAGAGGATAGGCTACTAACACCTGAAGGAGCCTATCAGAAGGAGTCTCTGACGTCACCTGGTGGCACTGGCCACTCAGAGCAGTCCAGTGTGCCAGCAGCACCTCTGTTTCCAAGATGGCAGAGGTCTGGAGCACACTGGAGGAGCTCTGGACACCTCCCAGGGAAGGTGCAGGTCAGGGGAGTGGTCACTCCCCTTTCCTTTGTCCAGTTTCGCGCCAGAGCAGGGCTAAGGGGTCCCCTGAACCGGTGTAGACTGGCTTATGCAGAATTGGGCACCTCTGTGCCCAACAAAGCATTTCCAGAGGCTGGGGGAGGCTACTCCTCCCCTGCCTTCACACCATTTTCCAAAGGGAGAGGGTGTCACACCCTCTCTCAGAGGAAGTTCTTTGTTCTGCCATCCTGGGCCAGGCCTGGCTGGACCCCAGGAGGGCAGATGCCTGTCTGAGGGGTTGGCAGCAGCAGCAGCTGCAGTGAAACCCCAGGAAGGGCAGTTTGGCAGTACCAGGGTCTGTGCTACAGACCACTGGGATCATGGGATTGTGCCAACTATGCCAGGATGGTATAGAGGGGGCAATTCCATGATCATAGACATGTTACATGGCCATATTCGGAGTTACCATTGTGAAGCTACATATAGGTAGTGACCTATATGTAGTGCACGCGTGTAATGGCGTCCCCGCACTCACAAAGTTCAGGGAATTGGCTCTGAACAATGTGGGGGCACCTTGGCTAGTGCCAGGGTGCCCTCACACTAAGTAACTTTGCACCTAACCTTTACCAGGTAAAGGTTAGACATATAGGTGACTTATAAGTTACTTAAGTGCAGTGTAAAATGGCTGTGAAATAACGTGGACGTTATTTCACTCAGGCTGCAGTGGCAGGCCTGTGTAAGAATTGTCAGAGCTCCCTATGGGTGGCAAAAGAAATGCTGCAGCCCATAGGGATCTCCTGGAACCCCAATACCCTGGGTACCTCAGTACCATATACTAGGGAATTATAAGGGTGTTCCAGTAAGCCAATGTAAATTGGTAAAAATGGTCACTAGCCTGTTAGTGACAATTTGGAAAGAAATGAGAGAGCATAACCACTGAGGTTCTGATTAGCAGAGCCTCAGTGAGACAGTTAGTCACTACACAGGTAACACATTCAGGCACACTTATGAGCACTGGGGCCCTGGGTTACCAGGGTCCCAGTGACACATACAACTAAAACAACATATATACAGTGAAAAATGGGGGTAACATGCCAGGCAAGATGGTACTTTCCTACACAACCCCCCCCCCCAAACGAAGGACAATAAGACTAGCCATGACCTGATGAGTCTTCATTGTCTAAGTGGAAATATCTGGAGAGTCCATCTGCATTGGAGTGGCTACTCCCAGGTCTATGTTCCACTGTATAGTCCATTCCCTGTAGGGATATGGACCACCTCAACAATTTAGGATTTTCACCTTTCATTTGTTTTAGCCAAAGTAGAGGTTTGTAGTCTGTCTGAACAATGAAGTGAGTGCCAAACAGGTATGGCCTCAACTTCTTCAGTGCCCAGACCACAGCAAAGGCCTCCCTCTCAATGGCAGACCAACGCTTTTCTCTAGGGGTCAACCTCCTACTAATAAAAGCAACAGGTTGATCCTGGCCCTCAGAATTAAGTTGTGATAGGACTGCCCCTACTCCTAATTCAGATGCATCAGTTTGGACATAGAATTTTTTAGAGTAACAAGGGCTTTTCAGGACAGGTGCAGAGCACATGGCCTGCTTCAGCTCCTCAAAAGCTTTTTGACAGTTTGCTGTCCATAATACCTTTTTAGGCATTTTCTTGGATGTGAGGTCATTAAGAGGGGCTGCAATGGAGCCATAGTTCTTAATGAACCTCCTGTAATACCCAGTGAGGCCTAGGAAGGCTCTCACCTGAGTCTGAGTAGTAGGGGGAACCCAATCAATAATTGTTTGGATTTTCCCCTGAAGTGGTGCAATCTGTTCCCCACCAACAAGGTGTCCCAGATAAACCACCTTACCCTGCCCTATCTGGCACTTTGAAGCCTTGATAGTGAGGCCTGCCTTTTGCAGGGCCTCCAAAACTTTCCATAGGTGGACCAGGTGATCATCCCAGCTGGAGCTAAAGACAGCTATATCGTCCAAATATGCTGTACTGAAAGCTTCCAGCCCTTGCAGGACTGTGTTCACCAACTTCTGAAAAGTGGCAGGTGCATTTTTCAATCCAAAAGGCATTACTGTGAATTGGTAATGGCCTCCAATGGTTGAAAATGCAGTTTTTGCTTTTGCATCTTCTGATAATTTGATCTGCCAATACCCTGCAGTCAAGTCAAAAGTGCTTAGATACTTGGCAGATGCCAGTGTATCTATGAGCTCATCTGCCCTGGGTATAGGGTGAGCATCAGTTTTGGTTACTTGGTTGAGACCTCTATAGTCTACACAAAACCGCATTTCCTTCTTTCCATCTTTGGAATGAGGTTTTGGTACAAGTACCACAGGAGAGGCCCATGGACTTTCAGAGTGCTCAACCACTCCCAGTTCTAACATTTTCTGCACTTCTTGTTTTATGCAGTCTCTGACATGGTCAGGCTGCCTATCGATCTTACTTTTGACAGGCAAGCTGTCTCCAGTATCTATAGTGTGCTCACACCAAGAAGTGGTGCCTGGCACAGTAGAGAAGAGTTCAGAAAACTGACCCAGGAGATTTATGCAGTGGTCGTTCTGCTCAGCAGTAAGACAATCTGCCAGTACAACCCCTTCCACTAGAGCATCTTGTTCTGTGGAAGAGAAGAGATCAGGGAGAGGGTCACTCTCTTCTTCCTGTCCCTCATCTGTTGCCATGAGCAGGGTGAGATCAGCCATGTCATAGTAGGGTTTCAGGCGATTGACATGGAGCACCCTAAGGGGACTCCTGGCAGTGCCTAAGTCAACTAAGTAGGTGACTTCACCCTTTTTCTCAACAATTGTGTGGGGTCCACTCCATTTATCTTGGAGTGCTCTTGGTGCCACAGGCTCCAAGACCCACACTGAGGCCAAGTACATAATCCACAATATCCTGCTTATGAGCTTTTAAAGGTTGTTCCCAACCCTCCTTTACAAGTGTGAGTGGACCCCTAACAGGGTGTCCAAAAAGAAGTTCAAAGGGGCTGAAGCCCACTCCTTTCTGGGGTACCTCCCTGTAAGCAAAAAGGAGGCATGGTAAAAGGATATCCCATCTCCTGCAGAGTTTTTCAGGGAGTCCCATAATCATGCCTTTGAGAGTTTTGTTAAATCTCTCCACCAGTCCATTTGTTTGTGGATGATAGGGTGTGGTGAACTTGTATGTTACCCCACACTCCTTCCACATGGCCTTTAAGTAAGCAGACATGAAATTGCTTCCCCTGTCTGATACCACCTCTTTTGGGAAGCCCACCCTGGAAAAGATTCCCAGGAGGGCCTTTGCCACTGCAGGAGCTGTAGTGGTCCTTAGAGGAATTGCTTCAGGATATCTGGTGGCATGGTCCACTACCACCAAGATAAACCTATTGCCTGAAGCAGTAGGAGGGTCAAGGGGGCCAACTATGTCAACCCCTACCCTTTCAAAGGGAACCCCAACCACAGGCAGTGGGATAAGGGGTGCCTTTGGAGTGCCACCTGTCTTGCCACTGGCTTGACAGGTTTCACAGGACTTACAAAATTCCTTTGTGTCCTCTGACATTCTAGGCCAATGAAACAACGGAACAAGCCTGTCCCAAGTTTTCATTTGCCCCAAATGTCCAGCTAGGGGAATGTCGTGGGCTAGAGTTAGGAGGAACTTTCTGTACTCCTGAGGAATCACCAATCTCCTGGCAGCTCCAGGTTTTGGATCCCTTGCTTCAGTGTACAAGAGGTTGTCCTCCCAGTAAACTCTGTGAGAGTCACTGACATCCCCATTAGCTTGTTTGACAGCTTGCTGCCTTAGACCCTCTAGTGTGGGACAGGTTTGCTGTGCCACACTCAGTTCCTCCCTGGCAGGCCCCCCTTCACCCAAAAGCTCAGCAGTGTCTGCTTCCAGCTCCTCTGGTGTAGGTTCTGCACAGGGTGGAAATTCTTCATCCTCAGAAGAAGAATCCACTGTAGAGGGAGGGATAGTAGGTAGTGCTTTACTTCTACTAGCCCTAGCTTTAGGGAGCACTTGGTCCATTCTTCCAGGATCCAAGTCACCCTGTCCTTTTTGCTTTTTGGCCCGAGCCCTTGTCAAAGCATAAATATGCCCTGGAATGCCCAGCATTGCTGCATGGGCCTCCAACTCCACATCTGACCAAGCTGATGTCTCTAAATCATTTCCAAGTAGACAGTCTACAGGTAAATCTGAGGCAACCACAACTTTCTTTGGACCAGTAACCCCCCCCCCAGTTGAGATTTACAACAGCCATGGGGTGGCTAAGTGTGTTGTTGTGAGCATCGGTTACTTGGTACTGGTGACCAAGTAGGTGTTGTTCAGGGTGGACCAGTTTCTCTATTACCATTGCAACACTGGTACCTGTGTCCCTGTAGGTCTGAACCTCAACACCATTTATTAGGGGTAGTTGCTTGTACTTATCCATGTTAAGGGGACAAGCAACCAAGGTGGCTAAATCAATAGCCCCCTCAGAGACTAACACAGCCTCTGTGGTCTCCCTAACAAGACCAACCCCAACTAAGTTACCAAAAGTGAGCCCAACTACTCCCTTGGATTGGCTATTAGTAGGTTTGCTCCCACCACCACTGCTATTAGTAGGGACACTAGGTGTAGCAGTAGGGGTTGTAGTGGTAGGAGGCTTGGTGCTTTTCTTTGGACAACTGGGATCTGTTGTCCAATGGCCTTTTATTTTACATAAATAGCACCATGGTGTATTTTCTTTGTTTTGATTTGAAGAGGATTTGGACCCACCACCCCCACCAGAGTGTTTTTGTGGGCCTGATGAAGACTCATTTTTAGATTTGTCCCCACCCTTGTCAGAAGACTTACCATCCTTCTTCTTATTGCCATCTTTGTCACCCCCTGTATGAACTTTTCTGTTCACCCTTGTTCTGACCCATTTGTCTGCCTTCTTTCCCAATTCTTGGGGAGAGGTCAGATCAGAGTCCACCAGGTACTGGTGCAACAAATCAGACACACAGTTATTAAGTATATGCTCTCTCAGGATCATGTTATACAGGCTTTCATAATCAGTAACTTTACTGCCATGTAACCACCCCTCCAAGGCCTTCACTGAATGGTCAACAAAATCAACCCAGTCTTGTGAAGACTCCTTTTTGGTCTCTCTGAACTTCATCCTGTACTGTTCAGTGGTTAAGCCATAACCATCCAGGAGTGCATTCTTAAGAACTGCAAAATTATTGGCATCACTTTCTTTCACAGTAAGGAGCCTATCCCTACCATTTCCACTAAATGATAGCCATAGGATAGCAGCCCACTGCCTTTGAGGGACATCCTGTACAACACAGGCCCTCTCAAGTGCAGCAAACCACTTGTTAATGTCATCCCCCTCCTTATAAGGGGGAACTATCTTGTGCAGATTCCTAGAATCATGCTCTTTTGCAAGATGACTATTTGGAATACTGCTGCTGCCACCATGGGTTTCTAAACCCAATTTCTGTCTTTCCCTTTCCACCTCTAAGGACTGCCTATCCAAATCCAGCTGTTGCTTCTTGAGCTTCAGTCTGGTTTGTTCCACTCTCAATCTATTGAGCTCCCTTTCTAACACTCTGTCATCAGGGTGGGTGGGTGAGGCATGTCTAGAGACAGAAGTATGCTGAGATAGAACAGAAGGAGACCTGGCCCTAACAGAAGGCACCCTAACAGCTTGGCTAACAGAAACAGCACTTCTACTATGATGAGAAGGGATACTCTTACTGTGATGTGAGACCATACTATCTGTATGATGTGACTCAACATCAGTACCAACTATGCTAGGTTGTCTGCTAGGGGGCAGGCTTGGAAGTTTCCCTCCCACCTCTTTTGCTAGGGGTGCCCCAGAATCAGAGTGGGAACCATCAGCTAACTTTTCAACAGTTGTGCCAGCTCTGGCCTTATCCTGTTCAACAAGCATATTTACCAACAGTTCTCTAGAAGGATTCTTCCTTACACTTAAACCTCTATCTATGCAGAGACTCCTTGCTTCTTTCCAGCTAAGGTTATCATAAGCAAGTTTGGACAGATCAACAGTTTGGCCTGTGCCAGACATTTTAGACAGTGTTTAAGTGATAGAAAAAGTGAGAAAAAAGTTTTTCAGAACTTTTAGAAAGACAGAAAAAAAATACTTTTTACACTTTTTAAGAACTTTTTAGAAAGTTAGAGGTACTTTATAGCACTTTAGAAAAGAAGTGAGAAAATAAATGCAAAACTTTTTGGTTAGGTGTACATACACTGAACTTGTTTTGTATATTTTTCTCTTATGAAAAGTACAATGACAAAAGTGGTAAGTAGTTACAGAGCACTTATCCCACCACTGCACAACCAATGTAGGAGGCTGGACTGGCTTGTAGTGAGTACCAAGGGGTACTTACACCTTGCACCAGGCCCAGTTATCCCTTATTAGTGTATAGGGTGTCTAGCAGCTTAGGCTGATAGATAAGGGTAGCTTAGCAGAGCAGCTTAGGCTGAACTAGGAGACGAGTGAAGCTCCTACAGTACCACTACTGTCATATGCACAATATCATGAGAAAACACAATACACAGATATACTAAAAATAAAGGTACTTTATTTTTATGACAATATGCCAAAAGTATCTCAGTGAGTACCCTCAGTATGAGGATAGCAAATATACACAAGATATATGTACACAATACCAAAATATGCAGTAATAGTATTAGAAAACAGTGCAAACAATGTATAGTTACAATAGGATGCAATGGGGACACATAGGGATAGGGGCAACACAAACCATATACTCCAAAAGTGGAATGCGAACCACGAATGGACCCCAAACCTATGTGACCTTGTAGAGGGTCGCTGGGACTGTAAGAAAACAGTTAGGGTTAGAAAAATAGCCCACCCCAAGACCCTGAAAAGTGAGTGCAAAGTGCACTAAAGTTCCCCAAAGGACATAGAAGTCGTGATAGGGGAATTCTGCAGGAAAGACACAAACCAGCAATGCAACAACGATGGATTTCCAGTCGAGGGTACCTGTGGAACAAGGGGACCAAGTCCAAAAGTCACAAGCAAGTCGGAGATGGGCAGGTTTCCCAGGAAATGCCAGCTGTGGATGCAAAGAAGCTGCTACTGGACAGTAGAAGCTGAAGGTTCTGCAGGAACGACAAGGGCTAGGAACTTCCCCTTTGGAGGACGGATCCCTCACGCCGTGGAGAGTCGTGCAGAAGTGTTTTCCTGAAGAAAGATTGCAAACAAGCCTTGCTAGCTGCAAGTCATGCGGTTAAAGTTTTTGGATGCTGCTGTAGCCCAGGAGGGACCAGGATGTCGCCAATTGCGTCTGGAGACAGAGGGGGCGTCGTGCAAGACAAAGAGCCCTCTCAGAAGCAGGCAGCACCCGCAGAAGTGCCGGAATAGGCACTACGAAGTGGAGTGAAACGGTGCTCACCCGAAGTTGCACAAAGGAGTCCCACGCCGCCGGAGGACAACTTAGGAGGTCGTGCAATGCAGGTTACAGTGCCGTGGACCCAGGCTGGACTGTATACAAAGGATTTCCGCCGGAAGTTCACGGAGGCCGGAGAAGCTGCAAAAGTCGCGGTTCCCAGCAATGCAGTCTGGCGTGGGGAGGCAAGGACTTACCTCCACCAAACTTGGACTGAAGAGTCACTGGACTGTGGGAGTCACTTGGACAGAGTTGCTGGAGTCAAGGGACCTCTCTCGTCGTTCTGAGAGGAGACCCAGGGTTCCAGTGATGCAGTTCTTTGGTGCCTGCGGTTGCAGGGGGACGATTCCGTCGACCCACGGGAGATTTCTTCAGAGCTTCTAGTGCAGAGAGGAGGCAGACTACCCCCACAGCATGCACCACCAGGAAAGCAGTCGAGAAGGCGGCAGGATCAGCGTTACAGAGTTGCAGTAGTCGTCTTTGCTACTTTTTGCAGTTTTGCAGGCTTCCAGCGCAGTCAGCAGTCGATTCCTTGGCAGAAGGTGAAGAGAGAGATGCAGAGGAACTCGGATGAGCTCTTGCATTCGTTATCTAAGGAATTCCCCAAAGCAGAGACCCTAAATAGCCAGAAAAGAGGGTTTGGCTACTTAGGAGAGAGGATAGGCTAGCAACACCTGAAGGAGCCTATCAAAGGAGTCTCTGGCGTCACCTGCTGGCCCTGGCCACTCAGAGCAGTCCAGTGTGCCAGCAGCACCTCTGTTTACAAGATGGCAGAGGTCTGGAGCACACTGGAGGAGCTCTGGGCACCTCCCAGGGGAGGTGCAGGTCAGGGGAGTGGTCCCTCCCCTTTCCTTTGTCCAGTTTCGCGCCAGAGCAGGGCTGAGGGGTCCCTGAACCGGTGTAGACTGGCTTATGCAGAAATGGGCACCATCTGTGCCCATGAAAGCATTTCCAGAGGCTGGGGGAGGCTACTCCTCCCCAGCCCTAACACCATTTTCCAAAGGGAGAGGGTGTAACACCCTCTCTCCGAGAAAGTCCTTTGTTCTGCCTTCCTGGGCCAAGCCTGGCTGGACCCCAGGAGGGCAGAAACCTGTCTGAGGGGTTGGCAGCAGCTGCAGTGAAACCCCGGGAAAGGCAGTTTGGCAGTACCAGGTCTGAGCTAAAGACCTGTGGGATCATGGGATTGTGCCAACTATGCCAGGATGGCATAGAAGGGGCAATTCCATGATCATAGACATGTTACATGGCCATATTCGGAGTTGCCATTGTGAAGCTACATATAGGTAGTGACCTATATGTAGTGCACGCGTGTAATGGTGTCCCCGCACTCACAAAGTCCGGGGAATTGGCCCTGAACAATGTGGGGGCACCTTGGCTAGTGCCAGGGTGCCCACACACTAAGTAACTTAGCACCCAACCTTTACCAGGTAAAGGTTAGACATATAGGTGACTTATAAGTTACTTAAGTGCAGTGTAAAATGGCTGTGAAATAACGTGGACGTTATTTCACTCAGGCTGCAGTGGCAGGCCTGTGTAAGAATTGTCAGAGCTCCCTATGGGTGGCAAAAGAAATGCTGCAGCCCATAGGGATCTCCTGGAACCCCAATACCCTGGGTAACTCAGTACCATATACTAGGGAATTATAAGGGTGTTCCAGTATGCCAATGTAAATTGGTAAAATTGGTCACTAGCCTGTTAGTGACAATTTGAAAGAAATGAGAGAGCATAACCACTGAGGTTCTGATTAGCAGAGCCTCAGTGAGACAGTTAGTCATAACACAGGTAACACATACAGGCACACTTATGAGCACTGGGGCCCTGGCTGGCAGGGTCCCAGTGACACATACAACTAAAACAACATATATACAGTGAAAAATGGGGGTAACATGCCAGGCAAGATGGTACTTTCCTACACAACCCCCCCCCAAATGAAGGACAATAAGACTAGTCATTACCTGATGGGTCTTCATTGTCTAAGTGGAAATATCTGGAGAGCCCATCTGCATTAGAGTGGCTACTCCCAGGTCTATGTTCCACTGTATAGTCCATTCCCTGTAGGGATATGGACCACCTCAACAATTTTGGATTTTCACCTTTCATTTGTTTTAGCCAAAGTAGAGGTTTGTGGTCTGTCTGAACAATGAAGTGAGTGCGAAACAGGTATGGCCTCAACTTCTTCAGTGCCCAGACCACAGCAAAGGCCTCCCTCTCTATGGCAGACCAACGCTTTTCTCTAGGGGTCAACCTCCTACTAATAAAAGCAACAGGTTGATCCTGACCCTCAGAATAAAGTTGTGATAGGACTGCCCCTACTCCTAATTCAGATGCATCAGTTTAGACATAGAATTTTTTAGAGTAACAAGGGCTTTTCAGGACAGGTGCAGAGCACATGGCCTGCTTCAGCTCCTCAAAAGCTTTCTGACAGTTTGCTGTCCATAATACCTTCTTAGGCATTTTCTTTGAAGTGAGGTCATTAAGAGGGGCTGCAATGGAGCCATAGTTCTTTATGAACCTCCTATAATACCCAGTGAGGCCTAAAAAGGCTCTCACCTGAGTCTGAGTAGTAGGGGGAACCCAATCTATAATAGTTTGGATTTTCCCCTGAAGTGGTGCAATCTGTTCCCCACCAACAAGGTGTCCCAGATAAACCACCTTTCCCTGCCCTATCTGGCACTTTGAAGCCTTGATAGTGAGGCCTGCCTGTTGCAGGGCCTCTAAAACTTTCCATAGGTGGACCAGGTGATCATCCCAGTTGGAGCTAAAGACAGCTATATCGTCCAAATATGCTGCACTAAAAGCTTCCAGCCCTTGCAGGACTGTATTCACCAACCTTTGAAAAGTGGCAGGTGCATTTTTCAATCCAAAAGGCATTACTGTGAATTGGTAATGGCCTCCAATGGTTGAAAATGCAGTTTTTGCTTTTGCATCTTCTGATAATTTGATCTGCCAATACCCTGCAGTCAAGTCAAAAGTACTTAGATACTTGGCAGATGCCAGTGTATCTATGAGCTCATCTGCCCTGGGTATAGGGTGAGCATCAGTTTTGTTACTTGGTTGAGACCTCTATAGTCTACACAAAACCGCATTTCCTTCTTTCCATCTTTGGAATGAGGTTTTGGTACAAGTACCACAGGAGAGGCCCATGGACTTTCAGAGTGCTCAACCACTCCCAGTTCTAACATTTTCTGCACTTCTTGTTTTATGCAGTCTCTGACATGGTCAGGCTGCCTATAGATCTTACTTTTGACAGGCAAGCTGTCTCCAGTATCTATAGTGTGCTCACACCAAGAAGTGGTGCCTGGCACAGTAGAGAAGAGTTCAGAAAACTGACCCAGGAGATTTATGCAGTGGTCTTTCTGCTCAGCAGTAAGACAATCTGCCAGTACAACCCCTTCCACTAGAGCATCTTGTTCTGTGGAAGAGAAGAGATCAGGGAGAGGGTCACTCTCTTCTTCCTGTCCCTCATCTGTTGCCATGAGCAGGGTGAGATCAGCCCTGTCATAGTAGGGTTTCAGGCAATTGACATGGAGCACCCTAAGGGGACTCCTGGCAGTGCCTAAGTCAACTAAGTAGGTGACTTCACCCTTTTTCTCAACAATTGTGTGGGGTCCACTCCATTTATCTTGGAGTGCTCTTGGTGCCACAGGCTCCAAGACCCACACTTTCTGTCCTGGTTGGTACTGAACCAAAACAGCCTTCTGGGCATGCCATTGCTTTTGGAGCTCTTGGCTGGCCTGAAGGTTTTTACTGGCCTTTTTCATGTACTCAGCCATCCTTGATCTGAGGCCAAGTACATAGTCCACTATGTCTTGCTTTGGAGCTTTTAAAGGTTGTTCCCAACCCTCCTTAACAAGTGTTAGAGGACCTCTCACAGGGTGACCAAATAGGAGTTCAAAGGGGCTGAAGCCCACTCCTTTCTGGGGTACCTCCCTGTAAGCAAAAAGGAGGCATGGTAAAAGGATATCCCATCTCCTGCAGAGTTTTTCAGGGAGTCCCATAATCATGCCTTTGAGAGTTTTGTTAAATCTCTCCACCAGTCCATTTGTTTGTGGATGATAGGGTGTGGTGAACTTGTATGTCACCCCACACTCCTTCCACATGGCCTTTAAGTAAGCAGACATGAAATTGCTTCCCCTGTCTGATACCACCTCTTTTGGGAAGTCCACCCTGGAAAAGATTCCCAGGAGGGCCTTTGCCACTGCAGGAGCTGTAGTGGTCCTTAGAGGAATTGCTTCAGGATATCTGGTGGCATGGTCCACTACCACTAAGATAAACCTATTGCCTGAAGCAGTAGGAGGGTCAAGGGGGCCAACTATGTCAACCCCTACCCTTTCAAAGGGAACCCCAACCACAGGCAGTGGGATAAGGGGTGCCTTTGGAGTGCCACCTGTCTTGCCACTGGCTTGACAGGTTTCACAGGACTTACAAAATTCCTTTGTGTCCTCTGACATTCTAGTCCAATGAAACAAGGGAACAAGCCTGTCCCAAGTTTTCATTTGCCCCAAATGTCCAGCTAGGGGAATGTCGTGGGCTAGAGTTAGGAGGAACTTTCTGTACTCCTGAGGAATCACCAATCTCCTGGCAGCTCCAGGTTTTGGATCCCTTGCTTCAGTGTACAAGAGGTTGTCCTCCCAGTAAACTCTGTGAGAGTCACTGACATCCCCATTAGCTTGTTTGACAGCTTGCTGCCTTAGACCCTCTAGTGTGGGACAGGTTTGCTGTGCCACACTCAGTTCCTCCCTGGCAGGCCCCCCTTCACCCAAAAGCTCAGCAGTGTCTGCTTCCAGCTCCTCTGGTGTAGGTTCTGCACAGGGTGGAAATTCTTCATCCTCAGAAGAAGAATCCACTGTAGAGGGAGGGATAGTAGGTAGTGCTTTACTTCTACTAGCCCTAGCTTTAGGGAGCACTTGGTCCATTCTTCCAGGATCCAAGTCACCCTGTCCTTTTTGCTTTTTGGCCCGAGCCCTTGTCAAAGCAAAAATATGCCCTGGAATGCCCAGCATTGCTGCATGGGCCTCCAACTCCACATCTGACCAAGCTGATGTCTCTAAATCATTTCCAAGTAGACAGTCTACAGGTAAATCTGAGGCAACCACAACTTTCTTTGGACCAGTAACCCCCCCCCAGTTGAGATTTACAACAGCCATGGGGTGGCTAAGTGTGTTGTTGTGAGCATCGGTTACTTGGTACTGGTGACCAAGTAGGTGTTGTTCAGGGTGGACCAGTTTCTCTATTACCATTGTAACACTGGCACCTGTGTCCCTGTAGGCCTGAACCTCAACACCATTTATTAGGGGTAGTTGCTTGTACTTATTCATGTTAAGGAGACAAGCAACTAAGGTGGCTAAATCAATAGCCCCCTCAGAGACTAACACAGCCTCTGTGGTCTCCCTAACAAGACCAACCCCAACTAAGTTACCAAAAGTGAGCCCAACTACTCCCTTGGATTGGCTATTAGTAGCTTGCTCCCGCTACCACTGCTATTAGTAGGGACACTAGGTGTAGCAGTAGGAGTTGTAGTGGTAGGAGGCTTGGTGCTTTTCTTTGGACAACTGGGATCTGTTGTCCAATGGCCTTTTATTTTACATAAATAGCACCATGGTTTCTTTTCTTTGTTTTGATTTGAAGAGGATTTGGACCCACCACCCCCACCAGAGTGTTTTTGTGGGCCTGATGAAGACTCATTTTTAGATTTGTCCCCACCCTTGTCAGAAGACTTACCATCCTTCTTCTTATTGCCATCTTTGTCACCCCCTGTATGAACTTTTCTGTTCACCCTTGTTCTGACCCATTTGTCTGCCTTCTTTCCCAATTCTTGGGGAGAGGTCAGATCAGAGTCCACCAGGTACTGGTGCAACAAATCAGACACACAGTTATTAAGTATATGCTCTCTCAGGATCAAGTTATACAGGCTTTCATAATCAGTAACTTTACTGCCATGTAACCACCCCTCCAAGGCCTTCACTGAATGGTCAACAAAATCAACCCAGTATTGTGAAGACTCCTTTTTGGTCTCTCTGAACTTCATCCTGTACTGTTCAGTGGTTAAGCCATAACCATCCAGGAGTGCATTCTTAAGAACTGCAAAATTATTGGCATCGCTTTCTTTCACAGTAAGGAGCCTATCCCTACCCTTTCCACTAAATGATAGCCATAGGATAGCAGCCCACTGCCTTTGAGGGACATCCTGTACAACACAGGCCCTCTCAAGTGCAGCAAACCACTTGTTAATGTCATCCCCCTCCTTATAAGGGGGAACTATCTTGTGCAGATTCCTAGAATCATGCTCTTTTGCAGGATGACTATTGGGAATACTGCTGCTGTCACCATGGGTTTCTAAACCCAATTTCTGTCTTTCCCTTTCCACCTCTAAGGACTGCCTATCCAAATCCAGCTGTTGCTTCTTGAGCTTCAGTCTGGTTTGTTCCACTCTCAATCTATTGAGCTCCCTTTCTAACACTCTGTCATCAGGGTGGGTGGGTGAGGCATGTCTAGAGACAGAAGTATGCTGAGATAGAACAGAAGGAGACCTGGCCCTAACAGAAGGCACCCTAACAGATTGGCTAACAGAAACAGCACTTCTACTATGATGAGAAGGGATACTCTTACTGTGATGTGAGACCATACTATCTGTATGATGTGACTCAACATCAGTACCAACTATGCTAGGTTGTCTGCTAGGGGGCAGGCTTGGAAGTTTCCCTCCCACCTCTTTTGCTAGGGGTGCCCCAGAATCAGAGTGGGAACCATCAGCTAACTTTTCAACAGTTGTGCCAGCTCTGGCCTTATCCTGTTCAACAAGCATATTTACCAACAGTTCTCTAGAAGGATTCTTCCTTACACTTAAACCTCTATCTATGCAGAGACTCCTTGCTTCTTTCCAGCTAAGGTTATCATAAGCAAGTTTGGACAGATCAACAGTTTGGCCTGTGCCAGACATTTTAGACAGTGTTTAAGTGATAGAAAAAGTGAGAAAAAAGTTTTTCAGAACTTTTAGAAAGACAGAAAAAAAAAACTTTTAAAACTTTTTAAGAACTTTTTAGAAAGTTAGAGGTACTTTATAGCACTTTAGAAAAGAAGTGAGAAAAGAAATGCAAAACTTTTTGGTTAGGTGTACATACACTGAACTTCTTTTGTATATTTTTCTCTTATGAAAAGTACAATGACAAAAGTGGTAAGTAGTTACAGAGCACTTATCCCACCACTGCACAACCAATGTAGGAGGCTGGACTGGCTTGTAGTGAGTACCAAGGGGTACTTACACCTTGCACCAGGCCCAGTTATCCCTTATTAGTGTATAGGGTGTCTAGCAGCTTAGGCTGATAGATAAGGGTAGCTTAGCAGAGCAGCTTAGGCTGAACTAGGAGACGAGTGCAGCTCCTACAGTATCACTAGTGTCATATGCACAATATCATGAGAAAACACAATGCACAGATATACTAAAAATAAAGGTACTTTATTTTTATGACAATATGCCAAAAGTATCTCAGTGAGTACCCTCAGTATGAGGATAGCAAATATACACAAGATATATGTACACAATACCAAAATATGCAGTAATAGTATTAGAAAACAGTGCAAACAATGTATAGTTACAATAGGATGCAATGGGGACACATAGGGATAGGGGCAACACAAACCATATACTCCAAAAGTGGAATGCGAACCACGAATGGACCCCAAACCTATGTGACCTTGTAGAGGGTCACTGGGACTGTAAGAAAACAGTTAGGGTTAGAAAAATAGCCCACCCCAAGACCCGGAAAAGTGAGTGTAAAGTGCACTAAAGTTCCCCAAAGGACATAGAAGTCGTGATAGGGGAATTCTGCAGGAAAGACACAAACCAGCAATGCAACAACGATGGATTTCCAGTCGAGGGTACCTGTGGAACAAGGGGACCAAGTCCAAAAGTCACAAGCAAGTCGGAGATGGGCAGGTGCCCAGGAAATGCCAGCTGTGGATGCAAAGAAGCTGCTACTGGACAGTAGAAGCTGAAGGTTCTGCAAGAACGACAAGGGTTAGGAACTTCCCCTTTGGAGGACGGATCCCTCACGCCGTGGAGAGTCGTGCAGAAGTGTTTTCCTGAAGAAATATTGCAAACAAGTCTTGCTAGCTGCAAGTCGTGCGGTTAGAGTTTTTGGATGCTGCTGTGGCCCAGGAGGGATCAGGATGTCGCCAATTGCGTCTGGGGACAGAGGGGGCGTCGAGCAAGTCAAGGAGCCCTCTCAGAAGCAGGCAGCACCTGCAGAAGTGCCGGAATAGGCACTATGAAGTGGACTGAAACGGTGCTCACCCGAAGTTGCACAAAGGAGTCCCACGCCGCCGGAGGACAACTTAGGAGGTCGTGCAATGCAAGTTAGAGTGCCGTGGACCCAGGCTGGACTGTACACAAAGGATTTCCGCCGGAAGTACACGGAGGCCGGAGTAGCTGCAAAAGTCGCAGTTCCCAGCAATGCAGTCTGGCGTGGGAAGGCAAGGACTTAACTCCACCAAACTTGGACTGAAGAGTCACTGGACTGTGGGAGTCACTTGGACAGAGTTGCTGGAGTCAAGGGACCTCTCTCGTCATGCTGAGAGGAGACCAAGGGTTCCAGTGATGCAGTTCTTTGGTGCCTGCGGTTGCAGGGGGACGATTCGTCGACCCACAGGAGATTTCTTCGGAGCTTCTAGTGCAGAGAGGAGGCAGACTATCCCCACAGCATGCACCACCAGGAAAGCAGTCGAGAAGGCGGCAGGATCAGCGTTACAGAGTTGCAGTAGTCGTCGTTGCTACTTTGTTGCAGTTTTGCAGGCTTCCAGCGCAGTCAGCAGTCGATTCCTTGGCAGAAGGTGAAGAGAGAGATGCAGAGGAACTCGAATGAGCTCTTGCATTCGTTATCTAAGGAATTCCCCAAAGCAGAGACCCTAAATAGCCAGAAAAGAGGGTTTGACTACTTAGGAGAGAAGATAGGCTAGCAACACCTGAAGGAGCCTATCAGAAGGAGTCTCTGACGTCACCTGCTGGCCCTGGCCACTCAGAGCAGTCCAGTGTGCCAGCAGCACCTCTGTTTACAAGATGGCAGAGGTCTGGAGCACACTGGAGGAGCTCTGGGCACCTCCCAGGGGAGGTGCAGGTCAGGGGAGTGGTCACTCCCCTTTCCTTTGTCCAGTTTCGCGCCAGAGCAGGGCTGAGGGGTCCCTGAACCGGTGTAGACTGGCTTATGCAGAAATGGGCACCATCTGTGCCCATGAAAGCATTTCCAGAGGCTGGGGAAGGCTACTCCTCCCCAGCCCTAACACCATTTTCCAAAGGGAGAGGGTGTAACACCCTCTCTCTGAGGAAGTCCTTTGTTCTGCCTTCCTGGGCCAAGCCTGGCTGGACCCCAGGAAGGCAGAAACCTGTCTGAGGGGTTGGCAGCAGCAGCAGCAGCTGCAGTGAAACCCCGGGAAAGGCAGTTTGGCAGTACCCAGGTCTGAGCTACAGACCTGTGGGATCATGGGATTGTGCCAACTATGCCAGGATGGCATAGAGGGGGCAATTCCATGATCATAGACATGTTACATGGCCATATTCGGAGTTACCATTGTGAAGCTAAATATAGGTAGTGACCTATATGTAGTGCACGCGTGTAATCTTGTCCCCGCAGTCACAAAGTCCGGGGAATTGGCCCTGAACAATGTGGGGGCACCTTGGCTAGTGCCAGGGTGCCCACACACTAAGTAACTTAGCACCCAACCTTTACCAGGTAAAGGTTAGACATATAGGTGACTTATAAGTTACTTAAGTGCAGTGTAAAATGGCTGTGAAATAACGTGGATGTTATTTCACTCAGGCTGCAGTGGCAGGCCTGTGTAAGAATTGTCAGAGCTCCCTATGGGTGGCAAAAGAAATGCTGCAGCCCATAGGGATCTCCTGGAACCCCAATACCCTGGGTACCTCAGTACCATATACTAGGGAATTATAAGGGTGTTCCAGTATGCCAATGTAAATTGGTAAAATTGGTCACTAGCCTGTTAGTGACAATTTGAAAGAAATGAGAGAGCATAACCACTGAGGTTCTGATTAGCAGAGCCTCAGTGAGACAGTTAGTCATAACACAGGTAACACATACAGGCACACTTATGAGCACTGGGGCCCTGGCTGGCAGGGTCCCAGTGACACATACAACTAAAACAACATATATACAGTGACAAATGGGGGTAACATGCCAGGCAAGATGGTACTTTCCTACACACTGCATCAACATTTTACTGCCCATTTAAGATAGTGATTCTGGGGGAATTACTCCATAGAGATATGTTATAAGTTGGCGTGGATTAAGATTGGTTAATGCAAATGAAATGGTGGTAATAATGTAGATATATTTAAAAGGCATTAGGGATTTAATAATTTGTACAATAATGTTTTTGCATTTAAATTTTACTCTTTGAAAGTGGCATCCACATACATGTGGCAGTGTGTGTTGTCTCATCATATGGGAAAGATGAATGGACATATCATACACTCAGAGATACGCTAAGCTGATGTAAATTAGTTGCCTATCAGGTGCATGGTGTTGTTGGGGTCTTCAGAAGTGGATATGGACATATTGATGAAGAATATTATTAATTTGCACTCTATATGTGGGGTTTTTAAATTCTAGCTCATTCTTTACACACGGTGCAGCAAATATATGCGACTTTCAGGTTGACCTTTTTGATTAGGGTTTGGGGATCGATTGGGTGTTTTTGCATTACATGAGATAGTTCAATTTGACTCTCACTCTTATTTAGCTTCTTTGTTTGATTTGGGTCTTGATGGGCTAAGGGAAACCATGCTGTGCTTTGCCTCGACATTGTGATATAAGTAAATTGAATTTGGAGTTTGAGGAAGATGGGCCTTATGAAATATGTGTTGGCTAGAGATGATCCTTGATATCACCAAACTAAAAAAATAATTGCTGGACAATTATAGGAAGAGCATCAGTAGCTAAAATGTTAGTTCTCTCAAGCCTCCTCTACTTTTTTGGGGCCCTGCTGGTGATACCCACTGGTGCCTTTTTTAGGACCTTGAGGAGCTTGGAAGCTGGACACATTTGGTGACCTACCAGAAAACGTGTTTTGATTTCTACTCTTCAGCTCCTAATGCTTGAGGAAGGACTTGGAGTTCCAGACCTGGAGCTGCACTTTGCGGTGGCTCAATTGTAATGGCCAATGCGCTGGCTCACTGGAAATACAACCACGGAGGGTGGCCTGGGCAGAACAGATCTAAGAGACAGGAACATAATGGAGTGGTTGCTCTCACTGAGAAAGCCATCCAAAAATCTGAGCAAACTCACACAAACTGCAAAGCTCATTTGGACTCGGTTTATGTAACCCAGACATGCACTAACTCCCTATGCCGGGTAGCTGCCCTCATGGAGTGTTCCTGCCATGAAACGTCTAATATGAACACACTAATATACTCCATGGAGGGAAGCTGGGCTCACCCACGTGGGAGATCTATACAGTGACTGCACCCTACTATCCTTCCAGGGCCTACAAGAACTCTTCAATCTTGGAATAGGCCTCTTCCTCACACACTGCGGTTAAAACAGTAATTGGGCAAGTCTGGGAATCTGGCCTGGCTTAACCATCGTTACATAAAGTTTTACAGTGCTTTCTAACGCACAGACTTGATACTGTACACAACATTGCAAGAGGGAGATGACTCCTCCCAGACTCAAAGCAAGCCCAAGTGGGATAACTGCTTGGGCGCAGACCTCACTATCCAGCAGTGGTCCATGGAGAAGAAGTGTGGCACAATGGTTAGAGAGGCAGACCCTGATGCAGAGATCTGGTCTGGAACCAGCGTTTAATTCCCACCTCAGCGGGTCTTGGGCTCAATTCCCATGGATCAGATAATTCTCGCCTCGGTGCCTGATCTAATTAATGGGTCCCACTCTGTAACTCTGGGCAATAGCTTGCTTAATCTCCACAACGGCCCTAACAGTGCTTGGATGTTTGGCTTTGCCCAGGAGTGGGCGTCTCACAGGGAAAAGCCAGGAGGGGTTCCACAGCAGTATGCGTACAGCACCTTAAGACCCTAACGGATGAGTAGTGTGCTATACAAGTGCGAAGTTTACCATGGCTCTAGAACAGGTTAAGCGAGTCTCATGCAATGCCCGCTTAAAATTTACACAATTTAATCACATACACCAGACCTACCTCATGCTGCACTGCTTGCCTAAAATGCTCCCAGGACTATCACCAACATGCCCTAGATGTGGACACATAGATGCTACCTTTTTCACATGGTCTGGGAATGCCAGCCACTAATGAGCACTTGGACTCAGGTGATGGAACACATGTCAAAAGTGGTCGATGTTCAACTCCCCCCCGATCTGCGTCTTCGTCTGTTAGAGTTCAGGAAGCGAACTAAGCACAAAAAACATTATTTGAAATTCGTAGACTTGGCACTGGTATTATTTAAACACCTATTTGCCATGTCCTGGAAAGCCTCTCAAAAGCTCGTGATTGAGTGCTGGCTACAGGTGACTGGTAGATGGGCCTCAGCAGAAGCAGACACCCTGATGCATGATTGTAGACTATGTGGGGGGAGTGGAGGATCTACGTTGTGGTACACTTAGATTCTAAAATTATCAGACAAACAGAATCCATCTTCTCCCTAGAAGGTGAAATCGCTCACAAGACCCTGACCCTATTGCCTAATAAAACATGACCACTACATGAGTCACTCACCTTCATACAAATGCACATGGGCCGCCAATGTATAATTCGGCACCATAAGGAACCACCCATCTGCAGTGAACCTTCCTGCCTCCCACGCTTCCTTTTGTTCCTTTACCCTGAGCAGGTCACTAATGTCCTGGGTCCATAAACGCAGCATCACGTGATCATTTGCACTCTAGTAAGATTACACAGCTACAACACCACCAGCCAGGAATGTTCAGAGTTACTATTCTACGTTGTTTTATTCCTCGTTATTTGCATTGGTCAACCTTTTAGTAAGACATGTTACACTATGACGGTGCGAATGTATATCTGTTGCACATTACTTCTATTATTTTGTGTTATCCCCATCGGGTCACTTTATAAACTGGGAAAGGTACCTACATCTCCACAGTTTAATTATGTTGATCACTGTATATTACACGACTTTTGGAGATGTATACCATAAATGCCAATAAAGACATTCAAATAAAAGGAACTGTTGGGCAATCTTCTTGTGGTTCAATGTTCATCCTTCTCTGGTGCCCGCAGCCCAGCCACAGCCTAAGTAACTATGTTCTAGACAGATAGCAAACACCAAGAAAGTGTTTTGGATTAATGCACTCATTAGGTGCTGTGCAGTCCTGGACTTGGAGCTGCTCCTGTTCAAAATTTGTGGGCCACTAGTGCGAACAGCTCTATATGGGTATCAGCATTTTAATGTCATGGAATGCTACAGGTTATGTTTGAGGTGATGAGGGAGAACTGTGTATGTGGGACTCAGTAGAGGAATTACAAAGTGAGCCTCTAGTCAGGCTTAAAGAACACTTTTGGAACTCTGGATTCCATTGCTGAAGTATCAGGTGGTGTTACAGATCAATACTGAGGTCCATTGGCACAAGGGTGTGTAAATATCAAGACTCAATAGACTAAAGTGTCTCAAACGTTTTTTTGTTTGCATCAGTATTACAATACCATATGGTGCCTGCAAATCAGGATAGAGGTGCACTGGTAGTGCTGTGGCTGTCGCAAGAATGGCAGAAGAGATAGTGCTGCAGATCAGGGCTGTGAAGCTCTGTTAGAGATGTCTGTGCACTGCGCTGAAACAAAGGGGTCTGTGAGTCAGGGCAGAAGTCAACTACTAGAGATGCAGGTCCCCATTGCTGAAACAGGAGAGGAGCCACGTGCAGATTGAATTGCTCTGTATGTGTCTATATGGTAAAGGTACAGCGGAGTTTTGAGGTACATTGGTAGACCTATGTGTGTATCCCTGTATCACAACAGCAATGGCACAGGAAGTTGCATAACAGAAATTGGATGCAAAACATCAGCAGAACAAGAGTAGCTTTCCGGTGCTGGAGGTCGGAGGTGAGCAGCATTATCAGAGATCAGTGTGGATTTCTGTGCCGGAAAAGCACCCACACTCTAGACCAGCTTTGCGGTGCATTAATGGGGCAGTGTATTGGTCCCGGTGTTGAGGCACTAGGGGACCGCAGTGCATTATTAGAGCTGTGTGTAGCTCTCAATATTGAAAAAGGAAGAGTGTAGGAGGCTGGACTGGCTTGTAGTGAGTACCAAGGGGTACTTGCACCTTGCACCAGGCCCAGTTATCCCTTATTAGTGTATAGGGTGTCTAGCAGCTTAGGCTGATAGATAATGGTAGCTTAGCAAAGCAGCTCAGGCTGAACTAGGAGACGTGTGAAGCTACTACAGTACCACTTAGTGTCATATGCACAATATCATAAGAAAGCACAATACACAGTTATACTAAAAATAAAGGTACTTTATTTTTATGACAATATGCCAAAGTATCTTAGAGTGTACCCTCAGTGAGAGGATAGGAAATATACACAAGATATATATACACAATAGCAAAAATATGCAGTATAGTCTTAGAAAACAGTGCAAACAATGTATAGTTACAATAGGATGCAATGGGGAAACATAGGGATAGGGGCAACACAAACCATATACTCCAGAAGTGGAATGCGAACCACGAATGGACCCCAAACCTATGTGACCTTGTAGAGGGTCGCTGGGACTATTAGAAAATAGTGAGAGTTAGCAAAATAACCCTCCCCAAGACCCTGAAAAGTGAGTGCAAAGTGCACCAAAGTTCCCCTAAGGACAAAATAGTCGTGTTAGAGGGAAAATGCAAGGAAAACACAAATCAGCAATGCAACAACGATGGATTCCTGACTGAGGGTACCTGTGGAACAAGGGGACCAAGTCCAAAAGTCACAAGCAACTCGGAGATGGGCAGATGCCCAAGAAATGCCAGCGGTTGGTGCAAAGAAGCTCTTACTAGGCTGAAGAACTGTAAATACTGCAGGAACGACAAGGGCTAGAGACTTCCCCTTTGGAGGATGGATCCCCCACGCCTGGGAGAGTCGTGCAGAAGTGTTTTCCCGCCGGATGGACGCCAACAAGCCTTGCTAAACGCAAATCGTGCGTTTGGTGTTTTTGGACGCTGCTGGGGCCCAGGAGGGACCAGGAGGTCGCAAATTGGACCTGAAGAGAGAGGGGACGTCGAGCAAGACAAAGAGCCCTCACTGAAGCAGGTAGTACCCGGAGAAGTGCCAGAAACAGGCACTACGAGGATGCGTGAAACGGTGCTCGCCGAAGTTGCACAAAGGAGTCCCACGTCGCCGGAGACCAACTTAGAAAGTCGTGCAATGCAGGTTAGAGTGCCGTGGACCCAGGCTTGGCTGTGCACGAAGGATTTCCGCCGGAAGTGCACAGGGGCCGGAGTAGCTTGCAAAGTCGCGGTTCCCAGCAATGCAGCCCAGCGAGGTGAGGCAAGGACTTACCTCCACCAAACTTGGGCTGAAGAGTCACTGGACTGTGGGGGTCACTTGGACGGTGTCGCTGGATTCGAGGGACCTCGCTCGTCGTGCTGAGAGGAGACCCAAGGGACCGGAAATGCAGCTTTTTGGTGCCTGCGGTTGCAGGGGGAAGATTCCGTCGACCCACGGGAGATTTCTTCGGAGCTTCTGGTGCAGAGAGGAGGCAGACTACCCCCACAGCATGCACAAGCAGGAAAACAGTCGAGAAGGCGGCAGGATCAGCGTTACAGAGTTGCAGTAGTCATCTTTGCTACTATGTTGCAGGTTTGCAGGCTTCCAGCGCGGTCAGCGGTCGATTCCTTATCAGAAGGTGAAGAGGGAGATGCAGAGGAACTCGGCTGAGCTCATGCATTCGTTATCTAGAGTTTCCCCAGAGACAGAGACCCTAAATAGCCAGAAAAGAGGGTTTGGCTACCTAGGAGAGAGGATAGGCTACTAACACCTGAAGGAGCCTATCAGCAGGAGTCTCTGACGTCACCTGGTGGCACTGGCCACTCAGAGCAGTCCAGTGTGCCAGCAGCACCTCTGTTTCCAAGATGGCAGAGGTCTGGAGCACACTGGAGGAGCTCTGGACACCTCCCAGGGGAGGTGCAGGTCAGGGGAGTGGTCACTCCCCTTTCCTTTGTCCAGTTTCGCGCCAGAGCAGGGGCTAAGGGGTCCCTGAACCGGTGTAGACTGGCTTATGCAGAATTGGGCACCTCTGTGCCCAACAAAGCATTTCCAGAGGCTGGGGGAGGCTACTCCTCCCCTGCCTTCACACCATTTTCCAAAGGGAGAGGGTGTCACACCCTCTCTCAGAGGAAGTTCTTTGTTCTGCCATCCTGGGCCAGGCCTGGCTGGACCCCAGGAGGGCAGATGCCTGTCTGAGGGGTTGGCAGCAGCAGCAGCTGCAGTGAAACCCCAGGAAGGGCAGTTTGGCAGTACCAGGGTCTGTGCTACAGACCACTGGGATCATGGGATTGTGCCAACTATGCCAGGATGGCATAGAGGGGGCAATTCCATGATCATAGACATGTTACATGGCCATATTCGGAGTTACCATTGTGAAGCTACATATAGGTAGTGACCTATATGTAGTGCACGCGTGTAATGGTGTCCCCGCACTCACAAAGTTCAGGGAATTGGCTCTGAACAATGTGGGGGCACCTTGGCTAGTGCCAGGGTGCCCTCACACTAAGTAACTTTGCACCTAACATTTACCAGGTAAAGGTTAGACATATAGGTGACTTATAAGTTACTTAAGTGCAGTGTAAAATGGCTGTGAAATAACGTGGACGTTATTTCACTCAGGCTGCAGTGGCAGGCCTGTGTAAGAATTGTCAGAGCTCCCTATGGGTGGCAAAAGAAATGCTGCAGCCCATAGGGATCTCCTGGAACCCCAATACCCTGGGTACCTCAGTTCCATATACTAGGGAATTATAAGGGTGTTCCAGTAAGCCAATGTAAATTGGTAAAAATGGTCACTAGCCTGTTAGTGACAATTTGAAAGTAATGAGAGAGCATAACCACTGAGGTTCTGGTTAGCAGAGCCTCAGTGAGACAGTTAGGCACCACACAGGGAACATATACATGCACACCTATGAGCACTGGGGCCCTGTGTGACAGGGTCCCAGTGACACATACATATAGGCCACAAACCTATGAGCACTGGGGTCCTGACCAGCAGGACCCCAGTGACACATAACAAACATACTGAAAACCTAGTGTTTTCACTATGAGCACTGAGGCCTGGCTATCAGGATCCCAGTGAGACAGTGAAAACAGTGACAAACACCCTGACATACACTCACAAACAGGCCAAAAGTGGGGGTAACAAGGCTAGAAAGAGGCTACCTTCTCACACAACCCCCCCCCCCAAACGAAGGACAATAAGGCTAACCTTGGCCAGTTGAGACTTTATTGTCTAAGTGGTGATAAGTAGAGAGTAGCTCTGCAATAGACTGGTTACTCCCTTTATCATCCACTATATGGTTACTTCCCTGTGGGGATGTAAACCACCCTGTTTGAAGTTTTTTAGCTAAGCAACAATGTGAAGATGTATTTTCAGAGTTTCTATCAGTAAGTTTTAGTTTAGAGCAGTGGGAATTGTCCACTGAACCTATTTGTAGTGATGGAAATGCCAGACAGGGATGCTGTCTCAGAAAAGCCATAGCTGGGCAAAAACTTTGTCCATCTGGCTGGAAGAGAGAACAGGGATGCTGTTTCTCTTGAGTTGGAGCAGGGCAGGGATGCTGTCCTATCAGCTCCACACTAGGGCAGGGATGCTGTCCTAAGTGTTGTGAGGCAGTGCAGAGTTTCTGCACTAAAGTTTCTCTGGGAGGGTTGGAGGGATGCTCCATGTTAACTAAAATGGTGCTCTTTTTCTCACCAATGTTAGTTATCCCACAGAGAGGTACTTCCACCTCAGGGAGTCCAGCTTTGCCAGCTGATGATTCCCTTGGAACAGGTGCCACCCCAGGAGAGGTTTCTCCCACCACAGGAATAGTATCCTGAATGGTAGGGTGGTTAGGGGATACTGTGATACCCTTTTTACCTGTTGATGGAGAGGGATCCTGAGTTTTCAGGCCTTCTCTCCTTTGCTTTTTCATTTCACTTGAAATGAGAGGGAACAATTCCTCAGGGATGCCCAGCATGGCTGCATGGGCATAAAACTCTACATCAGCCCAACCTGAGGCCTCTAGGTCATTACCTAAGAGACAGTCTACAGGTAAGCTAGGTGATACCACCACCTGCTTAGGGCCAGTAACTCCACCCCAACTAAACTGAATTATAGCTAAGGGAAGAAACTTAGTGGAGTTATGGACATCAATAATCTTATACTGTTGTCCAATGATGTGTTGTTCAGGAGGCACTAGGTTTTCAGTCACCAAAGTGAAACTGGCACCTGTGTCCCTGTAGGCCAAGGCCTCAACACCATTTATTGAAACTGTCTGCCTGTACTTATCCATTGTAAGGGGACAAGCAGCCAGTGTGGCAAGGCCAATGCCACTAGGTGTGACAGAAACTGTCTTGGGACTGATTACATCAGTTTCCACTATGGACCCATAAGTGAACCCAACTACACCCTTTGCTTGACTGTTGCCAGCATCCCACCACTAGTACCACTACTGCTAGGGGCACTAGAGCTTGATGTATTAGTGGTGGTAGGCTCAGGGGGTTTACCTGGACAGGACTTATCCCCTGGCCTATGGCCTCTATTTTTACACACAAAGCACCAAGGCTTTTTAATGTGTGCAGGTTGGGAAGAAGAGGAAGAATTTGTTTTATCCCCACCCTCTGAAGAGTGTTTAAGATTTGAAGTGGGATCTTTGGTTTTACCCTTATCCCCATGCTTATCTTGAGATTTTTCACCATCTTTCTTCTTATTGCCATCTTTGTCACCCCCTGTATGAACTTTTCTGTTCACCCTTGTTCTGACCCATTTGTCTGCCTTCTTTCCCAATTCTTGGGGAGAGGTCAGATCAGAGTCTACCAGGTACTGGTGCAACAAATCAGACACACAATTATTAAGTATATGCTCTCTCAGGATTGTGTTATACAGGCTTTCATAATCAGTAACTTTACTGCCATGTAACCACCCCTCCAAGGCCTTCACTGCCTGGTCAATGAAATCAACCCAGTGTTGTGAAGACTCCTTTTTGGTCTCTCTGAACTTTATCCTGTACTGTTCAGTGGTTAAGCCATAACCATCCAGGAGTGCATTCTTAAGAACTGTAAAATTATTGGCATCATTTTCTTTCACAGTAAGGAGCCTATCCCTACCTTTTCCACTAAATGATAGCCATAGGATAGCAGCCCACTGCTTTTGAGGGACATCCTGTACAGCACAGGCCCTCTCAAGTGCAGCAAACCACTTGTTAATGTCATCCCCCTCCTTATAAGGGGGAACTATCTTGTGCAGATTCCTGGAATCATGCTCTTTTGCAGGATGACTATGGGGAATACTGCTGCTGCCACCATGGGTATCTAAACCCAACTTCTGTCTTTCCTTCTCTAATTCTAAAGACTGTCTATCCAAATCCAGCTGTTGCTTCTTGAGCTTCAGTCTGGTTTGTTCCACTCTCAATCTATTGAGCTCCCTTTCTAACAATCTGTCATCAGAGTGGGTGGGAGGGACATTTCTAGATACAGAGGTATGATGGGAATGAACAGAAGGAGACCTGTCCCTTACAGAGGGCACCCTAACAGCTTGGCTACCAGCATAATGTGAGAGCACATCATCAGTATGATGTGATTCAACCTCTGTACCAACTATGCTAGACTGTCTAGTAATGGGCAGGCTGAGAAGTTTCTTTCCTGAACCTTTTCCTGGGGGAGTCCCTGGATCAGATTGAGAACCATTAGCTACTTTTTCTACAGATTGGGCACTTATGGCCTTATCCTGTACTCTAAGCATATTAATTAACAGTTCTAAGGAAGGATTCTTCCCTACACTCAAACCTCTCTCGATGCAGAGACTCCTTGCTCCTTTCCAGCTAAGGTGATCATATGCAAGTTTGGACAGTTCAACATTTTTTCCTGTGCCAGACATTTTTTTAGAGAGAGTTAAAGTGATAGCAAAAGAGAAAAAAGTTTTCAGAACTTTTTGGAAAGACAGAAAAAAAACTTTTTAAACTTTTAAGAACTTTTTGAAAGTTTAGAAGTACTTTTCAGCACTTAGAAAAGAGTGAAAAGAGGAAATGCAAAACTTTTTGGCTATGTGTATATACACTGACCTTGTTTTGTATATTTTTCTCTTATGAAAAGTACAATGACAAGAGTGGTAAGTAGTCTCAAAGCACTTATCCCACCGCTGCACAACCAATGTAGGAGGCTGGACTGGCTTGTAGTGAGTACCAAGGGGTACTTGCACCTTGCACCAGGCCCAGTTATCCCTTATTAGTGTATAGGGTGTCTAGCAGCTTAGGCTGATAGATAATGGTAGCTTAGCAAAGCAGCTCAGGCTGAACTAGGAGACGTGTGAAGCTACTACAGTACCACTTAGTGTCATATGCACAATATCATAAGAAAACACAATACACAGTTATACTAAAAATAAAGGTACTTTATTTTTATGACAATATGCCAAAGTATCTTAGAGTGTACCCTCAGTGAGAGGATAGGAAATATACACAAGATATATATACACAATAGCAAAAATATGCAGTATAGTCTTAGAAAACAGTGCAAACAATGTATAGTTACAATAGGATGCAATGGGGAAACATAGGGATAGGGGCAACACAAACCATATACTCCAGAAGTGGAATGCGAACCACGAATGGACCCCAAACCTATGTGACCTTGTAGAGGGTCGCTGGGACTATTAGAAAATAGTGAGAGTTAGCAAAATAACCCTCCCCAAGACCCTGAAAAGTGAGTGCAAAGTGCACCAAAGTTCCCCTAAGGACAAAATAGTCGTGTTAGAGGGAAAATGCAAGGAAAACACAAATCAGCAATGCAACAACGATGGATTCCTGACTGAGGGTACCTGTGGAACAAGGGGACCAAGTCCAAAAGTCACAAGCAACTCGGAGATGGGCAGATGCCCAAGAAATGCCAGCGGTTGGTGCAAAGAAGCTCTTACTAGGCTGAAGAACTGTGAATACTGCAGGAACGACAAGGGCTAGAGACTTCCCCTTTGGAGGATGGATCCCCCACGCCTTGGAGAGTCGTGCAGAAGTGTTTTCCCGCCGGATGGACGCCAACAAGCCTTGCTACACGCAAATCGTGCGTTTGGCGTTTTTGGACGCTGCTGGGGCCCAGGAGGGACCAGGAGGTCGCAAATTGGACCTGAAGAGAGAGGGGACGTCGAGCAAGACAAAGAGCCCTCACTGAAGCAGGTAGCACCCGGAGAAGTGCCAGAAACAGGCACTACGAGGATGCGTGAAACGGTGCTTGCCGAAGTTGCACAAAGGAGTCCCACGTCGCCGGAGACCAACTTAGAAAGTCGTGCAATGCAGGTTAGAGTGCCGTGGACCCAGGCTTGGCTGTGCACGAAGGATTTCCGCCGGAAGTGCACAGGGGCCGGAGTAGCTTGCAAAGTCGCGGTTCCCAGCAATGCAGCCCAGCGAGGTGAGGCAAGGACTTACCTCCACCAAACTTGGGCTGAAGAGTCACTGGACTGTGGGGGTCACTTGGACGGTGTCGCTGGATTCGAGGGACCTCGCTCGTCGTGCTGAGAGGAGACCCAAGGGACCGGAAATGCAGCTTTTTGGTGCCTGCGGTTGCAGGGGGAAGATTCCGTCGACCCACGGGAGATTTCTTCGGAGCTTCTGGTGCAGAGAGGAGGCAGACTACCCCCACAGCATGCACAAGCAGGAAAACAGTCGAGAAGGCGGCAGGATCAGCGTTACAGAGTTGCAGTAGTCATCTTTGCTACTATGTTGCAGGTTTGCAGGCTTCCAGCGCGGTCAGCGGTCGATTCCTTATCAGAAGGTGAAGAGGGAGATGCAGAGGAACTCGGCTGAGCTCATGCATTCGTTATCTAGAGTTTCCCCAGAGACAGAGACCCTAAATAGCCAGAAAAGAGGGTTTGGCTACCTAGGAGAGAGGATAGGCTACTAACACCTGAAGGAGCCTATCAGCAGGAGTCTCTGACGTCACCTGGTGGCACTGGCCACTCAGAGCAGTCCAGTGTGCCAGCAGCACCTCTGTTTCCAAGATGGCAGAGGTCTGGAGCACACTGGAGGAGCTCTGGACACCTCCCAGGGGAGGTGCAGGTCAGGGGAGTGGTCACTCCCCTTTCCTTTGTCCAGTTTCGCGCCAGAGCAGGGGCTAAGGGGTCCCTGAACCGGTGTAGACTGGCTTATGCAGAATTGGGCACCTCTGTGCCCAACAAAGCATTTCCAGAGGCTGGGGGAGGCTACTCCTCCCCTGCCTTCACACCATTTTCCAAAGGGAGAGGGTGTCACACCCTCTCTCAGAGGAAGTTCTTTGTTCTGACATCCTGGGCCAGGCCTGGCTGGACCCCAGGAGGGCAGATGCCTGTCTGAGGGGTTGGCAGCAGCAGCAGCTGCAGTGAAACCCCAGGAAGGGCAGTTTGGCAGTACCAGGGTCTGTGCTACAGACCACTGGGATCATGGGATTGTGCCAACTATGCCAGGATGGCATAGAGGGGGCAATTCCATGATCATAGACATGTTACATGGCCATATTCGGAGTTACCATTGTGAAGCTACATATAGGTAGTGACCTATATGTAGTGCACGCGTGTAATGGTGTCCCCGCACTCACAAAGTTCAGGGAATTGGCTCTGAACAATGTGGGGGCACCTTGGCTAGTGCCAGGGTGCCCTCACACTAAGTAACTTTGCACCTAACATTTACCAGGTAAAGGTTAGACATATAGGTGACTTATAAGTTACTTAAGTGCAGTGTAAAATGGCTGTGAAATAACGTGGACGTTATTTCACTCAGGCTGCAGTGGCAGGCCTGTGTAAGAATTGTCAGAGCTCCCTATGGGTGGCAAAAGAAATGCTGCAGCCCATAGGGATCTCCTGGAACCCCAATACCCTGGGTACCTCAGTTCCATATACTAGGGAATTATAAGGGTGTTCCAGTAAGCCAATGTAAATTGGTAAAAATGGTCACTAGCCTGTTAGTGACAATTTGAAAGTAATGAGAGAGCATAACCACTGAGGTTCTGGTTAGCAGAGCCTCAGTGAGACAGTTAGGCACCACACAGGGAACATATACATGCACACCTATGAGCACTGGGGCCCTGTGTGACAGGGTCCCAGTGACACATACATATAGGCCACAAACCTATGAGCACTGGGGTCCTGACCAGCAGGACCCCAGTGACACATAACAAACATACTGAAAACCTAGTGTTTTCACTATGAGCACTGAGGCCTGGCTATCAGGATCCCAGTGAGACAGTGAAAACAGTGACAAACACCCTGACATACACTCACAAACAGGCCAAAAGTGGGGGTAACAAGGCTAGAAAGAGGCTACCTTCTCACACAACCCCCCCCCAAACGAAGGACAATAAGGCTAACCTTGGCCAGTTGAGACTTTATTGTCTAAGTGGTGATAAGTAGAGAGTAGCTCTGCAATAGACTGGTTACTCCCTTTATCATCCACTATATGGTTACTTCCCTGTGGGGATGTAAACCACCCTGTTTGAAGTTTTTTAGCTAAGCAACAATGTGAAGATGTATTTTCAGAGTTTCTATCAGTAAGTTTTAGTTTAGAGCAGTGGGAATTGTCCACTGAACCTATTTGTAGTGATGGAAATGCCAGACAGGGATGCTGTCTCAGAAAAGCCATAGCTGGGCAAAAACTTTGTCCATCTGGCTGGAAGAGAGAACAGGGATGCTGTTTCTCTTGAGTTGGAGCAGGGCAGGGATGCTGTCCTATCAGCTCCACACTAGGGCAGGGATGCTGTCCTAAGTGTTGTGAGGCAGTGCAGAGTTTCTGCACTAAAGTTTCTCTGGGAGGGTTGGAGGGATGCTCCATGTTAACTAAAATGGTGCTCTTTTTCTCACCAATGTTAGTTATCCCACAGAGAGGTACTTCCACCTCAGGGAGTCCAGCTTTGCCAGCTGATGATTCCCTTGGAACAGGTGCCACCCCAGGAGAGGTTTCTCCCACCACAGGAATAGTATCCTGAATGGTAGGGTGGTTAGGGGATACTGTGATACCCTTTTTACCTGTTGATGAGAGGGATCCTGAGTTTTCAGGCCTTCTCTCCTTTGCTTTTTCATTTCACTTGAAATGAGAGGGAACAATTCCTCAGGGATGCCCAGCATGGCTGCATGGGCATAAAACTCTACATCAGCCCAACCTGAGGCCTCTAGGTCATTACCTAAGAGACAGTCTACAGGTAAGCTAGGTGATACCACCACCTGCTTAGGGCCAGTAACTCCACCCCAACTAAACTGAATTATAGCTAAGGGAAGAAACTTAGTGGAGTTATGGACATCAATAATCTTATACTGTTGTCCAATGATGTGTTGTTCAGGAGGCACTAGGTTTTCAGTCACCAAAGTGAAACTGGCACCTGTGTCCCTGTAGGCCAAGGCCTCAACACCATTTATTGAAACTGTCAGCCTGTACTTATCCATTGTAAGGGGACAAGCAGCCAGTGTGGCAAGGCCAATGCCACTAGGTGTGACAGAAACTGTCTTGGGACTGATTACATCAGTTTCCACTATGGACCCATAAGTGAACCCAACTACACCCTTTGCTTGACTGTTGCCAGCAGTCCCACCACTAGTACCACTACTGCTAGGGGCACTAGAGCTTGATGTATTAGTGGTGGTAGGCTCAGGGGGTTTACCTGGACAGGACTTATCCCCTGGCCTATGGCCTCTATTTTTACACACAAAGCACCAAGGCTTTTTAATGTGTGCAGGTTGGGAAGAAGAGGAAGAATTTGTTTTATCCCCACCCTCTGAAGAGTGTTTAAGATTTGAAGTGGGATCTTTGGTTTTACCCTTATCCCCATGCTTATCTTGAGATTTTTCACCATCTTTCTTCTTATTGCCATCTTTGTCACCCCCTGTATGAACTTTTCTGTTCACCCTTGTTCTGACCCATTTGTCTGCCTTCTTTCCCAATTCTTGGGGAGAGGTCAGATCAGAGTCTACCAGGTACTGGTGCAACAAATCAGACACACAATTATTAAGTATATGCTCTCTCAGGATTGTGTTATACAGGCTTTCATAATCAGTAACTTTACTGCCATGTAACCACCCCTCCAAGGCCTTCACTGCCTGGTCAATGAAATCAACCCAGTCTTGTGAAGACTCCTTTTTGGTCTCTCTGAACTTTATCCTGTACTGTTCAGTGGTTAAGCCATAACCATCCAGGAGTGCATTCTTAAGAACTGTAAAATTATTGGCATCATTTTCTTTCACAGTAAGGAGCCTATCCCTACCTTTTCCACTAAATGATAGCCATAGGATAGCAGCCCACTGCTTTTGAGGGACATCCTGTACAGCACAGGCCCTCTCAAGTGCAGCAAACCACTTGTTAATGTCATCCCCCTCCTTATAAGGGGGAACTATCTTGTGCAGATTCCTGGTATCATGCTCTTTTGCAGGATGACTATGGGGAATACTGCTGCTGCCACCATGGGTATCTAAACCCAACTTCTGTCTTTCCTTCTCTAATTCTAAAGACTGTCTATCCAAATCCAGCTGTTGCTTCTTGAGCTTCAGTCTGGTTTGTTCCACTCTCAATCTATTGAGCTCCCTTTCTAACAATCTGTCATCAGAGTGGGTGGGAGGGACATTTCTAGATACAGAGGTATGATGGGAATGAACAGAAGGAGACCTGTCCCTTACAGAGGGCACCCTAACAGCTTGGCTACCAGCATAATGTGAGAGCACATCATCAGTATGATGTGATTCAACCTCTGTACCAACTATGCTAGACTGTCTAGTAATGGGCAGGCTGAGAAGTTTCTTTCCTGAACCTTTTCCTGGGGGAGTCCCTGGATCAGATTGAGAACCATTAGCTACTTTTTCTACAGATTGGGCACTTATGGCCTTATCCTGTACTCTAAGCATATTAATTAACAGTTCTAAGGAAGGATTCTTCCCTACACTCAAACCTCTCTCTATGCAGAGACTCCTTGCTCCTTTCCAGCTAAGGTGATCATATGCAAGTTTGGACAGTTCAAAATTTTTTCCTGTGCCAGACATTTTTTTAGAGAGAGTTAAAGTGATAGCAAAAGAGAAAAAAGTTTTCAGAACTTTTTGGAAAGACAGAAAAAAAACTTTTTAAACTTTTAAGAACTTTTTGAAAGTTTAGAAGTACTTTTCAGCACTTAGAAAAGAGTGAAAAGAGGAAATGCAAAACTTTTTGGCTATGTGTATATACACTGACCTTGTTTTGTATATTTTTCTCTTATGAAAAGTACAATGACAAGAGTGGTAAGTAGTCTCAAAGCACTTATCCCACCGCTGCACAACCAATGTAGGAGGCTGGACTGGCTTGTAGTGAGTACCAAGGGGTACTTGCACCTTGCACCAGGCCCAGTTATCCCTTATTAGTGTATAGGGTGTCTAGCAGCTTAGGCTGATAGATAATGGTAGCTTAGCAAAGCAGCTCAGGCTGAACTAGGAGACGTGTGAAGCTACTACAGTACCACTTAGTGTCATATGCACAATATCATAAGAAAACACAATACACAGTTATACTAAAAATAAAGGTACTTTATTTTTATGACAATATGCCAAAGTATCTTAGAGTGTACCCTCAGTGAGAGGATAGGAAATATACACAAGATATATATACACAATAGCAAAAATATGCAGTATAGTCTTAGAAAACAGTGCAAACAATGTATAGTTACAATAGGATGCAATGGGGAAACATAGGGATAGGGGCAACACAAACCATATACTCCAGAAGTGGAATGCGAACCACGAATGGACCCCAAACCTATGTGACCTTGTAGAGGGTCGCTGGGACTATTAGAAAATAGTGAGAGTTAGCAAAATAACCCTCCCCAAGACCCTGAAAAGTGAGTGCAAAGTGCACCAAAGTTCCCCTAAGGACAAAATAGTCGTGTTAGAGGGAAAATGCAAGGAAAACACAAATCAGCAATGCAACAACGATGGATTCCTGACTGAGGGTACCTGTGGAACAAGGGGACCAAGTCCAAAAGTCACAAGCAACTCGGAGATGGGCAGATGCCCAAGAAATGCCAGCGGTTGGTGCAAAGAAGCTCTTACTAGGCTGAAGAACTGTGAATACTGCAGGAACGACAAGGGCTAGAGACTTCCCCTTTGGAGGATGGATCCCCCACGCCTTGCAGAGTCGTGCAGAAGTGTTTTCCCGCCGGATGGACGCCAACAAGCCTTGCTACACGCAAATCGTGCGTTTGGCGTTTTTGGACGCTGCTGGGGCCCAGGAGGGACCAGGAGGTCGCAAATTGGACCTGAAGAGAGAGGGGACGTCGAGCAAGACAAAGAGCCCTCACTGAAGCAGGTAGCACCCGGAGAAGTGCCAGAAACAGGCACTACGAGGATGCGTGAAACGGTGCTCGCCGAAGTTGCACAAAGGAGTCCCACGTCGCCGGAGACCAACTTAGAAAGTCGTGCAATGCAGGTTAGAGTGCCGTGGACCCAGGCTTGGCTGTGCACGAAGGATTTCCGCCGGAAGTGCACAGGGGCCGGAGTAGCTTGCAAAGTCGCGGTTCCCAGCAATGCAGCCCAGCGAGGTGAGGCAAGGACTTACCTCCACCAAACTTGGGCTGAAGAGTCACTGGACTGTGGGGGTCACTTGGACGGTGTCGCTGGATTCGAGGGACCTCGCTCGTCGTGCTGAGAGGAGACCCAAGGGACCGGAAATGCAGCTTTTTGGTGCCTGCGGTTGCAGGGGGAAGATTCCGTCGACCCACGGGAGATTTCTTCGGAGCTTCTGGTGCAGAGAGGAGGCAGACTACCCCCACAGCATGCACAAGCAGGAAAACAGTCGAGAAGGCGGCAGGATCAGCGTTACAGAGTTGCAGTAGTCATCTTTGCTACTATGTTGCAGGTTTGCAGGCTTCCAGCGCGGTCAGCGGTCGATTCCTTATCAGAAGGTGAAGAGGGAGATGCAGAGGAACTCGGCTGAGCTCATGCATTCGTTATCTAGAGTTTCCCCAGAGACAGAGACCCTAAATAGCCAGAAAAGAGGGTTTGGCTACCTAGGAGAGAGGATAGGCTACTAACACCTGAAGGAGCCTATCAGCAGGAGTCTCTGACGTCACCTGGTGGCACTGGCCACTCAGAGCAGTCCAGTGTGCCAGCAGCACCTCTGTTTCCAAGATGGCAGAGGTCTGGAGCACACTGGAGGAGCTCTGGACACCTCCCAGGGGAGGTGCAGGTCAGGGGAGTGGTCACTCCCCTTTCCTTTGTCCAGTTTCGCGCCAGAGCAGGGGCTAAGGGGTCCCTGAACCGGTGTAGACTGGCTTATGCAGAATTGGGCACCTCTGTGCCCAACAAAGCATTTCCAGAGGCTGGGGGAGGCTACTCCTCCCCTGCCTTCACACCATTTTCCAAAGGGAGAGGGTGTCACACCCTCTCTCAGAGGAAGTTCTTTGTTCTGCCATCCTGGGCCAGGCCTGGCTGGACCCCAGGAGGGCAGATGCCTGTCTGAGGGGTTGGCAGCAGCAGCAGCTGCAGTGAAACCCCAGGAAGGGCAGTTTGGCAGTACCAGGGTCTGTGCTACAGACCACTGGGATCATGGGATTGTGCCAACTATGCCAGGATGGCATAGAGGGGGCAATTCCATGATCATAGACATGTTACATGGCCATATTCGGAGTTACCATTGTGAAGCTACATATAGGTAGTGACCTATATGTAGTGCACGCGTGTAATGGTGTCCCCGCACTCACAAAGTTCAGGGAATTGGCTCTGAACAATGTGGGGGCACCTTGGCTAGTGCCAGGGTGCCCTCACACTAAGTAACTTTGCACCTAACATTTACCAGGTAAAGGTTAGACATATAGGTGACTTATAAGTTACTTAAGTGCAGTGTAAAATGGCTGTGAAATAACGTGGACGTTATTTCACTCAGGCTGCAGTGGCAGGCCTGTGTAAGAATTGTCAGAGCTCCCTATGGGTGGCAAAAGAAATGCTGCAGCCCATAGGGATCTCCTGGAACCCCAATACCCTGGGTACCTCAGTTCCATATACTAGGGAATTTATAAGGGTGTTCCAGTAAGCCAATGTAAATTGGTAAAAATGGTCACTAGCCTGTTAGTGACAATTTGAAAGTAATGAGAGAGCATAACCACTGAGGTTCTGGTTAGCAGAGCCTCAGTGAGACAGTTAGGCACCACACAGGGAACATATACATGCACACCTATGAGCACTGGGGCCCTGTGTGACAGGGTCCCAGTGACACATACATATAGGCCACAAACCTATGAGCACTGGGGTCCTGACCAGCAGGACCCCAGTGACACATAACAAACATACTGAAAACCTAGTGTTTTCACTATGAGCACTGAGGCCTGGCTATCAGGATCCCAGTGAGACAGTGAAAACAGTGACAAACACCCTGACATACACTCACAAACAGGCCAAAAGTGGGGGTAACAAGGCTAGAAAGAGGCTACCTTCTCACAAAGAGCTGTTGCAGGTTAGAATTAGGGTGCTTCGACACTGCGGATCTTTGCACTAAGATACAGTGGTATTAACCGAGCTGTGTGGGGGTCAGAGTACAGAGAGAGAAGGGGGCGGTTATGCCAGAGCTGAGAATAGACAACATTTCAGAATTGGTACGGCACAGGATAGTCGGTGGTGTTGCAGTTCAGTACTAAAGTGCAGTCAAAGTCTCACTGGAAGCCAAAATCAGCCCTGATAATACAAATGTTCAAACTAGTCCTACATTCCGGATGCACACATCTAGAATGGGGCCTTCGGAGTATGGTTAGGTCATGGTAGGCCTACCAGCTCTAAAAAAGAACCCACCAGGGGCGGCTCCTCCATTAGAGCGGAGGAGCATCGACCCCCACCCCCTGCCTGCAGCAGAAGCTGCAAACCTTTCACCATGAATAAACTAGGTTTATTATCCCTTTGTGGTGAAAGGGGCAGGGCCATGGAGGTGACGGGCACTGAGGGTAGTGCACAGAGCATTTACCTCAGAGCATGTGTGTTAGGCCGGCCGTCTCGGGCCAGCCAAACACACATGCGCAGTAGGCTCTCTCCAGCCTGGCAGGTTCCAGCCCAGCCAGGGCGCTTCCAGCCAATCCTGACGCTCTGAGCAGCGTCAGGATTGGCTGCAGGGTAAGCTGGGAGCCTGCTAGCACAGGTGTTTTAATAAAAATTATTAATAGGTGTCCATGTATTATGAGTAATGGATTTGTGTAGAAAATATAATAACATAGAAAAATAATGCACACATTAGAAAATGTGATCACGATGAGTGGCAGTCAATGTTCACGAAGTGTACTTACTAGTAATTTATGAATATGAAATGCTGAGCATACGTTTGACTAATGTAGTAATATTTCACATTAAGGGTTATGCATTATGTATTAGCTTTATTCATTCTAGGCCTTAACTTAGCAAAGGTCTTGGCCTAGTTGCCCGGCCTCATGTCAAGGTGTACTTCCTAACGTTTAATAAATGGCTGTCCTAGAGAGTTAAATTGTGATTTTCCATTCTATTGTGTAAACGTGTTCCTAGCTAAGAAACTTTTTTCATGGGAACCGATTGCTAGAAAATGCTGTTCTTGCTAAATGTAACATTATGGCCCTCGTTAAGACATTGGCGGCAAATGCCGCCTACCGCCACAGTGACGGCCACCAACATACCGACGCCGTGGCTACCGACCGTCCATGGCATTATGACCGTAGATGGAATACCGCCAGAAGGCTGGCGGAATTTCGTCAATGGTCATGGCGGCGGATGGCAGTAAGGTGGCACTGCTGCCAGCAAAACACCACCTACCGTATCATGTTTCATGAAACGGCCTGGCGGTGTTTTGCTGGCGGACGCTGCTGGCATCAGCGCCGCGTCCCGTCTCCTGCCAGAGGACCCCCTGCAAGCAGGTAAGTTGGGTTTCTGACAGGAGAGGGGGATATGGGGTGTTATGAGTGTGAATGGGGATGTGTGTGACTGTGTGTGAATGTGTGCATGATGTGTAATGTGTGTGTGCATGAGTTGGTGTGAGTGTGCACACATGTTGTGTCGTGAGATTGTGCCTATGCCTGGATGTATGTTCATGAGTGTTGTTATGAGTGTGTATGAATGTGTGAATGCATGGGTGAATGTGTGTATGCGTGTGTGTATGGGTGTGTATGTATGTGGTGTCTGTGTGTAAATGTGCGGGGGTCGGGAAAGGGAGGGGGAGGGTGGGGGCTCATTCTGGGGAGGGGGGTGGGGCGGTGGAGGACACCCCTATCAGAGCCAGGGAAGGAATTCCCTGGCACTGATAGTGCCTACCGCCATGGTTTCAGTGGCGGTACCAAAACCACTGAAACCATGGCGGTGGGCGGGGTCATAATGCCATGGTCGGCCTAGTGACGGCCGCTGGACTGGAGACTGAAGTCTCCAGCCCAGCGGTCATTACCGCTGTGGCAGTCGGTGTGGTACATTGGCAGTTTGGCTCTGTCCAAACCGCCAATGTCATAATAATGGAGGTAGGTACCGCCAGCCTGTTGGCGGTAATAACTCCACTATTCCACTGACCGCCAGGGTTGTAATGGGGGCCTATGTGTGTAATGTGTGTAAGACTGACTTTCTCAGGAGGAGAACAATGGGGACACTAACAGGAGTAGAAGCTGCAACAATATTGGTACCTGACGAGCAGGATGATGAGAGCATTACAGGAGAAACCAATCAGCGACATGTGAACGGAGTAGTGGTAGAATTCATAGATTTGAAGTTTTAGTTTTATTGGACAAAGTGTGAACATGTGATCCCTTGACCAATAGGAACTTGGGAAGTAGTTTTAGGAAATTTAACTTAACAAGACTGCACCGAGAGAAGACAGCCATTGCCCATTTTCTTGCTGGCCGAAAGGTCAATTTTTTCTTGTGCGTCTCGACAACAGAAGTGCTTAACTTTATTGCTTAAAGACTTTGCGTTTTCAGAACATTTATGCTGAATCCTGATGCCTTGCTGATCGACTGATGTCCTGATGATGAAGACTATCTTAGCTTGCCGATCCAATTGAGGAGAGGTACTAGTGTGCCATGTGTTTGTTATCCATCTTTGCTTTTTCTTTCTAGGCATCAGCCGCACTGTTTGATGGAGCCATAGTTAGATGTTTTCCAAATTTGTGTTACTAAATTGTTTTGCATGAAGCCCAACATGCCAATGCTAATCTGATGTTAGTTAAGGTTTCCTTACTCTGCTAATAGGGAATAATGCTTGATGAATTTCTCTGCTGAATCTAAATGTATGTGATATCGTTTGCACAATTGTTCTTTTTTTACTTTGTACTGTAACCTTAGAGTGTGTCATAGTTCAAGCATTGATTAGATTGTGTTTCTTGCGCAGATTTGGACAGCCAGTGTTGTTTCTTTGTGTGTATCATTCAAGTTTGAGATTCATTTACATTATGTTAGCATTGTTAATATAGGGAAATAAATAATCTAACTTTTACTAAAAGGTGTGGTTATTCATGACTGAAAGGTCATGGTGTGTGACAATTACTGACTCCATTGATTATTAAAGTTTTTGATGATCATTGATTATTGATTGATTAGTGATTATTGATATGCATGTACTGGAGTTATGGTGGGATCACATCAATTGCGAGTCCAAAGGTTCATCGACCTATTAACGTCCTCTTGTAAGTTTACTTATTAAGGTCTGATGCACTAACAAGCCTGTGCCTGCCTGCAGCGACAACGAGGGAGAGAGAAGCAGCATGGCAACAGAGGAGGTACGTTTTTATTTTATATTATTTTTTAAATTAAATGTAACCCCCTCCGCGTGCTGCACCCACCTCGCCTCTTTACAGGTCAGCGAGCCGTGACTGGAACCCACTCGCGTTCTGCACCCACCCCACCCCTTTACAGGTCAACGGGCTGTGACTGGAACCCACAGGTTACGAGGGAAATGCCAGAGTGACAGAATGGCCAGTCTGCCCCCGAGTTCAATGGCAGCCCTGAATACTGGAGTTCTACTTCCACCAATAAAACAAAGGAGGCAGCGATTGGTGACACCTGAATTAAAGTGTTCCTAAGCACGACAAAATGCAACACCCGCTTCCTGCAACGAAAGTCACAAAGACAGGTATGCCATGCACTTAATAACAAATGCTATATGAAAAAAAAAGTCTAAAAACGTTAACAGTTCTTAAATGTTTTGGAGATAAAATCAGTACTCATTTGGTAAAAACCAGGCAGACAGTGAGCAGGCACTGATAGTGTGAGAATGTATTGATTTAAAAATTGTACATAACACTCCTGCGCTACAGAGTGAATCAGAGTGCTTTACATAGAACTCTGTATCACGTATTAACAACCAAATTCATTTTGAGCAAGTGTAGGCTGAAACGAACAAAGATAACATGTACATTACATATGACTTGGATGGTAAACAAATTTGGGGCACAATTACATTTCAGTCCTAGTTAAGCAGGACTAGCAAATTAATCCATCAAGAAAAAAAGCTGGAGGGTTTTGATACTTCCTAACAGTGAGAATGGTTTACTTCTTTGTCCAAGGAGTCAAATGTCAAGTAGCACCACAGACTTAGGGGCATGCTTATGAATAGTGCTGCTACACCTAGTGCAGCGCCACTTTTCTTGCACCCCTTAGCGCCCCACTAACACCACCATGTGTGCTCCGTATTTAAAATATGGCATACCAAGGGGGTAGTCAGGGGAACTAGCATCATCATTTTTATGCTAGTCTGGGACTTTGCAGGATTAGCATAATTTTTTTTGCTGCTAATCCTGCAAAGCACCCTGAGGCCCATTGAAACCATTGGAAGCCTCGTTTTTAACGCCTGCTTTGAGCAGGCGGTAAAAGTGCTGAAAAAATGGTACAAGGAAATCTCTTACATTTCCTTGTGCCATTTTTTTGCCCCCCCCCCAACGGGGGAACGCCCCCTTTGCATACCTTATGCCTGGCACAGGCATATCGGTCCCAAAGGTTTACAAAGTGGGGCAATGCATGAATTGCCCCACTTTGTAAATAAGGCACAACATTTTTGGTCTTCTAACTCCACATTAGTGTAAAAACATAACGCTAATGTGGCATTAGAAAGGCGCAAGGCCCTCTTAAATCTGGGTCTTGAAGTTTTGGACAAGAGAGGTTCTGAATCGGGGCACTTCAAGTGGTCAGAAGCTACGTCTTCTGAGCTCTGTTTTGGCCTCCTGAGATGGTGACAAGCCTGTACAGGTACGTGGTTCAATTCATGTGAATGGCTTTGTAATTGAGAACTCAAATTAGATTTGTGCTATTATTTGCAGCCAATGCAGCTATTGCAACATTAGGTTAGTGTTGCTGAATATTTTGATGACAGTGACAAGTTTATCTGCAGAATGTAGGATGTTCTGGTTGGGGTCCGGGCCAGTGAGTTTATAGGAGCTATAGGAGCTCCTGTTAGGATTGCTTTGACAAATTGGAGCTTGGAGCTAAATAAAGATTGTACTTTGGTTTTCAGACAGAATAAGGTGCAAGAAACTGGGTTACTGACTTGGGGGTAGGGGTCTTACTCAAGCAGCAACCACCATTCTTGTCAGGTTGAAGTCACAACCAAAACTCAAACTAACCTGTGTTTAACCCTTCGGTCAGTAGCTTGGCACAAAAGCAGTCATGCTTAACTTAGAGGCAATGTGTGAAGTATCTATGAAGCACTTCAAACAGTAATAAAGTGAAAACAAAATAGAAGAAAAATCTCACACTAATTCACAAAAATAGAATTAACATTTACTAATTTATTTGAGATCAGAATCCAATCTAATTATTAGAACCAGAGATATTCAAATGTAAAGGTTTTGGTGTTATCGAGTGCTAAGATGCAAAAAGATGCTGTTACCTGGTCGTGATAGGCTGGGTCTAAGTCACAAGTTCAGATCAATTGTGATGGAGCATGAGCGGGATTCAGGACTGAGTTCAGTCTGCTGAAAGTACCTTGTAGCCTGGGTGTTGAGATGCGAAGTCCTTACTAACAGGGTGCAAAGCCGGCATTGAGAAGTTGTCGATGAGGAGCTGCGATGTGAGGTCCGGTGTTGAGATGCTCTGTGCAGAAGGGGACTCTATGACCATTAAGGAACTGCAATGCGGAGTCCTGCATCATGATGTCTCGCACAGTGGCAAAGTCAGGAGCTGTTGATGAGGGCTTGCGATACAATATTCTGCTGCATTATCGACAACCCACAAGGGCTTGCAGAGACTTGCACTGGGGTGCCTCGGCGCTGGGGCCGAGATGCATTGTGTGGGCCGATGTTGTTGTGGAGCTGTGTCGGCATCGAAGAAGCCACTGGGGCTTGCGAGGACTTGTAAAGAGATTAGTCAGCATAGAGGAGTAACTGCAACACACTGGGCTGAAGCCAAGGTATAGGAGATAGAGCTGTGCTGCACTGCATCAAAAGGTGAAGAGTTGCTCCTATGTCAAAGAAGCCGGTATGTATTTGTAGTTTTGGACAGGGGGCCTGCCAATTGACCCTTGAGGATTTTTTTAGAGTCCAAGGTCCACACGGGCAGGTCAGATTCAGCAGGGCCCTCACAGCAGCAGAAGAGTCCTGGAGCAGCATCTGCAAACCTTGGGCATCAAGCACGTCAGCAGGGCAGACTTCACTCCTGGACAGTCCTTCCTAGCAGAGTCTACAGGTCCGGGAAGTGATCTGAAGAGTTGAGTCTGAGGGTCCAATATTTATACTTGGAGCCAGCTTTGAAATGGAAGATGTTTTTAGTGGTTTCCACCCCCTGAGGTGTCTGGAGCTTCCCCCCTCGCTGCTCTGGACCCAGCTTGTCTGGGTGCACAAAAGACTAGTGTGAAACCCTTTGTGAGTGTAATCAGGCAGAATTTTAGTGATGTGCAGGTGTAGTAGATAACAGCTCCTCCCCATCTTCCTGAAAGAGACGGCCCATCCTGCCAATATTATTCCCCGTGCATCCCACTGTCCGAGAGCAATACACAAAGACCAACTGCCAGCTAAATCTTGTCATGTGACCCAGGATACAAGCTGCAAGCACCAAATAGATGGGAAAAGAAAATGTCAACTTTCTGAAAGTGGCATTTTCAGAATTAGGGCTTAAAATCCAACTTTACTGCTAAAGAGGGTTTTAAGTTACAATTCTTTAGACACCAAACTTAAATCCATACCTGCTTCCAATTGAAAGGTATAATTTATTAAATGTAATAAGGTAACCTATATTCTATGGGAGAGGCAGTGGTTGCAGTAGTGGAAAACGAATTTAAGAGTTTTTCACTATAAAAACATGGTAACATTAAAAGTACATGTCCAACTTTTTCATACAATTCACCCTGTCCTATGGGCCATCTAGGGCCTACCCTAGAGGTGACTTGCATGTATGGAAAAGAAGGTTTAGGCCTGGCACAATGTTTATTTTGCCAGGTCGAAATTTCAGTTTAAAATTTCACACATGGGCTGCATTGGCAGGCCTGAAACGTGTAAATACTACTTAACTAGGTGGCACAATCAGTGATTCAGTCCCACTAGTAGCCTTTAATCGTCAGGCCCTGGGCACATGTAGTACCACTCTATTAGGGGCTTACAAGATAATCAAATGTGCCAATTTTGTGTAAGCCATTTTTACCATGTTTAAAGGAGAAAACACAAGTACTTTTGCACTTGTCATCAGTGGTAAAGTATGCAAAGTCCTAAGGCCAACATAAATGAAATCAGCAGAAATGGAGGAGTAAGGTAAAAAGTTTTGGGGGAAACCACCCTGATGCTGACAGGTCTAACACAAGGAGATTAGGAGATTCACTTTTTAAGGAGCAAATGTCTTGTCCAAAGTTGGGCTTCAATTAGCAGTCACATGGGTTAAGGTGTGTGTGTGGGGATACTGGGCTTCCAGCATTACTGTTTACAATCAGTATTCAAGCACCTAAATCAAGCTCTTCCAAGTTTCTGTTGCCAGACTGGGAAAACGTGGACCTGGAATTACTGGGTCCAAGTCCCCATTCAGCTGACAAATTTGCACCCATTTACAATCTACTCCGAGCAGAGGGGCTTGTATGAGGCATAGGCAGAAAGAGATGGGCTGGAAAGGTGGCAGGGGCCACCACAGACTTGTGCCAATCAGGGGAGAGCATACTGTGACCCCCATTCAGTAGTCAGATAGACAGGGCTGGTGATTGGGACCGAGCTGTCTTGCAGCTCGATCTGCATGTAATTTTACCAGCTGGATTTTCCAACCGATAAATTCTGGCCTGTGGTCCCGCACCCAGGAATCTGGGAGACAGAATCTCTCCCTTTCATACCACCATTCAAGCCCTTTGAAACCGATTTGAATGGGCGAAAGAGGGTGGAATCTAATATAAAATCTAGTGATTTCACTACAGGCAAGAGTGAAGCAGAGAAGCCTGCTGTACTCCTATGTTTGGATAACGTGAAATTGAAAATGTATTTTAAAGTTAGATATTAAGAACTTTTGAGACATTGATGTAAAGGGTTAATCCGGGCAAGTGTGGAACAAGGAAATACTTGAAATGGTGGATGATTTTAAGTACATCTTTATGTCACCCACACGTATGTGTATGGAGACACATGTATCCTCAACGATCGAGACCTAAGAAATACTTCAAGACATGGCATCCTAAATCTTTTCTTAAGAAGCTGAGTTTAGGATAACATGTGGTTATGGTAAGGGGACAACAACTGCAAACAGACTCTCTGTTAGGAAGGGCACATTATGCGAGTCTTTTTAGCAGGCATTCCTCTGTGGTCTTGTAGGCCCGTACTAGAAATTAGAACAAGTGTCAGAATATAGGTGCTGATGCCTAGTGATCTGCGACTGGATGAAGCAGGCTCTCATGGCTTAGGTCTCTTGGCAGCAATGTAATGCTAGAAGGAATTGGGGTTCATGTTTTACTCTTACTGCACCTACTGGTATGTTTGGGCCTTTAAAGTGATGCAGTAGAAGGTGGAGAGGTGAAGATGGGAAGGAAATGGTGCAGGGGTGAGGTGGGTGGAAAAGAGAGATGTGCAATGGAAGATATGCAAGGAATTATGGAAGGCACAGAGGCGACTGGAGGTTCTACAGAGTAGAGAAGTGCAGATAGGGCGAATGTGGTGGATGCAAGGGAGAGGTGCCGTGCAGAGAGAGGCAGTGATTGGGTGAGCACTGGACATACTGGTAAGGTTTATGGGGAAGAGGCAAATTGGTAGCAGAGAGAATGGAAAGATGAGAGGGTGCACATAGGGAAGAGGTGATGGGAGAGGAGGAGTGCAGGAGAAAGGAGAGGTGCAGATAAAAGTTAAAAGGGTGAAGGGAAAAGATAATAGATCTGGAGAATGGTGCAGGAAAGAAATCAGTGAATGGAGGAAGTTAAGGGTAGAAGTGGTTGGTAGAACTTGGTGGTCATAAAAGCATAAACAAATTAGGGTTCCCTTCACTGCTCCAACTGCTGTGCAAAAAAGGTGTTAGGGCCTTACTGAATTATTTGCTTCAGCCCCTTGGAAGCATGCACCTCACCCTTTCCTACCTTTCATCAGCACGCTCCCCCTGAACCCTTTACCACCTCTTTAACCTGCCTACAGTCACACTCCAACAAGCTCACACCACCAGGGTGTTCGCCTCCTTCCACAAGTCTTTAAAACAGCCCTCAGAGAACACCTCTTAGAGGAATTGGAGGGTTCCCACAGATGATGAGACCTTCACCAGTTACTCCAATTCTGAGCAGCCTGGGATTTCCCTCCACACTTAGAGGCATATTTATACTTGTTTTGTTCCGAATTTGCATCATTTTCCTTTTACGCTAATTCGGCGCAAAGCTAACTCCATATTTATACTTTGGCGCTAGATCTGTCTTGCGCCAAATTTACGGAGTTAAAGTCATTTTTTGGACATGGAAACCTACTTTGCGTCAATGAGATGCAAAGTAGGCTTTCCCGTGCAAAAAATGACTCTATGGCCTAAGCGTCATATTTATCCCCCATGCTATAATCATGCACAGGAGGGAAGAGGGGTCAAAAAATGGTGCAACACTTGCTTTGCACCATTTTTTATTGCCTGGGTCAGGGCGGGCGTTAGGGGACCTGTGGGCATATTTCCATGGTGAAACACCATGGAATAAGCCCACACGTGCCCTCCCAAGCCCCAGGGACATCCCCACCCACACCAGAAGGATGGCGGAGGATGAGGGACCCCATCCCAGGTAAGTATAGGTAAGTACAGGTAAGTATTCTATTTTGAAATGGGCCATTAAATGGGCCCCCCTACATGGCACTGGGTGCAATGGCCATGCCCAGGGGACCCTGGTCCCCTGTGTTGGCCATTGGGGTCATGGGAATGACTCCTGTCTTTTCTTAGACAGGAGTCATGTGGTATGGATGATTTTGCATCAGGAAATTACTCTGGGCAGGTTAGAGTTTTTTTTTTTTTTACTCTAATCTGTGTAACATCATTTTGTTTTGCAAAACCCCCTTCTTCCATACCACCAGTCCCACCGACTAACATAATTTGTTTTGATGCTAGCCTATCCTTTGCACCGACTTGCACCATTCCATAAATATTTGGTCCCGGCTGGTGCACAGAAATGGTGCAAGCCGGTGCTAAACGTTTTGGTGCAAAACTGCGTTTGTGCAGTTTTGCACCAAAAAGTATAAATCAGGGCCTTACTGTGATATGTTATCAGTATGGGCTGTTCAACTGGTCACCCAACACTTTTCCACCAGTGGGTATTTAACAATGATCTCTGTATCATAATGTATCGTTTCATATATTATAGCTTTTTGCTTGAAACAGTAATACCAACTGTAAAGCCAGTGCTTAATTTGTGCTTGTTGTTTCCGGTGCTGAGCACCGGAACTTATTTTTGAGGGCCAGGGCTTATTCTTCTGCCTCAAGCATTTGCTGCGAGCAAAAGACAGTATGGGAAAGACGGAGGAAGGGATAAACGAAAAAGCATCACAAAGGGAAAAAGTAGAAAGCTGCTAGAGTGAGCTGAAGGGGCAGGGAGTGGCTTTATATGGATTGAAGAGGCCCGAGATGCTCCAGGATTACGCTGCCTCAGTATTCCCTGCTCGCACAATTAATTGCAGCAGCCGCATGTTTAAGAGGAGACCTTTGGGCACCGGCACGTCTTCATTTACAAATTAAGCACTGTGTAAAGCAAATATGAACTAATATTACTGAATACAAAGGCGCGCCCAGTTATGATCGCAAATAATACGGCTTAGCAGTAATGTAAGTAAAAATAGTGAAATGTAGAGAACGTTTAGTAAGTGCTGCGGATAAAGCACTGGAAACTGCCTTTCCATAAGCCAAATTCATCTCTTTCCGTAACTATCGAATTATCATACAGTACTTCGTCTTTTCTCGACAAATGTTGCTTCTTCGAGTCTTTTTAAGCACTCTAACTCAAGCTACAGCTGTTCATAATAATACCTAATTTACATATAGATTAAAAATTACCTCAAAGCCCATTTGCACCCTGATGAGCCAAAGACAATGTAACAATGCAACAAAAAGCTGATGCATGCTTTTCATTAAACTGAAATTATATGAAATGTTACAGCTAAAAGAAATGCCCAGCTCAAGGGGTCAGCTTCAGGGACCAGGCCATAAATGTCGGCAACGCAATGTTGTCCTAAACGACCAATAACTGTGAGACAAAGGAATAGTTATTGAGTTTATTTTTCTCATTTATTCTTACCTACTGTCAAGCAACGAGTAAGGATAGAGCTGGAGACTAAGTAGAGAACACCATGTGGTAGTATTCTTGGAAGTGGGCAGAATAAATTGGGCTTGGTCACACTTATTTTCCATCAATATTTCTATACATACGCAAAGGCAACAATGAACATATTTAACTCAGCAAATGTGTTTGTATGGGTTATGATGCTGTTTCTTTGTGTGCTGTAGTTAACGGGTTCAATCTAAAACTTTGCAGTGAGATCAACTCACAGTAACTAGGCCTTGTGTATGTGGCCTCATTTTTTTTTTTTTTGTAAAGTGATTTGAGTACACTTGTTCCAAAAACGTATTCTATATATATATATATTATATAGGTAGGACCACGTTCAAATACAAAAAGCATTTTTTTACTTGCCTATATCTTTGGCACCACTTGACCAGTGATGTACAGTGGAGTGGTGTGGAGTGGAGTAGGGTACAGTGGATTAGCATAGAGTGGCATGGTAAACATTGAAGTGGTGTAGGTTAGAGTCGAAGAAACTGTTATAAATTGGAGAGGTGTGTCAATTGGCCATAAGAAAGGTTGTCACGCTGGCCCCTTGGCCTCTTATTACCCCTTACATTGTAAACATTCTTTTCTGAAACTAATTGTCATGTTAATAGTCTCCTGCTGCTCCCTACCCCTTGACGTGTAACTCCCCAAAACCTATAATGCCCACCTATTCCTGTCTGAGTTGTCCTGCTGCCATCCAGTCCTTTTCTCACTTGATAATGTCTTGTCGGCTCTGCCGTCCCTCCCTGTTCTCCTAGTCATGCAAACTGTCTCAGTTCCTGCTTGCACCTGTTCCCAGCAACAAGTTACAATATCCATTCCCCCATGCACCCATTTCCACAAAACACCTAACTGGGGTACCCTTAATGAAACCGACAATCACGACTCCCCCCCCCCACGTCATACCACTGGGGAGGGAGGGAGGGAAAAGCTATGCCCTGCCGGTCACCGTGTCCATCTAAAATGGTGACCGGTACTTAAAATGGCCAGGTTAAATACTTCCCCCCCCATAGCCCAAAAGCACCCAAATGGTGCCTGTGGGCTGCACCACTTCCCCAAACCCCCCGGGGGGAGACCTCGAGGCTCGGTAATCCTCCCCGGGGCCTCCTTGGGGAAGAAGGACACCGCACAGCACCTTATTGTGTGTAAAAGGCTGCTTTATTGGAAACAGGTGCACTTACAAACCGTAAAAACCCTTGGCCTAACGCCTCACAAAACAAAAATCTCACTATACATCGAGTTATCCTATCATTCCTCCACCTCCCCTACCCTCCCCCCTCCCTTTTCCTTAACCACATGACCTCTTATTACCTCTTACATTGTAAAAAATCTTTTCTGAAACCAATTGTCATGTTAATAGTCTCCTGCTGCTCCCTAACTCCTTGACGTGTAACTCCCCAAAACCCATAATGCCCACCTATTCCTGTCTGAGTTGTCCTGCTGTCATCCAGTCCTTTTCTCACTTGATAATGTCTTGTCGGCTCTGCCGTCCCTCCCTGTTCTCCTAGTCGTGCGAACTGTCTCAGTTCCCGCCACCAGAAAAAGGGGGGGAGAAACCGTCTCACCCCCTTTTTCTGCCCCCCCCCCCACTCCGGGGTCATAACGTCGTACTGACATACTTACCTCTAGCCTAACAGCGCTTTCAAAACCTCCTTAAGCTGGAGCAGGTACAACTCCATGCCCATAAAGGACAGGTGTACTCCATCCCTCCTGAAAAATTCCTGATCCTCATATCTAAGGTCCACATGTTCCAAAAACGTGATACCATGCAGCCCACAAAAATATTTCATCTCCTTGTTGAGCTTCCGTCAAGCTTTCTCGATGGCCACCTGGTTTTCGTGCACCCCTCCAGATTCTACTTGGCACAAACGCCATCCAGACTAAATGGCAACCATACCATTGTCGAAGAATGTCCCGTAAGTCTGACTTCATGTCCTTAAGCACATCCAAACCCATCCACCTGACTAAATAATTTTCACCTAAATGTATCAACAACACATCGGGGCAAGGGCTATGCCCGTTTTGCATCTGTAATGTCACCAACAATGAACCCCACTGCATTCCTCCTTTCCCAACCCAGCAAACTTTGTATCTCTCCCTGTCCAAACCCAGGTTGTCGCCAATTGCTGTCTGTCCCGCTTGCTTGTGAGCCCACTTGACAAATGAATGTCCGACGACCCATATGGAGAGGAACTGCGTCTTGAGGCCCGACACCGAACCTGCAGCAGGAGAAAAACATATTCATCTCTCATTCTGCGAGTCCTGAGCGCCCTCGCCTGACATAGTGCTTGTAAGCCTCGGACTTCCACCTCCCCAAACGCATTATCCGCCCGGGACCCCATCCCCGATATCCTGCCTCTGTTGCCGTGCCTATGTGAAATGAATGGGTACCAAACCGAGCTGGGTTCTGCCCCGCATACCTCAGTCCCGCTTGCAACACTGCTAGGAGTTGATGTGCCGATACCCTTGCTCTGCATCTCTGCCGGAAAACTTCCTCCTCAGACCCTACTCCTTCCCTCTTCAGTGCCTTGCCCAAACAAACAGGGCATATCTCAGATACCGATTATGCCGGCATCACCACCTGTACGCCCAAACCCTGCTGATCCATCTTGGAACCATGAATCCTCAATGTTACTGCTGTATCCCTAAACTCCACGTCACTCCACTTCACCCCGGCTCTCGTCCCTGAACCCAGGATACCCTGAAAGCCCCAAAAAACATCCATGACATCAACGTCTTAAAAAGACGGCACTCCGCTACATCGTAGCAGACGCTCCCAAGGGCTTGCATAACCTCCTTCAGCAACCCCAATGACACTGGCTGTCTCATTGAACCTCTTTTTCCTTCTTCTTTTGCTCCTTCCCCTCCTGGTCCACGACGCCGGGCAGGTTTCGGCACAATACCTCCCTTGCCAGTATAACCCAAAGCCCATCCACCCACTGCATCAGAGAAAATCTGCACGTCCCATTCGTACACCTGCCAGGACCGTAGGGGAATCACGTTAAACTGTTCCAAAAACACGCACCACATCCGCAAGTCCTCCTTAACTCCTACCCGCAACCGAACATGATGGTGTGGCAATTGGCGACCCGCCAAAGCGAGTCCAAATGTCGACAGAAAGTCCGTCCAGCTCTCACAACTCAACAAGCAAAATTAAGATGTCCCAACAGTACTTGAACATCTCTAACTGTGACCTTATTTCTCCGTAGCATGTTCGTAATCATGTCAATCATAGTCCTCTTTTTGTCCTGAGGCAAACATGCAACCATCACTGTTGTTTCTAGCTCAATACCTAAAAAAGTCAGGGATGTGGAAAGTCCTACCGTCTTTTCAGGGGCCAGGGGCGCATCCAGATCCCCCATGATGTCCTGAAAGTGCTGCAGGATGACCGCACAATGGTCAGATCCCGCCAGCACCACAAAAAAGAAGTCATTCGAGCAATGCGTCACTGCTTTATGTCCCGTTTTGCAGGTAAATATCCACTGCAGACAAGTGCTGAAACGCTCAAATAAAGAGCAGGAAATGGAACAACCCATGGGTAAAGCTTTGTCAACATACCATTGACCCTGAAATTGAATACCCAGCAGCTTGAAATCTTCAGGACAAACTGGAAGGAGGCAAAATGCAGACTTTATGTTCATCTTCGCCATCAAAGCCCCTTCCCCGACCATGTCAATCGCTACGTCCACGGACGCATATGACACTTTTGTCAGTTCTTCTGGTATAAAGTCATTAACTGATGACCCTTCCGGCCAAGACAGATGGTGAATGAGTCGAAACTGTCCCGGCACTTTTTTGGGAACTACCCCAATGGGGGACACCATGAGGTTATCCAGAGGCCAGTCTGCAAAGGGGCCTTCCATCCTAACCTCTGCCACCTCCTTATCGAGCTTCTGTTGAACTATTGTCTCCCGTTCTTTCACAGATTTGAAATTGTCAGTCCACTGACGCACGTGCGGACCCCAGTACTCAAGTCGGAAACCCTCAGAAAAACCCTGCAGCAATACCCGTGCTGCCTCCTGGTCAACATACCTGTCCAACCAAAAACACAACCTGTCCAACCCAACCGGAGTATGAGCCTTTTCCCATAGAGCCCTGTCCACTTTTGTATTTTGCACCACCCTGGCTCCCTGAACTGTTCCCACCGGAAGCTTGAGTCTGTCCTGATCCTGTCACCCCTGAGGTCGTTGACGCATAGCAGTGGATAACTGCGTGTCGACCAGCACAGCGGGAGCATTCATGCCGGAACTTGCAATATTCCCGGGTGCACAAACCCTTGTTGTAGTCCCAGCATGCCCCGACTTAACTGTCCCTGTCCCACCTGATCCAGCAGAGCCCTTTGTGTTTGCCCCGGTCCCGAAAGGGCCGGTACGTAATAGGCAGCCCACTGGCAGTGAATACAATTTTTTCCAAATTTTGCAGGGCCCATTGTATGCTGCCATAGGTCAGCATCAATTTCTCCCCATAGAACTGATTTGTCCGCTCCCAATCGTGTCCGGAATTCCTCATCGTAATGAACCCAGGCATATCCCCCATTGTTCAACTGCGCTTTCTCTATCACATCCATATACTTTAGGAGCACCACCACCCTCTCTGGGAAATGATCACAATAGACACTGGCATAAATTAAAAAGGCCGCCGTCCAATTTTCAATATTAACGGGCACCTTAGGCGTCTTGGCCAACTCATACTCCTCTTCTTTTGAACCTTCTTTGGACCGCACCTCCCTGTGCAATAATTTTAGCATCTCCACATATTCGCCTCTCCATATCTTTTCTTTTGTACTCAACATTAAGTGCGACCCAAGTGGCTTCGCCGTACCCATATAGGGACGATTCTTACTTTTGTCCCCTTGTGCCATACCCGTTTCTGCCTTCTTCTCCTCCCGCTACGGCGAACCAGTGCCTTGATCCCCCTCCCCATCCGGGCCGACCATACATCTGTCACATATAGCCCTTTGTGCAGGCGCTCATTAACCGCATCTCCCTTCGCCTCCACTGCCACTGACACCGCTGAGTGTATCCTCTTACCTGGCGTCAAGGACCGGGGCCGCTCTTGAGCCACTCGCCTCCTTGGAGCTTTGCTCTTCATCTGCTTAGTCTGCAATGACTTAAAAACAGCATTTGACACCCCCCCTTGGCACCCCACCACTCATCCTCCAGCCCCTCCCGAAGCTCCTCTTCCTCCATGCTATCATCCTCATAGTCGAGTTCCTACATCTGTTCAACACACTTAACAGGCAGGGCGCTCCTCGGATCCCTATCCACTTCCTCCAATATCCTGCCTCCGGGGTGTGCCACCATCTTACCCCGTGATGGCCTAGACCTCTCTGGCCTCGCCAGGTTAGGTCGCCGCTCCTGGGGTGCCTCCGTGGCAGGAGGTGCAAGGCCCACTCCACCACGCAACCCCTGCGGCCCAACTATGGCATCGCAGTCCTCCTCCTCCGAATCCGTCCTTGCCGCCATCCAGCTGGCCTCACGGGGCCCCGCCTTCTCTTCCTCCCGGGGTATACGAGCCACCCGTGCCCGTCCCAGGTCCTTCTGTCCCAATGTCGTGCCCTGCCACGAGACACCCGTAGCACTGGTTATACTGTACCACACTACACCCTTCTCCCCTTGCCCTCGCTGACCCCCTGCCTCCCCTCCCGCCCCCTTCCCCCCTCCCAGGGTTTTCTGAGCCCACCTGACTGCCCCCCCCATACCTCTTACCTGTACCTCTGCGCTCCTCCCCCGTCCATATGTCCGGCAGGGGGGGCGAACCTTCAAAGTTATGCCATCATCCTTCACCCCACTCCCTTCCTCCTCTCCCTCCTTGCTCCAGTCCCATAGAAAATGGGAGTGGGGCTCTGCCCCTTCCAAAATGCCTTCTGTCTCTGTGGAGCGCCCCCTGAACTGGCCCAGGACCCTTCATCGTGCCCCTCCATATCGGAGTTCCCCCCCCCGGCCCTTTCTGACCTTCCCTGAAGCGCATGACCTCCTCATCCTGGTCTACGCTAAGGCCTTGCCATTCACCTTCGCCTGCCTCCTGCCCGCGTGCCCTGGACTCCTCCTTCCCCCTTTCCCTGGCTTGCTTTAAAGGCAGGGCCCGAGACCCATGCGATGCTCTTCCCACTCCTCCCCCCCGCCCCGGCCGCATTGCAATTAAAGGCCCGAGCCGTTCCCTTTGGCTCGGAGGCCCGCCTTCTTATCCATCACCGACGCCCTCCTCGTGGGGCGGGCAGGGATTCCCCTTCCTCGCCCCTGACCAGGCCCACAGTTTTCCAGCCCCTCCCCCGTGCCACACACTCACCATGTTCTCCCTCTGCGACACACGGCGCGGGGAAGAGCATGCCAGAACAGCCACTGCCACCCCCCTCGCCACTCTCCGTGCCGGGTGAGTCATGCACAGCGCCTCCTCCTGCAGCATGTCCAGGCGGCCCGCTTCCCGCAGTAGGCGGAGCCTCCTGCACCTTCCCCTCAGCCAACATGCCGTCGAACAACTCAGGAGCGACTCAGCAACCTCCAGGTAACGAAGTAACATGGTTAAATGTGTGTTCTAACCTCAATCCCCAAGCAGTAAGCCTACTCTTTCCTTGCCTAACTCCACCCTCAACTTTAGACGCCACTGGGAATCCGCCTACACTGCGCTAATAGCTACGCTAAAAGCTATGCCCTGCCGGTCACCGTGTCCATCTAAAATGGTGACCGGTACTTAAAATGGCCTGGTTAAATACTTCCCCCATAGCCCAAAAGCACCCAAACGGTGCCTTTGGGCTGCACCACTTCCCCCAAACCCCCCGGGGGGGAGACCTCGAGGCTCGGCGATCCCCTCCGGGGCCTCCTTGTCACGCGTGTGTAGGCATACAAGGGTTGCGTAGGAGCACTAGTGTTGCGCTCTGTTCCCACAGGGAGGAGTGGCTTGACACTCGGGTGAGAATGTCAAGGTGGGTCATGTAGTGTCGATCTATGTGGAGCTGTCACTGTCACCAGTCGCTCCCTGAAAATCAAAGAAAAGATCGTCACAGGAGGCTGCAGTGTGGCGCTTCCCTAATCTGTGTTTTTCTTCAAGGTGGAGCGCTGCAGGTTCTGCCTTACCCCACTAGTCATGTCCTGCCAGCGGGTGGCAGTTGGCAACAAAGAAGCGTTCTACATGTATTGCAATCAGTTTTAGGGCAGTTAGCAAGGCCAGATCGATAAAGCACTTAGGGCCAGATGTAGCAATCTACAATTTTGCGAGTTGCAAATTGCGAGTCAGACCGACTCGCAATTTGCAACTCGCAAAATTGTATGCAGAAAGGTGTCTCAGACACCTTCTGCGACTCGCTATGGGGTCGCAAAGACCCACCTCATGAATATTAATGAGGTGGGTCGCATTTTGCGACCCCATAGCGAGTCCATGCACTCACAGGGATGGAGGCCTGCTGGAAACAGCAGACCTCCATGTCTGTGACTGCTTTTTTAATAAAGCAGTTGTTTTTTTCTTTTTGCAGCCCGTTTTCCTTAAAGGAAAACGAGTTGCAAAAAGAAAAACTTCGGAAACCATTTGGTTTCGTTTTTTTCAGAGAAGGCAGTAGTTCATAGGACCACTGCCTGCTCTGAAAAAACATTTTTTTCGGAATTCACAAAGGGGAAGGGGTCCCATGGGACCCCTTCCCTTTTGCAAATGAGTTACCACCCACTTCAAGTGGGTGGTAACTGCGAGTTGGTTTGCGACCGCATTCGCGGTCACAAAGCAACTCAGCATGGCGATGCGGTCGCAAATAGGAAGGGAACACCCCTTCCTATTTGCGAGTCACATCCTCAAATTGCGAGTCGGTACCGACTCGCAATTTGAGGTTGTGCATCGCGTTCGGCCTTTTGCATGCTGCAAACTGCGTTTTTCGCAGTTTGCGACATGCAAAAGGCTTCCTACATCTGGCCCCTAGAGACAATACCCGCTTTTTGACATTTGCAGATTGCTAGCAAGCAGCTGGCCATGCAGTCAAGATCCTGCCAGCCTGCGACGTGTGTAGGGATTGTACAGACTTCTGTCCAGAACGTGTGGGCGAACGGGCACTTCCAGAACATATGTAATTTCTTTGCCATCAGAACATGGCATCAAGTGAATTCTGGTAATGTTGTAGGGTGTATTTTGTCTAATTTAGCCATTGTTAGATAATGTCAGTGCAGTATGGTATGCTGTAAGCATTGAAAATGTGCATTGCAGGAGATCTTCCATGGATATACTAGCACTCCGCTCAATTCTTTTTAGGGATCAGTGTGCGGCCAATGTTGTGTTCCCAAGTTTGTTGGAGAAATGCTATTTGTGTCAAGGGTCCCATGGGAGGAGGCATTGGTAAGCCAGGAACTGAGTCTCTGCCCATTGCCCATTGTTTGGAGTACTTGTGTCAGAGGGAAGGAACTATGCTCCTAATTGCTGATACAGTCGCTCCAGTTCTGCATCTGCAACAAGACATCTGTACGTCAGGAACTAAACCGACGGGAGTCCTGTTTATTTCGCCAACATGTCAATGGGATGAGGACTTCATCATGGAATAAGTAATATTCATAAGGATTCCCAGAGCTCCATGCCTTCATGGCCGCTGGTCATTGTGAAGGCTTCGTACGGAGGTGGTGTTAGAAATTGGGTTTCTGATTGTCAGAGGTATGCACTCATGAAAAACCATGGACCACAATCCTTGTCAGGGTAAGTCACAAACACACCCTAAATTAATCTGTGCTCAGCCTCTGGTAGCTTGGCACGGAGCAGTCAGTCTTAACTTAAGAGGCAATGTTTAAAGTATTTGTGCAATACTTCAAATAGTAAAACTGTGAAAACAGCACACAAAAAGATTCTACACCACATTAGAAAAACAGAACTTAATTTAATAACTAAAACAAGGCCATAATGACAAAAATCCATTAAGTAGAATTTGAGATATACATTTTTCACAAATAAATGGTGAAATAGCGCTTAGAAGAAACAAGCTCCTTTTTGAGCTATCGGGTCGTGCTGGACCGGGGCAAAGTCAAAAGTTCAGGCCAACCACGATGGACCTACTTAAGCCCGCTGAACAACAGTACCTTGTGTAGAAAAGTGCCCTCTTTTTGCCATGGTTACCCCCATTTTCTGCCTGATGTCAGTGTGCTTGATTGTGTTCACTGGGATCCTGCTAACAAGGACCCCAGTGATTATTCTCTCTCTCCTCTAAATGTTGTCACTGCATACTGGTAACCCAGTATTTCACCCAAAATTGGCATACTGGTGCCGCCTTATAAGTCCCTAGTATATGGTACCTAGGTACCCAGTGCATCAGGCTCCAGGGGATCCCTATGGGCTGCAGCATTTCTTTTGCCACCCATAGGGAGCCCATGCAATGGCTTCTATAGGACTGCCATTGCAGCCTGTGTGAAAAGGTGCATGCACCCATTCACTGCCATTTACACTGCACCAGGTCACTTATAAGTCACCCCTGTAGCAGGCCCTCCAGCCCTGAGGGCAGGGTACAGAGTACCTGTGTGTGTGAGGGCACCCCTGCACTAGCACAGGTGCCCCCACGACCTCCAGGACAATTTTCCCAGACTTCGTTAATGCGGGGACGCCATTTTAAGTGTGTACTGAACACAGGTTACTACCTATGTCCAGCTACATAATGGTAAATCTGAACATAGGCATGTTTGGTATCAAACATGTTGGAATCATATCCCAAGGCTTTTGCAAGCATTGGTTGAATGATTCAATGCACTCTGGATGCACTCTGGGGGCTCCTTTGAGAACCCCCAGTATTGCCATTCCAGCCTTCTGAGGTTTTCGAGGCAGCCCCAGCTGCTGCCACCTCTCAGACAGATTTCTGCCCTCCTGTTGCTTGAGCAGCTCAAGTCCAGGAAGGCAGAACAAAGGATTTCCTTTGGGAGAGGGGTATTACACCCTCTCCCTTTGGAAATAGGTGTTACAGGCTTGGGAGGGGTAGCCTTCCCAAGCCACTGGAAATGCTTTGGAGGGCACATTTGGTGCCCTCCTTGCATAATCCAGTCTACACTGATTCGGGGACCCCCAGTCCCTGATCTGGGTCGAAACTGGACAAAGGAAAGGAGAGTGACCACTCCCCTGTCCATCACCACCCCAGGGGTGGTGCTCAGAGCTCCTCCAGAGGGTCCCTGGGTTTTGCCACCTTGGATTCCAAGTTGGCAGGAAACTCTGGGAGCATCTGTGCGGCCAGTGCCAGCAGGTGACATCAGAGCCCTCCCCTGATAGGTGCTTACCTGTTTAGCTGACCTATCCCCCTTTCAGGGCTATTTAGGATCTCTCTCTTGGGTGGTTCTTCAGATTCAGATTGCAAGACTCCAGCAGGAATCCTCTGCATTCTTTACTTCACCTTTTCACCAAAGAAACTGCATCTGGCCCATCCAGGAATTCTACAAACTGCCACAAAGAAGCAAAGACGACTTCTGCAACATTGTATCTTCATCTCCTGCCAGCAACTGCAACTGTTTCCCAGTCGTGCATCCTCAGAGGACAGCCTGTCTTCAGCCTGCACCAGAAGAACGAAGGAATCTCCCTTGGACTGAAGGAGTCACTCCCCTGCTTCAGCAGGCACCTCTCTGCAACGACGACCAGCGGCGTGGGTCCCCTCTCCTGATGAGCTGCGTGGATCCTGCCTCACAGGTGGTGGACTGAAGTGGTCCTGATGGTCCTGACGTCCTACTGTCCAACTTTGGTGGAGGTAAGAGCTTGCCCCCCCCGCAAGACAGTACCCCCATGCACCACATGTTTGGCAGTTGCCAAGTCTTGTTGGCATCCTTCCATGAAGTTCTTCATACACCGTGCAGCTCCTGTCCCCAGCACTCTCTCCTGTGACGCACAGCTTCCTGTGTGGTTCTCCAGCGGCGTGGGACCCTTTGTTGGAGTGCTGCATGGGCCTCCTTTTGCACCTTCTTTGTCCCCATGTTGTGGGACTCTTGTGCGCGCTGCCTGGTCTTCTAAGGGCTCTCTGGATTGCTGGGAGCCCCCTCTCACTCCCACTCCTGGGTAGAGTCTACCAGGACCCTCCTGGTCAGCGCATTTTCCACTAACCACGAGCCTTGCATGTGCCAAGGCTTGTTGGCGGAATCCAGCGACGCAAACCAGACTGCAATCATCCATCCGGCATGGCATATCATCTGCAAAAACCAGGAACCTGCATTCATATTCTTGGGTGCAATACAGACTGTTGTTCTTCACCAATGGTTCTTCTTTTGCAACTTCATCCAGTTTAGCAGGGGCTCCAGTTCTCCCTGGACTCTTCTTTGCTTCTTGGTCTCGGTCCCATTCTTCCACAGGTCTTCAGGTCCAGAAATCCACTGTTAGTGTATTGCATTCTCTTCTGGTTCTTGCATCATCTTCTTTCTCATGTTCTTGTGTGTTCTAGGAAAGTTACTGTGCTTTACTCCTGCTTTCCTGGGCTCTGGGGGGATGGGGTTATTACTTACTTTTGGTGCTTTCTAATACTCCCAGTGCCCCTCTACACACTAGACTTGCCTAGGTGGGAAACCGACATTTGCATTCCACTTTCTTAGTATATGGTTTGTGTTCCCCCAGGCCCATTTCTAGCTATTGTGATTTTCACTATTTGCACTGTTTTGTAACTGTTTTTACAGCTGTTTCTGTATACTAGTGTATATAATTTGTGTATTACTTACCTCCTAAGGGAGTATAGGCTCTATTGTATTTTTGGCATTTGTGTCACCAAGATAAAGTACCTTTATTTCTGTAATACTGAGTATTTTCTTTCATGTGTGTGAGTGCTGTGTGACTACAGTGGTATTGCATGAGTTTTACATGTCTCCTAGATAAGCCTTGGCTGTTCACCTAGAGCTACCCATAGAGAGCCTGGCTTCTAGACACTGCCTACATTTCACTAATAAGGGATAACTGGACCTGGTATGAGGTGTACCATACGTACCCAATACAAACCAGGCCAACCTCCTACACCTTGATCCTGGTTGTGTCAAGGAGGATGCGGGGTGCAGCCGAGGTGATTCCTCTGTTCTGATACCACAAGAGAAGGAGATGCATCGGTTTTCTCCACACAAAGTAGGCGATGCATCGGGTCCGAGGGCAATGCCCTTCCTTAGAATGTGAAGTGCTGCTAGTGCTCCTGCAGCTGCGGATACATTGATTCTGAGTGCGTTGCCCTGGTTCTGAATGCGAAGCACAGGTTTCGATTAGGATGAGTGGGTTTGGTCAAAGCAAGCAACTTAGGCCTCACTTCCAAGGGTCCAGTACTGGGGGGGCACCACTTGGCAGGGCAGACTCACAGATAGAAGAGTCCAGGTACAGCAGCAGAAGGGTTGAAAATCTATGTCCCTGAGACTTCAGAAAAGAGGAGACCAGTCAGCTGGCCCTTGGAGACACTCTGCATTCTGGGTTGGAGAGATGCAGGTCCCGTCCTTCTCACTCCCAGGCAAGAGGGCAGTAGGCAGCAGGTAAGCACACCAAAGCAAGAGTCCAACAGAGTAGAAGTCCAGGAGGGTGGTAGTCATTGTAGCAGCACAACAGTCCTTCTTCCTGTCAGAGTATCCACAGGTCAAGAAGTGTAATGAAGTGGTGGTGTCTGAGGTCCAGTACTTATAACCAGTTGTGCCTTTAAAGTGGGGGAGACTTCAAAGAATGGCCTTTGAAGTCCACAGAGGTCCTCCCTTTCTGCCCTGGCTCCAGACTCACTACAGGGAAGTATGCAGCCCTCTGTGTGGGTACAAGACACAGCCTATTCAGGTGTAAGTGTGAGGCTGTGCCCAGCTCATGCCTCCCATCCTGCCCAGGATGGCCCATCAGGGCGTGGGTGGCCCATAAAATCACATCTAAGCTCCCTTTGTGTATGACTCTCTAGAGGGAATGCACAAAGCCCAGTTGTCACCAACCCCAGGCGTGTATTCAGAAACAGGCAGCAGGTAGAACAAGCAGTTGCAATGCACTAGGGTCTTGCATTTGTCCGAGTTACAGCTATTACCAGTTGTAAACTCCCTACCGGATTTTTCTTGCCAAATTCAAAGAAAAAAAAGCGTGATTGCGCTGCTACAGTTCACTCGTAATGAAACCTATTAGCAAAAGTGCAATTAACTATGTAAAAGGGTTGATATTATGCAAAGCGCTCGACTTCTGCCAAGTGAGATCACGCTACAAAAATAGAGAAAAAGTAGTCCACAAACCTGACGCCTCGCATGTTTTCAGTACTTAGTCGCTGCGATCGAGGAGGGCTATCCACCGGAAAAGGCATGACGTATGCGTGCCTTCTGCTAATGAAAGCAAGCAGATTTTAACAGGCAAGCCCACGAACCACTGAAAGACACTGATGTGACGTGGACGGGTCTCCGAGCCCTTTTCTAACTCCTAAAGCGTCTCGCAAGCGATACGCATGCGCAAGTGCATGCGACGCAGGCTCGACCCTAAAAATGGCTAAAGTAACAAAATGTCAACTTTCTAAAAATCTAACTTCAACATAAGTTGTGATTTTAAATTATGAGTAAAGAGACATCTCTTCTAGATTGTAAATTACATTTATAAAATGTAATAAGGTAATCCCAATGTTATGCAATCATAGAGGTAGACCTTGCTGTAGTGAAAAATGACATGGGACTTTTTTCACAACTTAAAAGTACATGTCCTGCCTTTTAAATACAGTGCATCCAGCCCTCTGGGTTGGCCACGGCCTACCTTAGGGTTGACGCCTATGTATAAAGAGGGAAGGTGTTGGCCTGGCAAAAGGGTTATTTTGCCAGGCCGACATGGCAGTGTAAAACTGCACACACAGGGTCTGCAATGGCAGGCCTGAGACATGGTTAGAGGACAACTTAAGAGGGTGGCTAAATAAGTGCTGGCCCACAAGTAACCTTTAATTTACAGGCCTCGGGCAAATTTAGTGCACTTTACTTGGGGCTTATAAGTAAATGAAATATGCCAGTTTGAGTTAAGCCAATGTTACCATGTTTTAGGGGAGAGAGCACAAGCACTTTTGCATTGGTTAGCAGTGGTATAGGGCACAGAATCGTAAAGCCAGCAAAAAAGAGGTCAGAAAAATGGAGGAAGTACCCAATCAGTTGGGGGGACTACCACCCTAAGACTGTCAGGTCTAACAGGTGGTATATCGGATGATGCCCACAGTGCCCTGCGATGACTCTCATATGCAACCCGAAAGAGGCCGTTGGAGGACAGGCGCAGCATTGACCTGAAAGAAACAATTCTTGCACAGGCCACAAAGCTCTTGTATCCGACCCTGAGCACATCTCTGCTAAACTGGCCAGAGAGCCAGAAAGTTGGCCACTTAAGCTGTGCCATCAAATAACTGTGGGGGTCCCAACCCTCTGTGCTCCATCGGGAGATACAACTGGGTCCAGTCCACTCAATGCCTTCCTCTGTTCCATGTTAAATTACCCAAAATTGTATTCAGCAATTGGTATGTGCTAAGTGGGATATTGACTGGTAGGTTCGTGAAATAGTACAAGAGCCTTAGCAACATTACCATTTTGGAAAGGGCAACACATCCCTGCACTGTAAGGGGGAGGGAACCCCAAAAGGGAACCTGAGGCCGAAGGTAAAGGATCGCCTTCGCAAGGTTGCTCTTCATCAATTCACGGGTCAAGTGATGAATACCGGTGCCCTGGTATCTAAAGGTGCTTGGCTCACATTTAACACCTCGACTGCCAACGGCGACTGTATGTGGAGGGCAATGGGGGTGTTGCAGGAACATACATGACTTAGTCCAGTTCATTCCCAGCCCAGATGTCATTTTAAAGGCATCCAATGTATGTGCTATGACAGCTACGCTGTTCCGTACGGGAAACGCCCTGAATGCCGACTCCGGAAAAACGAAGTCATGGGCAACGGAAGCATTGTTCCGCTTTCGTTAACCACGACTTTGTTGTTTTGTGCCTTAACCACACATGTGCTGAACAACACACATGTGTGGTTAAGGCACAAAACAAGGGAGTCGGCTGAGGAGGACGAAGCGACGAGTCAGGTAAGTGGGGCGGGGGTGGGGGGTTGGGGTTTTAGTTTTAGAGGCGGGGTGGGGGGTCAGGTATTTTTTGTATTTGGGGATGGGGGTCGGGGTGGTTTAGGTTTTATGGGGTGGGGTAGGTGATTGGGGTGGTTTAGGTTTTAGGGGTGGGGGTTGGGGGTTGGGGTGGTTTTAGGTTTTAGGGGCGGGGTAAAGGGTTGCGGTAATTTTAGGGGTGGGGGTTGGGGTGGTTTTAGGTTTTAGGGGTGGGTTGGGGGGTCGGGTAATGTTAGGGGCGGGGTGAGGGGTTGGGGGGGTTTAGGTTTTAGGGGTGGGGTGAGGGGCTCAGGGTAGTTTTAGGGGAGGGGGTGTTGGGGTGGATTTAGGTTTTAGGGGTGGGGGTTGGGGTGTTTTAGGGATGGGGTGGGGGTTGTTTTAGGGGTGGGGGTTGGGGTGGTTTTAGGTTTTAAGGGTGGGTTGGGGGTCGGGCAATTTTAGGGGCGGGTTGGGGGGTTGGATGGGGTAAGGTTTTATGGGTAGGATGGGGGGCTCAGGGTAGTTTTAGGGGCGGGGTGGGGTGGTTTTAGGTTTTAGGGGTGGGGTTGGGGTACTTTAGGTTTCAGGGATGGGGTGGGGGTTGGGATTGTTTTAGGTTTTGGGGGTAGGGTGGAGGTTGCGGTAATTTTAGGGACAAGGTGGGGGGCTTGGGGTAGTTTTAGGGCCAAGGGTGGGGGGTTGGCGTGGTTTTAGGAGAGGGGGGACGCATGCTTGAACCATGCATGCCTATCACTAATGCCTTTACCAGGAATGCCTTTACAACTAAAAATCATTGTTAAGGTATTTGTGGTAAAGGCATTAGTGGTAACAACGCAGTCGTTGTTTCAACCTCGTTGTTCAGGCATGCGTTGTTCCAGCATGCGTTGTTCCGAGATACGTTCCGTACATCTTTTATGTACACAAGGACTTTGTCTGCATACAAGGAGACAAGGTGTAGCTCTCAGTTGGTGGGTACAGTGAGGACTGACGAAGAAGCTGTAGAGGGAGCTCCATCGCCAGTGCAAAAAGCAGTGGCAATAGAGGGCATCCACGTAGAGTTTTGGAAAGGGATTCAAAGTTTGCCGGCATATTTTAACTCTCACAATGCACACTCTGTAAAGGATTCTAATCATCTGTAGAACCCTGCCCGTCATTCCCACCTTTTGTAAGACTGAAAAGATGTATGTCCAGTACAGGGTATTGAACGATGTTCTGAGATTTAGGACCATACATGCAAAGTGGGGCCAGTAAGGTGGAGCTTCCTCGAGTAATCGCTGCAGTCAGCAGGTATAGAGTTGTGGATTTGCCCGGTATGATCCCGCGGTGGACCAGCATCGGCATAAGTTGTAGCAATCACGTTGCCAATATTTTATATTGTAATTGCAACCCATTATGGACAGCGTACTGTAAGAGGAAACCTCTCGAGGGTCACGTCTCTGCTTTGGTAGCGAACCAGGAGTGCCTTCTGCATGGATGGGAATAAGTGGCCAGTGGAGAAGGAGACGGAATATGATTTAACTAGTTTAAGGGCCAGTAGGGCTTTGTATGTTTTATGAAATTCAATAGGGAGACTGGTCAGGCCTGGGGTTATGCAGGTGGGGGAATCACTTATGGCACCACACATTTCTTGCTCCTTCATGGGGCTCTTCGAGGCATTCCTCTGCTCCAAGGTCACTACTGTTAGTGTGACAGTGGGGAGGAATTCCATAATACTAGGTTGTAGGGCAGGCACATGGTGTTATAAAGCCTTATGCATGGCGTCCTGGGTGGTGACAGCAGAGCTGGGGAAAATACGGATGGCGGTGACTGGCTCAATGTCCGATTCACACACCATCCCACTCTACTAGGTGCGTGATGGCTGTGTTGCTGTTTTTGGTTAGGTAATTCACAATGGTTTCTCAGGTTGTTTTGCAGGATACAAGGTCCTCGAGTTTGCAGTGGCAGGCCTGTGTAAGAATTGTCAGAGCTCCCTATGGGTGGCAAAAGAAATGCTGCAGCCCATAGGGATCTCCTGGAACCCCAATACCCTGGGTACCTCAGTACCATATACTAGGGAATTATAAGGGTGTTCCAGTATGCCAATGTAAATTGGTAAAATTGGTCACTAGCCTGTTAGTGACAATTTGTAAAGAGAGAGCATAACCACTGAGGTTCTGGTTAGCAGAGCCTCAGTGAGACAGTTAGGCATCACACAGGGAACACACACCTATAGGTCACAAACTTATGAGCACTGGGGTCCTGACTAGCAGGGTCCCAGTGACACATAACAAACATACTGAAAACATAGGGTTTTCACTATGAGCACTGGGCCCTGGCTAGCAGGATCCCAGTGAGACAGTGAAAACACCCTGACATACACTCACAAACAGGCCAAAAGTGGGGGTAACAAGGCTAGAAAGAGGCTACTTTCTCACACAACCCCCCCCCCAAACGAAGGACAATAAGGCTAACCTTGGCCAGTTGAGACTTTATTGTCTAAGTGGTGATAAGTAGAGAGTAGCTCTGCAATAGACTGGTTACTCCCTTTATCATCCACTATATGGTTACTTCCCTGTGGGGATGTAAACCACCCTGTTTGAAGTTTTTTAGCTAAGCAACAATGTGAAGATGTATTTTCAGAGTTTCTATCAGTAAGTTTTAGTTTAGAGCAGTGGGAATTGTCCACTGAACCTATTTGTAGTGATGGAAATGCCAGACAGGGATGCTGTCTCAGAAAAGCCATAGCTGGGCAAAAACTTTGTCCATATGGCTGTAAGAGAGAACAGGGATGCTGTTTCTCTTGAGTTGGAGCAGGGCAGGGATGCTGTCCTATGAGCTCCACACTAGGGCAGGGATGCTGACCTAAGTGTTGTGAGGCAGTGCAGAGTTTCTGCACTAAAGGTTCTCTGGGAGGGTTGGAGGGATGCTCCATGTTAACTAAGATGGTGCTCTTTTTCTCACCAATGTTAGTTATCCCACAGAGAGGTACTTCTACCTCAGGGAGTACAGCTTTGCCAGCTGATGCTTCTCTTGGAACAGGTGCCACCCCAGGAGAGGTTTCTCCCACCACAGGAATGGTATCCTGAATGGCAGGGTGGTTAGGGGATACTGTGATACCCTTTTTACCTGTTGATGGAGAGGGATCCTGAGTTTTCAGGCCTTCTCTCCTTTGCTTTTTCATTTCAGTAGAAATGAGAGGGAACAATTCCTATGGGATGCCCAGCATGGCTGCATGGGCATAAAACTCTACATCAGCCCAACCTGAGGCCTCTAGGTCATTACCTAAGAGACAGTCTACAGGTAAGCTAGGTGATACTACCATCTGCTTAGGGCCAGTAACTCCACCCCGACTAAACTGAATTATAGCTAAGGGAAGAAGCTTAGTGGAGTTATGGACATCAATAATTTTATACTGTTGTCCAATGATGTGTTGTTCAGGAGCCACTAGGTTTTCAGTCACCAAAGTGATACTGGCACCTGTGTCCCTGTAGGCCAAGGCCTCAACACCATTTATTGAAACTGTCTGCCTGTACTTATCCATTGTAAGGGGACAAGCAGCCAGTGTGGCAAGGCCAATGCCACTAGGTGTGACAGAAACTGTCTTGGGACTAACTAGTCCAGTTTCTATTATGGACCCATAAGTGAACCCAACTACACCTTTAACTTGACTGTTGCCAGCAGTCCCACCACTAGAACCACTACTGCTAGGGGCACTAGAGCGTGATGTATTAGTGGTGGTAGGCTCAGGGGGTTTACCTGGACAGGACTTATCCCCTGTCCTATGGCCTCTGTTTTTACACACAAAGCACCAAGGCTTTTTAAATTGTATAGGTTGAGAAGAAGAGGAAGAATTTGTTTTATCCCCACCCTCTGAAGAGTGTTTAAGATTTGGAGTGGGATCTTGGTTTTACCCTTATCCCCATGCTTATCTTGAGATTTTTCACCATCTTTCTTTTTGCCATCCTTGTCACCACCTGTATGAACTTTTCTGTTCACTCTTGTTCTGACCCATTTGTCTGCCTTCTTTCCCAATTCTTGGGGAGAGGTCAGATCTGAGTCCACTAGATACTGGTGCAACAAATCAGACACACAATTATTAAGTATATGCTCTCTCAGGATTAAGTTATACAGGCTTTCATAGTCAGTCACTTTACTGCCATGTAACCACCCCTCCAAGGCCTTCACTGAATGGTCAACAAAATCAACCCAGTCTTGTGAAAACTCCTTTTTGGTCTCTCTGAACTTCATCCTGTACTGTTCAGTGGTTAAGCCATAACCATCCAGGAGTGCATTCTTAAGAACTTTGAAATTATTGGCATCACTTTCTTTCACAGTAAGGAGCCTATCCCTACCCTTTCCACTAAATGATAGCCATAGGATAGCAGCCCACTGCCTTTGAGGGACATCCTGTACAACACAGGCCCTCTCAAGTGCAGCAAACCACTTGTTAATGTCATCCCCCTCCTTATAAGGGGGAACTATCTTGTGCAGATTCCTGGAATCATGCTCTTTTGCAGGATGACTATGGGGAATACTGCTGCTGCCACCATGGGTTTCTAAACCCAACTTCTGTCTTTCTTTCTCTAGTTCTAAGGACTGTCTATCCAAATCCAGCTGTTGCTGCTTGAGCTTCAGTCTGGTTTGTTCCACTCTCAATTTATTGAGCTCCCTTTCTAACAATCTGTCATCAGGGTGGGTGGGAGGGACATGTCTAGAAACAGAAGTATGATGTGAAAGGACAGAAGGAGACCTGTCCCTAACAGAAGGCACCCTAACAACTTGGCTCACAGAAACAGCACTTCTACTATGATGAGAAGGAATACTCTTACTGAGATGTGAGACCACACTATCTGTATGATGTGACTCAACATTAGTTCCAACTATGCTAGGTTGTCTGCTAGGGGGCAGGCTTGGAAGTTTCCCTCCCACTTCTTTAGCTAGGGGAGCCCCAGAGTCAGAGTGGGAACCATCAGCTAACTTTTCAACAGGAGTGCCAGCTGTGGCCTTATCCTGTTCAATAAGCATATTCACTAACAGTTCTCTAGAAGGATTCTTCCTTACACTTAAACCTCTATCTATGCAGAGACTCCTTGCTTCTTTCCAGCTAAGGTTATCACAAGCAAGTTTGGACAGATCAACAGTTTGGCCTGTGCCAGACATTTTTAGACAGTGTTTAAGTGACAGAAAAAGTGAAGAAAAAGTTTTTCAGAACTTTTTAGAAAGACAGAAAAAAACTTTTAAAACTTTTTAAGAACTTTTTAGAAAGTTTAGATGTACTTTTCAGCACTTTAGAAAAGAGGTGAGAAAAGAAATGCAAAACTTTTTGGTTAGGTGTACATACACTGAACTTGTTTTGTATATTTTTCTCTTATGAAAAGTACAATGACAAAAAGTGGTAAGTAGTTACAGAGCACTTATTCCACCACTGCACAACCAATGTTGGAGGCTGGACTGGCTTGTAGTGAGTACCTAGGGGTACTTGCACCTTGCACCAGGCCCAGTTATCCCTTATTAGTGTATAGGGTGTCTAGCAGCTTAGGTTGATAGATAATGGTAGCTTAGCAGAGCAGCTTAGGCTGAACTAGGAGACGAGTGAAGCTCCTGCATTACCACTAGTGTCATATGCACAATATCATAAGAAAACACAATACACAGATATACTAAAAATAAAGGTACTTTATTTTTATGACAATATGCCAAAAGTATCTCAGTGAGTACCCTCAGTATGAGGATAGCAAATATACACAAGATATATGTACACAATACCAAAATATTAGTAGTAATAGTGTTAGAAAACAGTGCAAACAATGTATAGTTACAATAGGATGCAATGGGGACACATAGGGATAGGGGCAACACAAACCATAATACTCCAAAAGTGGAATGCGAACCACGAATGGACCCCAAACCTATGTGACCTTGTAGAGGGTCGCTGGGACTGTAAGAAAACAGTTAGGGTTAGAAAAATAGCCCACCCCAAGACCCTGAAAAGTGAGTGCAAAGTGATAGGGGAATTCTGCAGGAAAGACACAAATCAGCAATGCAACAACGATGGATTTCCAAATGAGGGTACCTGTGGAACAAGGGAACCAAGTCCAAAAGTCACAAGCAAGTCGGAGATGGGCAGATGCCCAGGAAATGCCAGCTGTGGGTGCAAAGAAGCTGCTACTGGACAGTAGAAGCTGAAGATTCTGCAGGAACGACAAGGGCTAGGAACTTCCCCTTTGGAAGACGGATCCCGCATGCCGTGGAGAGTCGTGCAGAAGTGTTTTCCTGAAGAAAGACCGCCAACAAGCCTTGCTAGCTGCAAATCGTGCGGTTAGGGTTTTTGGATGCTGCTGTGGCCCAGGAGGGACCAGGATGTCGCCAATTGCGTCTGGGGACAGAGGGGGCATCGAGCAAGACAAGGAGCCCTCTCAGAAGCAGGCAGCACCCGCAGAAGTGCTGGAACAGGCACTACGAAGTGGAGTGAAACGGTGCTCACCTGAAGTCGCACAAAGGAGTGGCCGGAGGACAACTTAGGAGGTCGTGCAATGCAGGTTAGAGTGCCGTGGACCCAGGCTGGACTGTGCACAAAGGATTTCCGCCGGAAGTGCACGAAGGCCGGAGTAGCTGCAAAAGTCGCGGTTCCCAGCAATGCAGTCTGGCGTAGGGAGGCAAGGACTTACCTCCACCAAACTTGGACTGAAGAGTCACTGGACTGTGGGAGTCACTTGGACAGAGTTGCTGAATTCAAGGGACCTCGCTCGTCGTGCTGAGAGGAGACCCAGGGTACTGGTGATGCAGTTCTTTGGTGCCTGCGGTTGCAGGGGGACGATTCCGTCGACCCACGGGAGATTTCTTCGGAGCTTCTAGTGCAGAGAGGAGGCAGACTACCCCCACAGCATGCACCACCAGGAAACCAGGAAAACAGTCGAGAAGACGGCAGGATCAGCGTTAAAGAGTTGCAGTAGTCGTCTTTGCTACTTTGTTGCAGTTTTGCAGGCTTCCAGCGCGGTCAGCAGTCGATTCCTTGGCAGAAGGTGAAGAGAGAGATGCAGAGGAACTCGGATGAGCTCTTGCATTCGTTATCTAACAAATCCCCAAAGACAAAGACCCTAAATAGCCAGAAAAGAGGGTTTGGCTACTTAGGAGAGAGGATAGGCTAGCAACACCTGAAGGAGCCTATCAGAAGGAGTTTCTGATGTCACCTGCTGGCATTGGCCACTCAGAGCAGTCCAGTGTGCCAGCAGCACCTCTGTTTCCAAGATGGCAGAGGTCTGGAGCACACTGGAGGAGCTCTGGGCACCTCCCAGGGGAGGTGCAGGTCAGGGGAGTGGTCACTCCCCTTTCCTTTGTCCAGTTTCGCGCCAGAGCAGGGCTGAGGGGTCCCTGAACCGGTGTAGACTGGCTTATGCAGAAATGGGCACCATCTGTGCCCATGAAAGCATTTCCAGAGGCTGGGGGAGGCTACTCCTCCCCTGCCTTCACACCATTTTCCAAAGGGAGAAGGTGTAACACCCTCTCTCAGAGGAAGTCCTTTGTTCTGCCATCCTGGGACAAGCCTGGCTGGACCCCAGGAGGGCAGAAACCTGTCTGAGGGGTTGGCAGCAGCAGCAGCTGCAGTGAAACCCCGGGAAAGGCAGTTTGGCAGTACCCAGGTCTGAGCTACAGACCTGTGGGATCATGGGATTGTGCCAACTATGCCAGGATGGCATAGAGGGGGCAATTCCATGATCATAGACATGTTACATGGCCATATTCAGAGTTACCATTGTGAAGCTACATATAGGTAGTGACCTATATGTAGTGCACGCGTGTAATGGTGTCCCCGCACTCACAAAGTCCGGGGAATTGGCCCTGAACAATGTGGGGGCACCTTGGCTAGTGCCAGGGTGCCCACACACTAAGTAACTTAGCACCCAACCTTTACCAGGTAAAGGTTAGACATATAGGTGACTTATAAGTTACTTAAGTGCAGTGTAAAATGGCTGTGAAATAACGTGGACGTTATTTCACTCAGGCTGCAGTGGCAGGCCTGTGTAAGAATTGTCAGAGCTCCCTATGGGTGGCAAAAGAAATGCTGCAGCCCATAGGGATCTCCTGGAACCCCAATACCCTGGGTACCTCAGTACCATATACTAGGGAATTATAAGGGTGTTCCAGTATGCCAATGTAAATTGGTAAAATTGGTCACTAGCCTGTTAGTGACAATTTGTAAAGAGAGAGCATAACCACTGAGGTTCTGGTTAGCAGAGCCTCAGTGAGACAGTTAGGCATCACACAGGGAACACACACCTATAGGTCACAAACATATGAGCACTGGGGTCCTGACTAGCAGGGTCCCAGTGACACATAACAAACATACTGAAAACATAGGGTTTTCACTATGAGCACTGGGCCCTGGCTAGCAGGATCCCAGTGAGACAGTGAAAACACCCTGACATACACTCACAAACAGGCCAAAAGTGGGGGTAACAAGGCTAGAAAGAGGCTACTTTCTCACAGCTGTGTGCTGTAATTGCCAGGTAGGTACAGATGGAGTGGTTTCCCCCATGCAAGACGTAGAAGAAGTGGGTTGTGTTCTGACAGGGTCTTCCCTAGGTATTCTGTATCTGTGACGGCGAGTAGTATAGCGGAATGACAAAGGAATCAGTCAAGCTTAACATGGAGAACATGTGTTGGTGAATAAAAGGAGTATTCCCTCTTAGTCGGATGGAGGGCCTGCCGTCTGTCATTTCGGGAACAGTGAATGAGCCATTGTAACAGATATGCATTGCTGTGCGTTGTAGAGGAGTGGAGAAGAGGGGGATATAACCTGTCTAGTACATTGTCACAATTAAAGTCTCTCCCTATGAGCAGGGCAGGTGGGACCATTTAGCCAGGATAATATGTGTGCCACAATTGTGGATGAAATACATTTGACAAATGCCCGCTCCCCCGCAATACAGCTTTGCCGACTCGTGTTTCCTTCACAAACACATAACGCCCCTCTGGGTCCATCTCCAACGTAATACTTCGAAAAGTCAGTGTTGGCCAAATCCAAATGAGTGTGCCCTTGTGTAACGCAAATAGGCTGTACTAAAGCATTTGCCCCTCCAGTGTTTTTGGAGTCTGAGATCTTCCCCTTTGGCTGTGTGAGTTTCTTGCAAGGAGGCTACGTGGGCCTCTGCCTCTTGATGTATTGATGAGTAGAGTGCTGCTTCCTGTCTGAGCCCATACCCTGCATATTCCCGGTTAGGAACAATAGTTTAACCATTTGGAATATATGGACAGTGTGATGCAGGGGGCGGGAGCAGAGACCTGACCATGGGGAAAGCAGTCTTTTGGTCCATCTACAGGCATGCTGCAGTGTAGATGTGATTGGACATTTAAAAGTAGAAATAGAACAAGTTACCCAACTCCCACACCCCGGGTAGCAGAGCAATATCTGGCTCCCCAAATAGTTAACATTATGTTTCATTAATGTGCGTCCCATAGCGCAGCATGCCAAGAGCCTGTTGGCTCAGTCTGGGGTATCCAGTCATACATGCGGCAGGCATTGGCGGGTACCCTGCGAGCACAGGGTCCCCCCATCCAAGTACATGTCCACGACATACAGGTCAGGAAATGTGGCACAGGATTGGTGCTCATTACCCATCTCCCAGTAGCCACCCTTTAAAGTCACTTGAAGTCATGGGGTCCCATCTACAGGTACTGGCACATCTCTCTGCACTGTCTGAACAGGCCTGAGACGTCACTGGATCATGAAGTGTCTGACTCCTGTTTTGAATGAGCCTCTTCTGAGTCATCCATTTTGTGAATCACTCCTTGGTTTTAAATACTAGTCGCGGCAGCCATGGCCAGGATCCTTTCTTTTCGTGCCTGTGCTGCCGTGAGTGCGTTGGTAGTGGGTTTCATTATCCCCCTGCAAAAGATGTCTCTTGCATTATGGCCAAGGATTTGCGGGGTGCGAGCATGGTGTGAGAGGCTCCAGTTCTGATGGGTCACAACGTCTCTGTTCCACCCAATTCCAGACATCAGCTGGTTCTGTGAAGAAGTAAGCCTTTTGGTTTGCAGTGATTTTGAGCTTTGCAGGAAACACCAAAGAATAGGTGAGACTGGCATTAAGTAGTTTGTTTTCACCCACATGGACGGTGCCAACTTACGCTGGACTGCCAGTGTATAGACCATGACAAGAAGTGTCCATTCATTGTCAAAGGTGATGCTGCCCAAACGCCTAGAGGCTTGAAGGATCATATCCTTATCCCTGAAGTTCAGCAATCTGGCCATCACGGGGTGGGGGAAAGTGCCAGCCAGGGGTCCCTGCGCAGATACTTGGTGGGCGTGTTCCACTGTGAAGATGGGGGACAGTGCTGTAGGCACTACAGAGGTGGAGGCCCTGGGGTCCACAGCCTCCGCACCCTCTGGAAAATCAATTATTCATAGGTTGCTGCAAGCCGATCTCCCTTCACTGTCTACCACTCTGTTTGAAAGCAGACTTTATTAGAAAGCTCCGTGACCTGGTTGGTGAGGCCTACAGCTGTAGGTTGGAAGACCTGTTTGGCCGATTCAGTCAGTCTGACTCTGTCCGAGAGTTTATGCTGGTCTTCTCTCAACAGGCTCAGTTCTACCACCACTATGTCCATCCTTCCACCAAGATTCCTTCTGGTGTCTGCATTGGCTGCAAGAACTTTGACTAGTTTCACCTCCATAGAGTCTGGTGGGACCAGGGACATTGACGTAGATGGCATTAAAATGGGAGACATCACGCGGCACCCAGTGCGAGGTTTAGTAGGCAGCGGCGCTAAGGGTCCTACCAGTCCCACAGTGTTCCATTCATAAGGTGTACTGAGGAGTGCTGTCGCAGTCTGTTATAATGCTCCTGGCAAGGGGGGCTTGCCAGCAGAGTACGGGACCTGCCGTTCCCCCGAACCGGAAGGTAGTGATAATCAGCCCAGGGGGTCATTACAGTTCCTCAAGCAGGATGGATCAATCACATGGGTGGCACAGGCCAGTAGGCAATGCCCCAAGGTGATCTGTGCTGAAAGATGACATTTTCTGAGGGCCCATCCTATTCCCAGAGCTGCAGAGCGAGCCAAGTCATGTCTGCAGAGTCACAAGTGGTCTTACCTTCATTCCAATGGGGAAGTTCTGTGTTCTCCACGCCGGGTCTGGCAATAACCTCAGGGCAAGTGAGGGTCCTCTATATCGTGAGGGGAGATCCTTGATGCGCCCCAGCCAGTCGTGTCTCTGCTGCCCATCTTTCATGCCACCCCCGGGGGCTTTCACCAACTGTGGAATTTGTTCATGGTGCAGGTAAAGAGGGAAGAGTCCTAGTGAGCCTTGTCGGTTCCAGCCTCCACATCGGAGAGCAGGGGGGCTCTTGCACCTTCAGTGTCCCCGCCTCAAATGCTCATGCCTACAATTTGCAGGCGATTGGGGACGAGCTCCCTGTGACTGTTATGTAGCTCCATCTAGGAGGACTGCGGCTACTGCCCCCGCTGCATGCCAGGCCACTATGGTTACCAGCATGCCGCAGAACCACACTCCCCTGCGTCGACCACCATGCAGACCAGGATGTCTTCACCCACTCGTTAGCATGGGGGTGGAGTTCTCACCCCCCCCCCAGCATCACTCGCCAGGGGTCACACGACTCCAGGTCCAGTAGGCCCCAGCTCCGACTTCTCCCGCACCCATCTGCAGTGCCTGGGATCAGCCCTGCAGGTATCCCTGATAGCCAGCAGGGTGCTCCAGCGTTCCCCTTAGGTGCGGCTGGGGATAGGCTCCCTCTGTGCGGCCCGGTTGGCAATCAATTTCAGGTCCCCCGTGAGAGCACTAGCAGGCGTCAGCAATTTTGCAGCATCAGGCTGCCAGTCCTTGACTCTTGCTAAAGGATCTCACTCCATTCTGACACATACTGGTGACTGTAACAGAAAAAAAGTACAGTGGCTCTGTCGCGTGGGTTCTCATTATCCTAAATGAGACTACTGGATTGCTAGGCAGCAGGATCGATAACGGTGTGGGGGACTGAGTCTGACCCACGTGTACGGAACTCTGTCACCCTAAATCCGGTCTTTGCTCCGGCTAACTACCAGTGCCTCATTTCTCCCACGGGGAAGAGATGATTGGGCAGCAGAGCGCATGACATCTTTGGAACTTCTCAGGGAAGTCGTGGTCACTCAGATCCAAACCAACTCTCTCATTTACAACATGATCTCATATACAAATGACAAAGACAGTATAAGTTTTATATAATGTTTTAATAAAACGACTGTATTTTAGATAATAAGGCGTGAGCCGCAATAACCAGAACAATACAACACAGTAGGATTGAAATAGTCACCAGGAGAGTAAAACATAAGAACAAAGCTATCATAGTGCCTAACAGTTTCTACTCTCCCTCTGCTTGTTCTATTTAGAGCACAGCATGTTAAGCTTCTAGCTTGCCTTTCCGAATCACTGGGGAGACATCAGCCCTCATACCTGAGCAAAGGCCTGTGATCTGGTTCAGCATCTGCAACGAGGCAGTCAGCGTATAGTTGTGGTTCCCTGGTCGGAATCTCCCTCTTGCGTGTATTGGGACAAAGAAGTGTTTTTATAACTAATATGTCAGCGTGATCACAAAATGTCCCTACGCAGGAATGCCAAAGACTAAACTCCTACCACGTCTATCGCAATGTACCAGACTGTATCCTTGACTGAAGCACAGAGTGAATGTGTTATGGAGAACTCCAGTGCTGAAGTAGGCTAAACAGTGTGATATGAATAAAAAACAAGACCGTAGAACTGGCTATTTGAAAAATAACAGTACGAAGCCTAATAAAAAGCATTTAGAGCAAAGTGCACAAAGGCTTTAAGCTGCAAGCAAATGAATAAAATACATCCAGGGCAAAATGCACAAAGGCCTAAAGCCTGAAGCTAATGCGCAAAGGATAAGTAAAACTAACCACACTACACCCTCCCCTTGTCGGTAGCAAGTGGTTCCAATAACATAAAAATATGCCCCAAAAATAAACAACACCTAAAATTATATATATATATTTCGACAAGGTCAGAAGACAACAAAGTCATAAATTTAGGAAACATGTGACGATAAAGCCAAATTCAATATAAAGTCAATTTTGCAGGAAAGGAAAAAAAAAAATCCAATTGTTAAACAGAAGCAATAGAAAATAGGAGCTCCTCCACTTCGATATACAGTATGTCAATATCGGAAGATCTACGCCACAAAGTACCATGGAGCAGGTGTGTTCCAAAACCCTTAAAACCATTCAGGGCGGCACCCCGTGCAGGGCCTATGAATGAGACAAAACCATCTTCCTCCAGGAAGGGAATCTCATAAACTGCCTCACGAAGCAAACGCAACCGTAGTGCACAAGTATGTGAATGAGCCCTAATCGGGAACATCAACAGATCAGGATCGACCACCGGAGGGCGCTGCAGCGAGAGACAGAGAGCCAGTGCATGTTCAAACGAGCACCAAAGGCACCTAAACACGGGTTGCACACAATCCAAAACCGGTCGGAATGACAGAGACCAGTCACACTCCAAATGGGCCAGGAGTGTTGCTCCAAAATGCTGCATCATGCGTTCACGACACATGCAATATAGGATCTTGTTGTGGCGGGACAGCCATTGCGAAAAAATAGCAACAATAGCAAGACACCAGCCAATAAAGCCAAAGTAATCGGGAAACCCCCAAAAATGCTTCTGAAAATAGAGTGTATAGCCGAAGGTATCAAACCGAATATGGAAGAGAAGGTGTGAGCAAAACCAACACCAACGGCTTTGAAAAAATGTGCAATACCTGCAGTGCTGGATGCATTAAATATAGACCCCACAAGTTCACCGAAGTGACTTGGAAAGTTAGTATTCAAAAGGGACTGTATTTCCGCCGATGACCTTGCCACCTGAAGTGCGTAGGTCTCACTCGCAGATGTAAGGGCCACATGCTTTTGAAACAATAAAGCCTTTAGTCGACTCAACTTGTCGAAATTAACCTTGGAAGTAGCAATATGAGGCCAGATGTCCGCCACCTCCCTAATTTGAGCGGGGGGAAACAACACATTCCCGCAGCACGTAACGGCCTTGTTGACAACGACAACGTAAACTATTCCAGCACGCATGCCACAGCAGCGTTCGCTGTTAAGAACAATGTAACTGCCGTTAGAAAGCACCTGGAAAGTGTTTTTAATAACCGGGACTGGAACTCCCTTCAAGTAACAAGCTAAGTTAGCAATCGAAGCGTTACACGCTCCGTGCAAGGACAGCTGTTTACAAACCATAGAATGGCTGACACAAGTTTTGCATTCAGTACCGCTAAGAAAAACCTCCCTCAAACCATTAATACATCTGTATTGAAAGGGAAGCTCCCACACCTCGTGTATGTAACTGTCTCCCAATAGTTCATATCTACTCACCGGAATGTGCTTCAAACAAGAAGTAAATTGCAGAGTGGAGATAGGCAGATTAATAACCCCATGAATCAACCACTCAGCTGACGGAATCTCAGCAACCGTGAAAGGCAGTTTCTCCAATTTCTCAATATTCAACATGACATACGTCGCTTCCTTTTTAGCCATCAGCTGTTGTTGACGAGTCAAATTAAAGGAGACAAAGATCTCTCTGGCACGAATGTGCTGCCATGGAACGCGACCTGCCTTCAAGGTCTGAAGAGTCCAACCCAGCTGCATGATGGACCGCGTCTGACTCTGCCCATGATATAAAGAAGACATGTCCGATTTAATAATGTCAATAGCAGAGGAAACAATGCTGTCAATCGTGTAAACACGGTCAGAAAGGGTATGCATGCCATTATCAACAACAGACAAAGGCCCTCATTCTGACCCTGGCGGTCGGTGATAAAGCGGCGGCCAAGCCGCCAACAGGCCGGCGGTCTAAAATATGCAATTCTGACCCTGGCGGGAACCGCCAACACAGCCCGCCAACTTAACACTCCGACCGCCACAGCGGTACAAACAAACAGCGCGGCGGTTCCCGCCAACAGCCCGGCGGCAGACAAAGTACCGCCCACCCTATTACGACCCACCAATCTGCCACCTTTTCCGGGGCGGGAGCACCGCCGATAAGAACACGGCGGAAACAGACTACGAACGGGAAAACGCTCACCTCTACGCACTCCACGCGAGATTCCGGCAGTATGGAGCCAGAGTTACAGGTCATCCCCGCACTCCTATTCCTCCTCATATACCAGGAGCACGCCCGGTGGCGCGGAAGACATCGGTGAGTACTGCACCTACGACACAGGGGAGGGAAAAGATTACCGGCACACACCCACCCACCCACACCCACTACAACACACACATCAATGCATTCCCACAGATCACTGTCACAACCCACAAACCACCCCCCTCCGAAATAATGCAAAGACCAAAAGAAGAGATCATAAACGGGCAGATATATTGAAATATGTACGCCATTAATCCCAAAAAATAAATAAACTTTGTACAAAATATATACAGCTACTAAATGTAGTCCAACCACTGTCCGTGGATCACAGGGGTCCTGTGCAAAGGGGCAAGGCCCAGTCCCACGACAAGAACTCCACGGAGAGAACACTGCAGGGGCATCAGAAAGAAAATAGGACAGGCACCTCAGGGGGAAGGGAAGGGGGGGCACCTCAGCCACTTGAGTACACGACGCCAGATCCACGAGGGGACTCCATGACCACTGGGCCATCCTGGGGAGAGCAAAGCCACAGTCCATACAGTCCATACAGTGGGTGGCCTGCCCACTGGGCCATCCTGGGGAGAGCAAAGCCAGAGTCCATACAGTCCATACAGTGGGTGGCCTGCCCACTGGGCCATCCTGGGGAGAGCAAAGCCACAGTCCATACAGTGGGTGGCCTGCCCACTGGGCCATCCTGGGGAGAGCAAAGCCACAGTCCATACAGTCCATACAGTGGGTGGCCTGCCCACTGGGCCATCCTGGGGAGAGCAAAGCCACAGTCCATACAGTCCATACAGTGGGTGGCCTGCCCACTGGGCCATCCTGGGGAGAGCAAAGCCACAGTCCATACAGTCCATACAGTGGGTGGCCTGCCCACTGGGCCATCCTGGGGAGAGCAAAGCCACAGTCCAAACAGTCCATACAGTGGGTGGCCTGCCCACTGGGCCATCCTGGGGAGAGCAAAGCCACAGTCCATACAGTCCATACAGTGGGTGGCCTGCCCACTGGGCCATCCTGGGGAGAGCAAAGCCACAGTCCAAACAGTCCATACAGTGGGTGGCCTGCCCACTGGGCCATCCTGGGGAGAGCAAAGCCACAGTCCATACAGTCCATACAGTGGGTGGCCTGCCCACTGGGCCATCCTGGGGAGAGCAAAGCCACAGTCCATACAGTCCATACAGTGGGTGGCCTGCCCACTGGGCCATCCTGGGGAGAGCAAAGCCACAGTCCATACAGTCCATAACAGACCCCACTGCCACTGGAGGAGGCAAGTTGGCCAGAGGACATCCTGCAGCCCTGCCCGAGATAGATCCTGCCCTGCCACGTCTGCCAAAGGGCCAGCGGTTCTTGCCCTGAAGGGCCCAGTTCAGCGGTTCTTGAGACGGCGGGGCCCAGTTCAGCGGTTCTTGAGACGGCGGGGCCCAGTTCAGCGGTTCTTGCCTTGAAGGGCCCAGTTCAGCGGTTCTTGAGACGGCGGGGCCCAGTTCAGTGGTTCTTGAGACGGCGGGGCCCAGTTCAGCGGTTCTTGCCTTGAAGGGCCCAGTTCAGCGGTTCTTGCCTTGAAGGGCCTAGTTCAGCGGTTCTTGAGACGGCGGGGCCCAGTTCAGCGGTTCTTGCCTTGAAGGGCCCAGTTCAGCGGTTCTTGCCTTGAAGGGCCCAGTTCAGCGGTTCTTGAGACGGCGGGGCCCAGTTCAGCGGTTCTTGCCTTGAAGGGCCCAGTTCAGCGGTTCTTGCCTTGAAGGGCCCAGTTCAGCGGTTCTTGAGACGGCGGGGCCCAGTTCAGCGGTTCTTGCCTTGAAGGGCCCAGTTCAGCGGTTCTTGCCTTGAAGGGCCCAGTTCAGCGGTTCTTGAGACGGCGGGGCCCAGTTCAGCGGTTCTTGCCTTGAAGGGCCCAGTTCAGCGGTTCTTGCCTTGAAGGGCCCAGTTCAGCGGTTCTTGAGACGGCGGACGGTCTATGGCCAACTGCTAAATGCCTGGTGGTGCCCTCCTGGGCAGCGGGGATGGTGCTCCTTCACTGCCCACCTGGGCTGTGGGTGGTGGGGCCCTCCTGGCCAGCTGGGCTGGGTCCTCCCTGGGCAGCGGCTATGGGGCTGGTGGGCTCTCCCGGGGCAGCTGTGCCGGTTCCTCCCGGGGCAGCGGCTATGGGGGTTGTGGGCTCCTCCTGGGCAGCAGGCCTGCTGCCTGACCTCTCCAACTTGCTGCCCTTGCCCTCCTTAGTCGTCGGCCTGTGGCCCTTTCCTCCCTTTGGAGCTGTGGCTGGTGACTGTCTCTGGGTGGTGTCCGGGGGGGATGTAGAAGGCGGGCTCCTGCGGCGCCCCTTCCGCCTTCTGCTCCTCTTCCCAGGGGGTGGGCTGGCTGTCCCCTTGCTGCTGGGCGAAGATCCAGACATGCTGGCAGGCGGGCTCCAATACCCCTGCACCCTTGTCAAGGGGGCTGCAGGGCTGGTGGTGGCTGAGGTGCTCTTCTTACCCCGACGAGAAGGAGGGGGGGGCTCAGGGTCAGGAAAGAAGTTAGTAGTGGCGAGGAAGAGCTTCTTGGGACAATGGAGAGTGGTAGGTACAGTGGGAATGGGAGTGGAGGGAGAGGATGTGGTTGTAGGTGAGTCACGTTTGCTGTCTTTGGGTGCAGGTGCAGGAGGGATAGGCTGTCGTGAGGTGGATGGCTGTTGGGTGGGTGGGTGGCTGCGTTTGTGTGGTGTGGAAGAGGGGGTGACAGACACAGTGGGAGAGGACACAGGGGACGTGTAAATGGCAGTGGGGGTGGTGACTGCACGTGTGCGGACTGGAGTGGAGGGTGTGCTGGTGATGGAAACACTGGCTGATGGTGAGGTGAATGGAGGTGTGAGTGTAGACGTCACAGGGAGGGAGGAGGGAGACGAGGAGGTGGGGGTCACAGAGGTGGTAGTGACTGTTGGCATGTCTGCATCGGAATGTTGCGTGTGTGAATGTCTGCGTGATCTGTGGTGCTTATGTTTGGATGAGCTTCTCTTGGGTGTTGAGGTGTGTGCAGGCTGGTCTGATGGTGTGGGTGGGACAGGCAGAGGAACAGGAGACTGGGAGGAGGGAGTTAGTAGAGGGAGGCAGGAGACAGGGACAATGGCTGCCGTCAGTGCTGAGGCCAGAGCCTGGAACGATCGCTGATGGGCAGCCTGACCCGAATGAATGCCCTCCAGGTACGCATTGCTGCGATGAACCTCCCTCTCCACCCCCTGGATGGCATTCAAAAGGGTAGTCTGCCCAACAATGAGCGTTCGGAGGAGGTCAATGACCTCCTCACTGAGGGCAGCGGGGGTAACAGGGGCAGGGCCTGAGGTGCCTGGGGCGAAGGAGATGCCCGGCTTCCTGGCAGAGCGGGCACGGGGTGAATGCGGAGGGGCTGCTGGGAGGGCGGAGATGGTGCGCTGGGTGGCGGCTGTACCTGTAATGGCGGGGGGCACGGATGGTGCCACCCCCGCAAGGGAGCCCCCTTCCGAGGACGTGTCCGTGTCGCTGCAGGCTCCAGTCGTCCCCGTCGTGGAGCTCCCCTCGCCCTCCGTCTCACTGGTCCAGTCTGACTCTGTGGCATGGCCCTCCTGGGCCATGTGAGATGCAGCTCCCTCCTGCCCCGATGCCACTTCTCCTCCGCCTGATGATGCTGATGCACACAAGCACAGAAAGACAAACAAAAAGGGGGGGGGAGAGAGAAATAAAGGGATATTGAGTACATGGATCTCCGGTACAGTTAGCGGACATGACAGACACAGATGCCCCCTGCACTAAGTTGCGCACTTGGGGTACGCTACGCATTCCGTGGAACATGCCCTACACGCCTAGAGTTGACAACTGCACCCATGGATGACACGGCCCAGGGATGGCTGTACTGACAAACTACTGAGGGTGGTGGCTGGGGACACAGGGGCTTACGGGGATGCCCAGCCTACCGATATCGCCCTGGCCTAGGGGGACCCCCAGCCCTCCTCCCCCACCCAGACACCTCCACTGCGCGACAACAGAGTAGATAATGCTTGTACTCACCCCCTTGTGTCTGCTGTGCTGCCCTCACGCGCCCATCCAAATCAGGGTAGGCCACCGCCAGGATCCGGAACATCAGGGGGCTCAGTTGACGGCAGGCACCCCGCCTACTTTGGGAGGCCATCCCCAGCAGAGACTCGGCGGTCTTCTTGGTCCCGCGGCGGATGTCCTCCCACCTCTTGCGGCAGTGGGTGCCCCGTCGATGGTGGACCCCCAGGGCCCGGACTTCCTTGGCGATGGCACGCCAAATCCCGATCTTCTCATGGGCGCGGACCTATGTGACACGTACAGGGAGGGAGAAATACCACGTTCAAGTTACTCAGCATTTTCCTTTCCAGTGGCCCAACGCCCCCCATCCCCGCCAGGCCCCCCGCCATGCCCAACATGCCCCCCATCCCCGCCAGGCCCCCCGCCAGGCCCAACATGCCCCCCATCCCCGCCAGGCCCCCCGCCAGGCCCCCCGCCATGCCCAACATGCCCCCCATCCCCGCCAGGCCCCCCGCCAGGCCCCCCGCCATGCCCAACATGCCCCCCATCCCCGCCAGGCCCCCCGCCAGGCCCCCCGCCATGCCCAACATGCCCCCCATCCCCGCCAGGCCCCCCGCCAGGCCCCCCGCCATGCCCAACATGCCCCCCATCCCCGGCCCAACATGCCCCCCATCCCCGCCAGGCCCCCCGCCAGGCCCCCCGCCATGCCCAACATGCCCCCCATCCCCGCCAGGCCCCCCGCCAGGCCCAACATGCCCCCCATCCCCGCCAGGCCCCCCGCCAGCCCCAACATGCCCCCCATCCCCGCCAGGCCCCCAAGCCAGCCAGTGGCCCCAAATCCAGATTGAATTAAACTCACTTGTTGGTCTGGAGGACCGTAGAGTAGCGCATACTGGGGGAGGACCCCATCCACAAGTTTCTCCAACTCCTCTCCAGTGAAGGCAGGGGCCCTTTCCCCAGTCGCAGCAGCCATTGTCCCTTCCAGACCGAGGTCACAGCAACACTTGCAGTATAGGTCCTCTCCTGTGAAAGTTCAAGTCGCAAGTGGATAAGTAGATAGAAAATGGCGGTCACGTCCGCGGCGGTGCGTACCGCGGCGGTGCGTCCCGCCACCGCCGGCGCCCTTCGCCATTGGCTCCTGAAACCCATAGGCTTCAATGTTAACCAATGCGGCTTCGCGCCGCGGTCTTCGCCCGCCGCGGTGTGCCACGCCAGCGCATTGACCTCACATCCCATTGTCACACTTCACAGGTCAGGCAGCCGCCATTTCCAGGGCCCACATGGCTCAATTTCAACTGCGTCACACAGGCCTAGGCCTTGCATAGCCACTCAGACACGCCATTCACTGCATAGAGAATCGTATACTGTGCTAGCTGTGAGTACGTACCTGTGGGTTGCCTGACTGTGTGCTCCATGTTGTCCTTCCTAGGCACCGTCCGCTGGGTTGGGCGAGGAGACGGATGAATCCTCCCGTGTACCGACCGCTGGTGGACCTGTCGACAATGGAAGAACGCCACATTATCCTGACCTACCGTCTTAACCGTGCCACTATCCATGAACTGTGTGCCCAGCTGGAGCCCGACCTGATGTCCCCCATCCGCCAACCCACAGGGATTCCCCCTCTGGTGCAGGTCATGTCAGTACTACATTTCTTGGCAAGTGGGTCATTTCAGACAACCGTGGGAATTGCTTCCGGGATGTCTCAGCCCATGTTTTCAAAGGTGTTATCCAGAGTGTTGTCTGCCCTGATGAAATCCGTGAGGAACTACATCATTTTCCCTGAGGTGGGCGAATTGGCTACAGTGAAGGGTGATTTCTACGCCCTTGGACATATTCCCAACGTAATTGGTGCCATTGATGGGACCCATGTGGCTTTGGTTCCCCCAAGAGACAGGGAGCAGGTGTACAGGAACAGAAAAAGTTACCATTCAATGAACATCCAGGTGGTGTGTTTGGCTGACCAGTACATCTCGCATGTAAATGCCAAATTCCCAGGGTCAGTGCATGACGCCTACATCCTAAGGAATAGCAGCATCCCTTACGTGATGGAACAGCTACAGAGACACCGTGTATGGCTAGTGGGGGACTCTGGGTACCCCAACCTGTCGTGGCTACTGACCCCAGTAAGGAATCCCCGGACCAGGGCAGAGGAACGGTACAATGAGGCCCATGGGCGTACTAGGAGGGTGATCGAACGCACCTTTGGCCTCCTAAAGGCCAGGTTTCGCTGCCTGCATATGACCGGTGGATCCCTAATGTACTCACCTAAGAAGGTGTGTCACATCATCGTGGCCTGCTGCATGCTTCACAACCTGGCTTTGCGCCGCCAGGTGCCTTTCCTGCAGGAGGATGGTCGAGACGGTGGTGTTGTGGCAGCGGTGGAACCTGAGGAGAGTGACGAGGAGGAAGACGACGGGGCTGAAACAGACAACAGGGACAGAATCATTGAACAGTACTTCCAATAGGACACAGGTAACATTTCAAAGATAATTTCGTTAATGTTAACTACTCTGCAGCATCTCTGCTGCCTGTCTATTTGCCCCAGTGTATGATGACTGAGTTTTGGCTTTTCTCTCCCTATTTCAGATCTGGGGTCCCCACTACGAGTCCTGTGCTTCGTTTCCCCATGGACTACAGCTTTGTGGCAGCTGTTTGTTGACTTCACCATGTACAAGGACATATTTGCACTGTCATGTCAATTACAATCTATTGAAATCACAGCCAGACTCCTGATATTTTGGTGCAAAATAGGTGTTTATTGAAGTGCTCAAAATGGGATGGGTGGTTTCAAGTGGGTGGGGGCTATGGTGAAGGAATGTCCATGGCAGAGTCCAGAGTAACAGTCACACAGGTGCATTGTCCAGAGGCCTGTGGAGAGATGGAGCATGGGCAGTTCGAGGATGGACAGGGTGACAATGTGGGACAGTGGGATGACATCAGGTGGTATCCATTGCTGGCGGGGGTCTTGACATCCTACTCTGTCTTGCGAGATCTCAGGGCCCTCTTGCGGGGTGGTTCTTCTCCTGCAGGAGGTGGGGGTCTGGTGGGCTGCTGCTGTGCGGGGGCCTCCTGTCCACTAGCGCCGGCGGAGGTGGATGGCTGTTCTTGGTCCAGGCTAGTGGCAGGGGCCCTTGGGTGTTGTTCAGTGTCCGCCCTGCTGTTTACGAGGTCCTGCAGCAGCCCTACCATGGTAACCAGGGTGGTGTTGATGGCTCTGATGTCCTCCCTGTACCCCCGATAGTGTTCCTCCTGCAGCACCTGGATCTCCTGGAACCGGGCCAGTACCGTCGCCATCGTCTCCTGGGAGCGGTTGTATGCTCCCATGATGGTGGTGAGGACCTCGTGGAGAGTGGGTTCCCTGGGCCTCTCCTCCCCCCCCTGTCGCACAGCTGCCCGCCGAGTTGCCCTGTTTCCCTGGGCCTCTGCCCCCTGGCCGGTGTGCCCACTACCACTGCCCCCAGGTCCCTGTTGTTGTTGGGGTGGTGGGTTATCCTGGGTGCCCTGTAGTGGTAGACACACCGCAGATTGACGCGCCCTGGAGACAGAGGCATGGGCCCGCTGGGTGGGAGCTGTGCTGGTGTTCCCAGAGGGGTTAGGGTCTATAGTGGCCTGTGCCTGTGTGAGGGGAACCGACTGTCCAGAGGTCCCCGATGGTCCGGGCTGGTCATCGGTGTCCAGATCGACAGAGCTGCTGTCATCGCTGACGGCCTCTTGGGTGGGGGGTGGGGATAATTCTGGCCCCTCCGCCGCGGTGTGTTGACGGTCGGGTCCTGCAGGGGTATAGAGGTATGGTTATAGTTTCAATGTGTGGCATATGGGTGTATCTGTGGGTTCCCGTGTCCCCAAGTGCTGGCATTCGTGTGTGGGGGCTTTGGTGAGGGTGGCTTGTGGGGGGGATGTGTATATGCATTGGGCATGCTTTGGTGATGGGTGTCCATGCTTAGTGGACGCATGCAGGCCTAGGTTTTGGGATATGTGGGTTGTGATGGTGAGACATTGGCGGGGAATAGGTGTGCTGGGGGTGGGGGTGAGGATGGTGGTGGGGGTGAGGATGGTGGTGGGGGTGAGGGTGGGGGTGAGGGTGGGGGTGAGGATGGGGGTGGGGGTGAGGGTGGGGTTCGAGGATGGGGGTGAGGGTTGGGGTCTGATTTGGCATGCAGGTGGGGGGGAAGCAGTATTGAAGCTTCAACTTACCAGTATCCATTCCTCCGCCGACTCCTGCGAGGCCGTCAGGATGCAGGATGTTCAAGACTTCCTCCTCCCATGATGTGAATTGTGGGGGTTGAGGTGGGGGTCCTCCGCCAGTCTTCTGCACGGCGATGTTGTGCCTGGATACCATGGAACGCACCTTCCCCCCTAGGTCGTTCCATCGCTTCCTGATGTCTTCCCGATTTCTGGGGTGCTGTCCCACTGCGTTCACCCTGTCGACAATCCTCTGCCATAGCTCCGTCCTCCGGGCAATGCTGGTGTATTGTATCTGTGTGCCGAACAGCTGGGGCTCTACACGAACGATTTCCTCCACCATAACCCTGAGTTCTTCGTCTGTGAAGCGGGGTTGTCTTTGGGGTGCCATGGGGTGGTGTGTATGATGTGTGGGGTGGAGTATGTGTATTTAAGTGAGTTGAGTGTGGTGGTGTGTGTTGTTTTGTGTGTGGATAGTGTGTGGGTGATGGTGTTGAGTGGCTGTGGCTGTTATGTTTTGGATGCTGGTGTCTCGCTCTTGTCTTCTTTACGAATTTTTAAGCGTAGGGGTTTGTGGGTGATGTGGGTGTGTGTTTTATATTGTATTGTGTGTGTGGGAGTGGTGTGTGTATGTGTATCAGGTGTGTGGGATTCAAATCGTCCAATGTGGGTGAGTTTTGTTCGTTTGTGTGTATTCTGACCGCGCCGGTGTGTCCCGCCAATGGAATACCGCGTTTGAATGACCGCCGCGTGGATTCGTGGGTCGTAATGGCATGGGCGTATTTCTGTTGGCGTGGCGGTGGAGGTTTGGTCACCTCCACCTTTCCGCCGACCGCTGGTCTGGCGGTCTGTTGTGGCGGTCGGATTTTCGGAGGTTTGCCTTCTGCGGGTCAGAATGACCGTGGCGGGTTTCCGCGACCGCGGCGGGATTATGGAGGATTTCTGACCGGCGGTAGGCGCCTTTTACCGCCGAGGTCAGAATGACCACCAAAGTCTGCAGCAGATTTTCCTGATCAATCTGCCTCAACCGGGCTGCAGCCTCCTGTTGTGAAAGCTTCCAAATCTCATTATAAACTTCGTATAAAAATATTTTCTTCCGTGGTACCTTGGGACCTGACAAAAAATCTTGTAAATCAGTATCATTAGACAGTAACGTGAGATGTGACTTAACTGCATCCAGCGTGGATGATTTCAACCATTGCTGACAAAGCTTCCCCACGCTGTATGTAGTTATAACATCAGTATGTTCTGGTGAAATGTAACTAGGGTCTGCCCTATTAGTCCTGAACCCCCCTGAAGAGGTGACAAAACGTTGATGACACTTATTAGTGTCTACAGGCCATAATAACCACCCGCCCGGATGTATCGATGAAGTGTTAAGCGTACCATTCTGGACCCAATGTGCAAATTCACTAAAAGTAGCATTCACATAGTGCTGCCAGTTGTTTCATTTGGAAGGGACAGGTATACTAGGCAAAGTTAACTCTCTAATTGTTGCCAAGCCCAAACAGCTAGTCTGTTGTACTGTGTCATTGAGGAAAATCATCTGCACAGGGATAATACATGCTCGAAATAATGTGTCCCTGCCTCGCATCTGCCAATTTTTCGAACCCCAAACACTTTTCAAGTCAACAGTCTTAAACCAGTATTCATACCCCTCGACCGAAAGTTTAGATACAAACAAATTTGAATACAGTAATTTAGTATCGGTCAATAACATTTGCTTATTAGAATACGGTGCAACTTTAAAATAGTAAGACTTAGCATTTCGTTGATCATGCCCAGAAAAATATGCAAATTTATCATAATACATTTTCGAACTCCCTTGTGGAGGAGTCGAGCAATGTTCCCATTGCACATAATTAAATATGGACTTAGGGCTACTAGCTTTATGAATAAAGTGGTGACCATAATAGTTGTAGCAAAACATGTCACCATGATTATCTCTAAATTGGTAAGCATCTTCATCGTCATAGACAGTATAATATTGCAAATCTGTTAGCATAGAATCTACTGTCTTCACATCCCAATCATCAGAAACAATGCCTGGTATAACAATATCATTCATTGATAACTTGAGGACATACGGTATTTGAATCAATTCAGTGGGACCATATATATCAAACATTACTTTATCCCACACAATCCCATCCGGAATCGGTATTGCAGAAATGTTTACATTGGACAAGTCTCTTCGAACCATGTGAGACGAAAAATGTGGTTTCAACACATTCTCCACGTGCTCAATGTCAGATCGATCAGGAAGAAAATGACCATGTATTACCAGAAAAAAAGTAACCACAAATCCCAACCACAAAAAAAGAGTCATTACAGCCATAAAAAGCCACAAATAGTTCCAAGGAAAAACAAAATATGTGCGTTTAAGCCAGCTCAGCAGCTTACGTGGACCTTGGATTGAAGACATCGAGGACGAGGAGCGGGACACTGCATCATTAGTGTCGTTGAAGCAGCCAGAGGCAGTTCTTGCAAAAGGTGCAACCGTGAACAAAGAAGCAGATGGAGGCTCTCGCCTTGGCACACTATAAACCACATGTTCAGAAACATCAGTAGAACGTACAGCAACTTGATCAAAAGATTCCAAATTAATCGATGTTTGTGGAACAATCGCAAGATCAACTTCCACCCTCCCCAAGCTCGGAGAGGAAACAGCGTCAGTGTAAATCACCTGCAGCGGGACTTCTTTCCCAGTAGTGAGAGGGATTCCGGAACTACTGGGTGTCCCTCTTGGTCTGCTGTGCAGAATCGGCCACATGTTGTAACTTGACATTATCAATGGAAACAAAGCGATTTCCTTTGGCCCCTTACAGCGGCGGTAAAATCACAGTTCTCGTGCCGCTAACCCCTAACACAGGGACAGGTGCTCAATAAGAAGGGCCAAATTCTTTCTTTACTGCGACCTTTTCACGCACTAGATCCCCAATCCTGGGTATCCAACCAGTAGGAGTTACTGGTTCGTCCTTAATTCCTGAGGAGGCAGCACTTGCAGAAGAGTTATCTTCACGGAATTGTTGTAAATCCTGCAAAACAGTGACACGATCATTTATGTCAAAGGGCATATCCGCCGCATCCACACCAGGACCATCTAGATCAGGAACATACATTTGTGTTCCAAACAGGCACTCATATGAAGTACGACCCCCGAGTGACCTTCTAGGCAAGTTATTAAGTGCTCTCTGTACTCCATACAGGTGGGCTAGCCAACCACGACCCGTACCTATAACTCTGGCCATTAAGGATTGCTTTAAATCACGATTTAAACGCTCCACGACAGAATTTCCCTCGGGATGAAATGGAGACGAGAATTGGAGTTAGACCCCCAACGAAGCCATGGTGTCCCTGAATGCCTTAGAGGCAAAAGCAGGGCCCTGGTCCGAATGAAAAGCCGCAACTGCAAATGTATCGACAAAGATGCGCAAATCTTTAATAACAGTTCGAGCGTCAGCCGAGAGTTGTGGCCATACCCACACAAATCTGGAGCACGAATCTACAGCAACCAATATATATTTGTATGCACTATCAGGTGTCAGCGGACCACAATGATCCAAGTACACACACTGTAAAAGTTTATTTGAAATCAGAAGGGGCGTCTGCTGCGGGCGTCTAGCCGATGAAGCTTTAATTTGTTGACAAACGTCACAACAAAGGACATATTGCTTTGTCTCTTTATAGAGACCAGGCCACCAGTAACGAGCCTGTAAAAGTGAAATTGTGGCAGCCACACCAGCATGTGCAGACGCCACCCCCTCATGTGCTGGAGAAATTAATCGAGGTCTCTCAATTTTATTGGGTACTTCACGTACACCAATGCCTGGAATATTAACAACAGCATTTAATGCACTACTCAAGCAGTAACTATATTTAGAAGGAAATCCTCTAGGAAATGGCGTGCCATCAGCCGTAGCTTTTAAAGCAGCCGAAATCTCTTTGTCTTGTTTGGAACTCGAACGAGTCACTGCGGCTACAGTGGCGACAGCCACTGCCGACTTTGCGGCTTCATCAGCCAAAGTATTCCCAGCAACGTGTATTCCAACGCGCTGGTGTCCAAGTGTATGCACAACATGGACCATAGGAAGCGTCTCTTTCAGATCCGCAATCTTACCACACAACAATATGTGTTTAATGGTGTTGCCCTTAGAATCTCTGAACCCATTCAACTTCCAATAATGCAGATATTCATTGAAAGACTGAACACAGTAGTAGGAGTCACAGACCAGCAAGGTCAAAATCGCCGGATCCGCGTGCTCCAACGCTAACAATAGAGCTTTGAGCTCAGCCAGCTGTGCTGTGCAATCTCCCAAGGTTTTAGTATAAGTATGTCGGGGGCAGAACACTTCCCCCTCCATAGTGCCGCTCACCACCGCACATGCAGCAGAATACTGTTGTTTAGTCCCAACCGCTGGTTGCGCAGAGCCATCGGTATACATGACCACCTGATATTGGTCAATAGGCAATGTACCAGCAGGAACTGGGTACTCCATTTCATATTGAAGAAATTCTGGAGTCTGCAGCTTAGGGTAAAATATGTAATCTACATCAGTGGCAGTCAAAGATGTAGCCCATTGTATCCATCGCGGGTGTAAAGCTTTCGAATTAGGAACACTCGCTTTTGTAACAGCCTCTAAGGCCGGAATCGGGGAAACGACAATGATTCGTTGGCCCTGGGCAAGCGGTCTTTCTTTAATCACAGCCATCTGTACTGCAGTGAGTATTTTCTCAGTTTGTGCAAATCGTTGTTCTGCAGCAGAATACAAGTGGGACTTGTATGCAATCGGGACTGTCTTACCCTCATTAAAGGTGACATACGTAAACCCAACAGCCCCAGGTATCACCCTGATGACTAAATGTGTCTTATTGTCCCGTGTGTGTAAGTGTTTAACTGCTAAGAGATCAGTCTGTAACTCTCGTAGTATGTGTGTATGCTCAATCGTCCAAAATCTACTCGAAAAATTCGGGCGAATCAATTCGTATAAGGGTTTTATACGCGTAGCATAATCAGGAATGTAAGTTCTGCCAAAATTCAGAAACCCCAACAATGACTGGAGCTTCCGAACCGTATCAGGAGGCTGCAATAAAGCACATTTCTCCAAAAAATGTGGCGCTAAGCTCTTGCCCTCACTCGACAACTCATATCCCAGGAAAATGACGCTGAGGAAGGCAATCTTTGATTTCTTAAAATTAAACTTATAGCCAATATCAGCAAACTCCACAACAAGGCGCGATACATGCCTTAGATGTTGCAGAATCTCATTGTCTGTCAGATATATCTCATCAACATATGATAACGCTTCAGGGTCCAACTCGTGTAGCATTTCAGTCACACGAGCCGAAAACAGTCCTGGGCTATTCTTATACCCCTGAGGCAAACGACAAAACTTTTTCTGAGAGCCAAACGCACTGAAACTGGTATAGTCCCGACTTTCGGGCGCTATATTTTGGCAGAAAAACCCATTCGAGATATCTAACGTTGTTTTGTATTTCTTACGTACGATATTATTCATAAGCGCTGCGCTATGTGAATTCTGTATTGCATATGTGCGTGTATGACTATTCAAATGTCTGTAATCCACCACTATCCTATATGAATGGTCCGGTTTAGCAACCGGAAATAAGGGATTATTCATCGGCGAGACACAGGGCTCAATTACACCCTGGTACTCCAATTGTGTAAGAATTTTCCTAACCGATGCCCTAGCCTCAAATTTGATAGGATACTGCGGCTGTGGCTGAGGTTCGCCCTTTATTGGAATTACATGATAAGGTGATTGTCTATCCCACCCCACGTTATTTCTATATAATGCGGGAGCCTGTGCTAGAGCCCATGTTTTACTATAGGACTCCGCTAGTTCTCTCGGAACAAGTGGTGAGAAGGAAGGTGTAATAACCTCCTCCCCAACTGGACAGTCGCGAACAAAGTCAGGTGGCCAATCCTGTTCGGCCAGCAGAGCATCATATGATTTTACCACATGGTCCCAAAAGATGGCGTGTACAATGCGTTCAATGTCCCCTTCTAATCGCAGAGTCACTTGATATACTCTATCAGGATCAGGGACTCGCATATCTGCCGTTTCGACTTGTATGAAGTCATCAGTTGCTTTCACCTCCAGATGCTCTAGAAGACTCCGGCGAACTATTGTGACCTCTGCCGCGCTGTCTAACAGTGCTAACGCCCATGTCTTGTTCATCAAGAGAACTCTCTTCTTGAGCGGCATGTCTAACTGAGACTGCTGCCACTTTCTTCTTTTTAAATTGCTGTTTTTGTTGCAGCGGTTTCTCTTCTTGTTTAATAGAAACCTCAGTTGAGCATTGTGAATCCTGTCTCGGTTTCACGTACTCCGTCCTCCGCTCTGACCGCCCACCTCTCTCACTTCTCTTCTCTGAAGAGTCCTGAAAGGAACGAGATTGGCGTGTATCAGTATATTTATATCTATCAGGCGTCTTCAAATTATCCCTATTCCTGAGATTATACCTATTCTGTGGGGTCTCCGATTGCGGAGACTGTCCCCCATCTTTCTTAGGTGTTTGCTGTTTCTTTTCCCAGCGCTTTTTAGTACCCTCAGGTTGCTGCTGTTTAGCATTATCTTTATTATTTTTACCCTGTAATTGGGGTTTTTGTGGTCTAGCCCCTAGGCTATCGCGACCAATACTGGAATATGTTTCTGCTATTATTCTCGGAAGTTCCCGCTCCTGATTAATCTGCAGAACGTCCAGAAGACGCATTCGCACTGCTAGTGCTACTGCCTCTCCCTTGAGATTACTCAAAATAATAGAAGAAACTGCGGCAAAATTGCCCATTAACTGCATGCCCAAATCTAAGGCAGGGGCAGCCTCATATTCATCTTGAATTTGTTTAAGCACTTCCGGTAAATTAGCCAATGTCGGTGTACCGTGTGCTGTAGTGTAGAGCGCGGCAAACACCGTGCCCCAGGTATTACAAAGATCCACCGGAGGAACCATCCCATACGGCAAACACATCGTCAATATTCTATGTTTATCCTGAGGTCCCGTATGGGGAAATACTGCTTCCAGCGTATTAACTTTCTGCGCCAGCCAAAATGGAGCCTCCTCACGTTTAGCCGGTACCTTACATAATAACTGAGTGTACAGTGGCCGGATTGATACCCGGAACCACTGCTTGTGGGGGAGCCGGAGCAGCACGCGCTGCATTAGTATTTAATGCCTGCATTACAAACTGAACCAGTCTTCTGTATGTAGTTGCTAAGTCTATATATAAACGACGCACGTCAGCCACTGCCAAATTTGCAACCGCAGGATATGGTGTGTAAGTAGCCAATAAAGGCCAGGTCGGACCATCATTACTCAGTGGACCTAACCTTACTTGTGCTACTGTGTGTGGGAGGGCGCCATCAAGCCAATTATGGTGTTCTTGATAAGATAAAGGTATCTCTAAGTATGCGTAAGCCCTGTATTGTCCAGGGACATTCGCAACAGTGTATTCGTGAAAAGTATTTGTACCCCCATCAACTGCCGGAAATACGACCCAAGAATAAAAAAGTTCTGTTCTATAGGCTGCATGGGCGTCCACCACAAAAGTGACCGGACCCCCCTGGACCGTCAGTCCATGTGCTATCAGATGTCCTGTGAGCGAGTGACGCATATTGATTGCTATATTCACTACATTAGGATTCGCCATTTGTAAAAAATAGCACTAGGTCAGAGAAGGCACACCAATATCGGGGTTTTCCTTTTAAAGTTCAAGCTTGAACAACCAACCGCAATTAATAGGTTCTACCTATATTGCGGTGGCGGAAGCCCTCAGTGCCACGGACGTCTCCGTATACGGAACCAAGGAGTCAATATATATATGAGACCGAGAGAGTCAGCCGGACCCGAAAATCAGAGCCAAACCAATCGTTGGCGGTGCCATGTCGCGTGGGCTCTCATTATCCTAAATGAGACTACTGGATTTCTAGGCAGCAGGATCGATAACGGTGTGGGGGACTGAGTCTGACCCACGTGTACGGAACTCTGTCACCCTAAATCCGGTCTTTGCTCCGGCTAACTACCAGTGCCTCATTTCTCCCACGGGGAAGAGATGATTGGGCAGCCGAGCGCATGACATCTTTGGAACTTCTCAGGGAAGTCGTGGTCACTCAGATCCAAACCAACTCTCTCATTTACAATATGATCTCATATACAAATGACAAAGACAGTATAAGTTTTATATAATGTTTTAATAAAACGACTGTATTTTAGATAATAAGGCGTGAGCCACAATAACCAGAACAATACAACACAGTAGGATTGAAATAGTCACCAGGAGAGTAAAACATAAGAACAAAGCTATCATAGTGCCTAACAGTTTCTACTCTCCCTCTGCTTGTTCTATTTAGAGCACAGCATGTTAAGCTTCTAGCTTGCCTTTCCGAATCACTGGGGAGACATCAGCCCTCATACCTGAGCAAAGGCCTGTGATCTGGTTCAGCATCTGCAACGAGGCAGTCAGCGTCTAGTTGTGGTTCCCTGGTCGGAATCTCCCTCTTGCGTGTATTGGGACAAATAAGTGTTTTTATAACTAATATGTCAGCGTGATCACACAATGTCCCTACGCAGGAATGTCAAAGACTAAACTCCTACCACGTCTATCGGCAATGTACCAGACTGTATCATTGACTGAAGCACAGAGTGAATGTGTTATGGAGAACTCCAGTGCTGAAGTAGGCTAAACAGTGTGATATGAATAAAAAACAAGACCGTAGAACTGGTTATTTGAAAAATAACAGTACGAAGCCTAATAAAAAGCATTTAGAGCAAAGTGCACAAAGGCTCTAAGCTGCAAGCAAATGAATAAAATACATCCAGGGCAAAATGCACAAAGGCCTAAAGCCTGAAGCTAATGCGCAAAGGATACGTAAAACTAACCACACTACAGCTCCAACCAGCCACAATAGGTTTCCATTGGTTAAAGGTATCAGTCTTTTTATATCAGGCATGAGGTTGTAAAGGGCCCGTAGGCTTAATAGGCTGGTTCTCATAGGTTCCTCTGTGTTAAGGCCAATGGATATGACCAGAAACTCTTTAAAATGAGAGGTGTTAGAGGAAGACCAAACATACTTTTGATTGATTGTTGATTAAGCTAAGAAACTGTAGGCAATGTTTATCTCTGACCATGCAGAACTCTTAACACTACAAGCAGCGATAGCTACCAGAGGAATGTAACCACATAAAATAATTCAGGCTGCAAGGAAATAAATAATGATTCATTTTTTACCTTTCTGTAAAGGTGTTGAACGATTTATTTATACATCTCATTAAGGGTATGTTGGGTTGGGGAGTTAGGCTGAGTCTGCCACAACTAGCTGTATGAGTAACATGTTTTGTCAGAGGGATGGGTAGGAGGGATGTGGTATCATGGGGGCCGGTGGGGAAAGAAACCCCTGGGGAAAAAACGCACAAAAATAAGCACATGGTACGGACACTGGTTAAAATGTTTGCACACTCATTGATACATTTTATAAATAGTAAGGAGGATGAGCTTAATAATCCATCAAAAACATGTTTCAATAAATACATTTATCGATGCCCTATGCCTTAATGCAAATATACTTGTAGAGTCCAATTTCCATATTGTACCAGAGCCATCAGTAAGTAATTTAAAGCACATGGGGCCAGATGTAGGTACATTCTGAATTGCGACCTGCAAATTGTGAGTTAGACCGACTCCCAATTTGTGAGTCGCAATTCAGAATGTTGGATGGTGTCCCTGACACCATCTGCGATTCGCAGGGGGGTCGCAAAGGCCCACCTCATGAATATTCATGAGGTGGGTCGCAATTTGCGACCCTCTTGCGAATGGCGGCCCTCACAGGGACAGTCTGTGACTACTTTTTAATAAAGCAGTTTTTTTTTGTTTGTAATGCAGCCCGGTTTCCTTAAAGGAAAACGAGATGCATTACAAAAACGAAAAATTAAACGTTTTCCTTTCATTTTTTCAGGACCACTGCCTGCTCTGAAAAAATGTTTGCAGTGCCATTGTCAATGGGGAAGGGGTCCCATGGGGACCCCTTCCCTTTTGCGAATGGGTTACCACCCATTACAAAAGGGTGCAAACTGCGATTGGTTTGCGACCGTGTTCGTGGTCACAAAGCAATCCTGCATTGCACTGCGACTCCCAATTAGGAAGGGAACACCCCTTCCTAATTGCGACTCGCAAAGCCGTTTTGCGATTCAGTAACCAGGTTACGAAATCGCAAAATGAGGTCTGTGCATTGCGACGTGCATTTTGCACATCGCAAACAGCGAACATTGTTTGCGACGTGCAAACTGCTTAGTACATCTGGCCCCATGGTGCCGTAACAACAAAAAGTGAATCTGACTGTAGCTGTAATGCTCTCACTATTGTATGGAAAATTCGTTTTTGAAAAATATAACTACTAACTCAGAACAGATTTGAGAACTTTGAGTGACTCAGGGCAAAGGAGTTCAGTAGAAGATAGTTTAAAAATTGGATTTTCCCCTTAGAACCTAAGTTTAATGTGAGGCGCAGCCAGAAAAATCAGGTAACTACTGTGGAGATCTCTTCCAGTTCTTTAACAATGGATGTTCTCTTCACGATACTTAGAGGCCAGATTATTGAGACTCCTGTTGCTGATGCTGCAGGGTTTGAAAATAATCTTCTCCTGCACTAGAAAAGAATGAAGTGACCTTCGTGTTTTTAGAAGACAGCCCCATGATGATGTGTACTGCTTCATTCTGAAGTGATAGCCTCCTTCAACTCTGGTATACAAGAAGATCTGTACATTGCAGTAGTCTAGTAGTCGGTTAATAGTGGTGCCAACCGCCATAGCTCTCTTCAGGATGGATCTTGATTTATGGATGTAGCAAACGCAGCTACTGACTACTGCATCTTTCTGAGTTTTAAGTGACAGGTAAACTTAAACAAGCATTTGCAATGCAATAGATCTTGCATTTGCTTTAGTTAGAGCTATTGGCATTGTAAATTCAGAACTGTACATTTCTTGCCGCATAAATTGGTCAACCCTGCCTCCTGATTTCGTCTTTTCCTGCCATATAATTCCAGTGGCCCTGCATATAACTAAAGCACTTCCATTTACCGTCTTCCTCTGTCTGCAGAGAAAAATGAAAATGTTGCCATTTAGCATCCTAAATTAAATCTGCCATGCTAATTCCAATAGAATACCACTTCTATCACCCCACCATCAGAGTTGCTGGCTGGCTAACACATTTCCCCCCAAAAAGTCACAAGACAGCCAAAGAGGAGAAATAAACTAGAAGGGTCACCCAAACATATCAAGAGTGTTCAAACAATCATAATGTAATAAGAATGTTAAATTGGCCTGAATCATGGCCATAATTGTAATAACGAGAGATTATTAACACGTATACAATTATCATATAAACCTTTATCAGAAATAAACTTTTGGCATTAGACTATAATGTTCAAAAAAGCCCTTAGAGAGCACCATAACAAAAACATCATTTTCATAAAAATATGGTAATGTAACTATGTTGTTAGCCCCTAGAGGGCACAACCCCATGACAAAAATCAGAAGAAAGTAATGCAGTGTAACCATACACTTAGACCCTAGAGGGTGTTTTAGGGTTAACAGGCCTACTGCAATGATATTACAAACAAGGCCTTTAAAACAAAAGTTCTCCCTGCTATAAAACAAAAGTTCTAGCCACGAGAAAGCTTAAAAGACACTGAATGGTGGGAGGGGTTAATATTTTGTGGTCCCCACAAACCTAGTTTGGGGACCCAGAGATGACCTACACAGAAAGAGTGTGTTGTTCTGAACATTTTGGTGGTAGTCCTATTGTCCTAGGACCATCACATGCTGATTTATGAGCAAAAGGTTTTTGCTAAAGTAATGCCCTGTAAAGCATTAGGGGACGATTTTCCAGAGTGCAGTGAATAGTGTAGTATCTGCTCTCCCGCTGTGCCAGGAGAGCCACTTTTGCTTTGAGGATTTCTGTTTTACATAAAGCATTTACCAATTTCAAGTGTTTTAAGGATAGAGACAGAAGAAATTACTAATTAGGTAACTGTGAACAATGATACCAGCGCACCAATACCGTCGATTGAGTTTGCGCTGTGAGCACCATGGCCGCCATGCAACACGGAGGGGAGAGACAAAAGAAAAAAAGTAGTTTGCCTACGCTGAAGTATCTTGACAATCTGCAATAATCCATGTTAGAGGGACAGCCTACAAGGCGTGACAAAAACAGCCTCAAGGCGGGACAAACGTAAAGCATTTACCAATGACATCAAGTGATTTTTGAAAGGCAAGCCCAGGAACGAATGAAAGTGATGGGCCTGAGATGGGCCTGGCTAAAACCCCACAATACTTACAACAGGTCAAAGCGATTGCGCGCTTGACCTAAAAATCAAGCAGCAGCACTGAAGTAGCCAAGAGGGAATGGAAGTATTCTCCTGAAATCCCCTCCTTAGCAACCACATCCTGGGCTACCTTGAGGCAACACAACCACCTAAGACACTATTCATGCTCTTGTTTGAGCCACCTGCGTCACATAGAGACCACTCTCCTGGTCCTCTAAAGTGTCTGAATCATGGCCATAATTGTAATAACGAGAGATTATTAACACGTATACAATTATCATATAAACCTTTATCAGAAATAAACTTTTGGCATTAGACTATAATGTTCAAAAAAGCCCTTAGAGAGCACCATAACAAAAACATCATTTTCATAAAAATATGGTAATGTAACTATGTTGTTAGCCCCTAGAGGGCACAACCCCATGACAAAAATCAGAAGAAAGTAATGCAGTGTAACCATACACTTAGACCCTAGAGGGTGTTTTAGGGTTAACAGGCCTACTGCAATGATATTACAAACAAGGCCTTTAAAACAAAAGTTCTCCCTGCTATAAAACAAAAGTTCTAGCCACGAGAAAGCTTAAAAGACACTGAATGGTGGGAGGGGTTAATATTTTGTGGTCCCCACAAACCTAGTTTGGGGACCCAGAGATGACCTACACAGAAAGAGTGTGTTGTTCTGAACATTTTGGTGGTAGTCCTATTGTCCTAGGACCATCACATGCTGATTTATGAGCAAAAGGTTTTTGCTAAAGTAATGCCCTGTAAAGCATTAGGGGACGATTTTCCAGAGTGCAGTGAATAGTGTAGTATCTGCTCTCCCGCTGTGCCAGGAGAGCCACTTTTGCTTTGAGGATTTCTGTTTTACATAAAGCATTTACCAATTTCAAGTGTTTTAAGGATAGAGACAGAAGAAATTACTAATTAGGTAACTGTGAACAATGATACCAGCGCACCAATACCGTCGATTGAGTTTGCGCTGTGAGCACCATGGCCGCCATGCAACACGGAGGGGAGAGACAAAAGAAAAAAAGTAGTTTGCCTACGCTGAAGTATCTTGACAATCTGCAATAATCCATGTTAGAGGGACAGCCTACAAGGCGTGACAAAAACAGCCTCAAGGCGGGACAAACGTAAAGCATTTACCAATGACATCAAGTGATTTTTGAAAGGCAAGCCCAGGAACGAATGAAAGTGATGGGCCTGAGATGGGCCTGGCTAAAACCCCACAATACTTACAACAGGTCAAAGCGATTGCGCGCTTGACCTAAAAATCAAGCAGCAGCACTGAAGTAGCCAAGAGGGAATGGAAGTATTCTCCTGAAATCCCCTCCTTAGCAACCACATCCTGGGCTACCTTGAGGCAACACAACCACCTAAGACACTATTCATGCTCTTGTTTGAGCCACCTGCGTCACATAGAGACCACTCTCCTGGTCCTCTAAAGTGTAACATTGAGAAGTACTTTCGGTGACTGAGCACACTAGTGATCTACCTTGAAAATGAGGCACGCCAACCCCCATTTCAAGATACAGTGCAAGAAAAGGGAAGCGGGTGCCAGAAGCAGGGCCTTCAGCCAGCCAAGTATACAATTAGCAACTGTAGAGTAAGAAAGGGGGAAAGGAATGAGGCATAAGAGGAGTTAAGAGAGGGTACACTTTGGAAAGAATATAGACACACACAAGAAGTAATCTGTAAACCTTCAGAAATAGGAGGCCTTGCAGAAGTGCTACATTTAGAGGTGGGCTCAGTAAAGAGTATCTACATGCCATGACAGTGCACAAGTGCGAAGTCCTGGGACTAAGCTTTCTGTGACTTTCCTGCCTTCCTAAGATGTTGTACCATCTTCAGGGAGAACAAAGAAGTCATGACAGGTTTATAGAGATTGTCAATGAGGAATTCCCAGAGTTCCTGGGAACATGGGAATTCCTGGGTACCCCAGTGGTGTAACAAAGGCCCCCGTAGCCCCTATGGGCCCTCAGCACGGTACCCTGGCTGGAGAGCCACTGATTGTGTCTGAAGGGGAGCCCCCTCGATGTACTTTGCCAGGGGCCCCCCTCAAGTTTCGTTACCCCAATGGAGTCCATCCAAATTTTGTTTCCTCACTCCAACCTCCACCATCGCTGCTACTGCTCCTTGTATTAGAAGTCACACACAGCTCCATCACTGCATCTCAATAGGGAACTACTGTATCTTCAGCTTTTCTGCTTTTCCGGTCCTGGGACCTTCAACACGCCCTACCAGGGCAGAACTGGGATGCACATATCTCTGCCAATCCACCTCAATCCTGACTTGGAACAGTCATTAACGTTCCAGTACTGGGACCCGCACTCAACTCTACCAAAGCTCCTTAATGCTGACTTGCAGAACACACTCCTATTCCCACACAAAGCGCTGCCAACTGACTTCAGTTCCATTTTCAGGAGACAGTGCTATCCCAGAACTAGCCCCAAATAAATCCCTGCCCAAGCAAAGCTCTTGAAAAAGTCAGTCACCCTCTCCGCCCACTGAGGTTGCATTCCACATCTCTTAAAAACCATCAAATAACCCTCTCCAGATTAGCCATCAGACCGCCGAGCGGATATGGCTGAACAAACAGCACTGAGATAAAGTCACCACCTTTTTGAGGCACTGTATTACCAGCGACAGGGAAATTGTGGGTCTATAAAAGAAGCAAACACTAAGCGATGAAGGTCAGCATGCCTGTAAATCACTAAAGCAAGAACTTGTCAAAAACGCAAGCCCCTGTGGTAAAAGCGGCAGTGGACTCCTGAGTACTGTGGAGGGGCAAGCATGGACCACCAGAGACCAATGAAAAGAAAGTCCTGCAAGGAAGAGCCCTCCTGAGAAACAATGAGTGCCACACCGTGCACTGGGCTGTATTCAGGATATATGAGGGATGAATGCTGCCGCAGCGTCAATCCCTAAGGCTACTGCGCCCACACTTTGTCACCTTTCCTACATAAGGTAAATTCTGTTGGCACTGTGGACATTTTTGGGATGGCAAAATAAACTGTTTTCTGCAGGGTTGGGCACAAGCTCTCCTGTTACCACACTGCCAGGTCCTCAATGTTCGTCACAACTCTGAGAAACAGCTGGTGCAATGGCTGCCTGAAAGGGATGTCTAATGGCTGCCCCTTGCTCAAAGCAACGTTCAGCAAGGACTTGATATGAAGTGGCACACGAATACTGCAAATTTGGCAGCTGGCCTGTCGACCGAACACATCACCATAATTGCTCAGGTGGGCAAGTGTACAAATGGTGTTCACCTCTTTCTGGTCAGAACCGCCCTCACCAACGGCGTGTGGCAGCACAGTGGAAACCCTAAGCTAATCTTCCAGAATAGCAAGAGCAAGAGGGCCCATAGACCACCCAAATAATCTTTAGGAGCAGCCAGCACATACTTTGGGAGATGGGAGACACTAAGCAAAAACAAAGCATTTGAAATGCAATGGGCCTCGCGTTTGCTCGAGTTAGAGCTATTAGCATTGTAAATTCCTAACTGAACTTTTTTCTTGCCACATAAATTAAAAATTAAAAGTAAAACAGTTGACATAAGCAAGTCAATTCAAAGCACCATGGCTGCCATGAGAGTGAGTGTGAAGGAGAGACACAAAAGGAAAAAGAAGTTCACTCGCATTCAAACATATCGGCAAATGTGCAATCATCCATGTAACAGAGTCGATCCCCAAGGCGGTAACAAAACCGGGACAAACCTGAAGCATTTACCAATATCATCAAAGGATTTTTGAAAGACTAGCACATGAACAAGTAATAGTGCTGTGTGTGAGGTGGGTGTGTTAAAAGCCCACATAGATACCAACACGTCAGAAAAGCAGCGCTTGTACGCTGCTATGTTCGACCTAAAAAGAAGGCAGACTCAAAATTATATCAAAGATTTCTGGAATGGAGGTTGGCTAATTTGGTTATCTCGCTTGCCCCAGGAATGATAAGCATAGATGCAAGCTCATTAAGTTAAAGGCTGATGTTGACCAGCTACTCATCAATTTTTGCAAACATCTCTCCAAGGGCCCCTACAGTGCCTTTATTTTTATAGAATTTATTACGCCCCTATGTGTGATTCGCATAGGCATGGGGGAGGACACAACAGGTTGGCTGGTAAAAATATAAAAAAGTGGAGCAATATAGATAATGAAAAGAAAAGACAATAGTCAGGAATCACACAGGTAACTGCCATTTCTTTAGAAGTGCACTGACTAGTATACTTTGTTGGGTTTTATGTTGGAAAGGAGAGTTGAACAACTTAAACGTGTCATAGTCAACAAATGCTCTATGCATATCCTCTCTGTGGCTAGCCTCTTTAAGAAGACAATAAGATCCACAGTGTCAAAAGCAACATAGGGCCTGATTACAACTTTGGTGGAGGGTGTTAATTCGTCCCAAATGTGACAGATATCCTGCCCACCGTATTACGAGTTCCAGAGGATATAATGGACTCGTAATACGGCAGGTGTTATATCCGTCACGTTTGGGACGGATTAACACCCTCCGCCAAAGTTGTAATCAGGCCCATAGTGTTCAAGCATAACCAATAGACAGTTTCTCCTTTGTCAATCATCCTCAAACATTTGTCAGTCCTATGTTTAGGTCTGAAACCTGACTAGATAGGAAAAAGGTGGGGATCTGGATCTAAAAATGCTTGCAGCTGGTTAGCCACAATTTTCTCTAGGATTTCAGCTAACACACATAGGGCCTGATTTGGAGTTTGGAGGACGGGTTACTCCGTCACAAACATGACGGGTATCCCGCCCGCCGTGTTCCGATCTCCATAGGATAGAATTGGATCATAATACAGCTGATGTAATATCCGTCACGTTTGTGATGAAGTAACCCCCTCCACCAAACTCTAAATCAGGCCCATAATCTGGTGATAGGTCCAAAATTAGACAACATGGAGGAGTTTAAGTTGTCTTTTTAATGAAGTGGTACTACTTGGCCTTTTTGAGTATTCCTGGGACCCTTCACTAAGCGAGATGTTCAAGATATTAATAATGCTAGAGGTGAAGAAATCTGCAATGATTTTAGCAGTCAAGGGAGTGAAGTCATAGGAGTGGTCAGAATGGCCTCAATGGACATATGAGTGCTTAAAGGGGTATGAGACCAAAACAAGAGGGTGGAACTAATATTAAGCAAAATAGCAGAAGGATATCATTTATCAGACATGACCAACTTTAGATTCATTTTTTCATTTTTATTAATGTAAAAGGTGTTAGGAATGTAACACGTAAGTGGATGTGATCAGCTTGTGAAAGTGAGTAGAATTTAAAGTAGAAAAAGTAAGACTGAAAAATGTTCAGGCTGATTTGAGCTTTTTCAAATATCCAATATTGTTTCTTGGTAATCACTTTTTGATTTTCCTTCAATGGATTACAATAAATACCCTTACCTTGCAGCCTGAAGTTTCTTCTCCATTTAAACTTGACCCAGGGATCAGCCTGTTTTATTTTCTTCATATTCACAAATAGCACGGGCAGAGTGACACTGAAACCTAGATGGGAAAGTACTGGTGAAGTCTAATAGAAGTGGTAAAAGCTGAGACTTCACTTCTAACTACAGAGTTAGTTTAGCATCATAATGAAGGTTTGGATTTGGTCACTTGAGAGAATGGGTCTATATCTGTCTTTGAGCTGGTCTAGCACTTCTCGGTCTTTGGTGCAGAGACTTCTCAGTCTTTGGTGAAGACTGATCTATCAAACCAAGGACATGGCATTGTTTATAGTACAGGGGGAAATCTAGTGAATACAGTACCTATGTTATGACCATTTATGCGGGCTGGTTCAGTAATGAGTTGGGGAAAACCCATGTCATGAGGTCCTGTCAAAAATAGGTGTGCTTCAGTGTCATTTGGCTTGTGTTGGCATTAACACCCAGGCAAAAGAGTTTGTGATTTATATAGTTAATCACCACATCTAGGTTGAAACTTACAAGAATGATCCTCTGAAAAGATGAACTGTGGTTCAGTTTAAATATAACCAACAAAGCTTTTTCATTTTGTGCCGTATATGGTCCAAACAAGGGCTGATTGATATTTGAAGACAGATTCAGGTGAAACTAACTGATTAGCCTGCTCATTTTGGGATCGTGGCAAATTCAATTTTAGCATAGATGCCAAAACTGATTGACTATCTCCTGCAAGTATCTACACTAAAATAAAACTCTCTGAGCCACATGGCGGCTTACAATATAATTTCAATTTAAGTATATTCAGAGGAAGTGAAGTGACCTGATATCAGAAATGTACACTGTAGCACACAGCTGCTGAAGGGTGGCACCCTTCGTGCCATAAGTGATCCCGTCCCATCCTATTGCCCGCACACTTGCATACCCCTTCATTACACCTCTACCCCCACCCAAATTCCCCTCCTGATGTGGATGATAGTCCAGCTCCATCCAGGCTGGCTGGGCTCCCTCTCCGTGCCTCACAGATCCCCCTTGCTTCCTAAAGATCAGCACTTACCAGACCCTCCTCTCCGACGAGACACCCAGATGAGAGGGGCGGGTGGCCCCCCAGTACAGCATAGTTGAAAAGTTTGTTCATATTTACAGTTTTCTTTTTGGTTTCGACATATGGGCACACACAAACACCTCTAGGTACGTTATTGGTCTGTCACCACCAGTATATACTAGACTTAGCCAAAAGACTAGCCATCCCTGAAGCACATCTGACTGGCAAGGCAGTGGAATTGCGTCAAGGCAGCTAGAAAGCCAAATACATGTTGGGACACAGTCAGTGACGCAGCCTACTTAGTGTAAAAGGCCATTTATTTAGGACAGGATTGCATCTTATACATAACATTTTAACTTTATCAAACAAATTCCAACTTTAGAAACCCCCGCCCTTTTAGCTTCTCCTCGGTCATCCTTTTCACTCATTCCTTCACTTTTCACTTCCATTCCCCCACACATCCCCCTTTTCCTTTCATGCCCTACCTCCTTCGGGCATCCCCCACACTCTCATCCTTCACCTGCTTCTTCCCCCCCCTGGAACAGTGGCCAGGCCTGCATCTGACTCTCCACCCTCCCCATCTACTGCCTCCAAAAATTTCTGTTCACAACCTGCCCTAACTGGTGCTCTCCCCCCACACACACACTCACTTCTTAACAAAAAAACCCACATCCTTACCCTTACCATCCTACTTTATCCTGTCGGGTGGGTGGGCGGCCAACTTCTTTGCCACGCGATGAGCTAGCAAGGAAGAGGCTGGTCCCTTCTACTACAGCCCTATGAACCCCCTCCCTTTATCCCACCCCTACATAACCCCAACCAATCCTGCCCACCTTCCATCACTCCCCCTTCCCAAAAGATCCAGCGGAGAGACTAGACTGTGTCTGCTCTCCGCGCGACCCTCCATCGGGACACAGTCAGTGACGCAGTCTACTTAGTGTAAAAGGCCATTTATTTAGGACAGGATTGCATCTTATATGTTATCAAACAAATTCCAACTTTAGAAACCCCCACCCTTTTAGCTTCTCCTCGGTCATTCTTTTCACTCATTCCTTCACTTTTCACTTCCATTCCCCCACACATCCCTCTTTTCCTTTCATGCCCTACCTGCTTCGGGCATCCCCCACACTCTCATCCTTCACCTGCTTCTTTTTCCCCCCTGGAAAGGTGGCCAGGCCCGCATCTGACTCTCCACCCTCCCCCATCTACTGCCACCCAGCACAAACCCTTTTGGCGTTTTGCTGCCCCACCAGCAAAACCCACTGCAACATAGCACCATTTAGACCTTCTCTCTTATCCACATCTTCTCTCCCCACAAGTCGCCCACAATTAACCTGAGCTCTGTAAGATAATAAGCATTGCCCAACTCGAACAGATGCACACCATCAGATCTGAACAGCCCAACCTCTTCTTCCATAATCTCCTCATGTTTCAGAACCTTAATATCATGTGCCCAACAGAAAACACGCATTGCATGATTGAGCTTTTTCCGAGCCCTTTCCACGGCTCCATGCTTCATTGCCCTTCTCCATGTCCGTCTAGGCACAAACTCTGTCCAGACCAAGCAAGTGCCGTGCAATTTTTGCCAAAGCAATTCCAAGTCCTGCTGCATATCTTGCAGTAGGGTGAGCCCTGACAACCGCACCAGATCATTCTCCCCAAGGTGTATTAGCAGAAGATCAGGACAATCATAATTCGGCATGATAGACGTTCGAAAAGGAAGCAAATTTCCCCACCTCATAGCACTCTTTCCTCACCAAAAAACTTCATGCTGGCTACTAGGCAGTCCTAAGACACCACCATAAATCTGCCTCTCCGCAAATTCTGCAGCCCAATGGATAAACGAATGCCCGACCAACCATGTGACCATTTTTGCACTCCTGGGACCAGACACGCAACCTGCAAAGAAAACAAACGGTAATATCACCTTTGACAAATCCCCAACTCTTGTATGCAAGACCCTGCTAACAACCCTTCCCGGTTCCATGCTGACTGAACTCCAAGCCCTCACATAGAGCTCACAGCATCTAGATCGCCACCTCCCAGTCCTCTTAATCTGTGCCCAGTCCCATCCTAAATGTGCTGCAGCTGTAGCCCCTCCTATTCTGAAAGTATGTGTGCCATAACCTTGCACCTGCCTGCTTGTTCGTCGCAAAGCCATCCATAATACCTGTTACAACTGGAAGGCTGTGAGCTTTTTACTCTTTGAGTAGCTAAATACCCCTCCCCCGCAACTGTCATCCTCTGCGCTTGAACACCCAAACACTCCAGACCCGGGCAAGCCGCTGCGTCCCCCCCTTTTCCAACCATACTAATTTTCCTTTCCCTAGCTGATCGGCTTTTGACCGTCTGAGCCATATGCCCAAACGCTCCCCATGCATACAACCTTCTTCCACTTTCACGCCCACTGATTTACCTATGCCCAAAAGCTCAGACACCCAAAATGCCCAAAAAACATCCACATCATGCTTAAACGAAACAAAGCCAGCTCATATGCATCTCCACAGCATACCGGTAACACATGCAATAACTACAATGATAACTCAAACATAATCGGTTCCCTCACCACCTTAACTGACCCTCCTCTGACCTTTCACCCAACCTTTTAGCATTTTTTCCAACAGGTCATCACTTAGCCGCATCACAATCAAAAAACAACTTCCCATAAAAGGACACCCCTGCCAGCTTTCCCCCAATCGTGGTGGGTGACAAACCCTTTCGTATCAAAAAAAGTACAACATGTAACGCGTGTAACTTAAGTGCTCTGTTGTCCTGTAACCAGAAATCCTTCACAAAACTTTCAAATCTCTGAAACTCCAACCATGCCAGTCAGTAGCTCCTCCGAGTGGATTCTGCTAATGACATCTCCACCAGCCCAGTGATCATCACACCCCCCACTCCCAAATATCTACTGGGACTGCTGTCTTGTTCTGTTCTGCTCCTGGTGCCAAACTGCGAAACCATTGCCACTGTGAGTGAGACAGGTACTCTGCAATTGCGTTGTACACCCTAGGTATGTGTGCAGCTTTGACAATAACATTCAAGGATAGACATCTAAGCTTAGAATGCCGCAACAAACGCAGCACTCTAAGATCTTTTGCCCCCTGTCTGTTCACCAGTTCTACCACTTCATGTTGTCCACATGGAAAACTACGGTCCTGTTTGCCAGCTCAACCCCCCACACTGTCAGTGCCACTAGCAAAGGAAACAAATCCAAAAAGGAAATACTCCTGCGATGATGGAGCAATTTCTCCGGCCATGTCCATGCACACCACCTCCCATCCCAGAAGAGCCGGAAACCAGTGGCTCCAGCTGCGTCTGAAAATATCTGAACTTGCCATATTGTGTCCTCCTCCCGGAAAAACATGGAAACCCCACTGAACTGTGTCAGAAAGGTTTCCCACACTCTTATGTCCTCTCTCATCGCCATTGACACACAAATCCTGTGGTGTGGCAGGGCAACTCCAGACATGGCTAAACCTAGCCACCTTCAAAACGTCCTGCCCCCCCAGACAACCCTGCATGCAAAGTTGAGGTAACCCAAAAGCTTCTGTCCTGTCCGCAAATCAATCTTGTGCAAGGACTGTATGCGTCCCAGAAACTCCAAAATCTCATCCACCTTACTAGATGGTAATCTCGCCACTAAAGCTTCCGCATCAAGCTCAATACCCAAGAATGTCAGCACGCAATTTTGGCCCTCTTTCTTCTCTGAGGCCAAAGGGACCCCAACCTCCTGTGCCAGCTTTTGGAAACAACCCAGAGCCCACCCACAAGATCCAGATCCTGCCTTACCTACAAAAACGAAATCATCCAAGTAATGAGTCACCTCTCAATGCCAACTCGCTTTGATGAAGACCCATTGTAAAAAAGTATTAAAGGCTTGAACAATGCACATGAAATGGCACATGCCATCGGGAGTACTCTGTCAACATAGTTCTCCTCAGGCGAGGGTGATTGTGAATCCAGACAAGCCACTGGGGGATGTGGATCCGGAATTGTGGATGCAGTGGATGGCGTCGTCACAGTCCACAGCATCTACGCACACCGCGAGTGGCTTACCGGTTGTATACAAGACGTTTCAATCACATCCCGCCCAGGGAGGGGCGGGTGTTGGGCAGCGGCCCCAGGCATCGACTTCAACGGGCGCACGGCTGGCGAGCTAACTCCCACTCCTCTTCCTTGGAACCCTCTTTAGCCTGTATATCTCTATGCAGAGGCTTAAAAACATCCACATACTCGTGCCGCCAGATCCTCGCCTCCGTCTTATCTGCCACATGGGAGCCCAAAGGCATCGCCAGACCCATGTAGGGGAGATGCTTCTTATGCCCCCCTTCCTTGTCTTCCGTCCCCATCCTATCCCCAAACAACTTGTCCCCTGCCTCACCAACCGTAGTCGTACTTGGGTCCTTCGTCTGTGTGCTGTCCCCTTCCTGAGGCGCCCTTGCCCCAGGTGTCTCATGCACCAAATAATCTCTCACCCCTATAGACGTGTGTCTTAGCCCCCACAGCACCTGTTCCTTCCCCCCACACTGACCACCATTCTCCCTTACCTTTGCCACGGGAAACCATGGGCTGCGTTTCTCTTGCTGTCTCACGACCACTCACCTCTCCGCGGACTGCTTCCTGTATTTTCCTTTACCTCTCCTAAAATACAGAAAACGAAGAGGGGGTTGCGCCGCTCTTTCGCCCTTTCCCCCTCCCTTTGCCCCCGCTCACCTCATTTTCATGTCTCTCCCTGTCCTCCCACTCATCCATCTCATCCTCATAATCTCCACATCACCATCCATCTCCCACTTGCCGACATCTCCACAGACCTCCATCACCTCTGGCACCTGTCCTCCATGGTGTGAGCCATCTCTGCGATGACCCTGTTCCCACGTAGTAGAGAAGGCTGCCGAAGACCCCTCTAGTTCTTCAGACCAAGGTCCGAGGCAGTATTGTGCCCCTTTGGCATCACCTTCCTTCTGCCAGTCTCAGCCACTGGCATTGACTCTCCACGCCTCTCATGGCCGTGTGCGCCACTCGTGCTCAACGCGCTGCCAGACCCTTTGCCAGCACAAGCCTTCTGACCCTTCCCTGTCTCCGCATGCGGAACCCAAACCCAGCTGCCTTGCCCGACCGCAGTGCCCGATGGTCCCTCCAAGCTCCCAGCCACCGATAGTCGCTTCAGCTGCCGCTTTCTCCCCAATGACCCCTCCCCGTCTTTGCATAGCTGGGCCCACCTCTCCTCCGTTTCTGCTATCTTACACCTCTGTTCTTTGATGCTGGCCTCCAAGTCCCAAGCAGCCCCCTCCAAAACCCTCTGCTGGCCAGCCTTGCTACCTGAGGGACCCTCCCTAGCTGGTCCTGGTGTACTTCCAGTGTGCCCGCCCTGCCCGCTCAAGTCTCTGAGCCACGTCCCTTGCATCCTGTGCCTATTCTGGCCCATCCCCACCCCTGGTTTTCCTGCTCCTTTGCATTTTTTCTTCCCAGGGGCCCCACTTGCCTTTCCAATGCTGCCCCCACCCTTAGGCACTGAGAGGTCCAATGGCAAGAAGCCAGTACAAGGTCCTGCCTCCTCCTGTATCCCTGTGCTGTGCTCCCCTATCTTTACTACTGCCACCTTAGGACTCTCTGGTCCCTGCTCAATTCTTGCTGCATTGGCACTCCCCTCCCCCCTCTAACTCACCTGCCCCTGTCGAGGCCTCAAAGTGGCCTGACTTCTAAAACGGGGGGGGGGTGGACGCACTGCACACCCTCCCCCCTGCTGATTTCCTCTTTTTTTGGCCTCTCTGGAGACCCACAAGCGACGACCCGCATCGGGTGCTTCATGCTGACCCAGGCCTGGTCTAATACACCAGGCCTGAGGCGATCGGCTCGGCCGGCTTCACCCAAAACGCGAAGCATGGCCCTAACGGCCTCCGCGTCATCGCCTGTTGCCATGGCGTCCCTGACTTCCCTACCTGCTGCCTCCCGACCGCCCTTGACGTATTGCTAAACTCAAACCCCCAAGGAGTTGCCAACGTCTTTCCCACTCAATGAGCTAGCGCGAATAGGCTGGTCCCTCCCACTACAGCCCTATAAATCCACTCCCTTTGTCCGACCCCTCCGTAACCCGAAGCACTCCTGCCCGCCTCCTGTCGTTTCCCCTTCCCAAAAGCTCCTGCAGAGAGACTAGACTGTGTCTGGTCTCCGCTGGACCCTCCAGAGTTTGACGTGCAGGATCAGGCAAGATGTCAGATTATTGAGATATCTTCTCGATGTGTAATGTCTTATTTTACAAGTGACATGATGTGAAACAGTAATGCAATGAAGAAATGCCATTAAACATATATTTTTTACAATGATATTAAGCTATAGGAATTTCTCATAATACACAGTTTATTCAGGTTGACATCAAGTTCACACTTGCGTACACGTGTGCCTATTTTGTTGATCTCCATTTGGCAAATCGTATTCCACTGTATTTCCGATTTTGTACACCGACCGTATGCCTGTTTACTTCAAAACCTTTTTTCTCATAGCAAACTAGAGGGCATATTTACAAGCCCCTAGTCCCAACTTGCGCCGTCCTATCATAATTTTGTTTATGCTAAGGCGGCATTAAGGAGGCCTTTCTCCCGCGCTGTATTTACAACATGGCACAATGCTTGCATAGTGCCAATTTGTAAGCACTTGCGCCACGTTATGCCTATGCCAGGCATAATGTTTGCAAAGGGGGCGTTCTGACGCAGGTAGGCCCAAAAAAATGGCGCAGTGAAATTTACACGATTTCAGTGCGCCATTTTTTCTGTCATTTTTAACGCCTGCTCAGAGCATGTGTTAAAATGACACAACCATTTTAATCAATGGGCCTCCCTGTGCTTGGCTACACTAGCGTCAACATTTTTGACACAAGTGCAGCGAAGCGCCACAATAGCATAACAAATGTTGACGCCATTGTCCTAACGCCTGCCATGGTGTCGTTAGGTGGGACGACGCAAGAAAAGTGGCACATCTGGACTGATGCACCAATGTCTTGTTATATGCCCCCAGGGTATCCATCAATGGGTATTTCAGTGATCCAAATTGGCAGACGCACTCTAATTAGTCCTGGTTCTTTGGAAAACAGCCCAATTTTGAAAGAAAAATGTTCCTTCCATTCTGACTTACGTGGTCTGGGATACACGTAAGGCCTACAAGTGGCAATCTTCATTCAGTCATTATAATTAAACACTGCACATGGCCATCTGTTTAATACAATAAAAATAAGGTTAAAACCATTGAAATATCACATACTTCATTATAGCAGGAAGAGGCCGCAAATTAAGACTTTTATGCATGAAAGGTATCCAACATAGACCTAAGAGGGTCAGGTCTGTGCCAGAAATTTAGGATAGCCACATAAAATGCACTTACAGAGAGTTCATATAAATTGAACTTATCTATGTGTTTGGTAGTGCCATGCAAGTATGGCATTGATCCAGCCCTCATGGGCTTTTGCTAAGACTCCTGTTACATATAATTGCTCAGCAGAAAATGGCAACACGTTGGGTTAAACACTGGGTAGTTTCAATTCATCTGACACTCTAGTTAAAGAACCAGCTTGGGGTCTTATGGTATTCAGCTTACAGACTCCGTAGTATGTATCCATTAAACAGTAATATACAGGCAGTATTGGATTGCTTGCAATTCAGAGTTAGTCTCTGGAAATTTGGGGACATTTTCGGAGCTGTTAAACATATCTCCAAACTAAAATTCACTGGGAACCATAGAATTTCCAGGGAATTAAATTAAATGTCTCTTCCTTTGCTACAAACTTTTCTCTTGGCTGTATTTGTAAGGGTGTAATAAATGTACACATCACTTCAAAATGGTAGTATTTTTTCTGAAGACAAATAAAATTGAACTGTAATGTGCTTTGTTAGAAATGGGGTCTCTGGTCGGCAGTCAGTTGGCACTCTGTCCAAGCAGGGACCCTCACTCTAATCAGGGTAATGGAGATACACACTTAGGTAACCCCTGCTCTCCCCCTTGGTAGCCTGGCACAAGCAGTCAAACTTATCTCAAAGGCAAAGTGTAAAGTATTTGTTCCAACACACACAGTAATACAGTGAAAACACTACAAAATGGACACCACACCAGTTTAGAAAAATAGCCAATATTTATCTAAATTAAACAAGACCAAAACGACAAAAATACAACATACACAAGTAAAGTGATGAATTTTCAAAATAATTCCATCTTACTCCATAGAAAACAATAGGAACGTTGTTGTTACACAAAGTACCTAGTTTGCGTCAGCCGCGATGCAGGTGGTGCGTTGTTTTTACAGCTGTTGCAGGTGGTGCTTTGAAATTTTCCCCGCACGGCTTCTGTGGATGGATTTCCATCTTGGTTCCACCAGCTTCACCTTTCAAGGGCCCAGGGACTGAATAGGGCACCACTTGGGAGTGTAGGAGTCTCAGCAGAGAATCCAGGTGCTGGCAGAGGAAGTCTTTGATTGCCCTGAGACTTCAAAACGGGAGGCAAACTCAGTCCAAGCCCTTGGAGACACTTCACAAGCAGAAATATACCACAAAGTCCAGTCTTTGTCCTCTTTCAGGCAGAAGCAGCAACTGCAGGCCAACCCAGCAAAGCACAGTCACAGCCAAAGGGGCAGTACTCCTCCTCCAGCTCTTCCCCTTGGCAAAGGTTCCTCTTGAATCCTTCAGTAATCTGAACATCTGGGGTTTTAGATCCACTACTTATACCCCTTTCTCCCTTTGAAGTAGGCAAACGTCAAAGAAAAGTCTCTGTTGTTCACAAAATCCTGCCTTGCCCAGGCCTGGCCTCAGACACACACCAGGGGGTTGGGGACCTCATTGTGTAAGGGCAGGCACAGCCCATTCAGGTGTAAGTGTCAGCTCCTCCCACCACTCTAGTCCAGATGACCCATCAGGATATGCAGGCTACACCCCAGCTCCCTTTGTGCCACTGTCTAGAGGAGATTCAAAAACAGCCCTACTGTCAGTCTGACCCCGACAGGGAATACACAAGCAGGCAGAGTCGCAGAATGGTTTAAGCAAGAAAATGCCCACTTTCTAAAAGTGGCATCTTCAAGCATACAATTTAAAAACCAACTTAACCAAATGATGTATTTTTAAATTGTGAGTTCAGAGCCCCTAAACTCCACATCTCTATCTGCTCCCAAAGAGAAACTGCACTTAAAAGTTATTTAAAGGCAGCCCCCATGTTAATCTATGAGAGAGATAGGCCTTGCAACAGTGAAACCCGAATTTGGCACTATTTCCCTGTTAGGACATGTAAAACACATCAGTACATGTCCCACTTTCAACATACACTGCCCCTGCCTATGTGGCTACCTAGGGCTACCTAGGGTCTACCTTAGGGGTGCCTCATATGTATAAAAAGGAAAGGTTTAAAACTGCACACACAGACACTGCAGTGGCAGGTCTGAGCCATGTTGCACAGAGCTACTCATGTGGGTGGCACAATCAATGCTGCAGGCCCACTAGTAGCATTTGATTTACAGGCCCTGGGCAACTCTAGTGCACTTTACTGGGGACTTACTAGTAAATCTAATATGCCAATCATGGAAAAGCCTATTACACATACAATTTACACAGAGAGCATATGCACTTTAGCACTGGTTAGCAGTGGCAAAGCGTCCAGAGTCCTAAAGCCAACAAAACTGGTCAGAAAAAATAGGAGGAAGGAGGCAAAAAGTTTGGGGATGGTCCTGCAAAAAGGGCCCGGTGCAACATTCTTCATAACCCCCTATGTTTTTGTTAGTTTCCTATGATAAGATAGTCACTAAAATACTTCCCAATTGTGTTGCTCTGGCCCTTGCTCCAATTGTCTCTGTTAGGCAGCACAGGTTCTGACAGGGCTGTAACATACCCAATCACATTAATCAGCTCACTGTACTGCTTGAACTTTTGATTGCTGCATCTTGACCATTGTTCTGGTGTCCTTTATTTATCAAAAAGGACTTCAATACGGTATGTTGGCAATTTTTGTGGGCAGTCTATCAAACATTTGGTGATCACCCTGTATTTGTTGAATGGATTAAAACGTGGAGTCCAGGATTCCAGGCCCAGACAAAAAAGTCTGTATCAGTGGAAACTTATCAAGGCTTAGGGAGAAACACTCTAGGCAGGGATGCCACTTTCGATCAAAACTATTTGTCCTCTATACCAAGCCGTATATGCAACTGCTACAGTTAAAAAATAAGGGGCATGTTTACAAGGAGCTTGCGCTGCTTTTGCGTCATTATTTTTGATGCTCCAGCAGCACGTTCTTTGCTCTATATTTGCAAGGCGACTCATTAGACCCAATGTGTCAGTTTATGTAGGCCTACGTCAAAAAATACCTGCGCTGGAACTGATTGCACCACGCAGTTTATAATGTATGCAAGGTAGGCATTCCCTCGTAAATTCTCACTCACAACTGATGTAGTGATATCTATGAGTTTTGTGATGTGTGACACATCTTTTAGATGCATCCTTTTAAGCCTAGAATGTGTCACAATTTGTATGCCTCTGTAACCCCGGTGTAGAAAATGATGCAGTAGCTGTGAAATAGGAATCTGACAGCTGAAGTTACTTAACACAATGTCATAAGTATTTTAAGCATTTCCCCTCAACTAATAGTAGCCCTGCACATGTAACAATTGTTGTAGGACCCCTTGACCAACCTGATATATCATCCACTGCAGCAATCCAATGGGACACTATACACTCCATGTAAGGGGCAGGCCAGGATTGTCACATATACATATAGGAATGGGTCCACAAGTCCAGCCAAACACACTCCAAAGCACAACAGGCAAGTACACACATAAGGTAGGTAAGACATGTATTGCCACTTTACATTAAAACATATACTTATATCCATTCACAATCAAGTGTCACTCAATATATCACACATACTTAGGTATCACGTACACACAAGTAGACTATGCCCACTGTAATGTGGCACATAGCCATACTTCATACTTGTCTGCATTATACCCAGGACCAATGTAATAAAGTCCGAGGTGAGTTTTCCACCATTTGACACTCTATTACATTGGTTCCCACACATTAGGCTACTTACGTCAGAGAGAGAGAATGTTTATTTTATTAGTTAATTAAAACCATAAAAGTAATCCTTCAACATAAAATTTGACAGAACCATGTTAGTACACTGAAATATCTAAATTACATAAATATATAAAACTGAGAAGAGCTAAATACATTCTACAAATTTGAATTACTCCTACTTGACTCTGGATACTGGTGCAAGACTTCATAGCTGTCTAGCTGCGTGACCAGCGATGTTACCAAATTACCTTTTTTTCTTTGATGTGTTTACTCAGAGTAGATGGATTTTGGGCCTGATTCTAACCGCGGCGGGCGGCGGTCGCCGCCCGCCATGCGGTTACCGCCAAATGACCGCACCGCGGTCACAAGACCGCGGCGGCCATTCTGGCTTTCCCGCTGTGCTGGCGGGCGACCGCCAAAAGGCCGCCCGCCAGCACAGCGGGAAAGACCCAGCAACGATGAAGCCGGCTCCGAATGGAGCCGGCGGAGTTGCTGGAGTGCGACGGGTGCAGTAGCACCCGTCGTGAATTTCAGTGTCTGCTAGGCAGACACTGAAATTCTTTTTGGGGCCCTCTTACGGGGGCCCCTGCAGTGCCCATGCCATTGGCATGGGCACTGCAGGGGCCCCAGGGGCCCCGCGGCACCCCCTACCGCCATCCTGTTCCTGGCGGGAGACCCGCCAGGAACAGGATGGCGGTAGGGGGTGTCAGAATCCCCATGGCGGCGGAGCGCGCTCCGCCGCCATGGAGGATTCTCAGGGGCAGCGGGAAGTCGGCGGTACACCGCCGACTTTCCGTTTCTGGCCGCGGCTGAACCGCCGCGGTCAGAATGCCCAGCGGTGCACCGACAGCCTGTTGGCGGTGCTACCCGGTCATTCGCCCTGGCGGTTTTTACCGCCAGGGTTAGAATGACCCCCTTTGTCTCTATTTGCGCCCACCCTATCACACGCTTGTTTCAGCAGATGTTATTTTACCGGAATAGATTTCCAAAAATGTAACCAATCTAATATTCAGTATAGTGTTTTGTGGATTGAATGCTTCAATTAGTGCTTGTCTGCAGGATCTAATCCCTAAGCCATTTAGTTCTTTTTTCAGTAGGCATTTTCATTCTACAGCCAGAGCTGGGCAAATGCAGACCACATGCACCAAGTTTTCTATCGCCAGATGACAAAGGTGGCACTCATGCATGTCCGCTCGTGACCCCTTCTTCCAATTTGGCATGAGGTCTGGTGTTGGAACTTCACCCAGCCTGAGCCTTAGAAAGCATTGCTTAATCTTCCGTGAATAGAGGGCAGCCATAAATGATGATTCTTTGACAGTTTTATACGATTTGAGAGTCAACCAGCCATGCGACCTTTTGGTCGGAGCCTCCATGTCTTTTAACCAGCTCTGTAGTTTACTTGACTTGTTGACTGCTTTGTTAAAAGCCGGCGTGGGAAGCGACTGATCCTATACCTCACCTAGGTTCAAGAGGCTTATACTCTTTTCCAGATACCTTTTGTAGTTTCCGTTCCTTCTTTCTAGGGTGATTACCTACCAGACTAGGTTGGCTAAAGACACTTTTTGTGCACAACTCAGTTTGTAACAACATTTGATGAATGCTGCCGGGCGAGCCAGCGACTGCGTAACCAACATGAATTCTAGTCTGACCTGGGCTGCGGAGGCATGCGTTGGTAACCAAAAGACACGCTTGTACGTCTTTATCAAAAGCTTCTCCAAAAGAGCTACCTCCATACCCCTCATTATTTCTGCCCTATATGAGAGGGTTGGCAATAAATTTGCTCTCATTATGGCTGTCAAGGGGTTCAAGGCAAGGCCACAGATTGAATTAGAGAGCTTGCAAAAGGCATAAGCAAGTGTCTGCGCCTTGTTTTTTTATTGCTTCTTTTTGTGGCGCGAAGTTGCACCTGGCATCAACCACAACTCCTAGGTATCTATAGGTGCTTACTTCCTCCAAAGTCTTTTCATTTAGGTATCATTTACGCTGGGTGGAGGGTCTGCAATTGATGGTAATCATTTTAGATTTGTTGTGGTTGATTTCTAATTCATTTATCCTTGCAAACTCTTCTAGTTTGTTTAGCAGTTTCTGCATGCCTATTCTGGTGTTGCTAATTAGTAATAGGTCATCTGCATATAAAATATTAGATAGTTGCTGGCCACCCAGAGAGGGGGAAGGGGATGATTCCACGTTTAACTTTGCAGACAGATCCGCTATATACAGGTTAAAGAGTGTTGGGGCCAATACACAGCCTTGTTTGACACCAACTGTTGTTTTAACCACCCTGGATAGACGTGAGCCGTCCCCTAGTTTTACCTTCACCCATGTATCAGAATAAATCATTTCGATAGCTTTTAAAATAGTAACTGGTAGCCCCCAAAGCTGTAGTTTAGCCCACAGTTTACTACAGGGAACACAGTCAAAGGCAGCTTTAAAGTCAACAAAACACATGTAGGTGAGAGTCCTGGTTGCTTTTGCTCTGTTGGTAATGAGTCCCAGTGCCATGAGGCACTGGGACTAACATTGTTAGTGTTCCTTGATGTTTGGTGAAACCTCTTTGGTTGAACGGCAGAACGCTGTTGTCTGTAATCCAAATCTCTAGGTGGTTGAACACACAAGATGAGAAATAGTTATGGTCGACATCTAGGAGAGCTATGAGTCTGTAATTACTTGGAGAAGCCGCGTTCCCTCCTTTGTAGATGGGGTGAATTATTGAGCCTCTCCAGGTTGCCGGGTAAATTCCCGTTGTGAACACACAGTTGAACATCGCTGCCAGGAACTTGGCCCATCTTTCTGTTTCCTGTTTAAACAGTGCCTGTGGTAAACCGTTAGGCCCTGGAGTGCAATCAGTTTGCGACTTCCCAATGATGTTTATTAATTCTAATGCTGAGATCTTCAGGCTTTCTACAACCTCGGGTCCTGGGTTTTCGAGGACCCCTGGGTTTGCGGCACGATTTCGGTGTCCAACTCCTTTACATGCAACTTTAAACAGCACACCCGTGCTTCCTCTGATATGTTTGCATTATTAGCTGCCATTGGGCCCTTGTCCATTGTATTGATGATTTTCCAGAATCTTTTGGGGTCAGATGATTTAGATGCATAGTCATTCAGAAACTGATGCATCACCTATCTTTTTTGACACATTGCTGAAGCTGGGTTTGTCATAAGCCCAACTTCAGCAAAGTGCCATTTTTGGGGCTGATGCGTTGCAGCATCTTTCCCACTAATGTGACAGAATTCGTGATGCATCTTTTGGGATCTTACAATGCATCTATGGCATAGAAAAACTGTCCTGATGCAGAGAAAATTATTTTGACGCATTGCTGCCTCAGTGCAGCGATGTGTCAGTCCTTGTAAATATGGACCCAAGTACTACTAAAAACACAAATCCTTTACATCACTTTCATTGTTACCAACCTTCCTTATGTGCATGATCCAGTCGGCTGCCTAGGTGTTAATTTATTTATCAACTTCTTGAACATGTATTAGTTGAAAGATGAACCTTTGAACAGGGCACTTCTAATGATACTCAAAAACCTACCTTTAGCTTTCACAGGGAGAATAAATTTTATGAATATGGGGGCATGGTCAAGATGGCGCCCGCGTAGCAGCTTCGACACGGAGCACCTCTGCTGACATGTGATGAAACAGCATTGCAGGGCTGACAAGGCACTAAAGGTTGCTGTTCACCCCCTTGGTATGCCCTGGGAGCACAGCAGAGCAACGAATGTAGCAGAGGTCCAGGCAGCGACAAGGAATGCATGGACAAGTATTCAGCAGGACCTGCAGCCGACCAGTTAAGATGGCAACTGGCCTGTGATTAGTATCGCAGCTGCCTTGGTGGTGTGTGAGGCCTGTGCTATACTTAATGGCAGCCGGGGCACTGCGGATCGCCCCTATCCACGGATTGAGAACTTAAAGAAAAGGGCAGCCTGTAGGTGATGTGGCTGGGAACACAGTGTGGTGATAGGGCCCCCTGCAGTGAGACAAGGCCAGGACTGTGCTGTACCCAGCCCCTGTGAAGCCCACTGTTTGCCTTGCTCTCCAGTCACAGGCGGAGACAGCAGTTTGCAGGATACGCTGCCACCTGGTTGTTTAACCGCCAAAATTTTGTGACACATCACCCCAGCCTCTAAATTAGTAAATGGTCATACCAATTTCTGGCACTGCTGACTGCTCCTGGGATCATAGGGAGTTCACCAGGGGATTGTGTGATGCCTGCATTAATGGTACAGTGCGCTAGTGCCTGGCTCCAGAAATATGGCCCACAGACTTCGTGTTTTGTCTGACTCTCAGTATTAGTAGGTGCCAAGAATCCCTGCAACAACAAACGTCTGGCATATTTAGTGGCAGTGGGGCATTTTAGCCTAGTACAGGGACTTCACTTTGTTTGACTATTGGCAGGTGGGAGACTCTCCACCCTGAAATAGCAACAGAAAAGGTGACGGACACCAACAGCGCTTTGTGCCATTGTATGGTAGGAGGATATCCCTCTGCCTCTGAACTGACCAGTCCCCCATTGCATCATGACCATGCACTGCTCAAAAAAGGATGCAACCTTGAAAGACATGCTGAGAAAACTTCCTGCAAAAAATTCTGAGCAAGGCCCAGATATGTCACCTGCAGTGCCCCCTTTGATGACTGCTTCCGACATCAGTGCCATGCCATCCGAGGAGCCGATGACCCTTGCATTTCTGGAGCAACTCTTTGGGACCCTGAGAGATGGCACTGCGGCTCTTAAATGAGACATGGCAGCTGATGTCAAAGAAATTAAGAAGGACTTAAGTGATCTAGGGCAGCGGCTGAATACACTGGAAATATTGGGAGACCAATGAGAGGAGAAGCTACACAACCATCAGCGGGAACTCCTGGAGCTGTGGGACAGAAATGAAGATATGTTATGCCACTTGGAAGACCTTGAAAATAGGTCATGTCACTCCAATATTCTCATCAAGGGAGTCCCCTTGCAGGCAGATGTGGGGAAGCTGGTGGACCTTGTAGTGCGACTGTTTCGACAGGTGACACCAGACCTGGCAGACAAAGACATTGAGCTAGACCACACCCATGGAGCGGGTAGGCCAGCCCAAGCTCCTGGCTCACCTCAAGACATTCTGACATGCCTCCACTCCTATAACCAGAAAGAAATTAGCATGGTGGCAGTTTGAGACAAAGCTACTATCACCTTCAAGGGGATGAAGCTCAAGATCTTTCAGGAACTGTTTCCAATTACACTTCAGCGACACCAGGCCCTGCATCCAGACACAGCCTTCTTCATGAACAAGGGATTCAATACAAGTGGGGCCACTCCTATCATCTTTGTATGGAATAAGGAGACACATGCTGTCCGAACCTTGGAAGAGGCACACTCCATCTTGGGATTTGACAACCCCTCAGAAGTTGAGAGCCACCCACGCAAATGACAATCTCTCCCTCAACACACAAATGGATTCGAGACAACAACCATACATGATGTAAAAGACCTCAGCAAACCCTCTGACTCTGAGAGCTACAAGGAGCGGACAGCTCTCCTGTGACAACTCCACGAACAGGGAAGTGCATCCAAACCTGAAAATGACTGATCCCTAAGTCACTGTGCTCACCAAACACTGCCACCCGTCACCCTTAAACTATTGCACTTCTCACCTGGTCTTTGTCACACTTGGCCGCTTGGCAGCATTAGTGACAACACATGTGCCCTGAATGGCGGAGGTCCCCCCTACAGTACTATACATGGCTGTAGGCATGTGTGCCCCCCATCACTTAGAAACGTTGGTTCCCAGAGGAAGGAGAACTGTTATGTTGTTACTACATTTTTCCTTCTCCCTTTGCAGTGACATCTCACAGTTGACTACTCATATTGTGCCCAATGTAGCCCTGCAATCACATTCTAATACCTCATGTTTCTCCAGACCTTAGCACTGACCCCATTCACTAACAGGCCGGGCATGTCGAAGTATCCCATGTCATGATTAAGGTACTTAGCCTTACTGATAGAGGGCTTAATGCCCCTATGAAGTGCCTGGCTCTCCTCTCCTTACTTAGGGAGTCTAGATGTGACATCTGTTTTCTCCAGAAGATGCATCTTCTTAAGAAGGACTGGCCCCTTTTGTGCTCACGCTGGTTTGATCGTCAGTTCTTTCTTCATGCTTGTAGAAACTGGCTTGAGTGACCCTTCTTTTCGCTACACATTTCCTGGGCCATGTCCCTTCCACACAGTAGAAATACAAGGTAGGCTGCTCTCACTCCGCATTGCCATATACACCTCTACACTTACAGTGGCCACAGTATACGCTCCCAACGATCATCAGGAACCATTTCTTAAGGACCGCGTGGGTCAGTTAATGGCATCACCTGATATGGACATTATAATAGGTGGAGACTTCAACCTAGTGCCAGACACCGTAATGGATCGATCGGCCCAGATACGGGACAAACAAGGGCCTTCAACATGGCTGGCCTTCAATGGCTGAAGGACATGGGCCTTGTAGAACTGTGATGCACACAACACTCCACTGACAGAGCATATATATTTTATTCAGCGGCACACCAAACATATGCCAGACTAGATCTTTTCCTCACATGTCCCAGCCTAACCACAGCAGTAAAAGATGTAGATATAGGGACTGCCACCCTTTCTGACCACTCTCCTATTTCTGTCACTTTATGCTTCTCACATGCCCCTCCTCAGTCAAGCTCTTGGTGCCTGAATGCCAACTTATTACAATATGATTTGATTTCTACTGAAATCACAATCATGATACACACCTTTTTAGAAATTAACAATATCCCTGACACCCTTCTGGGTTTGAGGGTGGTCATCAAGGGAACCTTTATAGCCACCTCCACCAAACAAAATAAAGGTAGAAAAGAAAAGATACTTCAATTAGAAGGCCACATTAAAGACCTTGAAGACGACCATAAATGCTTTTGCTCTCACAGGGTGCAACACCAACTAACAATGGCCCGCAAAGAGCTTAGAGCCCTAGATATCGACAAAGCAGAATTTGCACTATTATGCATCAAACAAACATTCTACTCGGGGGGCAACAAGGTGGGACACCTTTTTGCGCATCACCTGTGAGCCTAAGTTGTTAGGCAATGGATAACTGAACTTGAGGGGGAACAGGGTGATATAATATATCAGGATTCCCGAATTGTGCAGATGTTTGAATGCTTTTATGCCACATTATATACCGCAGAAGCACTGGATGCCCGAGATGCATCCCTATTCCTTGCCTCACTGCCAATGGAGCACATACCAGATAGCGTCCCCTCCCACTTGGATATGAATAGTCACAATGATGAGGTGCTTGCAGCTATAGCTGGGCTACAGCCGGGCAAGGCACCTGGCCAGGATATATACACCTCTAATTTTTATAAACGGTTAGCCCTGACATTAGCTCCCATACTAGCTCGTCTATATAATTCCTTCAGTACATGAGGAACCTTAAAGGACACAATGAGAAATGGCATCATCACTGTGATCCCCAAAACAGGGAAGGACCCGACATTCTGTGCATCCTACCGCACCATATGTTTATTGAATGTAGACAACAAAATTTTCACCAGCACACTAGTGGCACACTTAGCTTCCTTTAAGCAGGAATTGATTGATCCCGACCAAGCAGGCTTTATATCTGAGAGGGGCTGCGGAGACAACACTAAGCACCTTTGTCACCTCATAAAGTTCACCACTCACACACACCAGCACTGTTACTCTCAGTGGACACCGAGAAGGTGTTCAACCAGGTATACTGGCCTTATCTGCGCTTGGTACAGGCTAAGATTGATCTTGGCCCTCACTTTCAGAAATGGGTCTGGAGTAGTTACCTCAACCTTTGGGCACAGGTTAGGGTAATTGGAATGCTGTCAAGATCCCTCAAAATAGCACAAGGCACCAGACAGGGCTGCTCCCTGTCTCCCCTCCTTTTTACTTTATAAATTAAGCCATTGGCAAAGAAAATATGGAATAACCCTCAAATAAAGGGAATCACTATGTGTGACAGGGAGCACAACTTAGCAAGGTACACAGATGATGTCATGATATCATTCACAAAACCCCTCACATCACTTCCGCTGGTGCTCTCAGAGTTGAAAGCTTTTGGGAAAATTTCAGACTTTAAAGTTAACCTCCAAGGAAACACAAGTCCTGGGCCTTACAGTTCCACAGACTGACCAGCATCACCTTGCCCGGCTGTTTCCCTTTGAGTGGAAGACACAGGGAGTTCCCTACTTGGGTCTATAAATACATTCTACATTGGAGAAAACGGCTGAGCACAACTTACCACCACCAGATCTGACTTACAATCTTGGACGGGCAGATTGACGGTGTTCAAAATGACCCTCCTTCTCAAAATACTGTATGTGATGCAAATGTTATTACTCCACCTATTCCCCCGCCCACGTTTCTGGAAAAATACAGCATCTTACTGAAACTTATATCGGGGGGAAGAAAGCCTGCTTGGTCAAGAAACAAGCTCACTGGCCCCCGAGGGAAGGTGGACTGGGAATTCTACATTTAATATATTACAATCAGTCAGCACAACTTCGATACATGGTAGAGTGGTCAAGACCCATGACGGAGAAACAATGGTGCTTTATTGATCAGGCCATAGCAGGGATCCACCTTTGGAAAATACAGCAGCTCCCTAAACAACATAGACCAGTGGGAGTGTATATTTCCCTGATACTTCAAGCAAGAGTAGGCACTTGGGACAATGTGCAGCTTGCGAAATCCCTATCCACATGCATATCACCACAGACACCGATTTTAGGGAACCGTGGCGTCCCTCCAGCATTACCAGACACATCACTCCTGCAATGACCGAGTCGCCGGCTGTTAAAGAGTTGGAGATCTCTTTGACCAAGACAGTCTTTTGGACTTTGTCCATATCCAATTCGATTATGGTCTCCCTCCAAACGCACTGTGGCAGTATCTTGCTATCCGACACTGGATTATGCAAGCCCATATAAAGCCACATACCAGCCACCCATTCATATCTTTTGAGAAGTCGTTCCTTACTCATGACTCAGCTAACCATCTCTTATCTGACATATAAGCTTTTCTAAATATGCCACTACACAAGGGACCCTCCCCTGCACAGAAACGCTGGGAGTTGTAGTGTGGCCGACCTTTCACCCCAAAGGAATGGGCAGACATTTTTCATCAGGCACATACATCAGCCAGTAGGGCCAGTGGTAAATAACTTTTATTAAAGATTGTACACTATTAGTACTACACACCCAGCAGACTAGCTAAGTGGATGCCAGGGGGGACTAATAGCTGTTGGTGACAATGTAAGCGCACTGGAAACCTAACACATATCCTCTGGCACTGGTACAAACTGCACAGTTTCTGGGATGCAGTTTTAATGGATACCAATCAGATGTATGACACAGACCTCACACGATTCCCTCGCTACATACTTTTAGGTCCTCCACATGGACCAACATGTTCCCTGCGCTCTGCAACGGGCTGGGTTATTACCCTTGACCTCTGTGCGGCTAAACAGGTTATCCTGGCTAAATGGAGCACTGACAATGTCCTGACAAAGTTGGAATGACAGTGAAAACTCTGGGACCTACTAGGAATGGAAAAGTCAACTGCAGTACTCGAACGCAAATGCCCCACTTTGATAAAACATGGGGACCATGTACACGATTCCTTTCACAGGATGTTCAGGAACTCTCATGCCCGATATATCTAAAAGTGCTCTGCCTTACCCAGAGTGATTGTGCCACATTGGAAGGACCTGCTACTGCTACCTAAGTTGTACATATTTTTCACAGTTTTGGCTGCATTGTCATTTTTGTGTTCATGAGATGTCGAGTAAATCCCATCTGAGTTTTGTAGGAGGCTGGCCTTCTATGTAATGTGCGAAGCTAGGCACACTATGCATGGGGGCCAGACAACCACACGTTGGTTTACAGGGGCAAAAACTAGATCATCTAATGCTCTAATTTTTAAGGTAGCTTGGTCGAGCAGTTAGGCCAATCTTGGAGAAGTGCAAAGCATTTGTTGTACTCACAGTGTCACTCCTGCAACTCACACACTCAAAGGAATAACTAGAGACCAATTTATAAAAATACTTCAGATTTCGATGTAATTTTTAAGACCAAGATTATCAAAATTGGTTAAGTACCTTTTTAGATATGAATTTTTGAAGTTTAATAAAAATAGTCTTTGGTGTATAATTACGCACAGAAGGAATCAATGGAAGATCAACTTTAAAAATATATATTAAATCGTACAGTTGGTTTACCAAGTTCTTCTTTTGCAGGTTGGTCGAGGTCATCAGTGGGTACACTGTGTCAGCTGGAGAAGTTCGGGGAGCTCCTGGTTCCGGCGGGAGCTGCGATGAAAGGTCTTTGGAGCTGTGCAGGGCACCTTCCTGTGGGAAGGGTCACTTCCCTATACCTGATTGGCTATTTTCCTTCCATCCAGGAGGGAGGAAAATTAAATGGAGTGCCCACCTCTTGGCAACACCTTAGGGGTGGTGCATGCAAGGTGGGGCCACTCCTCCTACTCTTTGTTTGAGCTTCCCATCATTGCTCCCACCAAAAGTGGGGGTTTGCACAGGGGTTACCTTCTTCTGCTAGCAGCAGGTCTGGGGGTTGAGTTTTAAATTTAAAGACGGTTAGCTCTTTGAAGCTCGATGCCAGGGCAGTACACATTGTTGAGGGAGGGCTTTGTTCCACAAACCAGAGAGATGGATCTCTCCCCCAAGGTTTGTAGATTGGGTGTCTGGATGTGGCAGGCTGGATAGAAACAGTCAGAAACCATGCCAGGGTAGTTAGCTTTTGCAGGGGGACCTGTAAGGTAACCCCTAGGTACATTTAGGGATAATTCCAATACTGGCACCAGCTTGAGTTTATAATTCTGAGTTGTTTGATACCAAACAACTCAGGGTTGAACCCAGGGTTCAGAGTGGCTATTATGTAGCTGGGAAACTCATATTGACCAGTGTCCAGCACCTGTATTAAAATGGCTGCTCTGTTACTCACTATGTCCCAGTTTTGGCTAGGACACAATGGGAGCATATTGTTCATGCAGCTATGGCCTCACATATAATATTGTGCACCCTGCCTGAGGGCTGGAAGGCCTGCCAGAGGGGTGTCTTATCCATAGTGTATGTAGTGTATTGTGGACAGGGCACACAGGCAGTGTGCCATTTCGAGTTTGTGTTTAGACTTGCACCAGGACATCCAGCCTGCAATGACAGTGCTGGGGGCATCTGGATGCATGGCCTTAGAGGGTGGCACAATCAATGTTGCTGCCCCCAGGGGCCTACCTTTAGTACCCCATACCCTGGGTACCTACATACCTTTTACTAGGGATGTACAGTGGTAGCTAAAAGTGTATCCAATTGTGCCAATGCATCACTACGGTTTTAGGGAAAGAGCTCTAGCCCAGGGATCCTATTTAGCAGGGGCCCTGGGCACTACAATTTTTAGGCTACATCATATATCAGGCAAAAAGTGGGGGGCTAACTATGTCAAAATGAGGCCTTTTCACACAAGTTTCTATTGCTCTACTTTCTTTCAACTCCTCTTCCTCCACCCCCTCACTCCTTCTCAATGCACGTACATTTTTCCACTACCCCACCAGCCTGTAGATGTAGGTGCAGGCTGCTCTGTAATATTTGGTTGATACTTTTAAATCAATACAAACATTTTCCATTTAATGAATATGTACCTATTAGGGTGACATTGTCTTTTTTCAAACAAGTAAATATGGCTGAAAATAGGCTTATCTGGGAATGTAATTGAGTTAGCAGGACCCTAGATCTATTCAGATTACCTATCAGACTTAGGCCCTCATTACAACACTGGTTGTCAGTGATAAAGTGGCGGTAATACTGCCACCAGGCTGGCGGTAACTACCGCCAAATTATGACCATGGCGGTGAGAACCCAGATCGACAGCCACTTTACCACACCGACCGCCAGGGCGAAAACAACAGCCACCACGGCGGTAGCCGCCTACAGCCAGGTGGAAGTCAATGTTCCGCCCACCATATTACAACAACACAATCCACCACCTTTTCCGGGGCGGTACCAACAACATCAAAAGCCTGGCAGAAACTCTGCACAGAAGTGAAAGGAATCACCATTGGAGACACAGGGAACAACTACGCCGCCATGGAGCCCGAGCTGCAGATCTTTCCAATGATCTTCTACATCCTGCTCTACCACAAACACCAATGATGGCGAAGATGGCAACGGTGAGTCCAGCCACCTATCACACAGGGGATGGGGGGGGGAGAGAGAGTGACACACACACGCTCAACACACACCCCACCCCCAACACCATACACACAATCAGCTGCAGTAATAAAACATATTTACCCCTTACCCCTGAGGAATAATGCAAGGACAACAGGAATGTGATAACGTGAGTGTAATAGGATCAACACAGTAGAAAAACGAAAATGCTATGCAACTGATATATACATATGTACGAATCAAGGGACTCTGCCAAGTCCCCATTGTGCGTGCGCCACAGGGCCACAGACCAAAGTCCAAGGTCCCACTTGTCACCTGCAAAACACAGAGAGAACACTGCAGGGGTTTCCTTTGGGACGGGGAGAGGGGGCACCTCAGCCGGCAGATGAAAGAAGACCACTGATTCTAGAGGGGGCAACATGCCCACTGCTTGGTCCTGGGGAGTGCAAGGCCACAGTCTCTCAGGTGGGTGTCTGACCCACTGGTTCTGGAGGGGGCATCGTGCCCTGTGCTCTTCATCCTGGGGAGGCTGGCGTTGGTGGGTGGCTTACCCACTGGTTCTCACGGGGGCATCGTGCCCTGTGCTCTTCATCCTGGGGAGGCTGAGGTTGGTGGGTGGCTTACCCACTAGTTCTGGAGGGGGCATTGTGCCATGTGCTCTTCATCCTGGGGAGGCTGGGGTTGGTGGGTGTTTTGCCCACTGGTTCTGGAGGGGGCATTGTGCCCTGTGCTCTTCATCCTGGGGAGGCTGGGGTTGGTAGGTGGCTTACCCACTAGTTCTGGAGGGGGCATTGTGCCATGTGCTTTTCATCCTGGGGAGGCTGGGGTTGGTGGGTGTCTTGCCCACTGGTTCTGGAGGGGGCATTGTGCCAGGTGCTCTTCATCATGGGGAGGCTGGGGTGTCTGACCCACTGGTTCTGGAGGGGGCATTGTGCCCTGTGCTCTTCATCCTGGGGAGGCTGGGATTGGTGTGTGTCTTTCCCACTAGTTCTGGTGGGGGCTTCATGCCCTGTGCTCTCCATCCTGGGGAGGGCAAGGTCACAGTCTCACAGGGGGGTGTCATACCCACAGGATTTGCAGGTGGCAGGCCGAACAGCAGCCCCTGGAGGCAGGACTACATTCCTTCCGCTGGCGGTGATGGCTGCTCAGTGGTGGTAGTGGTGGTGCTGCTGCTGTTGGTGGTGGGGGGAGGCTCCAGACCATGCCCTGCAGCCTCAGATGGCTGCCTACTGGTGGTGGTGGTGGTGGTGGTAGTGCTACTGCTGCTGCTTCTGATGGTGGTGGTGGGAGGGAATGCTCCAGTCCATCCCCTGCAGCCTCAGGTGGCTGCCCACTGGTGGTGGTGGTGTTGGTAGCCACTGCTGGTGGGGGGGGAGGCTCCAGCCCATCCCCTGCAGCCTCGGATGGCTGCCCACTGGTGGTTGTGGTGGTGGTGCTGCTGCTGCTGGTGGAGGGGATCCAGCCTATCCCCTGCAGCCTTGGACAGCTGCACAACCATGGTTGGTGATGGGGGCTCCGCCTGAGTACCTGCACCAGACGCCTTGTCCTTCATGCCAGCTGGTGCTGGCTCCTTGCTCTTCCGGCCAGCAGCTGGGCTGGCTCCTTCAACCTCTGCACAGGTGCACAGGTGGATCCTTTCCCACCACAAGTGGGTGTGGAGACTACTGGGCCCGTGGACTGAATTGCTGAGGTGCTTGCCTGGGTTTTTGCCACCCTGGCCAGACGTGAAGGACGGGCGGGAGGGGTAGGGAAGAGATCAATGTTTGAGAGGAAACACTTCTTAGGGACATTGGGCTGGGAAGAGGGAGAAGATTTGGGAGTGGAGGAAGAGAGAGTGGTTGTAGGTGGTGTCTGTCTGCTGTGTTTGGGTGCAGGTGCATGGGCTGGATGCTGTTGTGCGGTGAATGGCTGTCGGGTGTCTTAATGCTTGCGTTTGTGTACTTTAGGAGGGGACTCAGTGGGAGAGGACACAGGGGATGTGTGCATGGCTGTTGTGGAGGTGTCTGCCAGTGAGGTGTGTGTTTTGCTAGGTGTGGTGGTGATGCTGGTGGTGGATGAGGATGTATTGCATGCAGGTGTGAGTGTTGATGCAACTGGGAGGGAGGTGGAGGAGGAGAAGGAGGGGGAGACAGTAGAAATAGTGGATGTTGTTGTTTCTGCAACTGGATGGTGTTTGAGTGAGTGCCTGTGAGATGATGTGTGGTGCTTGTGTTTGCCTGTGCCACCCTTGTGTGTTGTCTTCTGTGCATGCTCATCTGCCTGTATGCTTGGGATAGGTTGGAGTTGAAGGGAATGGGATTGAGAAGAGGAAGTTGGAGGGGGAGGGTGGAAACGGGGACAATGGCTGCCATCAGAGAGGAGGCCAGAGCCTGGATTGATCTCTGTTGGACCACCAATCCAGTTTGAATGCCCTCCAGGAATGCATTAGTCTGTTGCATCTGGGCTGCCAGCCCCTGGATGGCATCCACAATGGTTGACTGCCGTACAGAGATGGATCTCAGGAGGTCAATAGCCTCCTCACTGAGGGCAGCAGGGCTCACTGGGGCAGGGCCTGAGGTGCCTGGGGCGAAGGAGAGCGGGCACGGGCAACTCAATGAGGGGCTGCTGGGAGGGCGGTGATGGTACGGGGTGGTGGCTGTACCTGTAGCTGGGGTGACCACAGAGGTGTCCGCCACCACCAAGAAGCTTCCATCGGAGGAGGTATCTGTCTCCAAACTGTCCCCTCCAGTCTCTGCTGTTGTGCCCCCCTCGCCCTCCATCCCACTGGTGCCCTCAGCATCGGTGGACTCTGCCTCCTGGGTCCTGTGGGATGCAGCTCCCTCCGTCACCGGTGCCTCTGCTCCTCCGCCAGATGATGCTAATGCACATAAGGACAGGGTGACAAAACAAAAAGGGGGGGAAGAGACAAAGGATACACTGGGTCAATGGCTACACCAACACCACCGTTGGCGTACACAACACACTCACACTCACACACAGGGAACAGCCCTACACACTGTGCATTGTACTGCCAGTTATAATGCTAGCCAGCCAGGCATGGGGCGGGGCACACAGAGCCAAATGCAGCACACCTGGGACTCAGACTGCCCTGACCAGTTGTGGATGCCTACGAGCTAGGTAGCAGAATTATCACTTCAGAACACTGGACAACAAGGGGCCTACTCTGCAATGTCAGGCTTGGGCTAGGGGTACCCACTGACACCCCCCCCCCACCTGGATACCACTCTACCATGCAAAGTTGTGATGATAGGTACTGTACTCACCACCTTGTGGCTGCTGTGATGGCCCTAAGCGCCAATCCAGCTCTGGATAGGCCACCGCCAGTATGCAGGCCATCAGTGGGGTCAGGGTTTGATGGGCACCCCTTCCTCGTTGGAGGGCCATCCCCAGCTGGGCCTCTGCCGTCTTCCGTGCCCAGCGTCTCAGGTCCTCCCATTGTTTCTGACAGTGGGTGCTTTGCCTGCCGTAGACCCCCAGGGTCTGCACGTCCTTGGCGATGGCACGGCATAGACCCTTCTTTTGATGGGCGCTGACCTGCAGAGGAAATACACACAGCAAATGGTATCAGTCTGACCGTCCAGCCTCTTACACTTATGGCCCACCATACCTGTTTCCCTCACCATTTACACACACATGGCCCAGCACACAAGCTGTACGCCACCCAGGGGACATCCACCTAACCCCCCTACATGAGGCCTTCACACACACCACTCCATGCATTCATGCCACATGCATCGTACCCACAGTGTACTCGCCTGTTGGTCTGGAGGCGTATACAGCAGTCCATGCTGGGGTAGGACCCCATCCACCAGTCGCTCCAACTCCACACAGGTGAAGGCAGGGGCCCTTTCCCCAGTCACACGGGCCATGGTAGGTTCCAGACACAGGTCACAGAAACACATGCAGTGTAGGTCCTCTCCAGATGTCTGGCTAGTGGCAGGGGCCCGGTGTTGTGAGACTGCCTCCCTCATAATGTTGGCCATGCCTGCCAGCACCCCTGCTTTGGAGACCAGGGAGTTGTTGATGGCCTGCAAGTCCTCCCTGATACCCTGGTACTGTCCCTCCTGCAGCCAGCTGTTATCCTGCATGTTGTCCAGGATCTGGCCCAGCGTATCCTGGGAATGTTGGTAGGCTCCCAGGATCTTGATAAGTGCCTCCTGGAGAGTTGGTTCCCTGGTGCTGTCCTCCCCCTGGTGCACAGCACTCCTCCCAGTTTCCCTGGTGGCCCTTGCCTCTGACCCCTGAACCGTGTGCCTACTGCCACTGACCCCAGGTCCCTGATTGTCTTGAGTATGAGGTGTGCCTTGGGGTCCCTCTAGTGGTATACACACTGCTGATTGACGTGTCCTTGGGACAGAGGTATGGGTACGCTGGGTGGATGCTGTGGTGGTGTTTCCAGATGGGGGAGGCTCTGTGGTGGTGTGTGACTGTAGCTGGGTAACCGGCTGTCCCGAGGTCCCTGATGGGCCAGGTTGGTAATCCAGATCCAGGCGACCAGAGTTGCTGTCATCACTGTGGGCCTCTTCAGTTGGGGGACTAGATAGTGCTGGCACCTCTTCTCCGCTGACATTGGCTGGGATACCTGTGGGGATGTAAATGCTGTGTTATTGTTTCTCTGTGTGCCCTATTTATTTGTATTTGCCCTGGCAGCTTTAACTTGTGTAGGTTGGCATATGGTGGGCTAGCTGATTCTCTCTAGTGTGCATGCTTTGGTGATAGGTGTCCATGCAGAGCTGTGAGTGATGTCCATGCATTGGTGGTGCATGCAGGGCTTGCCATTGGGATGGGTGGGATGTGTTGGTGGGGTGTGTGGGAGGTGGTGGAGTGATAGGAGTGAGGGTGAGGGTGAGGGTGAGGGTATGTCATGGCATGCAGTTAGGGGGGTAGTAGTATAGAGTTGACCAGAATCCAGTCCTCTTACTACTCTGGCCAGGCCCTCAGGATGCATGATTGCCAAGACTTGCTCCTCCCATGTTGTTAGTTGTGGGGGAGGAGGTGGGGGTCCACCACCAGTCCTCTGGATAGCGAGTTGGTGTCTTGCTGCTATGGAACGTACCTTCCCCTGTAGGTCATTCCACCTCTTCCTGATGTCGTCCCTTGTTCTCGGATGCTGTCCCACGGCGTTGACCCTGTCCACGATCCTTCGCCATAGCTCCATCTTCCTAGCAAGGGATATCTGCTGCACCTGTGCTCCAAATAGTTGTGGCTCTACCCTGATGATTTCCTCCACCATGACCCTTACTTCCTCCTCTGATAATCTGGGGTGTCTTTGTGGTGCCATGGTTGTTGTGTGAGGTGTGTAGGTGAGGGTGTATAGGGTGATGTGTTGGGGTGTGTGATGTGGGGTGCGTGGGTGGTGTATCGGTGTAGGTGGTGTGTGTCTGATTTTGTCTGTAGTCGTGGTGTCTGTCTTTTGACTTTTTTTCATGTTCGTAAAGGGTTGTGGGTAATGTTTGTGTGTGTTTTATAGTGATGTGGGTGTGTGGGTGTGTGGGTGTGGTGTGTGTATGGATGTCAGGTGTGTGTTATTCAAATTGACCAATGTAATGTTGTTTTGTATGTGTGTGTGTATTTTGAGCGCGGCGGCATGTACCGCCAATGGTTTACCGCGGTTGAATGTCCGCCGTGGTGATTCGTGGGTCATAATGTGATGGGCGTTCTGTTGGCGTAACAGTGTGGGTTTTGATACCGCCAGTTTATCACTGACCTTTGGTGTGACGGACTTGCAATTGTGGCTGCATAGTGACGGATTGGTGTGTGTGCGTCATAATATGGTGAACGGATATCTGCCGCCGCGGTGGCATGTTGGCGGCCTTCAGCGTGGCGGTAAGTGGGATTTACCGCCAATGTCATAATGAGGGCCTTAGTGCCTTACCATCCTCACCTTAAACATTGCCTGGACAGCCTTCGGTAACAGACATCATACACTGATCTACATTTTTTTCAAGCTTGTATAATGCAATGATATATGGAGTTAACATGTTCACATATTCATTCTCTAATGTTCTCTAAAGTCTCAAGGCTCCATACTGGGGTGGGCTTAACTTGCATTATTCTCTGTCACGTAATTATGCATTACAGGAAAATTATGAGTAGTTATGAGAAGAGCCCAACCTTGCACTTAGCGCTTTTTTCTTTGTGCAAAATGCACCCTTGTGTTCAAAATGGATCTAAGGATACATTTTGCACTATGAAAATAGTGCCAAAATGCGAAATAAAAGAAACAGCAGCAGACAGGAGCCGTTTTCGCTCTGTTCCTGTGCTCTTGATAAAGCATTTTGTCAGAAATTACAGAAAACTACATATAGGGCCATAATTGGATAATTTTCAGTATTTCTCATCACAAGAGTACAGCAAAATGAAATTATTCTGATTACTTCAATGTAATTTAAATTTTACGCAGGCGACTATATTCCCTTCTTAGGATAGGATATCTAAAACGTTTGATAACCCATTAATCCAGTGCTTAATTTGTGAATAAAATAGTGCCGGTGCCCAATGCTCTGCTCAGAAGTTGGCAGCCGGAGCAGTTAAACATCGGCATGCAAAATATTAAGGGTGGTAGTGTTCAATACAGTACCACACATTTCCTGCCCCTTTTTCTTGCTCTGACTGGTTCCTTCTTTTTCCCTTTAAGACAGATTTTCTCTATTTCTCTTTCTGCGTATTTCTGATCTGTACGGTTTCCCTCTTGTGCAATCAGAAAATATATGAGGCAGAAAATAAGTGCCGGCCCCCAAAAATAAGTGCCGTGCCCCCCACTAGCAACCAATGGCTCAAATTAAGCACTGCATTAATCTCTTGATATAATCTAATGTGACACAGTCCTTCTTTGCTACAGATTTCCATGGCTGGCATGTGAAGGAATGGTATATTACAATATCACTGTTGTGGTTGAGCAACATTTTCCTCTTTTTCTGACCAACTAAGGTGATATTATATTCGTTGCACTTTCTTGATTAAATACTTTGGGGTGAGGAATGCAAACTTGTCACATGTAAAGGTAAAGACTTTGAGGTGGTCTCTCAACCTCAGGCCCTACAGGGATTGTTCACACCACTAGCTTTGACCGCATTGTATCAGCTTATTGTGACCAAAATATTGTGTGATCGTTACAAAAATATAGTCCCGTTGGAGTTAATAATAGAGTGAGAGTGGCACTTTAATGGTCAGCGACCCATGGTTGAAAGAACATCGCTTTTACTCAATCATGCTATAATGTCGAACAAGGTGAAACTCAAAGCCTTGTTCAGGCCATATTACAGACCTAACCAATTCTTCATGAGGGTAAATATATTTACATCTACTTTTCACTGCTGTCCTCTATCTGATGCTGATCTCTTACACTTTTTTATTGTATTTCCTGTTCTGAGATTCACCTACCATGGACACATAAAGCCTCGTTTCTGTGTAATATGCTGCATCAAAACTTTACCTTGTCTTTGTAATCCAGGATGTGAAAAGATGATCCTAAAAGTCACACAGGCATTGAATCAATTTTATTCCATGCTTCGGGCACTGCGATATTGTTCTTCGCTAACAATTAGATATACACCAAGGCACCAACCTTCAATCTTTGGCACCTATCAATCCTCTAAAAGATCAGTTAACACACAAGTACATTACTAAGTGGACCTGTTTTTTTACATATAGGGCACTGCCCCATTGCCTCGCAGATCACATTTCACTGTGCGTCTTGGCCACAGGCCAGGTCCGGGACACTGAGCCCTATGACAGTGAATGGGATATTTCCAGTGCAGGAGTAAAACTGTGCCTCCACTGTGAACAAATCCTTAGTGAAAGGCAGACCAGCCATTTGAAGCCACTATTCCGACATTTATTGTGCAGGTAGTAAAGTGGCCTGAGGATGCAGTGAGTGGTTGCACCCAACTTCATGGGGATGCCTGGTGGGTCCTAGAAGCACCTAGCCCCTTTCTAGGGGTGTGCTCATGGGGATGCTCTCACTGTGCGCCGCCTTTGTGTCGTAGACGTCAGTGCGCCTCCTGGTGGCTCTCACTCAGGCTTCACGGGGCATTTGTTTTTCTAATTAGAACATTCTGCCCTCGTGAGGCAGAATGTTCTAATAGCAGCCTGCTGTAGCAGGGCTATATCGGCCATTAAAGACCTGCTCCCTTGTTAAAGGCACACACATTTGGTTCTGGCCTTTAACACTGGAGCAGGCTGTTAATAGCCGGTATGGCCAGCTACAGCAGGCTGTGAAGCTATATTGGTGAATAGCACTGTGTCTTTATGACAGGCTAGTACATCCAAAGAGCATGCACTGCTTTACCAAAAAAAGCCATAAATCAGCAATTAAAATGTTATTGTTTCAGCGTTAGAAATTGGGTCTCGAGTTAGCAGAGGTATGCACCCTATCCAAGTAGGGACCATAATCCTAGTCAGGGTGAGTTAGATACACACCCTAAATTAATCTGTGCTCACCCTCTGGCAGCTTGGCACAGAGCAGTCAGGCTTAACTTAAGAGACAATGTGTAAAGTATTTTTGCAACAGTTAATTACAGAAACATAGTGAAAGACACCACAAAAAGACTCCAGATCAGTTTAGAAAAATAGAGAATATTTATATGCGTAAAATAAGACCAAAACAACACAAATCCATTAAATAGAAGTCAAGATATTAATTTTTAAAGATCAAATGTGAAAACAGCGCTTAGAAGTCACTACCGTGCAGATCCAAAGTTCAGGCCGACCACATGGAGGGGAGGCCAACTATAGAACCCACGCAGGGTCTAGTGAAACAGTACCTTTGAGGGAGCAAAGTGTTGACGTTGAGGGCCTGATGCATCGGTTTTGCAGCTATCTTAGGTCAATGATAGGAGGAAGCACCTCAGGCAAGAGTAGGACTCACAATGGCAGTGTCCAGCAGCACCAGGAGAGTTGCAGGAAGTCTTTGATGTCCCCGAGACTGCAGGAAACAGCGGGCAACCCAACAAGCCCTTGGAGAATCTTCGGTTCAAGAATGAAGAGAACAGGTCCAGTCCTTCTCACTCCAGGCAAGAAGCAGCAGGCCATAGTCCTACACAGCAAAGCAAATAGCAAAGTAGTAGTCCCTCTTACAGCACAGCAAGCAGTAGGCAACATAGCAATGCAGCAGTGGATTGGCAGTCCCTGCTGGAAGCCCAGCAGTTCTTCTTCCTGGCATAATGTCCTTGGTTCCAGTAGAGTTCTGATTTGGTGGGGTTTGAGGTCCAGTACTTATACCCAAATGTGCCTTTGAAGTGGGAAAGACTTCAAAGAGGCCTTTGAAGATCACAAGGTCCCTGTCCTTCCTTCCCTAGCTCCAGACACTCTACAGGGAGTTATGCAGCCCTGTCTGTGGGGAGAAGCACAGCCCTATTCAGGAGTAAGTGAGGCAATGCTAAGCTCTGCCCCCCACCCATCAAGCCAGTTAATGGCCCGTTAAGGCCCATTAAGTCACACCTAAGCTACCTTTGTGTGTGACTGACTAGAAGGAATGCAAAAAGCTCAGCTATAACCAACCTCAGACGTGTATTCAGAGGCAGGCAGAGGGACAGAATGGTTAAAGTAAGAAAATGCCAACTTTCTACAAAATCTGACTTCGCCATAAGTTGTGAATTTAAATTTTGAGGCCTGAGACCCCAAACTCCAAATTTCTATCTTTACCCAATTGGCAGTTACACTTACAAGATGAGTCAAGGTAACTGCAATGTTAACCTATAGGAGAGGTAGGCCTTGAAGCAGTGAAAAACTAATTTAGCAGTTTTTAACTACCAGGATATGTTAAACTAAAAAATACATGTCCAATTTTTTTAATACACTGCACCCTGCCCTTCGGGCTAACTAGTGGCTAAGTTAGGGGTTACTTATATGTAATAAAATGGAAGGTTTGGGCCTGGCAAGTGGGTGCACTTGCCAGGTCAAAATGGCAGTTTAAAACGGCACACACAGGCTCTGCAGTGGCAGGCCTAAGACATATTTGAAAGGCTATCATTGTGGGTGGCACAATCAGTGCTGCAGGCCCACTAGAAGCACTTAATTTACAGGCCCTGGGCACACATAATGCACTTTACTAGAGACTTACAAGTAAATCAAATATGTCAATTGTGGATAAGCCAATGTTAACATGTTTTAGAGTACAGAGCACCTGCATTTTAGCACTGGTAAGCAGTGAAGAAGGACCCAGAATCCGAAAACCAACACAAACAAGGTCAGAAAAAAAGGAGCAGGAAGGCAAAAAGTTTGGGGATGACCCCACAGAAATGGTTGATTTCCAACATTCAACAAAGTCAATACATCAAATAACGGGAGTGTAGTCAACCCCCCCTCACTTTAGCAGCTACAGCAAGTGTGGGGTTTTTGATGGGCCTTTTGTGTCTGCACCATGCCAGACAAAGGCTCATAATTAAGGTGAAAGGGTGGGATAGATGAGTAAGTGAATGGATGGAAGGATGGGTGTGCGAGTGTGTGAAATGATGGATGGGTGGGTGAGTGAAGGGTGGATAGATACACAGATAAATGAGTGTAAAGATGGATGAGTGTAAGTAGGGAAGGATGGATGAATGTATGTGTGACAGGGTGGGTGGATGGATGAGGAGAGAAAGGATGGATGGACGAGTGAATGAAATGATGACAAATGATGACTGATGAATGAAAGGGTAAATGGATATTGGATGAGTGGATAGATGGATGGATGGAGTGAAAGACTGATGGATGGACAGGTTGAAAGGGTGGATGGATGAGTGAAAGAATGTATGTATGGATTAGCACAAGGATAGATGTAGGATGGATGAGTGAGAAAATGGGGAATAAAAGGGAGGATAGATGGATGGCTGGATGATAGGGCGGACTCATGGGTGAGTATTAGGGTGGATGAAGGAATGGGCTAAATGATGGATGGATGTGAATGGATAGATGGAGTGAAAATGTGTTTGGATAGATGCATGGATGAATGAGTGAAAGGATGGGTGTAAGGTTGGATAACTGAAAGGAAGAATGGATGGATGAGTGAAAAGGGGAATAAATAGACAGATGAGTGAAGGGCCTGCAGATGAATGGATTGATAATGAAAGAAAGGACGGATGGGTAAGTGAAATGATGCATAAATGAGTGAAAGGGTAAATGGGTGGATTGATGAGTTGATGGATGGATGGACCGAGTGGAAGGGTAGATAGATGGATGGATAAGTGAAAGGATGGATGGATAAGTGAAAGGATGGATAGAAGGAAGGATGAGTGACAGAATGGATGGATAAGTAAAAGGGAGGGTAGGTGGATGGCTGGATGAAAGGGTGAACAAATGAGTGAAAGGGTGAATGGATAAATGGATGCATGAATGAGTGAAAGGGTGGACGGATGAACGAGTGACTAGATTGATGGATGAGTGAAAGTGTAAATGTATGGATGGATACGTGGATGAATGGGTGACAGAGTGGATGGGTGAGTGAAAGGATGGATGGCTGAGTGAAAGGGTGGATGGATGGATGGATGATGAATGAAAGGGAGGATGGATGAATGGCGTGATAGGCTGGATGAGTGAAAGGATGGATGGATGGATGACTGAAAGGATTGATGATGGATGAATGGAAAAAAGGGGAAGGATAAGTGAAAGGATTGATGACTGCGTGAAAGAAAGGATGGATATGTTTGATGGATTGGTTTGAAGATAGATCGAATGGTTTGGATATGGATGGGCAGACAGATAGATGGAATGGTGACAGACTGAATACTGGATGAAATATTGAAGGGCTGACAGAATGTAAAAGGGAAATGGTTATTATCAAGGGGTGGATGGATGGATGGAAAGATGAATGGATAGATGTTCTATGGAAGAGACAAGCAAGCTCTTCAGTGGGGGATCTCAACGACTTGCTTCACTTGCCTGAATCCATAGAGCCTCGGCTCAAAGTGGGGGGTATTCTAATTTTCTGGCAACTTCCTTGTCAAAGAATACACACTAGAACCGAAATAAAAGCTACACATTACATTGTATCTGCAGTACTACAAAAAACTACTTGATACCCCATTATCAAAACCTAAAGGAAACAAAAATGTGACCATGTAACTATCCAGAAAAGCCATTTCCTTGATGGACTCTATCAAAGCAACAAGAAAACATGAACAACCCCTGAAAGCCAGTAGCCGGTAGGGGCTGTTCCAAAGCCCACTTTCTCTGTACTTATTGCATGTCTTTTGATGAATTGATAACATAAGCTCTTCTAGCAGCTAAAACTTAAAAGGAGTTCTTTCTCTGGAGTAGCTTTTGTCCTGTGGAACCTAGAGCCCTTGGCATCTGGAAAGTCTGAGGCAACCTCACATTCTGGAAAGAATATGGTGATTTAGACAATATGCTGAGACCACACAAAACCCAACATCAAATTCTGGCTTCTTCAAAGCACCCATTTATGGGGCCCCGGCATAGACCGTGCACTCCACACTGCACCTATACATGCCAACCCTCCGGGATCAGGCGGGGGACTACCGTTTCAAGGCCAGTCTCCCACCTCCTGATTTCTGCATGCAAAGACCTGATTTCTCTGTGGGCTTCTGCTGACTTGTATTGGACTTGTGTGACTCAGAGTATGAACTGCCAGTAACCTGCTTGTGCAGGCCAGTACACAAAATGTTTGTCATTCTCTCTGCCCCTGCCATAGCGCTTTCTCTGTACTCCTGACAGGTAAGGAAAAACATGATGTATATTTGCAATTCTGATAACCAACCCTGCAGCAGCACGCTTGCAAGTCCCATCCACGACAATAGACGCGATTCAGGTATCAACAGAAGTCAATGGGAGAAATACATTCTCATGGATTTTTTTTAACCTCCCTCTTTTCTCTTGTAAAATTTGGCATGTATGCTGCACCTGCCCAACGCTTTCATTCATTAGCATCTGCCCTCCACGTGAAGCCAGCAGCATCTCCACTACACTCACACCCATTAACAAATGTACTTCACTTGCTCCCAGAGTTACTACTCTTTAACAGCAGACAACAGACAATGAGAAGGACGAAACACAATAGAAATTTATATGGCACCTTGTAAAAGATAGACTTTTCGGATGATGAGAGAATTAGGTAAAAATCACAACAGTTTTGTCATCTCCAAGCATCAGAAATAACTGGACGGAATGGTGAACAAATCAAGCATTCACCCCCAGTCATAGATCTGGGCTTAATCCATAATTTTTTCTGCTCACCATGCCACCCCAGTTTAGACCCAGCCATATGCAAATCAGACTTGACCCTGCTCCTCATGGGAACAGTTCAGCCCGAAACTGCCAAGCCAGGTCCTCCCTGGACCAGAAACAAGCATCCTGGGACCGGTTTCATGAATCCAGTGGCACAGTGAGCAAGGGACCCACGTCTGGGCATACCCTTCCCACTTAGAGCAACTTTAGCAACACAAAAGAATGATGGATAAAGTGCTGAACAATGCAAACACTCACCCCCAGTCACAGATCTGGGTTTAATCCATCGTTCTTTTGCTCACCATGCCACCCCAGTTTGGACCCAGCCATATGCAAACCAGTCTTGACCCTGCTCCCCATAGGATCAGTCCAGCCTGAACTGCCAATCCAGGTCCTCTCTGGACTGGAAACAAGCATCCTGGGACCAGATTCAGGAAATCACTCTTCATCAGCCAGGCTAGTGTGAGCCCAGTGGCACAGTGAGCATGGACCCACATCTGGGCACACCCTTCCCACTTAGGGCGACAAAAGCAAAAGAACAAATGATGGACAGAATGCGGACCAAAGCACCAGACCATGTCGCAGACTTTAGTCAGGTTTACTACAAACCCCTATATTTCATGGGATCAGAAGACGCCATGACAGATCGTAGTGTGAATCTATTGTATGTCTGCTGTGAGCGTCGAGTGCTTGCTGGCCTTGTGCTTGACACAAACTGATCTGTCCTGGGATCGGCGATGTAGTTTGGCAGTCGGTAATGTACAACGTTACAAACGCAACCCTTCGTGTCCCCCAGGTTTGCATTCCTCTAAATCCTAATTATTCCTGACGCCGTCACCGTGCTCTCATGCCCACGGATTGCCTTGTAAAACAAGCAACTAAATCCACATAATTGGAAATGAGAAAAGAAGCCTCGCGCTGAACCCTCCATTATATTCGGTGATAACGTGCTCTCTTTGATAGGCCAAGAGCTCTTTGAAAGGAAATCGATTTCCCTGTCTAATTTGGAATAGGTTAGAGCTCTCACAATTAACGGCCTGCTAGGAAGACGCAGTGTCGCTTTCCGAAGCAGGCGCTCGCCTGTATTTGGGGTGGTTCATCAACGTAGCACCGAAATGCAACCTTTCCAAGATTTTTCTCAACGGATTGCTCTATCCAGCCTAAATCAAGCTTCGAAACCACTCTGTGCAGTGCTCAATAGAGGAATTCGTTTCCACGAATGGGAACTTGTGACGCAAGTCACGTCAACGGTGTGCCTCAGTGATGCTTTCCGCTGAAATGGGCCACTGCTGTGATGGAGGACAGGAGAAGGGGGCGCTGCAAGTGTTACTAGAATGTTTCTAGGATCAGTGGGAGAAAAATTACAACTATCAGCGTGCGAAATTCGCGTGATTTGCTTTAGAGTAATTATCGAATATTTGGGGGGGGAAATCGTGAAATTACGCATAATTATGGGAAGTGCAAAGCCGTCATTTAGCGCTATACTTTAGCACGAAATGTGTGTTTCTGTCAATTGTGGCACTAGGACGCATATTGTGCTTAAAAAAAAAAAAAACACAGCCCAAAAAAGATATGTGGTGCGAGCAGCAGCCACTCATATTCTGGCCCTTCGTGTAATCCAATGTAATTTCGGGAATTTCATGTAACAAGTGTAATGAGAAATTCCTGAAATTGTGTAAATTATGCGGGCGTACTTTCACTTGTGTCTAATTACAACCCTAGCAGAGCTGTCTGTTCAAGCACAGTGTAATGGCTGACACGTTGCATTCATTTGTTTGGTGAAATATGCACTTGAAGCCTTGCACGGACTGCATTTAGCAACAGATGCACTGGAGAACATGCAGTGAACCGTGAGACCGTGAACCAGAGATGGAAAAGGCAGCAGATTCATATGGAAAGCTGAGCCAGAGCCAAGCAGGGGTCTGTCTTGGCTCCAAGAGCCAATGTACAAGCCAGGTCATTAAATGATTTGGCATGTAAATGACATAGGAAGCAACATGTAAAATGTCACAGCGCCGACATGCATTCAAATTAATTGCTTGCAAAATTAATTTCCGCTTCCACACTTCTAGGGACACAGCCATGAGTGAACCAAGAGATATCAGTTTGTCATGATATAATGAGTCATTATGTAAATTAACATTATTGTCTAGTAAACCATTAACACGTGAGTTTTTTCATATAGGGCACGTCCTGAACTGGATTCCTTCAAATGTGCATTTTGATCTGACAGTCAGAATGGGGCACTGTAATGTAAACTGATTTTCTTGGGATCACACTTGGTCAAAAAGGAAATCTGGGATTAGTGGTTAGGTTTCCTGGCTATATGTGCAATTCATCCTGTGGATGAATATCTCATTCACCACCAAAGGACAATATTTTGTGTTTATTTCATGGCCTAAATTAGTACACTGTTTTCAGAAAATTCAACTACCACACGTTAACACTCGCTATGTGTGTAACAGTAATTTCAAAATTAAGCATCAGCGTATTGAAGGCGGGATGGGGGATATTTCATGTTAATATCTCTTCCTTCCCTTGAAATAACTAACAGTGAAGACGGAGACAGTCAACATTTCACTGAAGGCAAGTACATCAGTTAGCAAAACAAAGGGTACTTTGATATCCCACAGACTCTGCCCTTGGTTACTGATCGTCAGTGAAAAACATGAAAATTGCAACTCAGCTCAGTGGTGACTGATTGATGGAGATGCTACATTGCCACCACATCAACACCAGCTGGCATAGAAAGTGGGAAGCTGATCTTCGCAGCTTTGAGCATCAGAAATATAAAGGCACAAACAGATACATTTGTTTGTCCATGGGCCTGATTTAGAAAGGTCATCTTACACTTGTCTGTAAAAGTATACTTTCTGTAGAAACTTTACTACTTTTTGTTATTCACAAAGTACAAGTGTACCTTTGCTATTAGAACTACTAGTACTACAATTACATATATAGTTTGTTGATACCAAAACAATAGTAAAGTTCTTACAACAAGTGTGAACTTATCCAAAAGTGTAAGTTTACCTTTGTGAATTAGGCCCCGAAACAAGCCCACAGGCCTGATTCACAAAGGTAAACTTACACTTTGTAACATGTTTACGACTGCTTTGGTATTCACAAACTATGGGCATGATTCACAAAGGTGAACTTACACTTTTATATAGGGTTATTATTGTTTGCTATTAACAAAGGTATTTTACTAGTAGTATCTTTACGACAGCGGAGCCTCCACACATAAAGATAGGACAGTCCTATATACTCATGTGGGGAGACTCCGCACTTGTACACATACTACTCATAAAATGCCTTTGTAAATACCAAACAATCCTAAACTTACACAAAAGTGTAAGTCTACTTTCTTAAGTCAGGTTCTACGAGTGTATTCTTACTACTAGTAATTTTACTAGTAATAAAATTACACTTGTAGTTTGTGAATACCAAAAAGTAGTAAAGTTACTACAGCTAGCTAAAACGTACACAAAAGTGTAAGTTTACCATTGTGAATCAGGCCCTCTGTGTTTAGATTTCCATGGCCTGTATGCCAACAGCGCAAAGCACGCATGTCAGTAGCAGAAGGGAGCGAGCACTGCCAGGGCTCCTTGGGTTGCACATGTGTGAAGGGCCTTTTTCATTTCAGCACTCTCACACATTCTTAACGCCATAGGCATGCGGCACAGTGTGTCTAAAGATATGTCCTGGAAATTAAATGCTTAAAGCTTTGTGATTTGTGCCTACCCTCCCCCGATCAACTACTATCATCTGGACTACATGAAGCACCCAGAAGCCCATATGAAAGGTGAAGGGGCGGCAGCAATATTCCCGTCCCTGTAATATGTAGACCTAGACTACTGGTGTAAAACCGACAGGCCGCAGATGGAGGGCTGGGACCCAGAGGCCCCCATCTTCGCCCTGATCTCCTCCCTCCAGCAGGCAGTGGTGACTAATGCCATTGCTTCTGGACCCTGGTAGCCCTAAGGGGAACACAACCTTCACCATGGTGGGTTGATGGGGGAAAACTCCACCAAATCAAATAGATGGACAAATATGCCATCCCAGTGGCATCCCTGCATGACTCAGTGGTGCCACCTAAAGAGACTACACCGGACAAGGTCACAGCAACCTCACAGCCAACGTTTACTGAGATAATGGTGGCAATAAATGGGGTCAAGGCCACACTGGAACCCAAAATAGACTCCTTTGTGGTGGTAATGGCACTACTACAGACTGACATCAGCAAGCTCAGCGACAGGGTAAAAGACACCGAGGTCGCGATATCCGACCTTATAGACTCCACCGCCACCCTTTGCCAACAAGTCGGTCGCTTACAAAAAGACAGCCATCTAATGCGGGCAAAGCTTGAAGACATGGAAGGTGCTTGGGAATAAACAACCATGCCTGGTCGAGTCCCATAGAGAGCAGAAGGCCCTAGCGTTGATCTCTTAGTGAAACACTTAATTCTAGATGTGCTGAAACCTTGGGCCTATCAAAATTATTTTTAGTGGAGCTGGCCCACAGAACGCCAAGCCCACCACCCATGCCAGGAGCTCCCCCAAGAACAATCATTGCCTGCATTTTCAACTAGAGGAACTAGGATGTTATTGTACCGGCCAGCCAACAAGCACCTGCTTTGCAATATGAGAATGATGCCATCAATTTATACCAAGACTTCACTCTCAAAGTCCAACAACAGAGGCGCAGCTTTGTGGAGGTAAAGCAGGAACTCTGCACCAGGGACTTAAAGTGCATGATGCTCTTCCCGTTTAAACTTTGTGTCATTGCACAGTGCAAGACCAGGCACTTCCTCACCCCCTGTGAAGCATGGGACTGGTTGTAGGTATGGCATCCTGCAAATCAGAAACACGGATGCTGGAGACAAGGAGAACCTGACTGACAAGGAGATCGCAAACCCCAGAACTGTGACCGGAATCCTGCAGCAGAAGGCAGACAGGAGACTCACAGGGACGAATAAAACCAACAACCACATTCACAGGGGTGTAAGAACTTACTAGAAGTATCATTGCATGCTACTGTCCCGCCATGTGGATGGGGACATGACGTTATTGAACATCAAGGACACTACTTCATGTTATATGTTATACAGATTATGGCAGGGGTCTACTGATTACCGATGTCCTGACTAGAGGCACTGTTAGCGGGGGCCTAAACAGGCTGCTCACCCCAGTTACTATTTGCTATCCTGTATTCATGGGGGCAACAGGCGCTCTGCTAGTTGGGGAGTGGTAGGCAGTTCAAAGCCCTCAGTGCAGGGTGGAGGAGGGCAATGTTTTTGGGGACAGTTTACAAGTTTACACAGCAGGCAATTTCTTAATATATGGTGAGTGCAGGACAGGGTTGATCCTTACAGGTGATGATGACACTCAGATGCACGATGCTAGATACATTCACCCATGAGAGCACTACATGGACCCTAAGGGAAATATCATGGAATGTTAATGGTCTGGATCACAAGGTGAAACGTGGTATAGTAATCAAGTACATAAAGAGACACAACCCAGACATCATGCTCTTGCAAGAGACCCACTTATTAGGTAATACATGTAAAGCACTTTCCCGCAGCGGATACATGTTGACAGCCCATGCGGGTTATACCTCTGATTCCAGGGGGGTAGCAAACGTAACGCCTTTCACTCCCTTCACAATGTGGAGAGATACACAAGGGAAATATGTGGCCCAGACAGGGACACTGAATGGCATCACCATCAATATATGTTCAGTGCACATCCCACCACGACACCACCAGCTCATCTTCCCCTCCCTTAGTGTGCTCCTATTGCAGCTCCCACAGTGTATGCCAATCTTGGGGGACGATTAAAATGTCTTTATCTCAGAATCTGAAGCTAGACTCACCTGTACCACACACACTGGGACAATGTCCACCTTAGCTACATTTGTGGAGGCTCTAGGCCTAGTGAACACATGGCAGCTCCGACAGCTGGAGGAGAGACAGTACACATTCTTGTCAGGAGTACGTAATAGCTCCTTAAGTTCATACCATATATTTATGCACCATGCACACATTTCCAGACTAGATTTAGTAAAACATTTAGCACAAGGCATATCTGACCACTTGATGGTCTGGTTAGAATCAAGGGGTGACTCAAGACTGTCTCCGGGCCAGACACCAATCAACCCATGGTACCTGAGAGATAATAAGATTATGACAGCACTGAGGCACCTAACAGGCAACTATTTCACAGAGAATGTAGGGTCAGTGACATCGCCAATTAATGTCTGGGAAGCATATAAAACGGGGCCATGCGAGGCCAGGCCCATTCATTGATAGCTGGGAAGAAGAAAGAGGTGAGGGCCGAGATGGGCTGCCTAAAAGGCAAAATTGTGGTTTTGAAAGTTGACCTGCATGGGTATGGCACTGGTACAGCTATGCATGCCCTCATATTAAAAGAAAAGGAGTACAGAGATATGGCAGAGGACGCTGCACGTAAAACCTACATCCTGACACAAAGCAGGTTCTATGACATGGGAATAAAGCTGGCATGCTTCGAGCATGGCTAGAAAAGAGAGACCAGACTTGCAACTGGGTACCACATCTTATAACTGCCAGCTGGGAGGTCAGGACTAGAGCACAGGAGATAGCGGAGGAATTTGCAACTTACTATTCAGCGCTCTTTAAGGCTAGGGGTACTTCCCAACTACATGAGATCCATGAGTTCCTCAGGGACATTACAAACTCCCAGGTTAAAAGCTGAACACAGACAGATGCTAGATAGTGACTTCACGCCCAGCAAAATTGTACAGGTCATGAGCTCCTTCATCTTGAGGAAGGCCATGGATTCAAAACATATGGATGGAAGCTAAAACCCCAGGTAGGCTTACTCGGAATCAGAGGCAGACCACAATTGCAGTGATCCATAAAGACAATAGGCCCCCCGACAGATGCAGTTCATATAGAACTATAAAGGCCAAAGTCCTCGCTAAACTACTCTTGACCAGGTTCAAAATGGTGATAACCACCCTGTTTCACCTGGATCAATCGGGCTTTATGCCCAACAGAGTCACCAGACTCAACATTAGACTACTCCTTGGTGTAATGACCTGCGCTTAAGATAGTATCATGTCTACGATGGCCCTATCAATGAATGTCTCCAAATCCTTGAACACCCTTGAGTGGTACTGTAGGCACGCTGTCTTAGAGCACTTTGGATATAGCCTGGCCGTCCTGGGTTGGGTCTGTCTCCTATATAAGGGACCGGAGGCGCGAGTAAGGGTGAATGGGGTGACTTCACGCACCTTTGAACTACACTGAGGGACGTGTCAGGGATGACCCTCTCCCCACTGATATGTGCCTTAACTCTAGAGCCCCTCTCAATCTAGATAAGGAGTGATCCTCTGATACAGGGGATCAATTGGGGGAGACATGGGAGGAGCACATATCCCTATATTCGGATGATATTTTATTCTATGTAACAGACCCCACATTTACCATCCCCAGGCTAATACAAATACTCTGTATCTTTAGCACCTTTTCAGGCTACACAATCAACTGGCACAAATCACTTATGCACCTAATCACAGGACCTCAACCGATCCTGCTGAAGGAGATACCTATGCCTATGCTGGATGAGGGATTTAAATACCTTGGCATTTATGTCACAAAAGACCTACAGGTTTTATAAGAACAACCTCAAACCCATCCTGGAGCATTTTGAGGCAGATGTACAGCACTGGAGGGCCTTGCCACTCTCCCTTCTGGGGAGAGCAGTGATGTTCAGAATGATGCCCATACCACGTATGATATATGCACTGCAAAATACCCCATACATGGTGCCTAAATACTTCTTCCTCCAAACATAGGCTACCCTCTGGCTATTACTCTGAGGCAATAGCCTACCAGACATCGCCCTCCAGAAGCTAACCAGAGGAGTATATGATGGGGGATTAGCTACCCAATGTACGCAAATAATATTGCTCCACGCAGTTACAGGGGGTAGGGATTGGGCCTTTGCACCCTGAGATGAACTGAATCTACAACTGGACAGACTTGCATGGGGAAGAGAGGGCTATGAGGGGGCACTCTGTAGGGCCAAACTAGCTTGCACCCTCCCTGTACACACTAGAACAGCCACCCAAATATGGAGGGAGGTCACAGTCCTCCTGGGCTGGAAGGGAAACCTAACAGAAATGACCCCTCTATTGTCCAGTGACCGACTTTTGGTGGTAGGCAGACTACAGGGCTTCGCACAATGGAAATTGATAGGCATTACCTAGCTGGGAGAGGTATGGCAGGGTGACGCACTACTGGACTTGACCAAACTGACAAACCAATACCAGCTAGAGCCTACATAAAGTTATAAATATATCCAACTCAAACTTGCTCTTGCCTCACACATACCCAAGAATACGACCATCAAGAAATCCTCTCCATTAGAGGACCGTGTCCTGACAGAATGACTATGCAAAAAAGCCATTTCCTGATATATAAAAAGTTGTTACATAATGCCCCAGACACTCTGCAAGCCCTTAAAGCCAAATGGAAGTCAGCCGTGGGAGCATTTGACAAGGGTTAATAGGAGTATGCCCTGGGGGTGACTAGAGACTTTGCAAACAAGTTCAGGTTCATGCTGATCCAGCTACGCATACCACACCGCTCATACTTCTCCCACAAACTTCACATGCCATAGGTAGATCCCCAACGGCAGTCTGCTTGCAGGGGTTGTGGGGAGGAGGTGACATTCCTTCATGTGGTCTGGAGCTGTCCGTGAATAAACCCGTACTGGTCATCCATTAGGGAGAGGATGCAAATAGTGACAGGATATGCTATGTTGGACACAGTCAAATGTTTCATGTTCAATGTCTGAGGCGATGACCCACCACCTCAGTATAGTAAACTGTGGTTGTCCCTTGGACTTGGAGTAGCAAAGAGAAACATAGCCCAGAAATGGGGAGCGGCAGAACCACCAAATTTACAGGACTTGAAACATGATATGGACGGGCGTATGCTCGCCGAAAAGACAATGTACTTAAGCTGTGGATGCCCCAAGATGTGAGAGAAAGTGTGGTCTTCCTGGAAGGCCCATAGAGGGAGTAGAAATGAAAGGGATGATACCGACAATTTTTGTGAATAGCTTGTGGGCTTGCGGAACTCTGTCACTGCCTTTAGACTACCATAAATGTTTGTACTTGCCTATATCTGGGGCTGTTTCTCACCCTGCTGCATTTTATCATTGTTTGTTTGCACTTTTCCCTACTCAAGAAACTTATTAAAAAGAATTATTAAACTGTCATTTCAACATGGCGAAATAAACCATTTGCTGGGCCTAAACATTCTTTTTTTAATACAGATGTCACCCCTAAGGTAGGCCCTAAAGGCTGATAGGGCAGAGTGCAAGCAGGACATGTGGGTTTCAGTTTTACATACCCTCATGGTCAAAAACTATTAAAGTTGTATTTTAGTGTTTCAAGGCTTGTCTCTCCTACAGGATAACATTGGGTTCTCTTATTACATTTAAATTGATAACTTTAGATTGAGAGCAGGTAGATTCTGGGTGGACAATCTTAAAGGACATTTTGTTTATGTTGTGGTTGCCCTAACTTTATGCCTTGTATGTATAAACAGTCTCTTATGCTCATCACTCTTTTGAAGGAGAACATGGTTGCTGTAGCTTGAGTGACCGTGCATTTAAAATGTGCTACTGCTTTTTTAACCGTTTCTTGACATTGTTGGAGTAAGAGCTATAAATTGTGACACAAATCTGTCTCTTGCATTGTTCCATAGTTCTGTCCTGGAGGAGTATTTCACAGTTGTTATTTTGTACTTTTTTCTCTGCAGTCTTTATGATCTTCTCAGGATGGTCCCTTTCTCTTAGTTATTCTGTTAATATTGTTGCAAGCTATTGGTAATCGCTAACTTTGGTGCAGTTTCTTCTCAACTGTAGGAATTGCCCGGCCACAAAGAAAATTATTCCTCAGGCCTCTAGGGTGAATTCTCAGAAAACCTAAGTGGGTCATTCTTTCCCTCAGACACATAAATCTGTAGGTCTAGGAAAGTGAGGGCCTGATTTAGAGTTTGGCGGAAGGGGTTACTCCGTGACAAACATGACCGATATCCTGTCCGACAATGGAACTTATTATACGGCGGCCGGGATATTTGTCACGTTTGTGATGGACTAACCCCTCCCCAAACTCTAAATCAGGCCCTGAGTTACTTATTGTTAATGGCGAAAGTTAAATTCAGACATTGGTTCATGCAATTAATTCATGTTGGGAATGTATCTGTATCCCTCCCCTATCCAGTACAGATTATTTTGCTCTCCCTCATCTTGAGGGTAAGAGCACCTTATTGGTAATGTCCTACTAAATGTGGGATGAGATCGCCTATGATGAAGCATGCCACAATGGTGTTGGTGAGGTTTTTCTATTCATTCTTCTCATAATGGTGTTGGTTGGACACTGGCACTCTACTAATTGACTAAGTGATATTACTACTACCATATTTCAGGAGTGTATTGTTTTGGTTAGGGAAGACGTATGGTAGTATATGAGTTCCTCTCGTTCTCCTATTGTGATGTAGATTCAGCATTCTTACTGACAAAAGATCTTAATTTAGCTTCTTGGGGCCAGATGTAGGAAAGTCCCAAATTGCGACCTGCAATTTGCGAGTCCCTGCGACTCGCAAATTGCAAGTCGCAATTTGGGATGCAGAAAGGTGTCTCAGACACCTTCTGCGAGTCGATATGGGGTCGCAAAGACCCACCTCATTAATATTAATGAGGTGGGTCGCAATTTGCGACCCCATAGCGATTCAGGGCACTCACGGGGATGGAGGCCTGCTGTAGTCTGCAGACCTCCATGTCCGTGACTGCTTTTAAATAAAGCAGTTTTTTTTTTTCAAAGTGCAACCCGTTTTCCTTAAAGGAAAACGAGCTGCACTTTGAAAAATAAACCGAAACCTATTGTTTCGGTATTTTTCAGGGCAGGTAGTGGTCCATTGGACCACTGCCTGCTCTGAAAAAAATTTTTGGGGTCCAGACACAAAGGGGAAGGGGTCCCATGGGGACCCATTCCCGTTTGCGACTGGGTTACCATCCACTTCAAGTGGATGGTAACTGCGAGTCCATTTGCGACCGCTTTCGCGGTCGCAAATGGAATTGCATACCAGTGCGACTCGCAAATAGGAAGGGAACACCCCTTCCTATTTGCGACTCGGAAATGCATTTTGCGAGTCGGTTCCGACTCGCAAAATGCATTTCTACATACCAAATGGGCTTTAGCGAATCGCAAATGGGGTTTTTCGTCGTTTGCGAGTCGCTACAGCTTTATTACATCTGGCCCTAAGTCACTCCTACTAGCATGGGATATGGCAGCGCCTTCTCCACGTACTCATCCTAAAAACGTGTGGAGTGATCAGGGATCCGATAGCTTGCCGAGCATTAAACAGGAACTCAGGATTCTTCCTTCTTAAAGAGTAAATAATACTGAGCAGCACATCCTCGGGAAAAAGACCCTTTTTAGCAGAAACCGGCCAATACAGCAGCCTCGCATAGCCTGCTGGGACTTGTAGTCTTGATGAGTTCTGAAGATGCGGAGCAACGTCATTAACTCTGGATTGCTTTCTGCCACAATCTTTTCTGAAGCAAAAATGCGGACTTTGGTCTTGTGCCACTATAGGGCAACAATGACATCTGTATCTCATGGTATGAGTTGATATGAGTTGATCGATTCAATGCTTGCATAGATTTATGATTCCTGACAAAAGAACATGATTCCGACTCGGAGACGCGCTTGGGTGGGCTTATTTCTTAAACACTGATGCATCTATTTCTTCGGTCAATCTGTTGTTCTATCCAAAGGATCACAATAGTAGAGTTAACCTGAGCGGTAAAGGACGCAGCAGTGGATTCCGTCAGTATGGACTGAAATCATTCACGAGTTCAATATTTATAGCTTCTGCAATCAAAACCAGCCCTTTTCTCAATTCAAGAGAGAGACAGCATCAAATGTTTCTTCAAATGAAATAAAAATGTGACCATAACGACCTCCAAATAGTCCCTAAGGTCTTTCTTGCACTGATATTTGTGTTTTCGGTAAAATGCAATCGTCTTTCTTCAAGCATTTAGATCAGAGGTTTTAACTGCACTTGATTCAGGAGAGTGTACGGTCCACAATACCAAAAGTAGCACCAGATAAAAAATGAGCTATTTGGAAGGAATATCTCACAGGTAAGGCAGAAGGTGATAAAGATTGAGAAGTTGAAACAGAGGCTGTGTTAATAGGGGACTCGGTAAAGACAATGTTCTCAATTGCTGTTCCCACTGTCCTCCAGGGGGTTTTCAACACAAATAGTCGATTTGCGTTTTTTACCGGCGTACATCTTGAGAGCTTACCATATTAATGACAAGAAGGTCTTAAGTGACAGCATTCTACTTCAAAGAGACAGGGCCCCGCCCAGCCTTTTCAGGTCCCTGACAGGCCACGGACAGGTGTGTTTTGTGCAATGGAAGCAAATGCTTTTTTAAATAACTCCTCAGGGTAGAGTAACAAGGCACGGGAGCTGTGGTCTGTGGAGTACCTTCAGCACGGCATCTGCTTCAGTAGAAATGCCCCATGTCTCCGATGATGCATTCTGCGCAACAGTAGTGTGAGCTCCTTAAAATAAGCGCTCAGTATTGGTAGACATTGTTACAGGCCACCAGGCACTTTGGTTTGTGTACTCCCTCCAACAAGGCATCCCCTTCAACAAGTTCCCCCAGTCAGTGCTTGAAATGGAAAAATTAAAGTGCAGGTACTCTGTGCCAGAGTACCTGTTTTTTTCTGAGAAGTGCCGGTACTCTCCAATTAAAAGTATTACGTTTTTCTTGAGATGTGCCTGTACTCTCTCTCTCAAAATAAAAAAGTGCTGCTACTCTGTACCGGACAGGACCGGTCCATTTAATGCACTGCCTCCAGTGCTTAATTTGTAAATAAAAACATGCCGGTGCTTAGAGCTCTTCTCTGACAGGTGTGGGACCGCAGCGAGACCGGTCATATCTCAACCAGACATACAATTACTCATACTTCATATTGCAGATTATAGAAGAAGAACCCCAGCAAGCTGGTTTTCTTGCGTTAGAGAATATAACATTCTCCGGCCGTATTTATTACAATTCACAAACACAACAAATGTTTTGTTTTCCACATAAATACGACAGTAAGTAAAGTACAGCATAGTGGCCACATGGCCATATCTAATACATAAATTCTCCTACCAAATATTCCATAACTAATACATGAATACATTAATTTACATCAAATTAATTTACATCAAATTAGCCTGGGCCAGCTTGATACTTAACCTGCCGTGCCCCCTGACGATCACCCGGATGACCCCGCCACTGATGTGAGCAACCAATGGTTGCTCACTGTAAGAAATTCAAAAAGTGCCACTGTTGACCCCTGCCTCTGACCGGTCCGATCCGGCCCCCACCTGTCTTCGGTGCCTGTGACCTGGCGCCTTGGCCCCTTGTCCAAACACGCGGCTGCGGCATTAAATGTGTGAGCACGAAATACTGAGGCAGGGTAATCCTGAAGCCATCTCGGGCCTCTTTAATCCGTTTAAAGCCACTCACTGCGCTTCAGCTCACTCTTGCAGCTTTCTCCCATTGTGATGCTTTTTCGTTTTTCTCTGCGTCCCTCTTTCCCAAATGTGTCTTTTGCTCGCAGCAAATGCTTGAGGCAGTAGCATAAGCGCCGGTCCTAAAAAATAAGTGCCGGTGCTTAGCACCGGAAACAACAAGCACAAATTAAGCACTGAGTTCCCCCTTTATCTGATGGTGTGTCCCTCACAGCAGGAGCAAGAGCTGCCCGAAATGAGTGCTCAGTATTGGTGCGTGGGCGTGCAAGTCATAGGGGACTATGTTTTGGATAATCCTTCCAGTGTGGCGTCTGCTCAAACAAGTGCCCCCTTTGTTAGATGAGGACTCTCGCGCAGTAGGTTCGAGTGTTTATTGAAATAATCTGGAGGTATTGCTGGGTGGGGCTACAAGGCACTGCTGGCTCCGGCTTATGTAGTGCTTCTGCCAACCTTATTCTATGACTGGGACCCCTCCTCCATAAGTACTGAAAATTACCATTAAGTATTTTTTTTCATTATCTGAAACCTTAGTCCTCCCCATTCCAGTCCACATTCTTTGAGGAAGTGTGCCTCATCTTAGACGCCATAAACAAGTCCTCTTTCTATTTTTGTTAATGACCCACATCAGACTTCAGAAAACGCTGCTTTTTCATTTCTTTCTATTTTTTAAGAGCCATGGCCCATATTTACTAGGAGCCTGTGCCGCTGTTGCGTCACTTTGAGCGGTGCAGGCTGCTGACCCATATCTACAAGGCCACACAAAGCCTGGCTTTTCATGGCCTTGTAGATATGTAGTAAGGCAACGCAGAGCTAGTCGCTGCGTTGCCTTACTCTGCGTCAGGGAGGAGTTTTCATGGGTTTTCCACCCAACATCCATGGATTTTGACGCAGTCCCAGATTTACAAGGTTTTGTAAACCTGGGAATGCGTCAAAAATGTATGCCACCCTAGGGGTGGCGTAAGAGTGACGCAACAGGGAGAAATATCTTAATTTCTCCCTTTTTTTTCCTCTATGTGTGCTAGATTCTGCAGCACACATAGAAAGGAGGAAAATGCCTGCATTGATTGTTTTTGTACGGGAAGGTGCCCCTTCCTGCAAAAAAACAATAATCCCCACAATGCAGGCACCCTTGCATAATGGGGCAAGGGAGCCACCGTTGCCACATGGCGGCAATTTTTGCGCCAGTACAGGGGGAGAGGACAGAAATGCGCCATATCTTGTAGATATGATGCATTTCTGCCCTTTCCCAGTGGTGCAGGGCGGCGCAGCAAGGCACTTACTGCGCTGCCCTGTGCCACAGGGCATTGTAAATATGGCCCCATGTTCTTTAAAATATATTGGCATGCATTTGCTTGCTATAATGCTCCTCATAGTGAGTGAAAAAACGTTCTTCCACCTATACTGATGGTTCAAAATCTCATACTTCTCTTATGATAATCAGCATTTGTTAAAAGTGTACCCCTTGAACATACTCGCCATGTGGGTCAGTCTCTTGCTCATCATCCATAGGGTCCAGAAGCTCCTTCTTTGCAGAAGGCACATTTAAGGCCAAAGATACTGCCTCTTGTATCATAGCCTGGAGGTTAGGTTTTGATAAGGTCATCAAATCACTCCACTCTTCCACCTCCATATCAAGATGATGTGTTTTGTTAGTAGTTTTCTCCATTCTGCGAGGAAAGTGCTATGTATCTGTTCACAAGAGACCACTTCAAAATTACGGGGTTTTATAGCAATCATATCCCTTAGCATATGATTTTGTCACTATAAAAAAGCCTTCTGGTGCAGTTAATTAACCTTGGTTACTGCTGCGTGCTTGGGGCCAGACCACGCTCTCATTTTCCCTAGTGCAAAGAGAAATGAACTCGGGCATAATATGACTGCCCGGCATGGAACCCCGCGTCCCAGCCCAACACATGGATGCAGGGACTGAAAACTTGCCACACCAACTAGTTGAACCAACTTGAATTTGTGCTGCTCACAAAAAAGATAAGTGCATTTAACTTTAAATTTACTCACCATGTCCTGAGCGTCTGAGACACACCAAATAAGCAAATTACACTGTGGGACGGTTTGTTTTGTTGTGGAGGGGCGGGGAAATTAACAAAAATAGAAAGTGAACCTGTTTATGGTATCTGTGATGAGGCACTTCTCCTGATACAGCGTGGACTGGGATGTGAGAAGGGTTTTTGGGTAATGCCTCACTTTTCGGTTCCTCGAAACTTATGCCTCATTTACAAAAATCTGGCGCATCGGTTCCAATTCATCAGATTTCTTGCACTACCCTGCAAACCCCCTAACAACGCCATGGATGTGCTGTATTTTCAGTACAGAGCTTCATGGCACACGTTTTCACAGATGCATCAGAAATTCTGATGCATTTGTGGCGCTAAACTCACACATTAGTGGACTAGCATAAAAGAAATGACGCTACTCCAGCAATGCCAGGAGGCTCCCTTTGAGAAAAGCCCTGTGTGAGCTTTATGCCTGTTCTGAGCAGGTGGTAAAATTCTGACACAGTGAAGTCACAGAATGACTCAGTGAAATGTTGTACTGCATCGGTTCTGTGTGGCTTTTCCCATGGGAACGTCTACCTTGCATACATTATGCCTGGTGCAGGTATAATGTGACGCAAGGCTTTACAAAGTGACGTATTGGGCCCAGTGCGTCAGTTTGAAAATGTGAAGCAGTGTAGAGCACTGCTTGCACAAATGGTTGCGTAAAAAAAAATTATGCAAAGGTGGTGCAAAGGCCTTGCAAGTGATGCCCTGAGGATTTTACTCAGATAATGCAGAATAGACTGTCAAGTTTCTGTGCAGACATTCTTATATCCAAGCTGCCTGAAAGTCGCCTGTTACTTGAGGATTCTCATGCTAGATCTGTGTTAAGTGCTTATTCTCTGAGTTTGTTCCGAAGGAATTTAACTTAGCCTTTTTAATTCAGCTGCGGAAACAGCCTGATTTCTCAACTGCCCTACTTGCCTTAACTGTTCAAAAACAATCAACCAGTCCATACCTTATGTATAGAATTGTGTAATTTACTCGGTTTGAAATATGATCTGTTAGTTTGGTTAACCAAATTAATACATTACTCAGCCCTTGCCTTTTTCATCTTCGTATTTAAAAACAGATCTTATATCTTTTTTCTTTCGCTCACAAAGTGCAAATACTGAACGCATTCAATTCAGCTTGACTTGACAGGTATTATGCACTTTACTACGCCTTTCTTAAACATCAGCTGGTTTAAAACTCGTCAGGCAGATTATATCTCACAGACTTTGGCATTGTACCAGCTTTGGTATCTTTGCAGTGGTTTCCTCTGAAAGAATAAGATCTTTTTAAATCTCGTTGCCTTGTACACAAAGCATAAAACAATCTAAGACGTATTCCCCTGTTTCGTCTTTTTAGCTGGTATAAATCAGACTGCTCCTGACCACTTAAGATCAGTGAATCTGTTCCTTGCTCCTGTCCCTAAGGCTAGATGGTATACGGTTGATGGAAGGGCCTTTTCAGTGTCTGTTGCTATGAAAGGGAGCTCTCTTTCTTTTGTCAGGTAGAGACATATTTATTAGAATTCAGTAAAGTGACAAAGATCTGGATCATTCTACACCCTTTTAGTTAATAACATCTGCACTTGTAAGTACTCGTCTTTATGGGCAAGACTTTGAGCTCCAAGATGGCCTTTGGGCATATGTTGAGGCTTACAAAACTATAGAATCAGAATCAGAAACTTTTATTGTGAGTTAATAAAAACCATTACAATAAGAACACATATAAAATGCAATAATTACAAGTGAAATTGTCAGAAAATTGAGTTGATCATATGACTTTTTTTTTTTTTTTGTATATGTTTATTGAGAAGTACATGTCAATATACAGACTGTGTTAAATAGAGAAACAATACATCAAATTATGGCCATATATGAAAAATATTATGAAATATTAACTTCTCAGATTTCTAAACACAAAAAAAAACAAACAAAAAAACATTACACATATATCAATAAATGCAATATATGAGATTATTTATAAGGCATCCAACTATGCATTAACTCTTAGAAGTAGACCTATAACAGAAAATATGGAAAGAAAGAATTATGCAATATGTATTAAACCATATATTATAGGGTGTTAGAAGACAGTCGAGATACTGATATCATGCAAATCCACATATATAACATTTCAAATGCAGATATTCCTGCCAATTCAACAGTGTTGAATTGGTGAACAGTAAGTCCTACTTAAAATAACAGTGTTAATGGGTGAGATATCAATTGTCTTAATAACAGCATGACTCAAAACAATAATAAAAATGTCTTAATAAAGATAGGAGACAAAGAATGAGAAAACGTTTACGTGTGAATATTAATAGAATATGTATTAGCTAGAAAGGGTTTCCAAATTTTGATGAAAATCCCAACATTATCTTGCAATCTGTAAATCAGCTTTTCATATGATGCCATGTTATACATTTCAATAAGCCATTCATCATGTGTAGGACGTTGTGGTGTTCTCCAATGTCGTAATATACAAATTTTTGCTACAGTGAGTGCAATAGCAATCAATCTTCTTGTATGGTTTGTTAGATTTGGGAGATCAGTAACATCATGTAATATAACAAATTTTTCTGTTAAAGGAATGGGCACATGTATAGCTCTGTGTATAGAGGAAGTTATAGAAGACCAGTATTCCGTCAAAACTGGACATCGAAATAAAATGTGTAGGATATCACAGTCCTCATGAGGACACCTCCAACAGGTAGAATGGTGTAGTAAACCTGCTGCCTTGAGTTTTTGTGGTGACCAGTACCAATTATGAAGAATTTTGAAAAGAGTAAATTTCATTCTTGCCTCTCTGATTCCTTTATCCATGTTCATAACAACATCCGTCCAGTCCTCATTGGAATACGCTACATTAAGTAATCCTTGCCATTTGACGTGGAGTTGTGCTAGTAATGGTGATGAATGTAGTTTATGCACAATGAGATTATAAAATCCAGAGACCGCTCCTTTCAATTTCCCCCAAGTTTTTAAGTATTGTACGACTGGGGAATCCTCAGGTATCCACGGAAATGGTCCTAGTCTACTAAGTAGAGCTTGTTTCAATTGTAAGTATTTCCCCTTTTGAGAGCTAGGGAGTTGAAATTCTATCTGAAGCATCGTAAAGGTTTTAAGCTTGCCTTCTAAAGTGAATAAATGATCCAGCATTAGAATACCTGCTCTCTCCCATGTATCCCAGGAAATTGTCTGTTTCCCTATTCGAATATCAGCGTTATGCCATATGGGAGCCTTATTATGTAGCCTCGGATTACTCTTAAGGAGTTTGTGGGAGTGTATCCAAATCTTAAGCATAGACTGAATAATAGGGTTAGAACTTTGTAAAGCAGGCGATTTATGAGTATAAAACATTTGCAAACCTGAAGATACCTTTAAAGATTGCTTTTCAATAAGAACCCATAGTGGGGGGTCATCCTGTATTGGCCAAAGATAAACCAATTGAGATAAATGGAGGGCTGTATAGTAATGTTCAATGCATGGTAAACTAAGGCCACCAGATCGCCTGTGAGCAATAAGTTTGGAGATTTTGAGTCTAGGTCTCAGAGATCCCCAAATAAAGGTTTTAATACCTTTGTCAATGTCTCGCAGTATTGATATTTTAACTGTCAAAGGTAACATACCTAAAACATATGTGAAACGAGGCACTATAATCATTTTCACTGCCTGGACTCTACCCCAAAAGGACAGGTTAAGATGGGACCATTTTTCATATTCTGACTTCGTTTTAGCAATGAGTGGATCTAAGTTATCTTGAATCATACGTTCTAAACCAGTGTTGATATAAATACCTAGATACTTCAGGCGATCCGCTTTCCATTGAAAATTGTAGCCTAAGATAGCTGCTTTTGTTGTGCCCCGGGACAATGGGAGAGCTTCACTCTTATTCCAATTGACTTTGTATCCAGAAATGTTTGAGAAGTGGGAAATAGTAGACATGAGTGCAGAGAGTGAAGTAGGTAGATCTGTAAGTGTGAGTAATATGTCATCCGCGTATAGAAGTAGTTTTGAGATGCCTGCTGGTGTAGGAATGCCTGCTATTTGTGAACACTGTCTTATTGCTGCAGCCAGTGGTTCAAGTGCAAGAAGAAATAAGAGGGGCGATAAAGGGCAACCCTGGCGGGTACCTCTTTGCACTAAAAAGGTTTTTGAAAGGAAACCCCCACAATTCACTTGTGCAGATGGTGTCTTGTATAACCATTTAACCTTAGAGATAAAATCATCACCTAATCCCAACCTATGCAATGTACGGAACATATAACTCCATTCAATGCGGTCAAAGGCCTTTTCAGCATCTAAGGATAATGCTACTCTGTCTTCTCCAGCATCCTTAGAAAACCAAAGTATGTGAGCCAAAGTGCGGAGATGGCTACGAGAGTTTCTGCCTGGCATGAATCCAACTTGAGAATTATGTATGAGTTTAGAGATAACTTGTTTGAGTCTTTTGGCAAGAATGGTGGCTAATAGCTTTGAATCTGTATTCAGAAGAGATATCGGACGATAGTTACTGCAGTATAATGGATCTTTCTCAGGTTTGGGAATGACAGTTATGATAGCTTTATTTGAGAGTGAGAAGAGACTACCAGTTTCCTCTGCTTCTTTATAAACCTCATAAAGGGCATCTATTGCTTCTGGTTTTACCCAACAGTAAAATTCCCCAGGAAAACCATCTTCTCCCGGTGCTTTATTGTATGGGAGACTGGAGATTGCTTGCGCAATTTCATCCTTTGTTATTTCGCCAGTCAGTATGAGCCGGTCCTGTTCATTGAGACAGGGTAGTGTTATTTTATCAAAGAATTCCTGTTCTTTGAGGAGTTCATCATCAACTTCTGAACTATATAACTTGGTATAATAATCTGCAAACGTATTAGCTATTGCTTGAGTCTCAGTTATTAGTTTACCCTCAGGGTTATATATAGCTGGAATAGCTGTCATAGCTTCTCGCTGTTTTAATCGTGCCGCTAGTAAACGGCCTGCTTTTTCTCCTTGTTCATAATTGCGAGCCTTAAGTCTATATAGCATATATTCTGCTTTGGAAGTATATAGTGTATTAAGTTCCATCTTCGCTTTTTCCAATCTGCATCTGGAAGCTTCAGTTGGATTACTAAAATGAGTATGTGTCAGTGTTTTGATATCATTTTCCAAAATGGCCTGTTGTTCTATTCTGCGTTTATTTGTTATGGCAGAATCCCTCATAATTTGCCCCCTAATAGTGGCTTTTGCGGCTGCCCATAATATTTGTGGAGAAGAAACTGATCCTTTGTTATCTTTCATATAAGTAGTCAAATGTGATTGTAATTGTGACTTTTCTGCTGGTAGTTTGTAGCGCGATATGTTTAATCGCCATGGTTTCCTACAAGGGCGTTTCAGACCCCAATCAAGCTGGAGACTGATAGGAGCGTGATCCGACAGTGCAATTTCTAAAATATCACAATCTAGTACTTGTGGTGTAATAGAATGTGAAATAAGGAAGTAATCTATTCTAGAATGGGAATCATGTACTGTTGAGTGATATGTAAACCCTTTATCTGATGGATGTAGTAAACGCCAGATATCGATCAAACCATGATCTTCTCTGATGTCTCCCAGTATGGCTCTATCTCTACCATGAGTTGTGTCCAGGGGACCTGTCCTGTCTAAGATCACATCTGGCGCAAGATTCCAATCGCCACCCAAAACTATTCTGGAAATTCCCATTTCTGTTAGAATTCTATTTAGATGAAGGAAAAAGGGGGCTTTAGTCCCAACAGGGGCATATATGGAACCCACTCCTAATATATTGTTACCAACTTTAAGCTTTGCTAAAACAAATCTACCATCCTCATCTGACCATGACTGAAGTATTTGGCATTGCAGTGTTTTCCGTATTAGAATGGCTACACCACTTTTCCTAGTAGTAGTGTGGGATGTAGCATCTCCTGATATGTGAGAAGGAGATTTGCAGCTGTAAAGTATCTGGCCTACCCAATCTCGTTTTAATTTTTCTGATTCTATATCAGATAGATGAGTCTCCTGGATGAGAGCAATATCAGTATGTTTGGAGGCTAAATAGGAAAGAATTTTCTTCCTTTTAATGTAATTAGTAAAGCCATTGACATTGAGAGAGACAATTTGCATAGGACTTGTTGTCATGATGATGACTAAAAATGTTAGAGTATATTTGTACTGTGTGAAACAGAGTCAAAATGCTAAAAAAGGGAAAAGGAAGTAGATAAACTATATGGTAATGTGATAATGAGAACTTACTGGAGGGAAAAAATTAAATAACTAAATAAATAAATAAATATCTGGAGTATAGTAAACCTGAAACCAATATGTGGAACTATAATCATAAAATATTGTTAACACTAAACTCTAAATAGTGTAAGTACACCGTTCTAAGTGCTAGAATGTAAAAAAACACTGCAGATCAAATAATATGTATCTTTCGTCGGTGGGTCTAAACCTCAATTCGAAACCCAGACTCTGGAGGGGAGGAAAGGAAAACCACTCATGGTAAATAAATTATACGAAAAAACACTCCATGGAGTTATAAAATCTATCCAAGAGAAAATCTGCAAATACAAACACAGTAGGAAATGTACATGGTTATTGAACAGCAATATATGAGGATAGGAAATAAATCATATCCATCAGAATTAATAATTGTAGTAAAACACTAATAACATTATATTAATACATAGCACGTATAAATATACTCATCTAGCTGGAAGAATTGATAGTGGAAGGTTGAGCATCAGTTACTTTATTAAAAGACGTGGGTGACTTTAGAGGTGATCTCGATTTGTCTCTGGGATTTTCCTGTGTGAGTGACTTTACGCAGTGGACTGCTTTATCTCTGTCAAACTGTTTCTTAAAGGTACGGACGTGTAATCTACCGGTGCGATGGCTTTGTGGATCTTTCTGTAATTGAAGCGGACTATTCATAGATGTTTTGTCCAGTGGCGTTGAATCCATATGTTGGTCATCCAAACTGTCCAGGAAGCATACCAGATCCTCAGGCTCCGTGTAGTACCTTGAGTTCCCATCCATTGTGATCCACATTGTGGCAGGTTCTAAAAGACCATATTTGATATCCCATTTGCGAAGTCTTGGCCTAAGTTGCAGGAACGCTTTTCGTTTGGCATTGGTTTCAGTGGAGAAGTCTGCAGCAATAAATACTTTATGGCCTTCCAAGTCATACGGACCATGTTTACGAGCAGCTGTTAATATTTGGCAGACCTGTTCATGGCGTAAGAGGCATGCTATAATCGATCGAGGTCTAGATTCAAGAGTTGAAGTTGAAGTTCTTGATCGAATTCTGTGAGCTCTCTGCAACTCAAGGGGATGCTCAAAAGATATGTTCAGTAGCCGCGGTATTAACGTTAGTAGCAAGTTCTTCACATCATTATTGACTTCCATTTTTTCTGGAATTCCATAAAAACGAATGTTATTTCTTCGGGCCCTGTCTTCCAAATCTATAACTTTTTGTTTTAGGTGCCAGATATCCGGACCCCAATACTCTGCATTATCTAATTTCTCTTCCAAAAAAGTGGTTCTTTGATCTAAAATTTCCACTTTTGTATGAAAACAGTTTAGATCCATCCGTATTGTCTTCATTTCTGTTGCGAGATCTGAAATTTTTACATCCATAGATCCCAATCTTTGCCCCACGGCAGAGATCTCTTTTAAAATAAGGTCCATAGAAGCAATGTCTTGTGGGACAACAGTAGACGTGCCTGGAGGTACAGTGTTCCCTACTATTTGTGTAAACAAAGGCTTTCTATTAGATTTGCCACTGGCCATACTGTTATATTTTAATGTTAGAGAAGACAATAAATAAGTACAGCTTAGTAATCAAATATGATATCTAATTGACTCACAAAGTAGGTAGATATTAACACTGTAAATGGTGACAGACATCTGGGATTTTAAAATTATGGCTATATGTTTTCAAGCAGGTGTCGCTGAGAAACAGTGCATCAGAAATGTTGTACAGTTTTCGTCTGTCTACACAAATTCACTTTACCCCCTCTGCTGATAGGAATTCCGGCGTTTATGTAATTTCGTAGTAGAGTCTGAATTGTCAGATTTAGAAAAATATCTCTGAAGTGAACGTTTACATGCTTCTCATACAGCTGCCTTTCGACATTCAAGGAAAGGAATTTCACATATCTCTTCAGAAGCAGAATTCCTGATAGAATGACTAATTTTCACAAACTCTGTCAGCTGTAGGAATGGTGTACAACACTCACTTGCCAAACTGTATTTACGCCACACACCTGTAGACAAGAAATTCCTGCGCTTACATAATCACGTAATGGATCCTGAACAGTTAAGTGAAGAGAAATACCTCAGAATTGAGAGTTGTCAGAGGCTTCTCTTACAGCAGCCTTTTCACTTATCTCACCAGCAGCTGACTGTGTTTCCTGACAGAATTAGTCTTTGCCACAGACTTCTATAATTTTAAAAAATAATGACTGAATGCTTTCAGACAGGTGTCCCTGAGAATCAGTGCATCAGAAATAGCTCACATGTTTTGCCTGCCTATCCAGATTCGCTTTACGCCCTCTGCTGATAGGAATTCCAGCATTTACTTAATTGCGTAGCAGACTCTAAACTGTCAAATGAAGAGAAATACCTCAGAAGTGAAAGTCCATATGTTTCCCCAACAGCAGCCTTTCAACTTTCAAGAAAGGGAATTCTACTTATCTGTTAAGAAACTGGCTGTATTTCATGACAGAATGAGTAACTTTCACAGAGTCTCTCAGCTGCAGAAATGGTGTGCAACACTCACTTTCCGAACTGCATTTGCTCCACACACTTGGCTGACAAGAAAATCCTGTGCTCACATATTTAGGTAAGAAGTCTGAACAGTTAATTGAAGAGAAAATACCTCAGAGTTGAGATTTGTCAGAGGCTTCCCTGTGCTGTGTGGAGAGTTCAACCAAAGGTCAACAGTTATTTAATTCCCTAAACAGGAAGAAAGCCAGCCCCTTATCTCTTCAGCAGCTGACTCTGTGTCCTGACAGAAAGTGTTGTTCTTTGCTCAGCTGAGGGGCCGTGTAGCCCGGCTTCAGGGCTTCAATTAAGAACTCTGTTTTAACTGGCATTTCTTACTTGGAAAATAACTTCAGAGTTATGTTGCTGTTATCTTTTTGACAGCTGTTTGGGTAATCCTTCTCCCCTCGAGCATCGGAGCTCTACCTTGAGGCGGCCATTTCAGATGGCAGCCAGACTCCGCCCCCGATCATATGACTTTAGATAAGGAAAAAAGTGTTAACACAATGTTACCACTGTGTTACCTATAGACTAAGGCTGAGATGTATCAATATTTGATGCAGGAAGACAACGTACTGTACCTTGCTGCCTCAAATGGAGAAGGCAGGAATACACCAGCTTTACCAAGATATGGAGCATTCCTGCCCTCTCACTGTGCTGATGCACTAAGTGCTGCCCAATACCTACACAGGCACCCTTAGCCATGGCACAAGTGTGCCTGCCTTAAGGGCAGTATTGTTTTTATGTAGGAAGGAATACCTTCCTGCCCACAAAACATCCTGTTGGACCTGGCTCCTTTTGCAGAGTCGTCCCCAAACTTTTTGTCTTCCTCCTTCTATTTATCTGACCTCTTTTCGTTGACTCTAGGACTCTGGGCACTTTATCGCTGCTGATCAGTGCTAAAGTGCATGTGCTTTCCCTTCTAAATTTGATATGACTGGCTTATAACTGATTGGATTATTTAATTTACCTCCAAGTCCCGTGTACAGTTGTTTCCCTTATGCCCAGCGAGGGAAGAGTGCTTTATTTTGTGTGATCAGAGACAGCGCGTGAAGAGTGCTACTGTGTCCATCTGCCTGGGTGCCAAGAGCGCCCTGTGGATACCAGGGTTATGGGCCCCCCTCCCCGAAGCAAGAGAAGCCAAGAGGAGACAGTCGGCTACCTCTCATCCAGCACGGAGGCTCGCTCCTCTAAGTGTCCCCAGGGCACAAGCAGGCACTGACTCCTGAAGTCGGAGCTGCGTGGATGGCCGCTCTCAGCTCCGCTGTTCGGCCTGTAATTACTTTCACCACCGGGGCCGGGTGAGCTGCTGCAGTTACCCCTCTGCTAGGGAGTTCCTACATGGGGAGGAAGGAGTTGGCGCTCCAGAAGGAGAGCGCTCCCCAGCACCGCATGGCTACTTCTGCAGGAGGTAACTACAGTGACAGACAGTGCTTTAAATGGCCCGGTACTCTCCGGTACTGAGTACCGGCACTTTTTTATTTTGAGAGGGAGAGTACCAGTACATCTCAAGAAAAAGGTAATACTTTCAATTGTAGAGTACCGGCACTTCTCAGAAACAAGCAGGTACTCTTGCACAGAATACCTGCACTTTATTTTTTCCATTTCAAGCACTGGTGACAGAGACACCTGCACTGCATGTTCGCAGGCAGCTGCCGTGGGAGCATTTGTATTTTTTTCTAAATAGGGACCCGACATGATCTAGGACGGGGCCATGGACGGCTGCTTGTTGAGTGGCCATAGGAGTCGGCAGCAGAGCCTTCAAGGACGCGAGCGGCAGCCTCCTGTTCTCCTGCATGTAGGGAGGGAATCCATTGAGGTCCCCCCTCCTTCGGGGATAGGAGAAGTGTGGGTGGGCCAGAGGAGGGCTTCCCTTCCCACCGCGAACCTCTGTTGTGTGCGTGCCCCCCGTCTCGCTCCATACCTTGGGTGGCTGTGGCATTACAGGGGAAGCCCTCGACAGAGGCTTCCCCTGCCGTGGGAACTGGCAGAGTTTACCCCACTGACGATGATTAGAGCGCAGGGGTGCTGTAACCTGTACTTTCATTTATTGCAGTATGCCTTGTCCTGTCGAGGAAGGAATAACATATCAGGTGACCACATGATATGCACCGTAATGTTTTCTCTCATCATATGGGGCAGCCTAACTGTAATTCCCTCTTGCATTTATTCTGCAGTGTGTGACAATGATCTAGTGACAAAGTAATCACTGATTTATGTTGTATGGGATTATGACCCATGCAACATGGAAATGTTTCTCCTGATTTTTCCACACATAATAATGATGATCTCACAACTGCTTGTGTTGCAGAATACTAGTAACCTCTGTGTTTACCTGACTACTGCTTGCCTTTGCAGAGTACTAGTAACCTGTGTGATGTTCTGACAACTACTTGTGTAGCAGAGTATAACTCATACATGTTGTTTTTGGTCTAATGGTGTTTTATGCAATACAGTTTATTTGTATATAACTTGTTGTGGAGTGTTCTTTGTGTATTTATTGTGTCACTGGTTTTGTGTGTTTTGTGAAAGTGTTTAACACATTGCCTCTGGGAAAAGCCTGACTCTCCTGCCAAGTTACCAAGAGTTGAGCAGGGGTTATCTTGAGAGTGTAGCTCCCTTGCCCAGAAACCACTTTTAACACTTCCTTTGATGCCTTTTCTTCTTTTTTAGAAAGAGGATGCAACAATATTCTTTCTTTGCGCCTTTATCTGGAAGGTGTACAATTTTGAGCATCCCCTGGTTTACTTGTCTTGGAAAAATTGAGAATGCCCCAAAATACATGGGTGGATGCATGGTTACTCTCACGGTCCACGCCTTACTGGTGCACGTAACGCCTTACTGGTGCAGAGTAAAGCAAGCAAGCGGCTGGATTTATTAACGTTAGTGACAGCCGACACTGTTTTTACATACTGAAGTCTGCATTGCAAGAAATGAAATTCTGAATGAATTAATTACACTGTAAGTTGATTTATTGCGCTCTGTATAGCAGACATCACCAGACAGCTGAAGTCGAAAACAGTGAGCAGAGATTGTTTCTCTCTTTCTGATTTATTCGTCCTAAAGTTCGTGTATTAAATCGGAGAAACTCCGAGTGAAATGAATGAACGTCAGGCACTGCAAATACAAAAGAAACCTCCGATCTGCGCTGAGCCGCACAGCTCTTCACCACACGGCTTCTTTTATCTGACCGAGCCCCTCCCTCCTTACCCTCTCCTCACAGCCTCAACCCTCAACCCACGGGAAAATGTCAGAACGGTAGAACGGCCAGCCCGGCTGTGACTAGTAAAAGAAGATAAATCAAAAGGTAAATTAAAAAGTTGTATAGAATTAACTGAGACGTCAGAATTAAATAAAATAAATCGCCAATATAAATAAACAAAATAAATCATCACAAGTCTGCATGATAATCAGATGTCTGCGAAATTACAAAAAAAATATACCGTTACCTAGTGAAATCCGCCGAAAAGCAAATGGAACAGCCTCAAATATGTATCTTCACATTTTAAAAGAAGAAGAAAGAATCCTTTTAACAGATAATGCGTGCGATCTACTTCAAGCTAATGAGCGCCCTCTTGTGACAGTTCGTCGTTTATTCTCAAAAATCCGCAATTTCGCCACATATTTTCTGGAAAGAATTCATCACTCTTCCTCCCGCTTTATTTGTCTTCTTCCAAAATGCAATGTGGTGATCGAACTGTAATTTAAGTCAGTGACTGTTCTCGCCTTTTTGGGGGGATTTGAGAAAATTGCGCAATTAGCTGTTGTTTTTCAGCTGCAACTATCACGTGACGTGGGCCTTTTAAGGACAAATAAGCTCCTGTGCAAAAATAAATGTGCTAACGCCTGCACCTCCATTTGCACGCCAACAGAAGCTCTTCTGTGCTGAACATGCCCAACAGCAGTTTGCAGAAATCTCCTTTGTTAAGAATAGCGCATACGTGCATACTGGAATTGTTAGAACATAGTGCACATTTTAGGAAGTGCTTCTTAACTAAGAAATCAGAAAACACTGTTTTACAGGAACTTACGAATGTGAACATGGAGCATTTTTACGTTACAGAAGTTTCTAGGATATGTGTTTTACATATTAAAAAAATATCCTGCATGGAAGCAGCCATAATTTTATTTTAACTGAAAAGCACTGCTGTAAATGAAGTTCTTGGTTAGGACCAATTTCTTAGAAAGTGCACTCGTAAAAATGTACTATGCGCATATGTGCTAACCAGAGAAGACTGGAGACGTAGCACAGCCGATTAGCCATATTAGCAGCGGGCGCATTGCTCATGATGTGGGATCTGGTGTTTGCTGGCTTCAAAAAGTAAAATATAGTTACCATTTCTTGATACATTGCGAAGTATCTGATCCTCCCTATCGTTTCATCTCTATTTCTATTCTAATATCTTTTTATTTTACTTCCCAGTGATTGCTATGATAAGATATTCCTTTTTCATTTTTCTCTGGAGGATCTTAACACGTTGCTAGAACTCTACTTTTAATGCAAGCACTGCTCTCTGCGGGCCTCAAAGGAGACTCGAACTCCACCTTCTCCCTTAACACATCTTTCCTGTGCTGAAAGTGAACTCTCGCGACGCTCTTTCATTTTCACGTGGCTTTGAATCCAAGGTAAGAAAACGCCAGTTCTCCCTTGGCAGCAAATGCTTAGCAAAGTCTTATCTTAGCTTTCTTCTTTAACAAAGGGCCCTGTTCTTAGTGAGAGTATTAGGCGAAATTCTTATACTTTTGCCGCCGCAAAGAGGTTATCCGAAACTTTTTGGGGGTTAGCCGTTTTAGAATCGGCTAAGCAGAAAGGAGCTCACGCTAAAAGCATTGCAATAACAGCTTTCAAAACTCAAAATATGCATCTCTTATCACCATGTTACACATGAGGAGATATTAAAAAACCTGTTCAGCCTTTATTTGGATATTTGGGTTTTTCTAAGTTGGCAGTACACAGTATCCTTAATTGGAAAATGCAGGAGTATTTGCTATCAAAGGAAAAATACATCAAAATTAACAGGCCTGAGGAGGTCTCTGGTATCAAAGATAGCAACTTAGCCTAAACCTACATTGCCACTAAATATATTTTTATTTGGTTGCCTTATTTTGTACAGTGAAGCATGGAAGTTAATTCACCATAATGCCAGGGGAAGCGGAAGTGACATGCCCTTTGACCTCCACTTTCACTCATGCACATACACTGAAATTCACACTTACATAAACTCTCACATAAACACGCTCACAACATGCATTTAAAAGCATTTTTTACTTAGCTGCCGAGGAAGGTCATATTCCAGCTAAATGTACTCCATTTTTATTAGATTAATAGTGAATAACATATTATGATTTGCCGTTAGTGTAATAAAACGTTGACAGAAAACAAAGAGAGTGGAGCCTTAACTGACATCCATAAGGACCAGCTGCCTCTGTGTTCATAGCACTGAATTTGCCACCTCTGAGGCCAGGGGTCACAAAGGTAGTGCCAGGGATGGCAAAAGGCAAGCCAGGGGTCGCAGCTGCAACCCCTAAGTGACGTCTATGGAGTGAAGACTAAAGGACATAAGAATGCTGCACAAGACAGAGACCCCAACCAATAAACTATTAATTGAAAACAGAAAGCTTGTCACATCGGTTCTTTGTAGGCTCCAGAAATGTGATTTGGTATTGGAATACCGCACCTGTGATTTGCGGCACTGCAGAAGGCAGTATGTTAAGGGTGTGCTAATAACACACCATTCTTACTCGTGCACCTCTAACTTGTGGATAGTTCTCTGAGTGTGTGTTTGGCCACCTGTTCCGAGTCACACAAACTCAGAATGTGCTCTGTTTCTGCTATAAAATAAATTAAAGACTTCAGCTGGCATTTTTATTTCTGGCAAACAGTATGGTTTTGTATTGACTGCTGCGAAACTTGTGATCCCAAAACAAAATATTCTCCTATTTGAACCACAGTCAGGATTTATCTGAAGGTCAGAATGTAGCCCCAGATAGACACTGAATGAGGTTAACATCCTGCTGCAGAAGCAGAATGATTTAGGGCATGGTACTAACAAACATTTTCCCACAAGCCAAAAAGTTTGGTCTGTGTTGTGACCGAGGGCTGCATTGGTGACAGTCAAGGGTTGGGGGTGTGGGAGATAGAGCTTGGGGAGGGGTAGTTGGCGCTAAAGTGGGTGTAGGGGTAACAAAGCATATACATCTAGTGGCTGAATCGCACAATGTCAAACCAGAAAACCTGGGTTTAATCCCAGCTTCCCCACTTTACCAAATTGTGTGATCCTAGGCAATTGTTTTATTTTTCTTTCCCACCTTTATCTTTATTATTACATTTAAGAGGATTTCCTAAGACATGACGTTAGGTTGTGCACTCTACAATATCTTACCCTGTGTTTGATTTAATCATCTATAATGTTGTATAATGCTATTCATGTATAATAGGAACCCAGGTCACCCAGAGAGTGCACATAACAACTGACTTGTGTCTTAATTCTCTATTGGCATTGTTGTGAGGGTAGGGGAAGAATTCATATTTCTAAATTCATGTTTGAAAAATATCACTTTAAAAAAATACTTCTTAATGCACTGATATAATCTGATGTTCTACGGTAAAGTGGTTCTGAAAGTTAATGAAATATACTTTTTGCATTTTGAAGAGACTATTTTATTTTGACACTTTTGCTGCAAGTTGTCTTTAAAAATGAAGGTGCTCCTAAAGTTAAGTAGTGTAGGACTCCCTAGTTACTGTCTTTCTTTAACTTCAATGAGCCTATAATTAGATGTTTGCCTGTTTGTTTAATATCTTTTTAATGTTAGTGCTGAGTCGAGTGAACAGTAGGCCAGTGCTGCTGTTAACCACAAAGCCACATGTAAAGATCAGGAGGGTTGCATGCGGCCCAGTGACCTGCTTTGAGTATCAGTGATTTAGGACATATATGCAGAATTAGCAGCAAAAAAATGGAGGACTAACGTGGGCATGGAGATCATGCTGTTGAGTGAGTGGTGGAACTTCTGCTGTGCTAAAGCACCTCCAATTCCATCAGGACTGTCAAAGGGGGAAACAAAGGAGGATTCTCTTCCCCATTCCTCACACTTTGTCAGGGCCATCTGTTCTTGCTACAAACTGTGGGCCAGATTTACTAAAGTTTCATGCGATACAACACAGGAACAGAACTTTCTGTGCTGCGTTGGAGTAAACAGAGAGAGCAGAATTGCTCCACATCTACTGAGATACAGCATATTTCTGTTTCCTCCAAGCATTTGTGCACTGTGTGCTGCCTAAGTTCCCTTGCGCTATGGTGCAAGGGTGCCTGTGTTACAGGCAGGATTGTTTTCATTCTTTTGAGGCAAATTCCTCGTTCAATGTGTGATAACGGAATGCATCAGAATTACCTCTGGAGGTTTACTGATTTTAGCAAAGATAGAATTTTCGTCAAATTCCATGGGTGAATGCACTGGAACTCCATGTTCTACCGATGGAACAACTACCACTATGAAATATAATGCAATCCAGCGCATGCCACTGCTTGTGTTACATTTCTTTACAAATTCATGCAAGGCAAAGCAAATTAACCCTTGCATGGCTTTGTATATATCACTCAAGGACTTGCGTTGCCTGGAGTCAACTCGCATGATGCAAAGACAATCTAAGTCCTTCGTAACTCTGGGCCTCTATAGATTTTGAAACAAGTTTGCCTTACTTACTGATGGCAGCTTACATAACTATAACCACAGGAGAGTGCCAGATACTGGAACTGCTGCATTTGCTCTTTTCTTGATCACTTTGATTTAACTTAGACACAGGTGCATCTGACAAGTGGGGCCCAACATGTTTTTTATTTGAACCCGCTAAAACTTCTGACATGCTCATTCATAAGTGGCAAATGTAAGGAACAAGACTTTGCAGAGCATGCTGAATGGGATCCTGGAGGGGGAATTCTAATAGAGGAATGGGGCTGTATCAGCTAGAGTAACAGTAACATTCACACTTTAGTACATTGGGGCACCATTACATAGAGTGGCAGGGAAAAGTATCTACTATGGATGATTGCTATGACACAGAGCAGACAGGCAGGACTTAGAGGCAATGTACAAAGTACTTAAGCAGCCACAGAACAGTAATAAAGTCAATACACAACATAAGAAAAATCTCAAACCAATTTAGAAAAATAGAGTAGCTGCTGTCAACCATTCAGTGTACACCAGGACCCAAGTGAAACAAGGTTGAACCCAGTTGGAGGTTTTATATCGAGATTTAGGGTCAGATTATGAGTAATGCGGTGCTCGGCCCACCATACCTCCAGTGGCGGTCCAACTGCTGCATCCTTGGCAGTCCGACCACCAGATTTGGATACTGGCGGTCGGACCACCACAAGACCGCCCGAACTGCCAGGATCAGAGATCCCGTGTGTTGGAAAATGGATTATTGGTAAGGGCAGGTAAGTACCTACACTTAGCGATAGGTCAGTAACCTCCACTTAGGTCCAGTTAGGTCTCAATAAATTAAACCCAGCGCAACCCTTGGTAGCTTGGCAATGAGCGACAAGGCTTAACTTAGGAGACAAATGTGCAAAGCATTTAAAAATCACAAAACAGTAAATAAGTAAAACACAAAACACAATAAAAATCCTACACCAATTTATAAAAATAGGATATCCTTTTATCTTCAAAATGACACCAAAACAATTAAAATCGGATAAGGGGGACCGAAGATATGAATTTGTAAAGAATTAATGCATTCTAGCGCATAGAAGCAACTAGCGCTCAAAGGGTTATTAAAAGGTCACATTGGAAAGGAACAAAGCCCAGAGTTCAGGCCACCCACGAGGTAATACTGTCACACTTACTTTCAGAAGTGTTTCTTGATTCAGGAAAGTGATCCACAGCACTAGCCAAGGGTTCAGAGGCTCTGATTGGTTTGCCTCTTGGAGTCTGGGACTACAACTCCCACAATGCACCTCTTCAACTTATCGAGTTGCTCCAAATGTCTCCAAACGTATGGATCTTCTTTTTGGGTCCTTCAAGTGTCCACAACTTGAACCAAGGTTCCAGAAGCTCTGAGTTGCTCCTTGGGAGTTGGGACTATAAATCCCAGAATGCTCCTGATAAGAATCCTCAAATGGCCACTGGACTCTGGTCAGCTGGCTTGCAGGACTTGATGCAGGGGACACTGGGCAGCTCCTTTGTACCTGTAGCAAACAGGGAGTCCCTTCTTGAAGCAGTAGAAGACAGGCACAGTCCTTTTAGTGGTAAAGCCCAAGTGTGCACCTGTGCAGTCCTTCAGAGTGGAGTGTCCAAGTGTAGGTTAGGGGTCCAGCAGGTCAGTCCTTCTTCTGACGTTCTTACTTGTTGGGATCTGGTAGGGAACTGAGGTGTGGGTGCAGCTCTGCCATATTTATCCTTGCTCCTGGGTGAAAAACAGGGGGGTCCTGGTTCTCCAATCAGATGCAGTGTCCTCCCCCCTTTGATGACCACTTCCTGGGAAGTGTGGCAAAAATCAATCCCAGGGAGCAACATTCCTCAAAAATCCATCATGGCTGAAACTGAATTTTGGAGGTTACAGCTGGCTGAGCCCAACAACTGGTGTGGCTAAAAATCTTAAACACACCCTTCTCATGCCCTCTCCTAATCTAATTGGGGGGGCACCTAATTGCCTGGGTTTGCAGGATGTGAGGGAGGGGCTGGGTTGCTCTAAATGTCCTTCCGTGCCTTTGAAGACCAGTTTGGCAGCCCTCCCCCTTCCTGCTTCTCCATCTGCTGAGGGAAGATCTCCTCCCACAGGCACATTCCTTTGTGTTGTTCAGCCCAGGCTACTTCACACCTCATCAAGGCAGCCTGGCCAGGCTGCCAGAGGCTGGCCAATCAGAGAAGAGCACTACAGGGCTGAAGTTGTCAACTTTTTAGAAAGAGTTTAAAACTCTTTACCTGAACAAGTTACATTAATCCAACAATTGTAAGTTGTGGAATTTATTATAACAATTAATTTGATGCCAAACCTGAGGTATCTGATACTTAAGGGGACTTTATTCATTAAAATAAAGTCTCCCCATTCTAGCCTATTGAGGCCATTCACTACAATGAGGGAAAACAAATGTGGCTGTTTTACCTCTTACCTCACCAGGGCTTATAAAATTATTTTATAAGGTCCCTGCTTATAATAACATGGCACCCAGCCCTAGGGGCACGTAGGCCACACCTTAGGGGTGACATATGTAAAAATCAGGTCGTTTAAGACTTTGGAACTACTTTTAATTCCAAAGTCGAATTTGCACGCAACTTTAATTTAAAAGCAGCCAGCAAGGCAGGCCTGCCTTTAAAATGACACTGGGCACCTCAGCAGTGCACCTATGGGTGCACCCCCTATGCTGGGGTCCCTAAACCTACATCCCCTACCATATACTAGGGACGTATAGGTAGGTTGACTTAGCCAATTATAATTATCCTAATTTGCATACTCATTTTATACAGAGCACAGGCCCTGGGACTAGTTAGCAGTACCCAGGGCACCATCAGAGTCAGAAAAACACCGACAAAAAGTGAAAAATGGAGGCAAAACGTTGGGGGGCCTCTGCAATCAGCCCTGTTTTCTCACAACGTGGTTGTGGCAGTGCGGAAAGCCATGGTCAAGCACAGCCTTGTCGATGTGGGCATCGCCATGCTGAGCACAACTTGCCTTTCCACCGGTCTTTTCATGGCAGGGGCACAGTTATAAAAAGCCCAGTGGAAAGGCAGAGATGGGGTATCCTGGGGGAACCTGCACTGCCCATGACCAAGTCATGGGCAGTGCAGTGCCCACCCTGTCAGCACAGTCAGAATGGACACTGTGTGTAATGGCAACAGTGCGCATTCTGACTTTGCTGGTGGTGCAGACAGTGCGGCGGCATTGGCTTCAGATGTCCCTGAGAGCCAAAATCAATGCCGCTGCACTGCCTCCGCCGTCTGGCCCCACGGTAACATCGCGTGATATGGCGGCATCCTCCTGACCGTTGTCTTGGCGGTCAGACCGCCATGTTCATAATTGGGCCCTTAGTCTAAAAAATGGAAGTCTAAAATCTTCAGCAAGGAGGTCCCCACAAGGTCAGATAGCCATGATATGAGGGCCCAGGAAAGACACTGGCTTTTGGCAGGAAACATTTTAGCGTAACAAATTAGAAATTTGTTCCCAAGGAAGGTCTTTCGCCAGCTGGATACTTTTGACAACTTCACCTGGGTGTATTTCTTCATTCACACTTAGTCACTTTTTAGAGCTCGGATTCCTTCAGTGGGGCAAGGCTACTGGGTGTTACCGAAGGCGGCTCCACAAGGCTGGTACCTTATCCGCAAGATCCAAGTGAATCAGAATTACTGCTAAGGAAAAGCTTTGATTGGGAGAAACCTACATTTTCAGCCCAGCTGCAGTGCACTCTAGTCAGACTGACTTGGCAGACCTGCGGGGGTCTTTGAAATCAAAACGTTTCTAGGTCCCAGGCTTTGAGGGGTGGTAGAGGAAGTCCAGGCAGACACAGCCAAGGGTTCCAGGATCTCAGGAACAGTACTTGGGGATCAGAATTCACTTCAGCAGAGGCCAACAGCAGGATCCAGGGCAGGTCCAGTTGGATCTGGTCACGTGGGCAGTTGCAGGAAAGTCATCATAACCAAAAAGACAAGGTAGCCCCGCCCCAGATTTGAGCCACTTGAACTCATGATGAGTTCAGTGTCTTCTCTTTCTTTCATCCTTACTCCCTTCATTGTTTATTAATCCTTTCCGTTTTCTTTTTATTTTCCTTAATCCAAATTTTCTTTCTTCAATTCATCTATTCCTTTCTTTCTTCATTTTATACTTTCCTTTCTTTCTTTTTCAGCAGTTCTTCCTTTCATTTTTTCCTGTATTTTTGCCTCTTCCTGCATTCTTTTTCATTTTTTTGCTTTCATTTATCCTTTCTTTACTTCTCCCTTCCTACTACTTTGATCCTGTCTTTCACCTTTACTGTTTCATTATTTACTTCTTTTTAATCTTTTCTTATTTTCCCTTTTTAGTTTGAATCTTTTATTTTTTCATTTGTCTTTTCTATAGGTAATTTTTTTTTCATTGCTTCCTTTTCGTCCTTTCTTCTAATCTTCCATCCATTATTTAATTCTTCTATTGTTATCCTTAAAGCCTATCTTATTATCTCTTTGTCCTACCCTCATACGCTCTATTTGTCTCATCCACTATTAATTTCTCCATGTCATCATTTTCTTTCTCTCACTTTGTCATTGCATTTGATTCCTTTGGTATCACAGACCCCATCCTTCAGCTCATTAGTGCTTTACTCTTCCAGCATTATTTATGATTTTCCGTACCTATGGCTTAGAACTGCACCAGCCAGCCGAATTGGCCTAGTGGGACCTCTGCTGCAGCAGCAGGAGCGGGAACTTTAAGACACACCTTGTTTTCAGAAATATCTGGGGGGGGGTGGAGACTGCAGTGTCACTTCTGTGTGTGATCAAATCTAACACTAATTCAGGTACTCCTTGAGTTACCAGTAGCCGAGAGATCTGGAGTTGCTTTTCTGGATGTGTTTTTTCCAAACATGTTGTATGGGATTTTACATATATAAGACACAAGAAGAGAAATTGTGGTGTGTTTTTTACACTAAGGGCCAGATGTACGACCCCGAGTTTTTCAACTCTCAATTCGCAACTCGTTTGCGAGTGGCAAATTGCGAGACGCAAAACCTTATGTACAACAGTGTACTTTATGCTGTTTGCGATTCACAATGGGGTCACAAATGACCTACCTCATGAATATTCATGAGGTAGGTCGCAATTTGTGACCCCATTGGAATGGCCCCCCTCACAGGGATGGTGGCCTGCTGGAGGCAGCAGACCACCATGTCTGTGACTGCTTTTAAATAAAGCAGTTATTTTTTTAAATGCAGCCCGTTTTCCTTAAAGGAAAACGAGATGCATTAAAAAAAATTATTGAAAAGTTTTTGTTTCATTTTTTCAGAGCGGGCAGTGGTCCGTAGCACCACTGCCTGCTCTGAATAAATATTTTCGCTGCCATTCACAAATGTGAATAGGTTGGCACCAGTTTGAAACTGGTGCTAACTGTGATTGTTTTGTGACCGCATTCACAGTCACAAAACAATGCTACATCGCGCTGCGACTTGCAGTTATGACTCGCAAACCTATTTTGCGATTTGGTAAACAGATTACCGAATCGCAAAATAGGGTCTGTACATACCAAAATGTTTTTTTCTGTCGCATACGGTCCGATTCGGCAAATCGGGCCGTTTGCAACAGGAAAAATGGTACGCACATGTGCCCCCAAGTCGCATAGTAACTGCTTCCTATTATTATACTACCTTCACCATCAAATATTATTCCTGTACCTGTGTAACAATAACCTTTGGGGGCACAAGTCTAGTTCTCGAATATTTAGGTCTCACAATGATTTAGGAAAGATATCAGTGCATACTTACATCATTCCTGCATAACCCATCCCACAAAAAGTACATAACTAAGATCCTTTCATTTGACTTTTCTCCCACAACCACACTAGATCATTTTTACTTTTAAAAATGGCCTCCCACGCAGTCTGTCTGCGTCTGAAATCATATATAGTTTCCATTGGTGTTGATACGGATCATGTAGGGTCTTTTGTCGTCCTTCTGCATCTTCATTTTAGGCATCCTGGATGCCTGTCATCATTGTGCTTTTTACCTTTTATAAGAAGATCTCTTTCCACGATTGGGTCGTTGTGGGATGGCTAGAGGCCTAGGATAGTTCCAAATCATTTCCACCAGTATTTATGCCAGTAGCCTTCTGTTCTTCGGCCTGACTCAGCTGTTACCCCACTACTCCCTAGGGCAATCATACTATGTGTAAGTAATGCCTAACTGCTTTGGTGTAAAATATGTCCGGTGGAGGTAACTATATTCCAGTAACTTAAACTGAATATTCGTGGATACTCTGGTTGGAAAGCTTAAAGCCAGTATGCCCATTCTCCTTTCCTGTGCCTTCCAAGATCAGTAGGGCATAGCTTTTTAAATCATATAAGTTATGGTTCAGCATATTCAGGAGGGACTGGCGGAACCGTGTCATTAATTTCCTTTCAGAGAAAGTTGAATGCAGCTCTTCATTTCTTGGCATTTCCATTTCACCAAAGCCCAATGTCAATATCAGTGTTTCTTTAAGTTATCTGTATAATAGGAATTGCCCAAATGGTACCCCATAAGTCGGCACAATATAATTAAATGATTGCTGTCGTTATATTTACTCTAGGCCACGCTGCCATAACGTGAGGCCTATTTGCCTCATTTGTTTGTAGCTGATTATCCTTTTTATATTTTCCAGCCATATGATACTCAGCAATATGTTCTGCTTTACTTTAGTAGTTTTTGGCTGGAGAAGCTGCCCGACCGCCATCTCATCCCTCCCTTCCCGTAGTTTGTAGCACCTAAACCCTGCTCATTTACTGGAACTCTATGTTTAATTGACGCCACTCGTGCTCAAAATTAAGCCACGAATTACTAAAGCTGTTTCCTGAAACAACCTCACTGGCAGGATCACCAGTAAATCTGCAAAGAAATAAAGCCATCTGGGCAATGTCACCATTTGCAAGTGCTTCCCCATCCATCACTGACAATGAGAGTTTTTGCCAGATGAACACACTACCGTACAGTGGCCACCAATGCCACTCTTACATTACCCTCTATTATATATGTAAATGAATGATAAACCGGAATTCTCACGGATCAGAATGTGGTGCGCTTCTACATAAGATCCAGCTAAGGGCGTACTCCACCCTACATTTCAATATTTTTACTAATTTGGACCCCAATATTCTACCATATATTCACAATTTCCCTAAGGTTGTGGCCAGTTCTGTATCCCCAAACCCTAGATAAAGCAATAAATCAAGTAGTGAAATATTGTGTTTCATATCTCCTCAGTTAAATAATTTAAACTATCCTGCTTCCCTTACCATCATGGCTAAGGGTTCCAGCACAAACACAAATATCACTGGGGCCAGTAGTCACCTCTTCTGCATTCCCCTTCCCATCATGCACCATATCCAAATGTATCACATCTGCGTGCAGCAAATTTACATCCCTTATGTAGGCATTTAGTAAGCTTATACAGGCGCTTAATACAATTTGTAAAGCTTCCCAACAACAGGAGACACCAGGGATAAACATAGTGACTATCAGTGCAGTTATGGGTAAGGTTCCCACCAAACATGAAGAAATTCTGTTGTGGATTGCACGGAAAACAAATCAGCTGGAAGCATTGGACCCCCATATGGGACCCCAAGATAAATTTAGAATTCTCTCAGTATGCTTGCCATTTTTGGATGGTTCCCTCCATAGATGACTGTTCCAATTGGGACACAGTATTTGCTACAGTCTATACCACAGTGCATGGTATACCAATACTATTGAACCTTCCAAAAGTGTTAAAACAAATACAAAATGAACACAGAGCTCCCCTAACCCTGGATTTGGGGATGAAATTAATGGGCCATGTTGCTACAGTTTTTTAGGAAATATTAATGGGGGAGCAGCAGCACTGGCAGTATGCCAAAAGATCTCATAAGCTCCTCAATTACACCAGGAACGTGAGCTTCCAAAAATTATCTCCAAGGCTTATACTGGTATAGGTCAGGATAGATTGGGGGCCAGACCAAATAAGCCACAGTTTCAAGGTAATTCTGAGAAGGATAATACCAAGCAAGTGCAGGAGGGTTTGTTCTAAATAATGCCGGGACAAACAGCATTTTAATAAAGGTAAAATAAGACAACAAGGAGAATATCCGCAATCAGAGACCTCAGAGAAACGTTGTAAACTAAGAAATTGTGATAATTTAAACTCCCAGCAGGTATCAATATACTGATACATACCATTCTTGTACCTGTCAGGACTCATCCCATAAATGGACAGAGAGAGGTGGGCGGTCAGAATGCAGAAACAAGTATATGAAACCAAAGAAGGACGAACAACACTTCAGACGTCACAATAAAAAAGGAAGAGAAACTTCCACAAAACACCTCAACATAAAAAAAGAAGAAAGTTGCGGGAATTTTGGCTAGTATGCCACACATATTGAGAACATTACTGAAGAACAGGACATAGGCAGTGACTCTGCTAGCGTGGCAGAGGTCATGATAGTTCATCAGAATCTTCAAGAGCTTCTGGACATGACAGCAACTAATGACTACCATGAAGTCAAAACGCCAGACAGGCACATCGCTCCACGCGATAGGGTCTATAAATTAAAAAATCAAATTTCTGGGAAAGATGAATGCTAAGCTATGACATTCTTCCGGCAAAAAAAGACTGGCGGCCAGAGTTTGTCAAAACACTCTCATAAGTGGAAGATTTCATTTTGCCATCTTTTTCAGTCCAGTTCCAGATCCAGTAAAATAAGCCTATGCTGCAGATTGGGCTCTACCACAGATGCCAGCGCTGTACTGTAACCATGTGGGTTGGGATGGGGACTCTCCTTATCAGTCCAGCCCACAAGTACAGCCTCAACACTCAATAAAACAAGATGCTAAAGCTCCAGTGAGGGGAATTCTCTCACAACTCGAGTACCAGGAAGTAACTGAACCCTGTGTATCTCCAATGAATAGCCCTCGGTTTCCCAAAGCTAAGCCGGACCATTTCTACAGAATAGTCTCAGATTACAGACATTTAAACAGTCACACGTGCACATTTGCCACTCAGAATTCACATAGCACAGCTCTGATGAACAACATTGTTCATAAAAATACGAACCAACCCTGGATATTTCAAAAGGGTTTTCTGCCAAAATCTAGCACCTCACAGCTGGGATTTAAGCACCTTTTCCATGTTAGGTTCTCATAGTCACTTTTGCTGACTCCCCCAAGGGTATAAGAACAGTCCAGGATTTTTCTCAGCCCATGTGACATCAGTATTACATGCTATTGATCCTCAGGTGTTGTCCTATGTAGATGGCATTTACCTAACGGGCAACAACATCAACACACATCTGACCTGGGTAGATCGCATTGTATTTGGATTTGCCAATGAGGGCTCCAAGTTAAACTTTAAGAAAACTAAAATTGCTTTTCTCAGTGTCCTGCTTGTGGGATACAAGCTTTCAAATGAAGGGACAGTCTTGCACTGCACTTCTCAGAAAGTGTGCACAACTACAACCACCAAACAATATAAAAAAACTATAATCCATGGTAGGGTTATTTAATTTTTGCAGAAAATACATACCGGATTGTGAACAATGCATAAAACCACTTTAAGATTTAATGCATCCAGATTTCTCAAGTAAACATTGGACACCACAACATACACAAATTCTCAGATCATTAGAATATGGCAAGATTGAAGCAAAATACAACACATATGTGAAAACAAAACAAATTTGGTAATCTGGGTCATTCCAGGTGCCATCAGATTCACATATGTCACATTTAATGAAGGTAACAGTACCAATTACATAAATATCACATTTATACTCAAACACAGGAATGTGTTTTGCACCAACAGAAAAAATACTGACTGCAGTTCAGGTGGCTGTCATTAAGGAGAGACCACTAGCCCAGGGTAAGCGCATTGTTGTTATTACCTTGGTCTCAGCCCTTGGGACTGTTACCAAAGCCAGCATTCCAAACACAAAAGCATTACATTCAAATTCGATACAATGGGCTACCTTCTTGACTGATGTTGACTATGTTTTTGATTCAAAACTACACGCACTACTTAGGGGATTGCACAGCACAACTTTCTTAGCTCAAAGAATTGATCTTGGCACTGGGACATTTGGATCCTGCAATTCCCACACTTATTGTGTGTGATTCGTACTTTTGTGTCCAGTTGTTTAATAAAAACGTACTCTACTGGCCCCTTAGTGGGTTCAGAGATTTGAAAAGAAACACTATAAAAAACAAATTTTTGTGGAGGAAAGTGCCAGAGCTTAAGGACAAACTGCAACAGGATCATTCAATACATACACTGGGCCACCAACATGTTGGAATATATGTTGTAGGGAATTCACTGACTGATGAAGCCTCAAAGGTTGAAGTTGCTACAGTAACTGTTGCTGAGATAACTCATTTACATACAAGGGAGGATGATGACATTTTGGCTGCTGTAAACACTTCGGCTGACAACAAGACTTTACCAAAAGCATACTCAACTAAATATTCCTACCACTTAAGTGCCCAAAAGATTCCCTTTGTAACAATATCAGGGGTGGGTGATCCCCAACCAAGATCGTTTGCTAGAACGGATCAAAGTAGCTCATGAGGGTAATGCTTCTGCCCATGCTGGTGTGGCACCTACCATTTCCCTTTTACAAAAATACTATTGTTGGCAGGGTCCATACAAACAGACCAAACATTATGTCCTTAGCTGTGACATCTGTCAACAAATAAAAGGTTCCACCGTCAAGCGCCCACTGCAGACACCCCTCTTACTGTCAAACAAACCTATGCAGTGTATGTACCTGGACCTCTGAAGTTTCCTAAATTCAGTTGGTGCATACAGATAGATTCTACTAGAAGTAGACTCTTGCTCCAGATTATTTTGGGTGATGCTTGCACTGCTATTAAAGATTTGCAAGTCGTTATCAGGACATTTACAGTTGCCGCTTTCCATTCGGACCAAGGCCCTGCTTTTGCCTTCAGGGTTTACAAGGGTACCATGGGAACGTTGTGAGAAGCAGTGCATTTTTCTTCACAATAAATTCGGTTGTGGGAACTAAAAAACAAGACTTTAAGCAATCCCTAACAGCTAGAGTATAAGGCTCAGGTCATAGGTGGATCCATCACTTGTATGGAGTCCAGAAAGCATTAAATAATAAGCCTAGAAGATCTTTGGGAGGCAGTACCCCCTATGAAGTCCTGTTTGGCATCTCTATGTACATCCCAGATCTTGGCGGACCTGACAGTTTAGCAGGAGAAACACCTTTTGATATAAATGAACGTGTCACTGTCTTGCAGGAATTACAACAGCTCCAAGATGAACGTTCTATAGCACTTGCCACCGCTTTGGAAATGAGGGATTCAACAACATCCAGAGGCTGTATTCCAAAAATTGGGGATCTGGTTTGAGAAAAAATACAGATGAAGAAGGAACTTGGCCCTTCCTAACGGGCATTGGTGCCAGTTCTTGGAATACAGTATACACGAACTGGTATTTTTCCACCACTGGCTGGTTCGAAAAACAACCACTTTGGGTCCATTGATCACATAAAGTTTCATCATGTGGCCGATCCTGCACAGTAGACCACAGCGAGTCCTGAGTAGTTCCCTGTCCCCTCTCACTACCATACAGGAAATACCTCTTCAAGTATTAAACAACGCTGAAATTATTTCCCCGGGGTTGGAGTGAATGAACTTTTGTTGATTCCAGTAACCGCTACAAGCACTAGAGATATCCAAAATGTTAATCTGCAATTTACAAATGTGAAGCAATTTGTTGGGATTGTCTACAACGAACCTCCTTTGAATACATCTCCCAATTCACTTTCACCTGCACCGGCTTTAGTTTTTGCACAAACTGCTTCTGGGTGTTTTGCCGACATAGATGCTTTTTCTTCAACTTCTTCAGGATCGACTACTACATCAAAACATGGTATACGTAAGCTTTTTAACTGGCTTAAACGTACTTATTTGATTCACCCATGTATAACCTGTGGATCATATTGACACTGCTTGCCTTTCTTCCATGGATTGGATTTGTTATTGTATTCTTTTTTGCTTATACATGGTCATTATATTCATGAACACTGCTGTTGAACCCCTTACTTGTCTTCCCACAAAGTCCAAAGAGACTTGTCTCTTATGATCATTTCTGCTGTTCCAAATTTCTGATGGGATTGTTTGGGATAAAATTCCATATGCTATATTTGGCCCTACTGAAATTATACAAATGTCGTATGTTTTTAAAAATTTCCATAAACTACATTATTACACCTGGGGTTGTTTCTGATGACTGGGATGTTAAGAGTTAATTTGATGCTTTCTGACGTTGAATATTATACTGCATTTGTAAATGAAGATATGTACATGAACACTGCAAATTATGGGGAAATGTTCTGTTACCATTATTATGGACTTCACTATTTACATAGACCCACTACACCAAGGATAGTTTTCTGTTACACACAATTGGAACATTGTCCGACTACATTAGTGGGGAGTAGTTCCAAAAAATATGTTGAAAAGTTCACCTATATTTCTGGGAATGATGCTACAAATTCTGAATCATATTATTACAAATTACCCTCATCAAAATCAAGGAAAATTGTGCTAACTGATACTAGATTAATTTATTCAGATTCATTTGTTTCCCAGTTGGCCATGCAAGGCTATGATTATGGGGAAAAGACAGCTGATTAAAAAACGGTTTGGGGAACGAAAGACTGGCAAGTACACGGTGTGGAAGCTTTATTTGAAGCATGTTTAAATACTTTACAAATTAACAATGTTCAGCAAACAACTTGACTTAGGTTAGCAAAAGGAAATGAATGTGCCCATTATTCGATCAACAGCTAAATTTGACAATTGGCATATGCTAGTGAGTTTTTGAGAAGACCAGCACAATGGTATTGTGAATGGAGGGTGGGTGGCCATCCGTTTGGAATGCAAATAAAATTGAATAAAATGGAAAAACTGGAAAGGTTTCTCCTGTCTTTTATTTTCTGCTCTTTTCCTTTAAGGTTAGACATATAACTGTTTTGGTTGTAGGTGGTCTCCTTAGGCTCTCCTTCTTAACCACTGTTTTGCTCTCTCCCTATGTGGGGCAGCTGGTGGGACGCCTCTGTACCTCAGCCAAACAGCACAGAAAAAGAAAAGGATATCAGGTATGTGTTCCCTTTTGGGATAGGATTAGTGGAGGGGTAGTGCTCGTGATGGGGGAATGGAAGTGAGAGGGGTTCATCTGTGTAGGCTTCTGGCTCCTTGGTGCCGCCCAATGTCTACATCCGTGGAGGGGTCAGGTAGTGCCTTGGTGCCCTTCTTGCAGCCCCTTTCCAGACCCGCTGTCCTTCCCCCTCCCTTTCCACTCTCTCTCTTACTCCCTCTCACAGGCAGTGTCTGTACAGCCTAGTAGATGTCCTCCCACTAATAGGGTCTGTACCTTAGACAGCCACATCCCTTCTGGAATGTGGCTGGGAAGTTGTGCCTGCCATCTCTCTCTCCTCCTTTGGGCTCCTCTGCTTCACCTTTAGTTGTCTGTGTCGGTCCTCCTGGCCTCAGTTATCTCGCCACATGTCCCCGTCTTCACTCTTCCTTCCGATGCTGCTGTTCCCTGGGTCCCGCACTGCTCTTCCTCTTTCTCACTGTTCTTGCATCCTCTTTCATCTTCCTCACTGCCTCCTTTAAACCAGAAGTCGCAGAGACTTCTGGGTGGTGGTCCATCTGTAGTCCCCTAGGGGGACCAGGGAAAAGCACCGTTGCGGGCCGAAGTTTCTGTGTTGTTCTGCCACTTCGCAGCCTCCCTGTCACACTGCTCCCCTTCCAGGCATGGCTGATTGGGCCACGAAGAAATCGGAATGCGGGAGAGGAAATCGGTGGTGCTTTGGCACTTCCCAGGGATATTTAGGGTCTGGAAAGAGAAGTGTTGGAGGGCAAAAAACCATCAAAGGACCCTGTGGTTAGTGTCCTTGTTGCGTGGTAAGTCAGCAGTGAAAAGGACCGGCCCAACAGGTAGTATTGAAGGGCTTCGATTTCCCATTTGATGCATAAACATTCCTTCTCAATTGTGGGGCATCGCATTTCAGGAGGCAAGAGTTTACGGCTAATGTAGGCCACAGGATGAAGATGGTGAGACTCATCAGGTTGGGGCAGAACAGCTCCGAGTCCCAGATTGGAGGCATCAGTCTGTAGTACAAAGGGCTGGGAAAAGTCCGGGCATCTAAGAACGGGGTTAGTACACAAAACAGTTCTAAGAGAGCCAAAAACTTCCCTATCTTGGGTGTGAGGTTCAGTATTTTGTTGGGGTGAATGTTTTACAGGATATCAGTGAGAGGGGCATATTTGTCTGCAAACTGTGGTATGAAGTGCCGGTAATATCCAACCTGCCCCAGAAAGGATCAGACTTTTTTTGTTGTAGGGTAGGGGAGATCCTGTATAGCTTTTACGTTTCCTACTTGGGGATTAATGGTACCATTTGAAATGTTATAACCTACATTTTGGATTGAGTTTCTTGCTAAGTGGCATTTCTCAGAATTGGCTGCTAAGCCGGCTTCTCGTAGGGTAGTTAAGACAGTCTCTAAGTGGAGTAAATGGGAATCCCAAGAAGGACTGAAGATCACAATATCGTCAAGATAAGCAGCTGCGTGACTTTTTTGTTTCTGTAGAATTACATCCATTAATCAATGGATGGTGGCAGGTGCACCATGTAGCCTGAAGGGTATTACCCAGAACTGATATAAGCCTGAAGGAGTGGAAAAATCAGTTTTCTTCCTATCCCATTCAATAAGGGGTATCTGCAAGTATCCCTTCTTTAGGCCTATGGTGGTGAGATATTGGTCTCTCCCTGTTGTTCTATTACTTCATACACTCGTGGCATGGGGTATGCATCAAACTTGGAGATGGAGTTTAGTTGGCGAAAGTCTGTGTAGAATCTAACCATCACATTAGGTTTGGGTACCAAAACAATGGGTGAACATCAGGGGCTTTTAGAGGGCTCAATGACCTTCACTTCCAGTATTTTGTTTACCTCTGTCTTTACAGCTGTACCGTGAGTTTCCGGTATCCTAAATGGCCTCAACCTGATAACCTTGCCCGGTTCAGTTGTATTGTATGTTGTATGTGGGGAGTCAGTCCTAGATTTAGGGATAATATACCTCGGTTCTGGTCAACTACTCCTATTATCTGTTCTCATTGTTTTGCTGTTAACGTAGGACCAATAGTAGGGAGGTTTTCTAGTCCATTGTCATCATACGGTGGGAACTTAATGTCAAGGGACTGTGTATCAGTAAAAAGCGAGACAGGTTCTGCCTCAGTGGCACTTGGATCTGCTTCTTTCCACTCTTTTAGTAAATTAATATGGAAGATTTGCCCGTCTCTTGTATTCTGGGGTATTGCCATCCCATAGGTGACAGGAGTAACCTGGTCTAGTACAGTGTAAGGACCCTGCCACTTTGCTAGGTATTTGTTTTTGGAGGTGGGAAAGAGTATGAGCACTTTACTGCCTATCATCAGGTGTCTTTGTTTGCTGTTTCTATCATAGCAATGTTTTTGTTGGTCCTGGCTTTTCTCCATATGTTGGTGTACCTCCCCCACAGGGTATGTTGTTTCTCTTTTAATGTTCTACTATACTCCAGCAGATTTTTCTCCTCATCCTCTTCTTCCTCCCAATGTTCAGCCACCATGTCCAGCAAGGTTCTGGGTTGTCTCCCAAATACTAACTCGAAAGGACTATGACCGGTTGACGATTGAACATGAGTATGGACAGCATATAAGACGAGGGGAAGTTTTCTGTCCCAATCCCGTCCCACCTCGGAAATATTTTTTTTAATAGTGTTTTAATTGTTTTGTTGTATCTTTCCACTAAACCATCTGTTTGTGAGTGGTAGACTGATGTCCGGAGTTGTTTTATCCCTAGCAGGTGGCAGATCTGTACCATGAGTTTAGACATAAAAGGAGTGCATTGGTCAGTTAGTAGTTCCTTAGGGAAACCAACCCAGGAAAAAAACTCCATCATGGCCTGAGCCACCGTTTTCGTGGTCATGCTTTACAGGGGAATCGCCTCGGGATACCTTGTAGCTTAGTCAACCAATACCAATATGTATTGGTACCCTTTCAAAGAGGTTACCAAGGATCCCATTAAGTCCATACCCACTCGGGAGAAGGGTACATCAATAATAGGAAAGCGTTGTAATGGTGCTTTTTAGGGGTGTGGGAGTTAACCAACTGACATCTACTACAAGATGCACAGTACTTCCGTACATCAGAAAATATACTGGGCCAATAGAAACGAGACAAGAGGTAATCCTCAGTCTTTTCCCTGCCATAATGCCCCCCTGTCTGACTGTGGGCTAGGTGGAGCACCTGTGTCTGGTACGGAGCTGGGACTATTAATTTGGTCCGTACTATGTCTTGTGCTTTTGTATTTCGATACAGTAGTCCCCGCCGTACAGAAAAGAATATTCGTACCTTCTGGGGAGTGTCGGGAACCACCTGGGCCCGCACTTATTTTAGGGTTTGGTCCTCCCTCTGGCAGGCCTGAAAGCTTCCCGGATTATCCTCGTTAGGGTGGACTATAGGAGAGAGAGAAAAGACATTAGCATAGTTAGTTGTGGGGAGTGTGTGGGTTTCTTTCTTAATTTTCTCTTTACAACCTGGCTTTTGTTTTATCTTACCTCCGTCTGTCATTTCAGTTGTTTACTGGCATCTCTATCACAAAAAGGGGTCCACTAGAGGTCGCACAACAGACCCTCCCTCTTGAAAGCCCCACCTCCATGGGTTCAGGACCTTGTACCTTCTGTGGGCAGATATGGGCTGCACAGTGAAAACACTGGAACTTGTCCCATGTTCCTTCCCGGGAGCCAGAGAGTCTTTGGGGCCTCTGAAAAGCTCCTAGGGGAGTTTCTGGTAAATACACTAGTTTTTAGTTTTGGTGGGGTTAAGGATGGCCCGCAAGGGGGAGCCCCCCAAAACTCTGTCGAGCGATGATAAGCACAGGCTAAGTTGATGGCCTTGGAAACGGTTACATCCATATGCTGCCTTATCCATGTTCGGGTAGTTCCCTGGAGTGCCTCTAGGAACTGTTCTAATAGTATTTTGTTGACAACTACTTCTTTAGTTGCGTCACGGGGCCTTAACCATTTCAGACCCAGATCCTGGATTTTATAAAAGAGGGCTCGGGGATTATCATGGGAACCTCACTTCTCTTTACAGAACCTCAAGCCGTAATACTTGGAGTCGCACCCAAGTCTTTCTAGAATTACATTTGTAATGCATCTAACACTGCAGGGATTGTACACTTTTTAAAAGGCTGTTGGATCTGAATTTGTAAGTAAGTTCCAGACTCTTTTCAGAGTAATACCATCAGCTTATACTCACTATTTCCAAGTGTTCTTGGAGGTTTCCTGATTGTTTTGGCATTAATTGGTGGTATCTTGCTGTTGCTGTTTTTGATTCGCAATGGCTGTCCCATCTTGGCCAAACACAGTGATGAAGCTCCCACCAACCCAAATGTGTTGTGAACTCATGATGCAGTATTTTGGAGTATCATTGTCGGAAGAACTTGATAAGGACTGGTCATTGTCATTTCGACCGGTACTCTGATGTGTGCTACCTTTGAGCAAACACAGATGCTGGACATAGAGTGAGGGTCCTTGCTTGGACAGGGGGTAACCTGACTGCCAACCAAAGATCCCATTTCTAGCATTGGTGATCAGCGGTGAGGATAGGACTTGTATTTGTGCAGTGACATACAATAGCTAAGTGTACACTACCTACCAACATTTGAAGGTCAACTTGATTTTTTATCTTTTTCTGTACATTTATTCTCTGCCGGATTTTTAACTAAATCCTCATTCAACATGTCTCTGGCTGGGTCTCAAGCAGGAGATGAAGATTTTGACCTAGCCAAGCTGGAGGCATACACTGTTAAACAGCTGAAGGGGTTCTGCAAGGGGTGGGAATACCTACCCAGGGTGCCTCCAGAAAGGAGGAGTACCAAAAGGCACTGAGGGCCTGGGTAGAAGCCCATTCAGATAAGAATGTTGAGGAGGAGGGTCCAGAGGATGGCCCCTCAGAGGATTTCTTGCCAGTAGTGGGGGATGTTACCCCTGAAATTGTGCCCCCTGCTAAACCAGGGAGCAGTGTCTCTAGCCATGGCCTGACCGGAGAGGAAAGGAGGGAAGAGAGGGAATTTCAACTACAAATGGCAAGGATAAAAATTGAAGCTCACCAGGAGGAGAGGAGAGGAGAGCAGAGAGAGAAACCAAGCAGGCTGAAGCTGAGAGAGCAGCCAAGCAAATTGAGGCTGAGAGAGCTGAGGCTGCAGCTGAGAGAGCCTTGGCTGAAAAAAATCTTTTGTTGGCTCATGAACTGAATCTCAAAGAGCTGGATATTAAGGCAAGACAGTCTGCAGTGATGGTGGCAGCATACATTCAGGACCCGCTGGGGAAGGAAGGTTTGTATACCCAAACATTTAGTGCCAAATTATGTGGTGGGAGATGACATTGACAAGTGGTTGGCTGCTTATGAAGTTGCACTAAGGGCTCATGGGGTCTCTGAGGAGCAATGAGGGTCGCCTTGTGGTGTTTGTGCCAGTAGTGGGGAGGGACACACTCCTTGCATTGGATCCTAAGGATCAAAACAGATACACACCCATGAAAACTGCTTTGCTTGCAAAGTTTGGGCTGAAACCTGAGAAGTACCGTCAGAGGTTCAGGGACAGCACCAAACTCTCCACACAGAACTGAGTAAACTTTTTTGATTTCTCCAGTAAGGCACTGAATTGTTGGGTGCGGAGCAGTAAAGTAGATGACTATTTGGGTTATATAATCTGATCCTGAAAGAGCATATGTTCAGTGTTTGCTATACAGAGTTGCACCAGACCCTAGTTGCCAGTAAGCTGATTGATCCTAGAAAGCTTGCTGAGGAGGCGGACCTCTGGGTTAGCACCAGAGTGTCCAAAAAGGTGCCTGGGAGTGACCCCAAGAAGGGTGGTTCTGGTTCCCCCCAACAGAGTGAGGGGGAGGTTCAAGATGACCAAGACAAGTCCCAGAGTAAGGGGAGAGGAAAGGGTTCCCATGCCCCATCTGAGAAACAGGGTGGTGGTTCTGGTGGCCCAAAGCATCCCATTCCCAACCCCGCTGCTTTGAGTGCTCCCAGATAGGACACAGGAAGAGGAACTTAGTCTGTCCAACGAACTCACCCACTGAGGGACCTCTGCAGGGGTAGCCAATGTGGCATTAGGGGAAAGTAGTCCCCAGGGGCAGGTCGTAGACCATGCCTTCATCTCCTTCATCTCCTTCAGTTGGGAGGTAGACTCAGAGGATAAGCTGGTGATCCCTGAGGGTGGGAGTCGTCACTTTCACCAGGTGGGAGTGAATGGGGTCCCAGTCACCGCTCTGAGGGGCACAGGGGCTAGTCATACCATAATGGTGGAGAGACTAGTTTCCCCAGAGCAGTACACCGGCCAGGTGTGTAGGGTGACACCAGCCCATGGGGAGTATTTATTCCGCCCCATGGCCCTGGTATCCATGGAGTGGGGTGCGGAAGTGACCCAGAGGCGGGTCATAGTTAGTCCCCAGATGCCCATTGACTTCATTCTGGGGAATGAGTTAACCCTAGTGGCAGGAGAACTGAAAAGGTTGACCCCTAAGGGTGCCCTAACAGTTCAGTTATCTAGCAGTACCACTCCCCAGAGGACGGTACGTGAGCCCAGATGTGGGGGCGAGGTGACTCACCCTTGTCCCCTGTTCAGCCTCAGGGTACAGACCCGGTGCTGATTGACCAGTATCAGGGTCCCACCCCTGAACTAGTGGGAGGTAGAATGGAGAAGGGGTACAAAACCCCTGGGGCTACTGCCCCTCATTCTGAGATGCCTCAGAGGTCAGAGAAACCTATGGAGCCCCAGGGGAACAACCTGCCAGCTCCCATGCTGGAAAAGAAGCTTGCCCAATGGCCCCACTAAGGGCCTCCACATAGCAGTGGATGATCTGGGGTCTGGCTCCTGACACAGTGGCCTCTTTTGGTTGATGTCCTTGTGGACAGAATTTTCCCTGGGTTGGGGACAGAAGTCAGACCCCCGGAGAGGAACGGGCCACATCACTTTGTTGGCCATGGTGGTACTGCCTGCATACTGGGATGCACCTGTGAGCAAATTAAAGTTAGGAGCTTAACAGATGGGGGGTCATTCCAGCATTGGCGGGCATCGGGAGCCGCCCGCCAAGCTGGAACCGCCAGAAGACCGTACCGCGGTCACAAGACCGCGGCAGTCATTCTGGGTTTCCCACTGGGCTGGCGGGTGACCGCCAAAAGGCCGCCCGCCAGCCCAGTGGGAAACACCCTCCCACGAGGAAGCCGGCTCCGAATGGAGCCGGCGGAGTGGGAGGTGTGCGACGGGTGCAGTAGCACCCGTCGCGAATTTCAGTGTCTGCTAAGCAGACACTGAAATTCTTTGTGGGGCCCTCTTACGGGGGCCCCTGCAGTGCCCATGCCATTGCCACTGCATTGCCATTGCCACTGCAGGGGCCCCCAGGGGCCCCACAACACCCCATACCGCCATCCTGTTCCTGGCGGCCGAACCGCCAGGAACAGGATGGCGGTATGGGGTGTCGGAATCCCTATGGCGGCGCAGCAAGCTGCGCCGCCATGGAGGATTCCTTAGGGCAGCGGAAAACCGGCGGGAGACCGCCGGTTTTCCCTTTCTGACCGCGGCCAAACCGCCGCGGTCAGAATGCCCTCAGGAGCACCGCCAGCCTGTTGCCGGTGCTCCCGCCGACCCCGGCCCCGGCGGTCAAGGACCGCCGGGGTCGGAATGACCCCCATGGGGTCCTCAGATGAGGAGGAGGGTTCCCCATGGGTCAGTTCAGTGGCTCCAGAGAGTACAGACAGAGGAGCCTCACTGCGTTCAGAAAGGTGTAGAACTGACAAGTGCCCCTGCAGTAGTGGGCCATTGTCCATGTTCTATCGTCTTAAGTCCAGGGAAGTCCATCAGAGTGTTGATTAGCCTACCCTGGCTTTAGGCTGGAAGGTTGATATGTCGGAAATGGCCTTTCTGCAGGGTCACCACCCAACTTTTTACCTTCCTCCACCTATTTTTCTGACCTCATGTTTGCTGGCTTTAGGACTCTGCGCACTTTACCACTGCTAATCAGTGCTAAAGTGCATATGCTCTCTCCTTAAAACATGGTGACATTGCCTCATACCCAATTGGCTTATTTAATTTACTTGTAAGTTCCTAGCAAAGTGCACTACACGTGCCCAGGGCCTGTAAATTAAATGCTGCTAGTGGGCTGCAGCACTGGTTGTGCCACCCACATAAGTAGCCCTCTAACCATGCCTCAGGCCTGCCAATGGTATGGCCTGTGAGCGCAGTTTCACTTCCACTTTGACTTGCCATTTAAAAGTACTTGCCGAGCCTTAAACTCCCCTTTTTCTACATAAAAGTCACCCCTCAGGTAGGCCCTAGGTATCCGATAGGGCAGGGTGCTATGTAGGTAAAAGGCAGGACATGAACATGTGTGTTCTATATGTCCTAGTAGTGTAAAACTCCTAAATTCATTTTACACTGCTGTGAGGCCTGCTCCGTTCATAGGATAGCATTAGGGCTACCCTCATATACTGTTTGAGTGGTAGATCATGATCTGAATGGAGTAGCCAGGTCATATTTAGTACGGCCAGAATGATAATAAAAAGCCCTGCTCAATAGTGAAGTTGGATTTAATATTACTATTCTAGAAATGCCACTTTTAGAAAGTGAGCATTTCTCTACACTCAAATCCTTCTGTGCCGTACAATCCACATCTGGCTAGGTTTAGTTGACAGCTCCCGTGTGTGTTTACTCAGACAACGCCAAACACAGGATGCTCAGTCACACTTACATACATCTGCATACTGAATGGGCCTTCCTGGGCTGGGAGGGTGGAGGGCCTGACACTTGCGTGTCAAAGGACAGTGGCCTGCCATCACACAATGGACTGCCACACCCCCTACTGGGACCCTGGTAGACAGGATGGAACTGAAAGGGGACCTTGTGCACTTCTAAGCCACTCTTTGATGTCTCCCCTACTTCAAAGGCACATTTGGGTATTTAAACAGGGCCTCTGCCCCTACCAACTTAGACACTTCTGAAGCAGACACTTCTGCTTGACAGACACTTCTGGACAAGAAACCTGCGGGGGAAGAAACTCTGAAGCAGAATCTGAAACCTGTCAAGAGGAACTGCCTGGCGGCCCAAAGGACTCACGTGGACTGCTTCTCTGAGAAGGACTGCTGTCTTGCTGCTGCCCTGCTCCCTTGCTGACCTATGGCTCTGCTGAGAAGTGTTCCCCAAGGGCTTGGATTGAGTTTGCCTCCTGTTTTCTGAAGTCTCAGGGCCAAAAAGACTTAATCTCTGCAAAGAACTCCTTGTACAGTGAAAATCAACATACAGCCTGCAAGAAACAACGCACAGCCTGCATCGCAATGAGAAAATCACTGCACGCCGAACAGTAACAATGCAGCCCGGCTCTCTGAGGTGGAGATCGATGCAGTGCCAGTGTTGCGACCGTAACTTCGACGCATGGCCCATGGAATCAACGCATAGCTGAGCCGGAACGATGCAGCCCGACTTCCTGTGAGGAATTGTCACAAGCACCAGCTGTGCGGCAGAAAATTCCACGCATCGCCCACCGGATTGACGCAGCTCCTGTGAATTTGTCCTGCACGCCCAGGATTTCAACTCATCGTCCCCAGGCATCCGAAAACACCGCAACTCGAAGAGGATCCAAGTCTTCACGCTGGAAATCCACGCAAAGCCTGCCCTGTGTGAAAACTCACTGACGCATCATCTGTGTGCACCACAAAAATCAACGCACACCTCCCCGTTTTCCCCGCATCTCCTCCTCTGCGGCCCCTTGCAGAGAATTTGAACGCAAACCAGGTACTTTGTCCTTGCAAGAGACACTTGTTGCTTTTTAAAGACTAAATACTCTTTTTATCATTTTCTAAGTGATATTTCAACGTGTACTTATTGAATCTTGATTGTTTTTACCTGCATTTAACCAGATAAATATTATATATTTTTCTAAACACTGTGTGGTGCATTTTTGTGGTGTTATACTGTGTTATTGCATGATTTATTGCACAAATACTTTACACATTGCCTTCTAAGTTAAGCCTGACTGCTCAGTGCCAAGCTACCAGAGGGTGGGCACAGGATAATTTGAATTGTGTGTGACTTACGCTGACTAGAGTGAGGGCCCTTGCTTGGACAGGGGGTAACCTGACTGCCAACCAAAGACCCCATTTCCAACATGGATTTATTAGAACATGTACCCAGAGGGCACCTTATAGTGTCGTGTAGGCTCTCATTATCCTAATGAGACTACTGAATTTTGAGCAGCAAGATCATTCACAGGGTGGGGGACTAAGTCTGACCCACGGCGAAGGACCCTCGTCACTCTAAATCCGGGTTTAGCTCTGGCTAACTAGCAGTGCCTCATCTCTCCCAAAGGGAAGAGACAATTGGGCAGCCGAGCGCATGACATATTAGCACTTCCCAGGGAAGTCGTGGTCACTCAGGTCACAACCGGTTCTCTCATACACAGTACGGTCTCACATAGAAATGACAAAGGCAGTTTAAGTTTTAAAGATTGGTTTAATAAAACGACTGCATTTTAGATAGCAAAGCGTGAGCTGCAATAACCAGAACTACACAACACAATAGGATTGAAATAGTAACGATGAGAGTGAAGCACAAGAATAAGGCTATCATAGTGCCACTAGATTATGTTCTCTCTAAGTTATATTCTGAGCACAGCATGTCTAGCTCTAAGCCTGCCTTTCAAGTTCCCCCGGGAGGACATCAACCCTCATACCTGAGCAAAGGCCTGTAATCTGCATCAGCATCTGCAACGGGGCAGTCAGGATCTAGTTGTACGTTCCTGGCCAGAATCTCCCTCTGACCTGTACTAGGACTAGGAAGTGTTTTTATAACTAACATGCAGATGTTCTAAGAAAATGTCCCTACGTAAGGATGTATATTTTCTACGAATACTGGAGACTAAACTTCTACCACGTTTACCGGCAATGTACCAGACTATAGCCTTGGCTAAAGCACAGGGCGATCAAAAATGCATTATTTGAGAACACAGTGCTGAACTAAGCTAAACAGTGTGATAGAAGGAAATAAAAACAAGACCGTAAAACTGGTTATTGTAAAATAACAGTGCAAGGCTGAATAAAATGTTTCTAGGGCAAAGTGCACAGCGGCCTAGTATGTTAAACTAGCATGCACAAAGTTATATTAAAAATGGCTACACTACAATAGGTGCCCCCTGCAAAGCCTAATAGCTCTGGCATGGTTGCTGACTGGTTTTTACCATCCTGCCACCACCAGACAGAAATCTGGAGTTCTGAGGTGAGAGCCTCTGCTTTCAGGAGCCAAAACACAATGCGTTTCCTGAGTTGAGGTGACCTCTGACTCTGCTGCTAGCAGCAGATGGCTGCCCAATGTCCCCCCCCCCCCACTTTGAGTGAGAAAACAGTCTGGAAAACTTAGAGCAGGAGGAGAGTTGCCCCCTCATCCTGTACCACCCTCTCAGGTGTGGCAAGCGAGGTTTCTTCCATCTTGGATCGCAGGAAAACTGCCAATCAGAGTTAGGGATGTGACCCCTTCCAACAGGAGGGGGTCACATAGTGGTGTCACGTAGGTTCTCATTATGGTAATGAGGCTACTGGATTTGGGAGTAGAATGCCACACCATATGACGCCTGTCGGCTTAATCCGGGTTCTCTGGCAAACTAGCAGCGCCTTATCTCTGGCCGAGATGATTGCGGCAACCGGACGCATGACAAAAAGACTCCTCAGGGGAATCGTGGTCAATCAGATCCCATCCCTTTCTCTCAGTTACCAAAAAGTCTCATACAGGCAAAGACAAGATAAAAGGCATGTATTGCAAAAACTATGATGATAAAACACAATCAAAGCTAACAGGTGACTAAGAGTAAAACACTAAAATAGTCCTACCATACTGTCATTAGGAGGGATGCATATATTTCTCCTTCCTAAACTATGTCTGTGCACAGCGTGATATGCATAATCTGCCCTTTGGGTTTCCCCCCTGGGGGTACACCATCCCTCATACCTGGAGTGAGAAGCCTGTGGTCTAGAGAGAGATTCCATCCCCATGTGGATCAGGGGTCTGGCCGTCTAGGCAAGTAGCTGCAGCGAAGAAGTCAGCAATCAGCCTGAACTTGTGGACATCTGGCTTGAATCTCCCTCTAACGTGTCTGGGACAAAAGGGGTGGTTTTATAATGAAACAGCTGACATTCTAAGAAATAGTCCCCATGTATGAGTGTGTTTTTCTGTGAATGTTGGAGACACAGCATACCACGTTCGTCGGCAACCCTATCCGACTGAAGACTTGGAAAAAGCACAAAGTCAAATAAATGTCCTACTAAGAACGTAATGCTTTCCTAGACGAAAGTACAATGAGATAAAGAAAATAAAACAGCATCGCAAATGTTGCTATATCTATAAGAATAAAGCAATGCTGAATAAAATGTAACAGGGTTAAAGTGCACAGCGGCAGGCCTAGTTAACTTAAAACAGCATGTCTAAAACATGGCTAAAATAGCTATAGAACAGTGGGTGTAGCCACCGTAGTGTAGGTGGCCGATTGGCCACTACCAGGTACTCCCAATAACGGCCACTAAATGCAGTATTTAGTGGGCATCCCTAGACCTGCAGATCAGATTTGGCAGACACAAGAAGACCAGCTACAAACAAGACCCAATGCTGCACATTCTATCAGCCATTGTACATCATGTAATCTTTACCTTTGTCCAAGGCTGCCATGTATGGTACATGATATCCCATTTGCATTGCCAGCCTCGAGCCAGTTTCTATCCTCAAGACACATAATTACAGCAGGTCTGTTCTCCGAACACTGTATGGGTTATTATACACACAGTACATAGGCCTAAGGAGGGTAGAAATAATTCCAGTCATGACCCTCCTGGGATGCCTACCACACTGCAGACAGGTTGCTGATCCTGGCATTAACTCTTCAGCTTCCTAAGAGAATAGCCACCCGGACAATAGGAAGACCCCTGCTATTCTATTCATGTGTGAGGTTGTGGCTACTCCCCTAGGTCGGGCCAGGCAGTAGGGTTACAACAACTATACTCTAAGATATAGACATAGGGTTTGTGTAGGAAGCTGGCCTGGTTTGTGTGGATACCTGTGGTACTTACACCTTATACCAGGTCCAGTTATCCCTTATTAGTGAAATGTAGGCAGTGTCTAGAAGCCAGGCTCTCTAGGGGTAGCTGTAGCTGAGCAGCCAAGACTTATCTAGGAGACATGCAAAGCTCATACAATACCACTGTAGACACACAGTACTCACACGCATGAAAGAAAATACTCAGTGGTACAAAAATAAAGGTACTTTATTTTAGTGACACAAATGCCAAAAATACCATAGAGACTATACTCCCTTAGGAGGTAAGGAATACACAAATGATATACACTAGTACGCAAAATCAGGAGTAAAAACAGTTAGAAAAGAGTGCAAATAGTGAAAATCACAATAGATAGAAATGGGCCTGGGGGAACACAAACCATATACTAAGAAAGTGGAATGTGAATGTTGGTTTCCCACCTAGGCAAGTGTAGTGTGTAGGGGGGCGCTGGGAGTATTAGAAAATATCAAAGGTAAGTAATAGAACCCGCCCCAGAGCCCAGGAAGCAGGAGTAAATCACAGTAACTTTCCTAGAATACACAAGAACACGAGAAAGAAGATAATGCAAGAACCAGGAGAGACTGCAAGACACCAACAGTGGATTCTTGGACCTGAAGACCTATGGAAGAAGGGGACCAAGTTCAAGAAGCACAGAAGAGTCCTTGGAGAACAGGAGCCCCTGCTAACCCAGATGAAGGTGCAAAAGAAGAACCACTGGTGAAGAACAACAGTCAGTACTGCACCCAAGAAGATGGATACGGGTTCCTGGTTAGTGCAGATGATGTCCCACGCCGGATGGAAGATTGCAGTCTGGTTTGCATCCCTGGATAAGGGGCCACCAGTATGCCAATTATGGGTGAAATACTGGGTTACCAGTATGCAACAACAAAATTTAGAGGGGAGAGAGTATAATCACTAGGGTCCTGGTTAGCAGGATCCCAGTGAACACAGTCAAGCATACTGACATCAGGCAGGAAAAAGGGGGTGACCACACAACCTCCAAAAACGAGGGACTATAAGGCTAACCTTTCCCAGATGAGTCTTCATTGTCTAAGTGGAAATATCTGGAGAGTCCATCTGTATTGCATTGGTTACTCCCAGGTCTATGTTCCACTGTAAAGACATCCCCTGTAGGGAAATGGACCACCTCAACAATTTAGGGTTTTTTCTTTTCATTTGCTTTAGCCATAAGAGAGGTTTGTGGTCTATTTGAACAATGAAGAGAGTTCCAAAGAGGTATGGTCTTAACTTCTTCAAGGCCCAGACCATAGCAAAGGCCTCCCTCTCTATGGCTGACCAATGCTTTTCTCAAGGGGTCAACCTTCTGCTGATAAAAGCTACTGGTTGATCCTGGCCCTCTGTATTGAGTTGTGATAAAACTGCCCGACCCCTACTTCTGAAGGATCTGTCTCAACTATGAACTTCTTGGAGTAGTTTGGGCTTTTTAAGACAGGTGCAGTGCACATGGTTTGCTTTAGGTCCTCAAAAGCTTTCTGACAGCTAGCTGTCCATAATAACGTTTTAGGCATCTTCTTTGAGGTGAGGTCATTAAGAGGGGCAACAATGGAGCCATAGTTCTTAATGAACCTCCTGTAATACCCAGTGCAACCCGCAAAGGCTCTGACCTGGGTCTGTGTTGTAGGGGGAGCCAGGTCTAAAATAGTTCGGACCTTCCCCTGTAGTGGTTCAATCTGTTCTCCACATACCAGGTGTCCCAGATAAACCACCCTCCCCTGCCCTATCTGGCACTTTGAAGCCTTGATAGTAAGACCTGCCTGTTGCTGAGTCTCCAAAACTTACCAGAGGTTTACCAGGTGGTCATCCCAGTTGGAGCTAAAGACAGCAATATCATCTTGATATGCTGCATAAAAAGCTTCCAGACCTTGGAGGACTGTATTCACCAAACTGAAAAGTTGCAGATTCATTTTTCAAACCAAAGGACATAACTTTAAACTGATAATGCCCTCCAATGGTTAAGAAAGCAGCCTTTGGTTTAGCATCTTCTGATAGTTTGATCTGCCAATAAGCTGCAGTCAAATCAAAAGTGCTTAGATAATTGGCAGATGCAAGGGTATCTATTAGCTCATCTGCCCTGGGTATAGGGTGAGCATCAGTCTTGGTGGCTGTGTTGAGCCCTTTGTAATCTACACAGAACCTCATCTCCCTTTTCCCATTGTGAGATTGAGGTTTGGGTACACACACCACTGGGCTAGCCCAGGGGCTATTAGAGTGCTCAATCACTCCTAGGTCAAGCATTTTCTGAACCTCAGCTTTAATGCAATCTCTGAAATGGTCAGGTTGCCTATAAATATTACTCTTGATAGGCAAACTGTTCCCTGTATCAATGGTGTGCTCACACCATGTAGTCTGACAGGTGTCAGAAAAAAGAGTTCAGAAAACTGACCTAAGAAGTTCCTGCAGTCCTCCTCTGAGACCCAGTAAGGCAGTCTGTAGGACTACTCCATCCACTGAGCCATTAGCTGCAGTGTTGGAAAAGAGATCAGGGAGAGGGTCACTCTCTTCTTCCTCTCCCTCATCAGTGGCCATGAGCAGGGTTAAGTCAGCCTTATCATAGTAGGGCTTTAGGCGGTTCACATGAAGTACTCTAAGAGGACTTCTAGTAGTGCTTAGGTGAACTAAATAAGTGACCTCACCCTTCTTCCCTACTATGATGTGTGGTCCACTCCATTTTTCTTGGAGTGCTCTATGTGCCACAGGCTCCAGGACCCACACCTTCGGTCCTGGTTTGTACATTGGCAGGGCAGCCTTCTGATCATGTCATTGCTTCTGCAATTCTTGGCTTGCCTGAAGGTTCTTAGTGGCCTTTTTCATGTACTCAGCCATTCTAGATCTTAGGTGAAGCACATATTCCACTACATCTTGTTTAAAGGGCTTCAAGGGATGCTCCCACCCCTCTTTCACAAGAGCTAATGGACCACTAACAGGGTGACCAAAGAGGAGTTCAAAGGGGCTGTAGCCCGCTCCTTTCTGGGGTACTGGCAAAAAGGAAGCATGGTAACATGACATCCCATCTCCTTCTGAGTTTTTCAGAGAATCCCATAATCATGCCTTTGAGTGTTTTTTTAAAACACTCCACCAACCCATTTGTCTGGGGATGGTAAGGTGTGGTAAGCTTGTAAGGGACCCCACACTCTTTCCACATTGCTTTTATGTATGCAGAAATGAAGTTACTACCTCTGTCTGACACCACCTCTTTTGGGAAACCCATCTTGGAAAAGATTCCCAGGATGGCTTTGGCCACTGCACGTGCTGTAATGGTCCTAAGCGGTATAGCTTCTGGATTTCAATTGGCATGGTCCACCACCACCAGAAAGAATCTATTACCAGAAGCTGTGGGAGGGTCAAGGGGCCAACAATATCAACCCCTACCCTTTCAAAGGGCACCACAAACACTGGCAGTGGTATTAAGGGGGCCTTTGGAGTGCCAACTGTCTTGCCACTGCCTTGACAAGTGTCACAGGAGCGGCAAAACACCTTTGTGTCTTCAGAAATGTGAGGCCAGGGAAAGTGAGGGACCTGTCTGTCCCAGGTCTTACCTTGCCCCAGATGTCCAACAAGGGGAATATCACAAGCTAAGGTCAACAAAACTTCTCTGTATTGCAAGGGAATGACCAGTCTCCTGGTGGCACCAGGTTTTGGGTCCCTTGCCTCAGAATACAAGAGATTGTTTTCCCAGTACGCCCCATGGGTGCCACTGATATCCCCTGCCTCTTCTTTGGCAGCTTGGTGTCCTAAACCCTCAAGTGTGGGGCAGGTTTGCAGTGCTACACTTAACTCCTCCCTGGCAGGCCCCCTGCTCCTAAAAGCTCAGCTGTGTCAGCTTGCAGCTCCTCAGGTGAAGGTTCTGTCTAGAGAGTTGACTCCTCCTCATCAAAGGGGGAATCATCAGTGGAGGAAGGGATAGTGGATAACTTTTTATCCTTTCTACCCCTGCTTTTGGGAAGCTCTTGGTCCATTGTTCCAGGATCCAAGTTTCCCTGTCCTCTTTGCTTCTTGGCCTGAGCCCTTGTTAAAGCAAATATATGCCCAGGAATGCCCAGCATGGCAGAATGGGCCTCCAACTCTACTTCAACCCAAGCTGAAGTCTCCAAGTCATTCCCTAGTAGACATTCTACAGGTAGGTCTGTGGATACCACAACTTTTTAGGACCAGTACCACCCCCCAAGTTGAGATCAACAGACACAGGGTGGCTTACAGTATTGTTTTGGGTGTCGCTTGGTACTGATGACCAAGTAGGTGTTGCTCAGGGGCCACCAGTTTTTCAGTCACCATTGTGACACTGGCATCTATGTCCCTGTAGGCCTCAACCTGAACACCATTAATCAGGGGTTGTTGCTTGTACTTATCCATATTAAGGGGACAAGCAACAAGGGTGGCAAGGTCAGTGCCACCATCAGAGACTAAAACAGCCTCAGTGGTTTCCCTAACTAAACCAACCCCCACTACACTTCCCAGAGTGAGCCCTGCTACACCCTTGGATTGAATATTGGTAGTGTTATTTTTCCCACCACCACTGCTATTGCTAGGGACACTAGTTGAAGCAATGGGGGTTGTGGTGGTGGGAGGCTTGGGGTTTTTATTAGGGCAAGCACTATCTCCTGTCCTATGGCCTTTATTCCTACAGATATAGCACCAAGGCTTTTTATTCTGATGGTATGAAGAGGATTTAGACCCACCCCCAGAAGAGTTTTGTGGGCCCGATGAAGACTCTTAGGCCCTCATTATGACATTGGCGGTAAATCCCACTTACCGCCATGATGACTGCCACCAACATACCACCACTGCGGCGGATATCCGTTCACCATATTAGGACACACCAAACCATCACTATACAGCCACAGACACAACTCCGCCACACCAAAGGTCAGTGATAAACTGGCAGTATCAAAACCCACACCATTACGCCAACAGAACAACGCCCACCACATTATGACCCACGAATCACCACGGCGGGCATTCAACCGCGGTAAACCACTGGCGGTACATAACGCTGCACTAAAAATACACACACACGTACAAAACAACACTACATTGGTCAATTCAAACTACACACACCTGACAACCATACACACACCACACCCACACCCCTATAAAACACACACCCACAATACCCACAACCCTTACGACTACAAATCATTGGCACCAGAGAGAGACAGCAAGACCACTCACACAATCAGAGCCACATACCACCATCACCTATACACCACCCACGGACCTCACAACACACACCCTAACACATCACCCTAACACATCACCCTATACACCCTCACCCACAATACTCACACAACACCCATGGCACCACAACAACACCCCAGATTCTCTGAGGAGGAGCTGAGGGTCATGTTGGAAGAAATCATCTGGGTAGAGCCACAGCTATTCGGAGCACAGGTGCAGCAAATATCCATTCTTAGGAAGATGGAGCTATGGTGTAGGATTGTGGACAGGGTCAACGCCATGGGACAGTACCCCAGAACAAGGGATGACATCAGGAAGAGATGGAACGACCTAGGGGGCAGGTACGTTCCATTGTAGCAAGATACCAACTCGCTGTACAGAGGACTGGTGGTTGGCCCCCATCTCCTCCCCCATAACTAACAATATGGGAGGAGCAAGTCTTGGCAATCATGCATCCTGAGGGCCTGGCAGGAGTAGCAGGAGGACTGGACTCTGGTAACTCAACTCTATACTACTATCACCCCCCTACCTGCATGCCATCACATACCCCCACTCTCACTCCCATCACTCTGCCATTTCCCACATACCTCACCATCACATCTCACCCATCCCTATGCCAAGCCCTGCATGCATCACCAATGCATGGACACCACTCACAGACCCGCATAGACACCTATCACTAAAGCATGCACACAGAGAGAATCAGCTATCCCAACGTACACAAGTGAAAGATGCCAGGGCAAAAACAACCATAGAGGGCAACCCATCCATGCACAATATGTCACACACAGAAACAATAACACTGCATTTACATCCTCACAGGTATCCCAGCTAATGTCACCGGAGAAGAGGTACCAGAAGCATCCAATCCCCCCACAGAAGAGGCCCACAGTGATGACAGTGACTCTGCTTGCCTGGATCTGGATGTGCAACCTGGCCCATCAGGGACCTCCAGACAGTCAGTTACCCAGCCACAGTCACACACCACCACAGAGTCTCCCCCTCTGGAAACACCACCACAACACCCACCCAGCGTGCCCATACCTCTGTCCCCAGGACATGTCAATCAGCAGAGTGTCCACCACTACAGGGACCCCAGGCTACACCACAAACCCAAGACAATCAGGGACCTGGGGTCGGTGGCAGAGGGAGCATACCAACATTCCCAGGATACACTGGGCCAGAACCTGGACAACGTGCAGGAGAACAGGCGGCTGCAGGAGGGACAGTACCATGGGGTCAGGGAGGACTTGAAGGCCATTAACACCACCCTGGTCACCATTACAGGGGTGCTGGCAGACATGGCCAACATTATGAGAGAGGCAGTGTCACAACAGCGGGCCCCTGCCACTAGCCAGACTACTGAGCAGCCCTCCACCTCCGCTGCCACTGGTGGACAGGAGGCCCCGCCACAGGACCAACAGGCCACCTGCACCCCTCCCCCTGCAGAAGGAGAACCACCCTGCAAATGTTTCCTGTGATTCAGGCAGAAGCCAGAGACTATTGCCAAGACCCCCGCCAGGAAGGAAAGACTCTCCTGATTGTCACCCTTGTGTCCCACTCTGCCACCCTGTAAACCTTGAACTGCCATTGCTCCCCTTCCTATGCCCCCTTGGACAATGCACCTGTGCTACAAATAGACTGGAACTATACCCTGGACTTTCCTGCATCATCACCCCAGCCCATTGCACTTCTCCCTTTTTCTACATAGCTCTGCAATAAACACACTTTGAAAAAATATGGAATATGTCAAATGATTGACGTATGTATTTGTTTAAGAAGGTTTAAACAGTGCAGTTCAACTGTACAGTAATGTTAACATAGGACAGACCTGTAGTTGGCTGCAGTGACAACACCAGGAGCGATATTGGGGCACCAACATCTGCGAAAAGAGTTGCCAAAGGGTACAGGGAGTGGACATAGAAGTGGGAAATACCAGCATGCCAGTGACAAAGTGAAACAAAAAACTGACAATGAAATGTGAAGTAACCCTGTCTTACCTATGTGTCATTGGAAGTATTGTCGTATCACTGCAGATCTGTTCTCCTTATCCTCATCCTCTGCCTCCTCATCTTCACTGTCCACATGGTCCACTGCTCCCACATGGCCATCTCCAGCCTCCTCCTCCTGCAGAAAAGGCACATGGCATTTCAATGCAAGGTTATGCAACATGCAGCATGCCACGATTATCTGGCAGACCTTCTTGGGTGAGTAGCACAGGGATCCACCAGTCAGATGGAGGGACCGGAACCTGGCCTTCAGGAGGCCAAAGTTACATTCAATAATCCTTCTTTTTCGCCCATGTGCCTCATTGTAACGTTCCTCAGCCCTTGTCCTGTGATTCCTCACAGGGGTCAGTAGCCATGATAGGTTGGGGTAACCTGAGTCACCTGCAAATATCAAGGGACAACTCTTAGCCACACACTATCCTTTATGGCCCACACCATACCCATATACCAATATCCACTGGGTGGGAACCAGGGCTCACCTACTAGCCACACACAGTGCCTCTGTAGTTGAGCCATCACATTTGGGATGCTGCTATTCCTCAGGATAAATGCATCATGCACCGACCCAGGATACTTAGCACTAACGTGGGAGATGTACTGGTCCGCCAAAAACACCATCTGCACATTCATTGAGTGAAAATATTTACGATTTCTGAAGACCTGTTCATTTTGCCGGGGGGGAACAAATGCAATATGTGTTCCATCAATCGCCCCAATTATGTTGGGGATATGTCCCATTGCATAGAAGTCAGCCTTCACTGTGGGCAAATCCTCCACCTGGGGGAAAACAATGTAGCTGCACATGTGTTTAATCAGGGCACCCAACACTCTTGTCAGCACTATTGAGAACATTGGCTGTGGCATTCCTGCTGCCAAGCCCACTGTCACTTGCAAAGAACCAGTTGCCAAGAAATGGAGCACAGATAGCACTTGCAAAAGTGGGGGGATCCCAGTGGGGTGACGGATAGCAGATATCAGGACATGCTCCAATTGGGCACACAGCTCCGTGATAGTAGCCCTGTCAAGTCTGTAGGTGAGTATAATGTGCCTGTCCTACATTGTTGCCAAGTCCACCGGGGTTCTGTACATGGGGGATGTCTCCACCTCCTATTCATCCACAGCAGTTGCATTCTATGGGGCAAAAGAGTGAGGAGACGGTCATAAAATGTACATTGTAGCCACTACAGTTCAATGCATGATGTGTATTTTAAATGTATTACTGGCATATGTCCTGTATGTACAATTGTGATCTGTGACTCAGTTATGTTCCATGCACTGCCCTTCCCCCTGAAATGGCGTCCGCCTGTCCTGTATGGAGGGACAGGTGGTAGTGAGGTAATTCCGCTGACGTTGTGTGCCGTTGCAGGAGGCGGTCGGGAACCACCGTGCAACTCCTCATTGGTTTTAATTGGGCCCTGTGGGTTATAGTGGCCAATGGTGATGTACGCCGGCAGTGACGGTATGCACCGCCGAGGACGTTACTGCAATTTTCTATCTGTTCACTCACTTGCTACCTGACCTTCAACAGGAGAGGACCTACACTGCATGTGCTGCTGTGATCTGTGTCTGGAACCTACCATGGCCAGTGTGACTGGGAAAAGGGCCTTCACTTCGGCGGAGTTGGAGAGACTAGTGGATGGGGTCCTACCCCAGTACGGACTGCTGTATGGGCCTCCAGACCAACAGGTGAGTACACTGTGCGCACGATGCATGGGGCAAGAATGCATGGAGTGGTGTGTCTGAAGGCCTTGTGTAGTGGGGAGGTTGGTGGATGGGCCCTGGGCAGTGTGCAGCATGTATGCTGGGCAATGTCTGTGCGAAAAGGGATGGGGAGAGCTATGGTGGGCCAGGAGTGTAACAGGCAGGATGGTCAAACTAATACCTTTCCCTGTGTATGTTTCCTCTGCAGTTCAGCGCCCATCAAAAGAAGGGTATATGCTGTGCCATCGCCAAGGACGTGCGGAACCTGGGGGTCTACGGCAGGTGGAGCACCCACTGTCAGAAAAGGTGGGAGAAGCTGAGATGCTGGGTACGGAAGATGGCGGAGGCCCAGCTGGGGATGGCCCCCCAACATGGAAGGGGTGCCCGTCGAACCCTGACCCTCCTGATGGCCCACATTCTGGCGGTGGCCTATCGGGAGCTGGATGGGTGCTTGAGAGCATCACAGCAGCCAAAAGGAGGTGAGTACAGTGCCCATCATTACAACTTACGCATGGTAGGGTGGTAGGGTGGTATCCGGGTGGGGGATGTGTGTCTGTGAGTGTCCCTACATCAGGCCTGACTTAGCAGAGTAGGTCCCATGTTGGCCAGGGTTCTGATGGGAAAATCCTCCAACCTAGCTAGTAGGCATCCACTACTGGGCAGGGCCGTGTGGGTCCCAGGTATGCTGCAGTTGGCAGTATGTGTCCCTCCTCATTCCCTGGTGACTAGCATTGTTACTGGTAGTGCATTGCATAGTGTGTAGGGCTGTTCCCTGTGTGTGAAGGTGGTATGTATGCCAACAGTGGTGTAGGTGCAGCCACTGACCAAGTGTATCCTTTGTCTCTCCCCCCACCTTTTTGTTTTGTCATCCTGTCCTTGTGTGCATTAGCATCATCTGGCAGAGGAGCAGAGTCACCGGCGACGGAGGAAGCTGCATCCCACAGGACCCAGGAGGCAGAGGCCACCAACGGTGAGGGCACCAGTGGGGCAGAGGGCGAGGGGAGCCCCACAGCGGGGACTGGAGGGGACAGTTCGGACACAGATATCTCCTCCGATGGAAGCTCCCTGGTGGTGATGGACACCTCTGTGCCCACCCCAGCTACAGGTACAGCTGCTACCCCCATACCAGCACCACCCTCCCAGCAGCCCCTCATCGAGTTGCCCTTGCCCGCTCACCCAGGAGGGTGGGCATCTCCTTCGCCCCAGGCACCTCAGGCCCTGCCCCAGTGAGCCCTGCTGCCCTGAGTGAGGAGGCTATTGACTTCCTGAGATCCATCTCTGTTGGGCAGTCAACCATCGTGAATGCCATCCAGGGGCTGGCAGCCCAAATGCAACAGACCAATGCATTTCTGGAGGGCATTCACACTGGCTTGGCGGCCCAACAGACATCAATCCAGGCTCTGACCTCCTCTCTGATGGCAGCCATTGTCTCTGTTTCCACACTCCCCCCTCCAACTTCTTCTGCCCAATCCTATTCCCCTCAACCCCAACCTACCCCAAGCACACAGACAGACAAGCATGCACAGAGGACAACACACAAGAGTGGCACAGGCAAACACAAGCACCACACATCATCCCACAGGCACTCACACAAACACCATCCAGATGCAGACATACCTACATCCACTGCCTCCACTGTGGCCCCCTCCTCCTCATCCTCCACCTCCCTCCCAGTTGCATCTACACTCACACCTGCATGCACAACATCCTCATCCACTACCTCCATCACCAGCACACCTATCAGAACACACACCTCACTGGCAGTCACCACCCCAACATCCATGCAGACGTCCCTTATGTCCTCTCCCACTGCATCTGTGCCCCCACTTCCAAGGTACACAAACGCAAGCACTCAGACACCCAACAGCCATCCACCTCACAACAGCATCCAGCCCATGCACCTGCACCCAAACACAGCAGACAGATACCTTCTACAACCACTTCCTCTTCCTCCACTCCCAAACCTTCACCCTCTTCCCGCCCCAATGTCCCTAAGAATTTTTCCTCTCCGCCATTGACCTCTTCCCTACCCCTCCCCACCCAGCCTTCACGTCTGGCCAGGGTGTGTAAAACCCAGGCAAGCACCTCAGCCTCCCAGTCCACGGGCCCAGTAGTGTCCACAGCAACTCGTGGTGGTAAAGGATCCAGGCCACTAGCCAGCCACACGGAAAGGGTGCCTGCCACAAGTGCTGCCAGGAAGGTCAAGATGCCACCCCCAGCTGCTGCCAGGAAGGGCAAGGTGCCACCCCCAGCTCCTGCCGGGAAGGAGGAATCCCCAGCTGCTGCCAGGAAGGGCAAGGGGCCTGCACCAGCAGGCAGAAAGGACAACAGGCGTGGTGCTGGGACTCAGTCAGAACCCCCACCACCCATCATGGTGGTGCAGCCGTCCGAGGCTGCAGGGGATGGGCTGGAGCCTCCACCCACCACCAACAGCAGCAGCACCAGTGGGCAGCCGTTCGAGGTTGCAGAGGATGTGCTGGAGCCTCCCCCCACCACCACTAGCAGCAGCACCACCACCAGTGGGCAGCCATCTGAGCCTGCAGGGGATGGGCTGGAGCCTTCCCCACCAGCGGCAGCAGCACCACCACTGAGCAGCCATCACTGCCGCCGGGCAGTATGTAGTCCTGCCTCCATGGGCTACTGTGCGGCCTGCCCCCTGCAAATCCTGTGGGTATGACACCCAGCTGAGAGACTATGACCTTGCACTCCCCAGGAACAGAAACTCAGGGCATGATGCCCCCTCCAGAACTAGTGGGTATGGCACCCACTCACCCCATCCTCTCCAGGATGAAGATCACAGGGGACAATGCCCCCTCCAGAACCAGTGGGGATGGCACTCACTCACCCCATCCTCTCCAGGATGAAGATCACAGGGCACGATGCCCTCTCCAGAATCAGTGGGCAAGTCACCCACTTGAGAGACTGTGGCCTTGCACTCCCCGGGACAAAGAGGAATGGGCATGTTGCCCCCTCCAGAGCATGTGGGCAAGTCACCCACTTGAGAGACTGTGGCCTTGCACCCCCCAGGACAAAGCAGTGGACAAGTTACCCACTTGACGGACTGTGGCCTTGCACTCCCCAGGACAAAAAGCAATGGGCATGTTGCCCCCTCCAGAGCATGTGGTCAAGTCACCCACTTGAGAGACTGTGGCCTTGCACTCCCCAGGACAAAGCAGTGGGCAAGCCTCCCACTCGAGAGACAGGGCATGTTGCCCCCTCCAGGACCAGTGGTGTTGTACCATCTGCCAGCTGAGGTGCTCCTGTTCCCCGTCCCCCTGAGGTGCCTGCCTATTTTCGAAGTGATGCCCCTGCAGTGTTCTCTCCATGTTGTTGCAAAGTTTGGACTTTGTAATGTGGCCCTGTGGCACACGCAGATTGAGGACTGCCCTGTGTCCCTTGTTTGTACATATGTATATACTTTTAGGTAGAATTTTCTTATTTCTACTATATTAATATTATTACACTCACTTTCATGTATTCCTGTGGTCCTTGCATTATTTCTGAGGGGTACGGGGTCAATATGTTTTCTTACTGTATCGAATTGTGTGTATGGTGTTGGGGGATTGGGGGTGTGTTGTGCGTGTGTGTGTCACTCTCTTTTTCCTCCCTGTCCTCCCCTGTGTGCTAGGCGGCTGCACTCACCGTGGTCATTTTCGCCATTGTTGGTGTTCGTGGTGGAGCAGGACGTAGAAGATCATTGGGAAGATCTGCAGTTCGGGCTCCATGGCGGCATGGTTCTTCCTTGAGTCTCCAATGGTGAGTCGTTTCCCTTCTGTGCAATGTTTCTGCCAAGCTTTTGATGTCGTTGGTACCGCCCCGGAAAAGGTAGCGGATTGGCCTGTCATAATACAGTGGGCGGAACATTGTCTTCCACCTAGCTGTTGGCGGCTACCGCCGTGGTGTCTGTCGAATCCACCCTGGCAGTCAGTGTGGTAAAGTAGCTGTCTGTCTGAGCTCTTTCCACCATGGTCATAATTTGGCGGTATTTAACGCCGGCCTATTGGTGGTATTACTGCCGCTTTATCACCAACCGCCAGGGTTGTAATGAGGGACTTTGTTTTTATCTTTGTCCTCACTCTTGTCATGAGACTTGCTATCCTTCTTCTTGTCCTTGTCAGCCCCTTAAGCTTTTCTGCTCACGCTTGTCCTGACCCATTTGTCTGCCTTCTTTCCCAATTTTTGCAGAGAGGTCAGATCTGAGTCTACCAAGTACTGGTCCAACAAGTCAGACACTCAGTTATTCAAAATATGCTCTTTCAACAGAAGATTATTTAAACCCTCTCAATCAGAATGCTCAGCGATGATGAGTGTGAAATCCGGTCGCACGGTGTTAGAAAACCGAGCTGTGTGGGGTTTGCGTCGTTGTCAGCAGCCACAAATGAGTGTTCCATGGTTTCTCCAGTCGCGATGTGTCGATTTCCCAACTGTGATGCAGGTGGGGCATCGGTTTCAGCTGTAAAGCGGGTGGCACAGTGTTTTTCAGCCGTGTTGCAGGTGGTATGTCGAAAATTTCACTGCACGGTGTTCTGTGCGAGGATTTCAGTCCTTGTTCTGCCAACTTCCCCTCTCAAGGGTCCAGAGACTGGACAGGGCACCACTTGGCAGGGCAGGAGTCTCAGCAGAGAGTCCAGGTGATGGCAGAGGAAGTCTTTGATGGCCCTGAGACGTCAAAACAGGAGGCAAGCTCAGTTCAAGCCCTTTGAGATTCTTCACAAGCAGGAATATACCACAAAGTCCAGTCTTTGTCCTCTTTCAGGCAGAAGCAGCAACTGCAGGTCAACCCAGCAAAGCACAGTCACAGGCAAAGGGGCAGTACTCTTCCTCCAGCTCTTCAGCTCTTTTCCTTGGCAGAGGTTCCTCTTGATTCCAGAAGTAATTTAAAGTCTGAGGTTTTGGGTCCAAAACGTATGCCCCTTTCTGCCTTTGAAGTAGGCAAACTTCAAAGGAAAGTCTCTGTTGTTTACAGGATCCTGCCATGCCCAGGCCAGGTCCAGGCGGCGGTGGACCAGTGGGTCTCGCCTATAAAATATCTGTAGGTTTTGTCTATGTTTTTTTAACTGTGTTGTACGGCAGAATGGCAGCTGTGCAACACAGCTGAAAGCAAAAAAAATGAAAGCGGTATGAAGCAGTCAATAGTTATACTGCTTTCATTTTTTTTTTTTTTACTTTCAGCCATGCTGCAGAGTGGCCACACTGCTATGCAACATGGTTAGAAAATATTTACACAGCCAATAGATCTTGTATAGGTGAGACCTTTTGGCTTTGCCACTGCTTGTTTACCTTTCTACCAATTCTCCCAGACTTTTGAGGTGACTTTAGGAGGGCAAAAGCACTTCACAATATGCAACATCATATGAACATGTCCACACACTGCACATATTGCCAAATCTCAGCAATGCCGACAAAACTGAGTTGTTCGAAATCTACAACTGTTTGACCTCAGAATACCGAACATGAGGGAAGTACACACAGCATTTATATGCAATTGATTTTAAAAAAAACACGAAGGCACGGCCAATAGGAAGGCAGGTACCAACCCCCACCCCACCATTCCATATTAAAGCAGATACTGACAATGTGCATTACAAGAATTACAAGAATTTGTTCATCCCTGTTTCTGTTGCTACTCTATGATGTTGTGTGAACGATGTGAATGAGCATGAGGTACTGTTATTGTTTCGTATCGTGTGAGATGAAAAAAAGGTTGTTGTATGCCAATCCCATGCACGGGCTCACCCGCGGTGCCCCTCCTATGGAAAAGGCAACCAGAAGCTGGACTGCTGGTGGCTGCACAACAAAGCAACTGGGCTTTGAGAGCAAATGCTGCAAAAACAAACCCAAACCCCGCCATAAAATTACAAATCCTGCTCCACTCTCAGCTAAGTTCTTCCACACGGATGACGCTGCAAAAGCCAACCTTGATGTCTGTACTGATATTCTGAGTGCACAAATGCGCCCTAACCCCGACATTTTCCATTAACCAATCACAGGCAGAATTGGCAGATGTGTTCAAGGTGTGGGGGTTATTTCAGTTATTCCCCGCACAATCCTACTGGGGGAAGATAATGCATACATCCGCTGACAAAGATAAGGTGTTCTATACGGGTAAACGTTTTTTTATACGTTTTTTTTTATTGTCTCGCTCTGTTCTAAATCGAGTGTAATGACTCATCTTGTAAAAACAGACGGGTCCACTGGAGCACAGCAGCCAATGCACATGTGTATTTATTGTTATTGTTAAAAATAAGCTGTGAATGCTGTGTGTGTGTTTTCCAAATAATCATGGCCAGAACTGGCAAGAGATGCATTAAAGGCGTGAGGGTTATATCAGTTATTCCCTGCACAACCCCACTGGGGGACGATAATGCACACTTCTGCTGACGCAGATAAGGAGGTCTATATGGGGAAATGTGTTTTTTTACATTTTTTTTTTTTATCGGTTCGCTCCATTCTAAATGGAGTGAGATGGCTCACCTCGTAAAAACAGACAAGCCAATGGTAGCACAGCAGTTAATGCACACATGAGTATTTAACATTAAAAAAAAACCTGTGAATGTCAGCGAAGCGCGTTTGTTTCCACAAGACAAAAGACACAACATTCTGACAAACCGAGCCACGGAAAATGAAAAAAATAGTGTGTGAAAGTAACTTAAATGGCCAGAAGCGAAATGAGACATGTAACAGGGCCAGTGCATGGGAGAGAGTAACATGCCAAAAGGAGGGACAAATGGCATCAACTGACCACTAAAAAGCAAGGAATTTCTAAAGGCACATGAAGGAACGAATGAAAAGAGGTGGGCCTGGTAAAAGGCCACAGATTTAAAACAGCATATCTTAAAGAGACAGTACATGTGCTGCTTAGGCGAGACCTAAATTTGGTCCTCAAGGATGACACCGCATCCCCGGAACATATCATGTCGGTGCGCGAATGAGGCTGGAGGAATGCAACCCGTGTCTGACAGCATTTGGAAGGTAAGGGTAAAACCTTTACACTACCCTATTGGTGTCATGATTGTTATAAGAAGTTGTAAGCACAGACTTTTCTCTGTCAGGAGCCATCAACCATATCTGTGATCAGTCCTTTCCCTTATGTTGTAGGGAGCACAGGAGTTGTTAATCTATAACACAAGAACATTTTAGTCTTTGTAATTTAGTGACCCTTCCCTTCAAAGCGATTCTCCAGCAGCCCCAAACTTTCGGTTTTACATTATAATGTCTACCCTTGAACCAATATGTCAACAATTGACCATGAGCATACATTCTGACCAACAGTGCCATGAGAGTAAACATCACTTTCAATGAGGCTACTGAAATCATATGACATGTAGAAAATATGTAAAGAAGCATTGAGACAAGGGCAGGTACCTAAAGCAACTCACTAGCCAGGTCATAAGTGCTTAAGATACATAACCTCCAGTCAAAAGACCTTCTCAACGCATCACACACTGAGACTGAGTAGAAGGCTGTATGAATGCCACAAAGCCTCGTTATGTCAATAGTCATTCTTTGTGAGTCACAATGTTTAAGGAACTAGAAAAAGCATTCTTACTGCGGCATGATCGACTGCAAACCGAACAGTCTCTATGGGCTCATTTCCAGTCACTGGGTGAGATGATTTTTCTTTTCATTTTAGTTATGGCTGCAACATTTCTCTGGAAAGCATGAAGGGAAGTTCCCCTGTAGGTTCATACATTTTATTTTTCGGCATTTTATGCCAGAGGATGGCAGGCAGGGTAATTCTCCTGCTTTTCTTTCTTCTCAGTAACTGTAAATCTTCCTTTGGTCTGTACCATGCATCTTGAAATGTCCCTTTATCTCCTGCTCAGGGATGGCATTTTTCATTGTGAAGCGATCCAGCGGCACCTCTTGATACATGTTGTTACAATCTGGATTGTTTTTGAATGAGGGAGAGATAACACCTAGCACACTGGTGGTCAGGATTGTCTGAGATGCTAAGGGGCATATTTATACTCCGTTTGCGCCAAATTAGCGTCGTTTTTTTCGACGCAAATTCGGCGCAAAACTAACGCCATATTTATACTTTGGCGTTAGACGCGTCTAGCGCCAAAGTATGGGCAAATAGCGTCATATTTTTTCGTGAACGCCTTCCTTGCGTTAATGAGATGCAAGGAAGGCGTTCCCGTCTAAAAAAATGACGGCGACGCAAATGCGTCGTATTTATACTCCCGGGCAAAAATCACGCCCGGGAGTTGGCGGGCCGAAAACCCCGCATTTGCGCCACTTTTTAACGCCTGGGTCAGGGCAGGCGTTAAGGGACCTGTGGGCTCAAAATGAGCCCACAGCTGCCCTCCCATGCCCCCAGGGACCCCCCCTGCCACCCTTGCCCACCCCAGGAGGACACCCAAGGATGGAGGGACCCACCCCAGGGACATTCAGGTAAGTTCAGGTAAGTATACATTTTTTTTTTTTATATTTTTTTTTTGGCATAGGGGGGCCTGATTTGTGCCCCCCTACATGCCACAATGCCCAATGACCATGCCCAGGGGACAGAAGTCCCCTGGGCATGGCCATTGGGCAAGGGGGCATGACTCCTGTCTTTACTAAGACAGGAGTCATGTAAATGGCGTCTGGGCGTCGTTTAAAATGGCGCAAATCGGGTTAAGACGATTTTTTAGCGTCAACCTGACTTGCGCCATTTTTAAGACGCCCTAACGCCATTTTTCCCAACGCCGGCGCTGCCTGGTGTACGTGGTTTTTTTCCACGCACACCAGGCAGCGCCGGTCTGCTTGCGCCGGCTAACGCCATTCAATAAATACGGCGCCCGCATGGCGCTTCAGAATGGCGTTAGCCGGCGCAAACATTTTTGACGCTAAACTGCGTTAGCGCAGTTTAGCGTCAAAAAGTATAAATACGGGCCTAAATGAGGCATGCACAAATGACGCATTGATTGGCTGATAGGCTGCAAATTGTGACAAGGCTTCAAAAGATTGAGCACAGGGATAGCCAAAGGCGTGAAACATCTAGTGAAACTTCCTGAAGTTTTCATTAAATTGAAAACTTTGCAGGCTTCCTAAATTTCAGAAACGTTGTTAAGTGCAACAAATGATTAATGAAGTAAACAATAGTTTTTGCAAGGGAAAACTCCAACAAAACTACTTTCAATGGAATAATGTTTCCCGGAAATGGAGTTTGAAAATTGTCCTGAAAAAAACTTTTAATGAAAAACATTACTTCCAAACCCCGGTTGATGAAACATACAAACCTTCCAACATCATAAAGCGTATTTCACACAACTTCGCAGCAAAATGTAGACGGTTTAAACATCCTTTGTAAAACTATTACTCCTTACATGGAAGAAAATTCAAACTTCTTCCTCACTTTTAGATAGCGAGTACTGGCATAATGCACTACTGTTTTAAAAAAAAAACTTTTTTGAGCTGTCTCTTTGTTGGGAAAGAAAGTGCCATCAAGCAGAAAGCACCATATCACTGTATGTGCTGCCCGTATAGAAAAGGGTGTGCTACGTGGGCGTGCCAAAGATTTAAAAAACACTAGTTAAGCCAATAGCCCTGGCTTTCGTGTATTAACACCTGCCTGCACAAATAGTCTGGCTTTTTGTGCTAATGCATGCAAACAACATGCATGCAGAAACGGTGTTTTATGCGTAAGCACATTAAAGCCAGACTGATTGCCTTTACAAATGCTTGTTATCCTTGTCAGGTGTGCATTCATAAGTTAAAACTATCCCCGCTGCAATTTATGTGATATTTAAATACTAAGTTAAATCAAGGTAAATACTTTCGTTTGTATACAGTAGTGTTACCAGTATTGCTGAGTCATCGTTTGTAACATCAAAGTATATGTATAATGGGAAAATGAAACGTAAACCATGGGAAATGACAGTTAAAAAACGAAAGACGCAGAGAAACAGCAGACTGTACATGGAAACCTGTGGTAAAGGAAATTCCAGAAGGAAGAGAAGGAGAAACAGAAAATGGACGAGAAAGAGAAGAAGACAAATGAGAACAATTGAAAGACCTATGAAGGGCAGGGAGAAAAGCATAAGTATGGAAGGAAAATGATAAGAGATGGCTAAGAAAGGGCGGAAGCAAAGGGAATATGGTTTGCAAGAAGACAAAAAGAAACAGGAGTAGTAAGAGTAGGTAAAGGAGGAAGGAAAAAAGACTGATGCAAAGAAAGATCAAAGCGGACAGGATAAATCAGATGAGATTTCTAAGGAATAACTATACAGTTAGTAATGATACTTAGTCCTTGGTGTAAAGCATTAACACAACCTGTCAACAAAAGAGACATGGCTGCATTGGAAGTAGTTGGTTAAAGACTTCTCATGATTGTACTATTGAATATTAAGGCCAAGAGTATTCAGATAAAAGAATACTGTGGACAAAATATTTAACACCAAAAGATTGAAAGATGAGTGCATATAGAGGAAGTATAAACTTACTGGAAATCACTAGTGGTTGAGATTAATTCCAGCATTTTACCCACCACTTTTTGGATACTTCAGTGTGATGCCTTAAGTGGGATGGGTATGCCCAGACATGGGTCCCATGCACACAGTGCCACTGGAACCAAACTACACCCGACTGATGACCACTAACAATGACAAAACCGGTCTTGGGTTGCTTGTGTTCTGGTTCAGGGAAGACCTTGTATGGCAGTTTGGGTTGGACTGTTCTTATTGGAGCAGGGTCAAGACTGATTTGCATATGGCTGGGTCAAAATTGAGGTGGCATGGTGTGCAAAATAAAAAGGGACTGGGATGGGGCCGAGTATTTACCAGAGGCTGAGATTAATTCAGGCATTCCGTTCATCACTTTGTTTTTTGATGCCCTAGATTGAAAGATCGCCATTTTCCTGCATGCATTCCTCCATCACCCAAAAAAGACTTTTCTTGTCACAGATATAGAGTCTCCGTCCAAAGAGCAGTATGAAAGATAAGTCGTATATTCTGCCCCAAGTGTCCTTCTAATCCTGGCCTTTATAAGCCTATATGTTTTATGCACATGCACAGTGGACATTCAACACCTTCTGTACTCTGACCAGTCAGATGTTTCACTCTTATAGGTTCCTAAGAACTCAAAAAATAGCCAAAATCAATTCTAATGTTCTAAATATATTTTGTAGCGAGACAATTATATCAGATATTTGCAGACTAAATTGTGGAATTTATTCAAAACAACCAGGGCTCAGTCCAAACATCCATAATCTGAGACACAATGAAAGTGTATATTAGAGGCATTACAAGGTCCTTTATATCTAAAATTCATAAAGCAGAAGGGAAGAGGAAATGTCACTTTTTAAAGAATTAGATAGACTACTCCAGGGACATATTACCCAAATTGCTGCTCATTCAGACAGAGCCCAGGAGACATATTTTAAAATAATGGCTCTACGTGGGTGTAGTGCTGCTATATCAATACAAACCTTAATAAAAATTATTTCCAGTATTGAGCAAAATTGTGAAAGATTGGAGAAAAAACAAAATAATCACTATCTTATTTAAGTAGAGGCGACAACCAAACACCCACAATTGCCCAAGTTAAAAACGCAAAGGGGGAAGTGAAAGAACAATGGTTAGAAAATCTTGTGGTCTTTGCGCAATACTACTCTAAACTGTAACAGGATGATTTCAGCAACAACAGTAGGACCACACAAGAATATCTAGAAAATGTGACCTACCTAAACTGGGCCACATTGGCAATGAATTAATCAACGCAGAATATACACTAGAGGAGGTGACAACAACTATCCTCAATCTACTGGTATTGAAGGCCCCGAAACCTGACAATATACCAGCCAAAGCAGTAGCCAATATAGTTTCACCATTATTGCTAGATGTTATCTATGAAATCCAAACTACTATGTTTGTTCTGCCATCCTGCCATGGGGCAATCATCACAATTTTTATGAAAAAAGATCAAGATCCACTTGATTGCAGCTTGTATTGCCGTATGTCGTATGTCATTGCTTAATGCAGACTCTATGATTTAGACTAAGATTCTGTCAAAAAGAATCAACAAAGTCGTGAGAAATGAGATTGTTGATTGAGGTGTGAGCCCTGGTCAAGCAGCGACCACAATCCTTGCACAAGCAAACACCAAATTAACCTCTCCTCATCTTCCAGTTAGCTTGGCACAGAGGAGTCAGGCTTAAAGTAGAGGCAATGTGTAAAGTATTTGTAAAACGCTTCAAACAGAAAAACAGTAAAAACACAGCACAAAAAGGATCCCAAACCAAGTTAGAAAAATAGAACAAAATTTCATAAATAAAACATGATCAAAACAACAAAACTCCAATCAGTAGAACCAGAATTATAATTTTTATAGCATAAAGTGTAAACTAGCGCCTAAACGCATTAAGCGGCAATCTGGTCATGCTGGACCAAGTCAAAGTCAAAATTGTAGGCCAACCATGATGGAGCCCGGATTGGATACCGTCCCAGATTAGTCACGCTGGTTTTACCTTCTCAAGTTTTGTGCCAAGAGTCCCGTTCAGGTTGGAGAGGTTCGCGATAGGCAAGGAGAGTGTCGAGGGCAGTTGTCTGCATGGCTCGAAGAGCAGGCTGGGCGTCACCGATGGGTAGGCTGGGCTGCGTATTGGCAGTCCCCCATGAGTGGTCAATGCTGCAGTGTGAAGAGATGGGCTGGCAGCGGCTTATGCTGATTTTTTTGTGTGAGCTGCGTAGTCTCAGTACGAATGGGCCCTTTTGTGGTTGTGCAGATCCCAAAAGCTTGATTTAAGCTTGCTGAGTCACACCAAGGGTCCAGGGCCTCAGGGGCAATACTTGGCGGCCAGGAACTCACTACTGCTTGGTCCAGGAGTTGGTTGGGGAGCCATTTTATAACGATGAGGCTCAGAACTCTTGGAGTCACTCTAGGGTCTTGGGTGCAAGATGAAGTAGAAGGTTCAGTTCTTCTTCCACAGGCAAGAGGGTAGCAGGCAGGAGGTCAGCAGGGCAGCAGTTCCTTTAGAGCAGCATTCCAGCGTAATGGCAGTTCTTGCTGCAGCACAGCAGTCCTTCACCCTGGTAGAGTGTACTGAAGAGTTGGAGTCTCAGTCCAGTATTTATATACAGTTGTGCCTTTGAAGTGGGGAGAAGCTTTTAGAGGCATGACTTTGAAGGTCACAGGTACCCTGCCTTCCTGGCCGTGGGTTCAGATCATCTACATGGGTATTGCATGGTATGCAGCCCATTGTGTGCAGACAGCACACAGCCTATTCTAGTGTAAGTGGGGCTGGGCCCCTCTCCCCCTCACAACCTGCCAGTGATGGCCCATCCAGTTACACAGAAGTTCCCCATTATGTGTGGCCATCTAGAAGAACTACAGTCATGTGACCAGACACAGGTTGCAGGCATCAAATGACCAAGGCAAGAAAATGCCAACTTTCTAAAAGTGGTATTTTCAGAATTGTAATTTAACTGCACCATACGTCAGGATTTAAAATTAGGATTTCAGAGACACCAAACACTTTTTCCCGTTTGAATATTACACTTATAAATTGTATTAGGTAATTCTAATGTTATCCTATGGGAGAGGTAGTCCTTGTGGTTGTGAAAACAAATGTAAGTGTTTTTCTCTACCAGGGCATGTACAATCTAAAAGTACCTTTCCTACTTTTTAAATTCATTGCATACTGCCTTCTGGGTTGTCCAGGGCCTACCCTAGAGGTGAGTAATATGTACTGAAATGGAAGCTTGGGCCTGGCAAAAAAGTTTATTTTGCCAGGTCGAAATGGCAGTATAAAAACTGCACACACAGGCTGCAATGGCAGGCCTGAAACATATTTTAAAGGGCTACTTAAGTGGGTGGCACAATCAGTGCTGCAGGCCCACTAGTACCATTTAATTTACTGGCCTTGGGCACAGGTGGCGTCACTTTACTAGAGACTAAATAAAGACTAAGTAAATTAAATAAGACAATTGGAAATAAGCCAATCTACTTTGTTGTAAGGAGACAGCAAAAGCATGTTAGAACTGGTTAACAGTGATAAAGTGCACAGAGTCCAAAGGCCAACAAGAAAGAATTCAGCAAAAAATAGGAGGAGAAAGGAAAAATGTTAGTGGATGACCCTGCAGACGGGGTCATGTCGAACACTCGGCTAGTATCGGAAGAACAACACAGGTTCATCCCAGGCAGGGATTCTACTGCTCACATCAGCTTCATCACTGCGTTTATGGACCAAGCAGACACCTTACACAAACCTCTAAACATATTTCTGTTGGATGCTGAAAAAGCATTTGATTGAGCATCATAGCTATTTTTATGTGATATTTTGAAGGAATTTAATAGTAGCCCTAGGTTTATTAGTCTTATACAAGCAGTATATCATACTCCTGGAGCACAAACAGCAAGGATCCACTATGTTCTTTGCACTTCCTCCTGGTACCAGACACGGCTTCCCTTTATCTTCTGTGCTATAAGCCCAATATATGGAAACATACATTAGGAATTTGCTGCAGTGCATATTTATTAATCCTATAAAGCTGACGGCATCTCCCTTGATAGTCTACGCTGATGACGTATTGGTCTTTTCACCTCAGAATCCCTCTACTTTAAAAGTTATTGAACAAGAGGCATGTGAATTGGGCAAAATTTCTAGGTAGAAATCCTAAAACACAGATTATCCTGGTCAGAAGAGTTATTTGTACAGATATACATGTAACACCTAAGGCAAAATATCTAGGGTTAGTTATTGCACCAACTTTGAAGCAACGTTTTGAGCATAAATATTTATCTTTTTTACTACAGGTTAAAGCTTCATTGGTGTTGGACTTTTTCCCTTATGCAGGGTCATCCCCAACCTTTTTGCCTCCTGCCTCCTATTTATTCTGACCTGTTGTTGTTGGCTTTTGACCTCTGAGCACTTTACCACTGCTAACAAGTGCTAAAGTGTATATGCTCTCTGTGTAAATTGTATTGTTGATTGGTTTATCCATGAATGGCATATTTGATTTGCTAGTAAGTCTCTAGTAAAGTGCACTAAAGGTGCCCAGGGCCTGTAAATCAAATGCTACTAGTGGGCCTGCAGCACTGGTTGTGCCACCCACATTAGTAATCCTGTAAACATGGCTCCGACCTGCCACTGCAGTGTCGGTGTGTGTAGTTTTAAACTGCCAATTCGACTTGGCAAGTGTACCAACTTGTCAGGCCTAAACATTCCCTTTTCTTACATGTAAGGCACCTCTAAGGTAAGCCCTAAGTAGCCCATGGGCAGAGTGTAGTGTATGTGTTTAAGGTAGGACATATACTAATGTGTTTTATATGTCCTAACAGTGAAATACTGCCAAATTCGTTTTTCATTGTTGCAAGGTCTATCCCTCTCATACGTTAACATGGGGGCTGACTTTAAATAGGATTAAAGTGTAGATTCCCTTTGGGAGGATAGACATATGGAGTTTGGGGTCTCTGAGCTCACAATTTAGAAATACATCTTTTAGTAAAGTTGATATTAAGATTGTGTGTTTGAAAATGCCACTTTTAGAAAGTGAGCATTTTCTTGCTTAAACCATTCTGTGACTCTGCCTGTTTGTGGATTCCCTGTCTGGGTCAGTTTGACAGTTGGGCTGTTTGCACTCCCTCTAGACAGTGACACAAAGGGAGCTGGTGTGTAGCCTGCATATCCTGATGAGCAATCTGTGCTAGGAGAGAGAGGAGGAGTGGCCACTCACACCTGAAAGGGCTGTGCCTGCCCTCACACAATGCAATCTCCAACCCCCTGGTGTGTGTCTGGGGCCGGGCCTGGGCAAGGCAGGATTTCACAAACAAGAGAGACTTTTCTTTGAAGTAAGCCTACTTCAAAGGGCAAAATGGGTATAAGAAGGGCACCCAAAACCACAGACCTTAGATCACTTCTGGAAATCAAGAGGAACCTCTGCCTGGAGAAGAGCTGGAGAGCTGAGGAAGAAGAGCTGCCCTGCCTGTGACTGTGCTTTGTGGAGCTATCCTGCAGTTGCTGCTTCTGCCTGGTGAAAGGGGACAAACACTGGACTTTGCTGTGCATTCCTGCTTGAGAAGAAATCTCCAAGAGCTTGTCCTGAACTTGCCTCCTGTTGTTGAAGTCTCAGGGCCATCAAAGACTTCCCCTGCCAGCACCTGGATTCTCTGCTGAGACTCCTGCCCTGCCAAGTGGTTCCCTATCCAGTTCCTGGGGCCTTGACAGGTATAGCTGGCAGGCCAAGCCTGTAAATCCACGCACAGACCGCCGTGTGGGGAAATTTCCGACGCAACCTCAGAGACTGGCTAAAGAAACAATGCGCCGCCGGCTGCACGGTTGAAATGAACGCACCGCTTGCAGCGCAGCTGGGAGATTGACCCAGACGGCTGGAGAAATGACAGCCCGCATCACTGATGGTTGCTGCTATCGTCGCAACTCACACAGCGCGGTTTTGCTATCACTGTGCGGCAGGATTTTCAACACAAACCTTGCTGGGCGTGGAAAAACAACGCAATGACTGCCCGGACCCGACTCCTGCTCGGATCAACACATCGCTTCCCTGAGGGGAGGAAAAACAACGCACACCGGTCCGCTGGAGAAGGAGAAACGACGCACGAGCTCGCTTGCGGGTGAAAAATCGACGCACCACTTACCTTTTTCGACGCACACGCACCCGTGCGTGTTATTTTAATGTGACCCAGGTACTTTTCAACGCTAACAGTGTTAGCATTGTTTTCTAAAGGATTTAAGACTCTTTTTGCTTTTTAATTAATAATTTGACTTGTGTATGGTGGATTTTTGTAGTTTTGGTCTTGTTCTGTTTAGATACATATTTTCTATTTTTCTAAACCTGTGTTGTGTCATTTTGTAGTGTTTTCATTACGTTACGCTGTGTGTTGGTACAAATACTTTACACCTAGCACTCTGAAGTTAAGCCTGCCTACTCGTGCCAAGCTACCAAGGGGGTGAGCGGGGGTTAGCTGAGGGTGATGCTCTTTTACCCTGACTAGAGTGAGGGTCCTTGCTTGGACAGGGGGAACCGGACTGCCAACCTAAGACCCCATTTCTAACAATTGGCTAAGTGGATTCACCTCCCAGTTTCATTAATGATTCAAATTAACTTGATTAAAATGAATATTTTTCCAAAAGTTCTTCATTACTGTCTTGCCCTACTCCTATATTCACGGTATTTTAGGCAGCTAGATACCATTATATCCAAATACATCTGGAAAGGGAAAACTGCACACAGGTCTATTAAATCATTTAAACCTCCCACTACCATAGGGTGCTGGGCTTTTCCAGAATGACGCTTATAAGACTGGGCGAGCCTTGGTAATTGTATTAGACTCTTGTATTCTGATGATTCAAATAATTGGCTGCATATAATATCTTCAAGTAAATCAGATTAAAAATTAGAGGAGATCTGAACAAGACTTTGAAAGACATTAAAAGATACTTGCAAATTCCCGATCTTAATGCCTACACAATCTTATTCAATAAACCTGAACTCTGAAGTCTTTACATCTCCTTACTTGGCATGGAGGGGTCCTTTCTGAAAAATCAGTTTGATAATAATGGGTTTAAATCATTCTCAAAACTACAAGGCAAACTTTCTTTACATGCAGGTCAATAGATACTGCACTTGAAGACCCTGTTACCCCAAACCATCATTCACCCTTCAGCCAACCCCCAGTACCCCACCCCCAATTGGACTGTTGTTGAGGAAAACCTTTCCCCCTCTGAAACTAGGCTGATCCCAGCCAAAGTCACACTTATTCAGAGTCCCAGGAAAAAGGTGCTGCCAGGCACTTGCCTAGTTCTGCGAGGCACAATGGGGAGGGTTCACCACATCTTAGGATCTGCTTCTGATTGCTCTCAGGAGCATTCTGAAGCCCACTCACTTACTCTCACCAGCCAGGTCTTTTCCATCAATACAATGTGGTAACAAGGAGTTGTCAGGCTTGGTGGGAGGATGGCTGCTGGTCTGCTGCACTGGGGGGCATCAAAAAGAGCAACTGATGAGTGAGAGATGAAGCAGGGAAACTTCTCAGAACGAGGACACATGTCGAACAAAGTCGAACTTAGGCAATTCGGGCACTCTGGAACACGACTTTACTCCACTGTACCTCCCTGGAAATGAGGCACAACATTGGGTGCGCATGGTAGGAGTTGCCCCAGACAGTTCTGATAACACACAATGCAGCACAACAATTTCAGCACCTCCTTGGAAATGAGGCACGACGTCTGATGCGCAATGACTTGAGTTGCACCAGACAATTCTGGTCACACAAATGAAGAGTTACCAATTCTCTACCTCCTTGGAAATGAGGCACAATGCCTGGTGCGTGATTACTTGAATCGCACGAGATAACTCCGGTCATGCAAACGAAGAGTGACCAATTCTGTACCTCCCTGGAAATGAGGCACATCGTCGGGTGCGCAATGTCTTGAGTTGCACCAGACAATTACGGTCACACACACTGGCGCAAGTTCAGTGGTGCCACATGAGATAGAATGCATGTTACGGGTCCCCCCCACCTCCAAGGGTCGCAAACTGTGAATCGGACTGCAGATGCAATAAGCATGCAATCAGCATGTCACACAAGAGAAGTGAGGCAGGATCGGTGAAGGGGGCCATGCAGCATCCTGCAACCAGTGAATCCGCTCACTACCAACAAGACGCGTATGTATGTCGAGGCCTCACAATGCAGGGCCACACTCCTTGAATGCGGGCAGTTCCTTTGGAGCTCCACACCAGACAATCCAGTCTCCAGGCACAATACTTGGTTCCACGCTCACACCGGTGCTACCAGGTGGGATCCAGCAGACAATCCGGGCACTTGAAATGGCACTGCTCTCCTGAGACCCACCCAAGCGGTCCTGTGAGAGGTCGGTTTAGGCGCACAGAGAGCGCCCACCTTTGATGCAAGTCTGACTATAAGGGGACGCTCCCTCTCCTGGACACCGGAGGCTATTAGCCTCTTGTGATAGGGTACTCCCCAGGTATTTCCTCGGCAAGGTAGGCCCTCCGCCCTTCCAGGTGTCACTAGTTTCTACTTAATTGTCACCATCTATACATCGCTTACTAAACATGTACAGCAGGGATCCCGCTGTACATTTTTCATTTTATATAGGAGACCCAGTGAGTCATTGCTCTCACCTTGGCGTCCCAGTCTTCTTTTTAATCACATCAAACAGAACCTCCTATTAAAATACCTACATAGGTATCTGTTTAGGTGTTTTTATTTCGTAGTCTAGCTGGATCCCGTTCCAGAATCAGAATTGATTTACGCACTCCCTCCTGTTCCTTTAACAGTGAGGTCGAGTCCACCCAGGTGGCATTTTCCTACCTGGGTGGGGCTAGGTGGTCATATGATGAAGCATGACACCATTGAGTGTGTGAGACCACCTAGTCTGTAAAGGAAATTCCCCTCCCACCCCATACACCTCAGTCCACACCGTTTCCCGCCTCGAGTTGAGGCCCACGAGGGGCTCAGTACTACAAATGATGCACTACTGATCTGCCCCTGACACAAGAACCCTGTACTCCCAATTGTGCTACTGCTCTCCTGGTGTCACAGGTAGAAGGTGTAGGTCCCTCGTGGGAGACCTTTTATGTCCCTGAAAACAGGGGGCAAGCCAAAAAGCCCTTGGAGAGCACACTTCGGGGTGCCATACAGCAGCAGGAAGTTAGCCCAGGCAGCCACAATCTTCCTGCACCATTCAGGAAGAGTGTGCGGTTCCTTCCAAAGGTAGTAATTACTACTCGTGCACAACAGCTTCCTCTAGCAGTGTGCACCACTCCAGTATGTCTGGTCCTACGTTCCCTCAAGCATATCTCTCCTTTCCTGGTGTGTGGCACCTGTAGTTACACTGTAGTGTGTCTTTGAAGTTGGTAGAAGTTCAGAGGGTTCCCCTTTGAACCACAGATGTCTCCCCTAAATTTCAGTCCTGTCTGCCATAGGGCCATGGAATGCAGATCTTAATCTTTAGTGTGGCTCTGATCAGGCTCCGAGAGGCCAAGTGTCAAAACTTCTCCCTCCAATCTATCCAGCCAGGTCCTCAAATGGCAGAGGTCTGCCATTCCAGTAGCATGCCCAAGGTTTATAGCTGTCACTGGGGAATGCAGAGATGGACTCCACTGTGGACTTGAGTCAAATTAAAAGGCATACAAAGAATTTTAGAACATAGAAATGCCCACTTTCTAAAAGTGAATTTCTAAGTTCATATTGACAAAGCCACCTTTACCACAGGAAGGAGTTTGTCAGGACGAATCCAGTGATAGGAAAAATTACGAAGTTGATACACTGCAATTTACCATTGCAGCTAGGAGTCATGGTAACGTCCCCCATGTAAACCCATTGGCAGAGCAGCTCTCATAGGCAGTGAAAACACACATAGGTATTCTTCACTCCCTGGGCATATGCACCCTTGCACAGCTACAAGCCTGCAATGGCAGGCTTGACACATGTTTAAGGACAACATAGGTGTAAATGCGCACACACAGACCTGCTGTAACAGGCTGGACTTATGTTTAAGAACACCATAGGTGCAAGTGCGCACACACAGGCCTGCTATGACAAGCTAGACTCATGTTTAATAAAACAATAGGTGCAAGTGTGTGTACCTAGGCCTGCTGTGACTGGCTGGACTCATGTTCAAGAACACCATAGGTACACGTACATGCACACAGGCCTGCTATGACACGCTGGACTCGTGTTTAGGAACACCAGAGGTGCAAATGTGCACACACAGGCCTGCTATGACAGGCTGAGCACATATGTGAACCACCAGAGGGCACATGCACACACAGTGGCCAGCCCCACTTCCTAACATAGGTAGGAAAGGCGTGCATACTTTCACCCTGTACTTACAGTAGGTAAGTGCCCAGGGACCTAAGGCCAATGGATAGAGAATCAGCAAAACCTATGAGAAGAGCCGGTCCCCAGGTAGGGAAAACCCATGTGGGGATTCTTCACTACCGGGGCATGGGACACACAAGTATACCTGCCCATCCTTTCATCTACCACCTGCTCCCCCCTTCAGGGTGTGCGCTAGGGGTAGTGAAGGGCCCACTCAGGATTGGATACGGAGTTAGGAGTGCCAACCTAAGTACAAGCACAACTGCCCCTCCACAGGTCTTCCTTGTCAGGCCGAATACATGCTTGACAGCCTATTCTGGTGGGTGGCACACTCAGTGCAACGTCCCACTAGTAGCCAGGATAGTATCCACCTCAGGTATGGTTTGTACCTTTTTACAGGGCACTCCTTGGTAAAGAGCCTAAACCAATCATGTAAGTGCCCCTTCCTGGCCTATGTAGAAAGGGAACACATACTTTTCCACTGCTGTACAGTGGGAAAGTGCCCAGAGTTCTAAAGCCCTGCAACAAGAGTCAGCAAAAAAACTGGAGGAAAAAGCAAAACGTTTCAGGGAAATACCCTAAGATGGGCCATGTTCAACATGACCCTCCCTCCCAGCCAAAAGCCAGGGTAGTTTAATTATCCCCCTTGATAAACTACCTGGTCAGGGCGATAGACCTTGGGCGATTCTCCGCCACAGCAGTGGTACCCCCTCCAGCTCTAGGCCCCATGATCCCAGTAGGATCCCATCTGCCACTCTAGGGTGTGGCCCCTTTTGTTCCAGGGGTGACACTTCCAGCCCTTCCCCCACCCCGCCCACCTGTGCCACATTAGTTCACTGGAATAGCACCAGTCCAAGGGCGCAGCCAGTGACAATAACCCAGCACCCAGCCACCCAAAGACCTCTGCCCTCTGTGGCTCCCAAATGAGGGGGGGGCAATGGCACCAGATGTCTTGCACCTTTCTCCCACTCTCCTTTGGACCAGGTCAGAGATGGCTTCCTGCACCCAGTGCTCCAGCCTAGGGTCTGTATCATGGGACTAGACAGGGGTGAGTTCTTTTTTCCCCTGCTCCCCTTTTTTGCAGGGGTACCCCCTCGAATCCCAAACTGGTGGGCTAGTGGTTCTGAGCATCCCCTCACGTCCCCCTGCTACTAGGGGACCTCACTCAATGGATTTTCTAGCGGCACAGGCCACCTTCCTCACCTGGTGCTCCCTTTGGGGATTTACGAGGCCCAGGGGCTGGGTGGAGGGTATTCTGGTCTTTTGCCCACCCCCAACTCCCACTCACTTAGAGAAGGAACATGAGGCCTCCTGGGCATTTGCCTACCTCCTACCCCCACCCCCTCAACTTGAGAGAGAACATGACACTTCCTGGGCGCTGGCCCATCCCCCATTTACCCTTCACTTTGAGAAGGAACATGGGACCTCCTGGGCTTTGGCCCACCCCTGACTCTCCTCTCACTGTGAGAAGGAGCATGAGACCCATTTGTCACCCAGCTCCAGGGAGAACTGCCTACGCTGACCCGAATCTCCCCACCCGTGGCAGGGAGCTAGCCAGCCCATCCAACTGAGGAACACCTCTCCACCTCCCAAATGTTTCCAGCGTAGAGTAAGAAATCCCTCCCTTTCGGGCAGATGGTTTGGCTCTTCCCCCAGATATGCTGATCAGAATAGCTTTCTTGGTCAGATAGCTCACCATGCCCTTCCCTGCTGGTGTAAGGAGGGTGTCTCTCCCCATCTTAGTTAAGAATCAACATAAGTCCAAGATTTCCTCTTGGTTGTCAGCCATTACTTGATGACCCTCCGAACAGGAACTTTGGTATTATCTTTTGGGGGGTGCGACCTCTACTTCCAGTGTCAGACACAGCAGGTGCGCTGCCATCATTACTGCAATTGGACCTTGTTGGTAGGGTTCTAATGTCCACTTCTCTGAGACTAAGCTCATGGGCCATCCTTTATTCTTCCATGGCTAGTCTCTTCTCAGCCAGGGTTTGCTTGGCGTCCAATCTGGCAAGGACATAGGGGGTCATTCCAACCCTGGCGGTCGGTGTTAAAGCGGCGGCAAAACCGCCAACAGGCTGGCAGTAAAAAAAATGCAATTCCGACCCTGGCGGAAACCGCCAACAGAGACCGCCACTTTAACACACCGCCCGCCACGGCGGGACAAACAAACAGTGCGGCGGTCACCGCCAACAGACAGGCAGGAGACAATGTACCGCCCACCCTATCACAACCCACCAATCCGCCACCTTTTCCGGGGCGGTAGCCCCGCCGATAAAAACACGGCAGAAACAGACATTTCAAACGGAAAACGCTCACCTCCATACACCACACAAGGAATCTGGACAGCATGGATCCCGAACTCCACATCCTCCCAGCTATTGTCTTCCTGCTCCTCTACCAGGAGCACGAACGCCGACGCAGAAGACAACGGTGAGTACTGCACCTACGACACAGGGGTGGGGGGAGGCAACAAATTTCGGGGACACACATATGCAACACACCCACCCTCACCCACTACAACACACACATCAATGCATAGCAACACATCACATTTACCCCCCCCCAAACCCCCCGGAAGAATGCAAAGACAAAAGTAAATGATTATAAACTTACAAATATATTGTATGACTGAGTATAAAATATATCACACATCTATAACTTTATATACATAAATTGTCCAGTCCGATATGTGTATCAGCCATTGTTCGTGGACCACTGGGCCAAAATCACATGGGCAAAGCCCACACAGGATACCTGACTCCAACGGAGAGAACACTGCAGGGGCATCAGATAGCAAAACTACAGGCACCTCAGGGGGGAGGGAAGGGGGGGCACCTCAGCCAGATGAGTCCACGACACCAGATCCACGACGGGGCTCCATGGCCATTGTGCCATCCTGGGGAGTGCAAAGCCACAGTCTCTCAAGTCTCTACAGTGGGTGGCTTGCCCACTGTGCCATCCTGGGGAGTGCAAAGCCACAGTCTCTCAAGTCTCTACAGTGGGTGGCTTGCCCACTGTGCCATCCTGGGGAGTGCAAAGCCACAGTCTCTCAAGTCAATATCAGTCTCCATTGGTACTGGAGGGGGACTAGTGCCCAGAGTGCTTTGTGCAGCCCTGCCCGACACAGATGCGGGCCTGCCCCTTCCGCCAATGGGCCAGCGGTGCTTGAGATGAAGGGCCCAGTTCAGCGGTTCTTGAGACGGCGGTGCCCAGCGCAGCGGTGCTTGAGATGAAGGGCCCAGCGGAGCGGTGCTTGAGACGGCGGTGCCCAGCGGAGCAGTGCTTGAGATGAAGGGCCCAGTTCAGCGGTTCTTGAGATGGCGGTGCCCAGCGGAGCGGTGCTTGAGACGGCGGTGCCCAGCGGAGCGGTGCTTGAGATGAACGGCCCAGTTCAGCGGTTCTTGAGACAGCGGTGCCCAGCGGAGCGTTTCTTGAGACGGCAGTGCCCAGCGGAGCGGTGCTTGAGATGAAGGGCCCAGTTCAGCGGTTCTTGAGACGGCGGTGCCCAGCGGAGCGGTGCTTGAGATGAAGGGCCCAGTTCAGCGGTTCTTGAGACGGCGGTGCCCAGCGGAGCGGTGCTTGAGATGAAGGGCCCAGTTCAGCGGTTCTTGAGATGAAGGGCCCAGCGGAGCGGTGCTTGAGATGAAGGGCCCAGCGGAGCGGTGCTTGAGACGGCGGTGCCCAGCGGAGCAGTGCTTGAGATGAAGGGCCAAGTTCAGCGGTTCTTGAGATGAAGGGCCCAGCGGAGCGGTGCTTGAGATGAAGGGCCCAGCGGAGCAGTGCTTGAGATGAAGGGCCCAGTTCAGCGGTTCTTGAGACGGCGGTGCCCAGCGGAGCGGTGCTTGAGACGGCGGTGCCCAGCGGAGCGGTGCTTGAGATGAAGGGCCCAGTTCAGCGGTTCTTGAGATGGCGGTGCCCAGCGGAGCGGTTCTTGAGACGGCAGTGCCCAGTGGAGCGGTGCTTGAGATGAAGGGCCCAGTTCAGCGGTTCTTGAGACGGCGGTGCCCAGCGGAGCGGTGCTTGAGATGAAGGGCCCAGTTCAGCGGTTTTTGAGACGGCGGTGCCCAGCGGAGCGGTGCTTGAGATGAAGGGCCCAGCGGAGCGGTGCTTGAGATGAAGGGCCCAGCGGAGCGGTGCTTGAGACGGCGGTGCCCAGCGGAGCAGTGCTTGAGATGAAGGGCCCAGTTCAGCGGTCTTGAGATGAAGGGCCCAGCGGAGCGGTGCTTGAGATGAAGGGCCCAGCGGAGCAGTGCTTGAGATGAAGGGCCCAGTTCAGCGGTTCTTGAGACGGCAGTGCCCAGCGGAGCGGTTCTTGAGATGAAGGGCCCAGCGGAGCGGTGCTTGAGACGGCGGTGCTCAGCGGAGCAGTGCTTGAGATGAAGGGCCCAGTTCAGCGGTTCTTGAGATGAAGGGCCCAGCGGAGCGGTGCTTGAGATGAAGGGCCCAGTTCAGCGGTTCTTGAGACGGTGGTGCCCAGCGGAGCGGTGCTTGAGACGGCGGTGCCCAGCGGAGCAGTGCTTGAGATGAAGGGCCCAGTTCAGCGGTTCTTGAGACGGCGGTGCCCAGCGGAGCGGTGCTTGAGATGAAGGGCCCAGTTCAGCGGTTCTTGAGACGGCGGTGCCCAACGGAGCGGTTCTTGAGACGGCGGTGCCCAGCGGAGAGGTGCTTGAGATGAAGGGCCCAGTTCAGCGGTTCTTGAGACGGCAGTGCCCAGCGGAGCGGTGCTTGAGATGAAGGGCCCAGTTCAGCGGGTCTTGTGACGGCGGTGCCCAGCGGAGCGGTGCTTGAGACGGCGGTGCCCAGCGCAGCAGTGCTTCGGATGAGTGCCCAGTTCAGCAGATCAGCCCATGGCGTGGAGGTCATTCGCCACCTGACCTGTGGCTGGCTGCGCCTTCCTGCCCACCTGGGATCGGCCTGGTGGGGCCCTCCTGGGCTGCAGTCCCGGGCCTGTTGGTCTCCTCCTGCCCACCTGGGATGGGGCATGTGGGGCCCTCCTGCTCAGCTGGGCTGCTGGCGGTCTTGTCGGGCGTGCTGCCCTTCCCAGCCTTTCCTGGTCGCCTGTGGCCCTTCCCCACCTTTGGCGGTGTGCCAGGTGGCACCACACTTCCTGCCGGAGCCATGGTAGGAATTTTTGTCCCAGGTGTTTTAGGCCTCTTGCGCCGGGCACTGACAATTTTGGCATGTTTTTGCGGCGGTGGGCTGCCCGTGCCTTGGCTCCTTACTGAGCTGCCTGCCCTTGAGGGTGGGGGACTCCACAGTCCATGGCAGACTGTCTTCAGAGGGCCCGCTGTTGTGGTGGCTGAGGTGCTGACTGGAGTCTTTTTAGATGGACGGGGTGGGGGAGTTGTTGGGAAGAGGTCAAGTTTGGAAAGGAAAATAAGTTTAGGAAGAGAGGGACGGGTAGGTGTAGTAGGTATGGGAGTGGAGGAGGAGGTTGTAGGAGTTTGAAGTCTGGTGTCTTTGGGTGCAGGTGCTTGTGCTGGAGGCTGTCGTGAGGTGGATGGCTGTTGGGTGGGTGGCTGCCTGCGTTTGTGTAGCTTGGAAGAGGGGGTGACAGACACACTGGGAGAGGACACAGGGGACGTGTGAATGGTAGTGGGGGTTGTGACTGCACATGTGCGGGTGGTTCTGGTGGGTGTGCTGGTGATGGACGTAGTGGCTGAAGATGTTGTGCATGCAGGTGTGAGTGGAGACGTGACAGGGAGGGAGGAGGGAGACGAGGAGGAGGGGGACACAGTGGAGGCAGTGGTTGTAGGTATGTCTGCATGTGGATGTTGCTTGTGTGAATGCTTGTGTGATGTGTGGTGCTTATGTCTGGATGAGCTTCCCTTGGGTGTTGAGGTCTGTGCAGGCTGGTCTGATGGTGTGTCTGGGATAGGCAGAGGTACAGGGGATTGGGTCTGGGTGGAGGAAGTTGGAGGGGGGAGGCTAGAGACAGGGACAATTGCTGCCATCAGTGCTGAGGCCAGAGTGTTGAATGATCGCTGATGGTTAGCCTGACCCGAATGAATGCCCTCCAGGTATGCATTACTCTGGTGCACCTCCCTTTCTACACCCTGGATGGCATTCAAAAGGGTAGACTGCCCAACAATGAGCGTCCGCAGGAGGTCAATGACCTCCTCACTGAGGGCAGCAGGGGTGACTGGGGCAGGGCCTGAGGTGCCTGGGGCGAAGGAGATGCCCACCTTCCTGGGTGAGCGGGCACGGGGCAAACGCTGAGGGGCTGCTGGGCGGGCGGTGCTGGTGCGCTGGGTGGCGGCTGTACCTGTTGTAGCGGGGGGCACGGATGTTGCCGCCACCACAAGGGAGCTCCCTTCAGAGGACGAGTCGCTGTCACTGACATCCGCACGAGTCCCCGCTGTGGAACTCCCCTCGCCCTCCGTCTCATTGGTGAAATCCGAGTCAGTTGCATGGCCCGCCATGGCCATGTGAGATGCAGCTCCCTCGTGCTCCGATGCCACTTCTCCTTCGCCTGATGATGCTAATGCACAAATGAACAGGAAGACAACAAAAAAGGGGGGTGGGGAAAAAGAAAGAAATGTTGAGTGCATGCATTGGCGACACCGTTGGCGGACAGGACAGACACAGAAGCCCCCTGCACTACGCCGCGCACTTGGGGTCGACTACGCAATCCGTGGGACATGGCCTACAAGCCTATGGGCGACCTCTGCTCACATACATGGCACAGGGCAATGAATAGCTGTACTTGGCACCCTACAGAGGTGGGGGGCGGGGGCACAGGGCCATGCCTTACGGAGGGGCCTAGCCTACAGATATCGCACTGGCCTAGGGATACCCACAGCCCTTTCCCCCCACCCAGACACCTCCACTGCGCGCAAAGTCACCAGGATTTGAGTGTACCCACCCCCTTGTGTCTGCTGTGATGTCCTCAGGCGCCCATCCAACTCGGGGTAGGCCACCGCCAGGATCCGGGACATCAGGGGGGTCAAAGTACAACTGGCACCCCTCCCACGTTGGGAGGCCATCCCCAGCTGAGCCTCCGCCGTCTTCCTGCTCCAGCGTCGGATGTCCTCCCATCTCTTCCTGCAGTGGGTGCCCCGTCTCTGGTGGATCCCCAGGGTCCGGACGTCCTTGGCGATGGCACGCCAAATACCGATTTTCTGGTGGGCGCTGACCTATTTGACATGTACAGGGAGAGAAGAATAATCATCACCTTCTGCATGCTCGATGTGAGTGGCCCCCCCATCCCGACCCTTGCCATGTGGCACATGCTCTCATCTGTCGTTTGATGCATGCCTCAATCGCTCCCCTCCCAACCATCTTTCATCCACCCGACTCAACACAGGCATTGCCCACAAAGCATGGTCCCAGTGTAATTACCTGTTGGTCTGGAGGACCGTAGAGTAGCGCATACTGGGGGAGGACCCCATCCACAAGTTTCTCCAACTCCTGAGCAGTGAAGGCAGGGGCCCTTTCCCCAGTCGCATGAGCCATTGTCTCTTCCAGACCGTGGTCACAGCAGCACTTGCAGTGTAGGTCCTCTCCTGTGGAAGATCAGGTATCGAGTGATTAAGCTGATAGAAAATGGCGGTCACGCCCGCGGCGGTGCGTACCGCGACCGCCGGCGCACATCGTCATTGGCTCCTGAGACCCATAGGGTTCAATGTTAACCAATGCAGCTTTGCGCCGCGGTCTTCGACCGCCTACCGCCACGGTGTCCCACGCCAGCGCATTGACCTCACATCCCATTGTCGCACTTCACAGGTCAGGCAGCCGCCATTTCAAGGGCCCACATGCCTTATTTTCTACAGCGTCACACATACCTAGGCCTTGCATCGACACTCATACAAGCCATTCAATGCATTGGGAATCGTGTTATGTGCAAGCTGTGGTTACATACCTGTGGGTTGATTGACTCTGTGCTTGCTGTTGTCCTTCATAGGCACCGTCCACTGGGACATGCGAGGAGATGGAGGAATCTTCCCGTGTACCGACCACTGGTGGACCTGTCGACAATGGAGGAAAGACATGTCATACTGACATACAGGCTTGACCGAGCCACTATACAGGAACTGTGTACCCAGTTGGAGCAAGACCTGATGTCACCAATCCGCCAACCCACAGGTATCCCCCCTCTAGTGCAGGTGCTGTCAGTACTCCATTTCCTTGCAAGTGGGTCATTCAAACAACAGTGGCCATATCATCAGGGATGTCCCAGCCCATGTTTTCCAAGGTGTTGTCCAGAGTGTTGTCTGCCCTGCTGAAACACATGCGGAGCTACATCGTCTTCCCTGAGGTGGGGGATTTGGCTACAGTGAAGGCTGATTTCTATGCCCTTGGACATATCCCCAACATCATTGGTGCCATTGATGGGACACATGTTGCTTTGTTCCCCCCCAGCAGGAGTGAACAGGTGTACAGGAACAGGAAGAGTTATCATTCCATGAATGTCCAGATGGTGTGTTTGGCTGACCAGTTCATCTCCCATGTTAATGCCAAGTTCCCTGGGTCAGTGCATGACGCGTACATCATGCGGAATAGCAGCATCCCTTACGTGATGGGTCAACTCCAGAGGCACCGTGTGTGGCTATTAGGAGACTCTGGTTACCCCAACCTGTCATGGCTACTGACCCCAGTGAGGAATCCCAGGACAAGGGCAGAGGAACGGTACAATGAGGCCCATGGGAGAACTAGGAGGGTGATCGAGTGGACCTTCGGACTCCTGAAGGCCAGGTTCTGCTGCCTACATATAACAGGTGGATCCCTAATGTACTCACCAAAGAAGGTGTGCCAGATCATCGTGGCCTGCTGTATGCTTCACAACCTGGCTTTGCGACGCCAGGTGCCTTTTCTGCAGGAGGATGGTTCAGATGGTGGTGTTGTAGCAGCTGTGGAGCCTGTGGAGAGTGAAGAGGAGGAAGGCGAAGAGGACGACATAGAGAACAGGAACACAGTAATACAGCAGTATTTTCAATGGCACACAGGTAAGAATCCACACCGGCATATTACATATACTTAACCCCTACTACCTCTCTACTGTCTGTCCTTTTCCCCCAGTGTATGGTAACTGAGTTGTGACTTTCCCTTCCAATTTCAGAGATGTGGGCCCCACTGCGTGACATCTGCTTTATTTCCCCATGGACTACAGCTGTGTGACATTGTTATGTTGGCATCACAATGTGAATATGCCATTTGGCACGGTAATGTCTAATACATTTGTACATAATCACAGCCAGACTCCAGATTTTTTATGCAATAAGTGTGTTTATTACAGTGCTCTAAATTGGTGGGTGGTTGCAAATGGTTGAGGTGTGATGGTGGAGGATTGTCCATGGCAGAGTCCAGACTATCAGTATCACAGGTGCATTGTCCAGATGCCTGTGGAAAGTGGAGCAGGGGCAGTGTAAGAATGGACAGGGTGTCAATGTGGGACAGTTGGATGACAATCAGGGAGGTATCCTTTCCTGGCGGGGGTCTTGGCATCTTACTCTGTCTTCTTCCTGGATCTCAGGGCCCGATTGCGGGGTGGTTCACCTTCTGCAGGGGGTGGGGTTCTGGTGGCCTGTTGGTCTTGTGTCGGGGCCTCCCGTCCACTAGCGCCGGCGGAGGTGGTAGGCAGTTCTTGGTCCATGCTAGTGTCAGGGGCCCTTTGTGGTGCAACAGTGTCCCGCAATGTGGTGACTAGCTCATTCAGAGCCACTACGATGGTGCCCATGGCGGTACTGATGTTTCTTAGTTCTTCCCTGAACCCCATATACTGTTACTTCTGCAGAAGCTGGATCTCCTGAAACCTGGCCAGGACCGTCGCCATCGTCTCCTGGGAGTGGTGGTATGCTCCCATGATAGAGGAGAGGGCCTCGTGGATTGTGGGTTCCCTGGGCCTGTCCCCGCCCTGTCGCACAGCAGCCCTCCCAGTTCCCCTGTTTCCCTGTGCCTCTGTCCCCTGGTCCATGTGCCCACTACCACTGCCCCCAGGTCCCTGTTGTTGTTGGGGTGGTGGGTTAACCTGGGTGCCCTGTAGTGGTGGACACACCGCTGATTGACGTGTCCTGGGGACAGAGGTATGGGCCCGCTGGGTGGGTGCTGTGCTGGTGTTCCCAGAGGGGGGAAGGTCTGCTGTGGCCTGTGGCTGTCTGAGGGGAACCGACTGTCCAGAGTTCCCCGATGGGCCGGGCTGGTCATCTAGATCCAGGGAGACAGAGATGCTGTCATCACTGTGGGCCTCTTCTGGGGGTGGAGTGGACATTTGTGGACCCTCCTGCGCGGTGACGTGGCGTTCGAGTCCTGCAGAGGTATAATAGTATGATTATTGCTTCTGTGTGTGCCATAGAGTGCAATGGGTGGGTGCCCGTGTACCCCTGTGCTTGCATTCCTGTGTGGGGGCTTTTGTGAGGGTGGTTTGGGTGGGGGATGGGTATGTGCAGTGGGCATGCTTAGGTGATGGGTGTCCATGCTTAGTGCTCGCATGCAGGGCTTGGTGTTGGGATGGGTGGGTTGTGAGGGTGAGACATTTGCAAGGAGTAGGTGTGATGGGGGTGGGGGTGAGGGTGGGGGTATGAGTTGGCATGCTGGTGGGGTTGGGGGGGATGTAGTAATTAGGATATGACTTACCAGAGTCCATTCCTCCGCCTACTCCTGCGAGGCCCTCAGGATGCAGGATCACCAAGACCTGCTCCTCCCATGTTGTAAATTCTGGGGGAGGAGGTGGGGGTCCGCCGCCAGTCTGCTGCACCGCGATGTTGTGCCTGGATACCATGGAACACACCTTCCCCCGTAGGTCGTTCCACCTCTTCCTGATGTCGTCCCGATTTCTTGGGTGCTGTCCCACAGCGTTGACCCTGTCCACTATTCTGCTCCATAGCTCTATCTTCCTGGCAATGGTGGTGTGCTGCACCTGTGTCCCGAAGAGCTGTGGCTCTACCCGTACAATTTCCTCCATGACCCTGAGTTCAGCGTCAGAAAACCTGGGGTGTCTTTGCGGTGCCATGGGGTGGTTTGGGTGATGTGTGGGGTGGATTGTGTGGTGCTAAGTGTGGTGATGTGTATTGGTGTGTATTTTGACGTGCCTGGTAGTATAGCTGGGTGACAGTGAATTGCGCGTCTGTGTGCTCGGGTCTCTTATCTCTGTGCGTGTTCACGAATCTCTAGGAGTAGGGGTTTGTGGGTGATGTGGGTGTGTGTTTTATATTGTATTGGGTGTGTGGGAGTGGTGTGTGTATGTGTATCAGGTGTGTGTATTTCGAATTGTCCAATGTGGCTGTGTTTTGTATATGTATGTGTATTTTGAGCGCGGCGGTGTGTACCGCCAATGGAATACCGCGGTTGAAAGACCGCCGCGTGGATTTGTGTGTCGTGATAGTGTTGGCGTATTTCTGTTGGCGTGACGGTGGAGGTTTGGTCATCGCCAGTTTCTCGCTGCCCTTTGGTGTGGCGGACTTTTGTGGATGTCTGTATTTTGGCGGTTTGCCTGTTGTGGGTCAGAATGACCGTGGCGGTTTACCGCGGCCGCAGCGGTGTTATGGCGGTCTTCTGCACAGCGGTAAGCGCCTTTTACCGCCGAGGTTGGAATGACCACCATAGTCTTTTTCCAATTTAGCAAGCTCTAGGGCAGCTCCTTGTCTTATCTGGCAAGTTCTAATTTTAGGTACCTTTCTTCCCTTTTGTCCTCCAGCACTTCAGAGGACATGCCCCTGGAGAACACACTGCTACCTGTGGCCAAGAGGACCCCTCTGTCCCGATAGACAGGGGCTCCCCCGTCCACAACCATCCCATCTGGGACCCCCTGCGTTAGCTCTAATCCCTCCCCCCATTTACTGAACCTTCTGGCTGGCCTCTACCCATGCTCTCAGGGCCTTCTGAAGGTTCGTCTTTGTGGCCCTTGCCCTGTCAGGCATTCCCCTCTCCTGACAGAACCCCTAGAGCTGCGTCATTGTATACTGGGCCAGATCAGCCAACTTGAATGAGTCCCTTGTAGGGAGCATCCCGGGCATGGCGGCAAACTAGCGGGAGGCACAATGTCTGGTGTGCAATGACTTGAGATGCAACAGTTAATTCTGGTCACACACAGAGGTGCAAGTTCAGCGGTGCCACACAAGGTAGAATGCAGCACTGCTACAGGTACGCAATCACCTCTGAGGGTCGCAACCTGTGAATCGGACTCCGCACGCAAAGAGCATGCAGTCGGCGTGTTGCATAAGAGAAATTCAGCACGATCGACAAAATGTGCCACGTGGGGTCCTGAACTATTGACTCGGCTCACCACCAACAAGACTCGTTGCAGGGCCACACTCCTTGAACATGAGCAGTCCCTTTGGGGCTCCACACCAGGCAATCCATTCTCCAGGCACAACACTTGGTTGCACACTCACGCCGCCCCTACCAGGAGGGATCCAACAGATGATGTGGACACTTAAGAGAGCACCTCGCTCCAGGTATCGCAGGTAGAAGGTGTCGGTCCCTCCCGAGAGGCCTTTGATTTCCCTGAGACTTCCATCAGAGAACAGGGGGCAAGCCCTGGGAGAGCACAGTTCGGGGTGCCACACAGCAGCAAGCAGTCAGCCCAGGCCAGCCACTATTCAGGAAAGGTGCACGGTCCCTTCCAAGGGCAGTAACTACTCCTCATGCACAACAGATTCTTCTGGCAGTGTGCACCACGCAGTCCAGTCTCTCCAGTCCTGCATCCGCACAAGCTTATCTCTCTCCTTTCCTGCTGTGTAGCACCAGTAGTTATACTGTAGTGTGCTTTTGAAGTTGGAAGAGGATCAGAGGGTTATTCAGATGTCTCCCTTAAATTTCAGTCCTGTCTGCCATGGGCCCATGGAATGCAGGTTTTAATCTTTAGTGGGGCCATGATCTGGCTCTAGAAGGCCAAGTCTCAAAACATCTCCCTCCAATCTATCCAGCCAGGCTCTCAAATGGAAGAGGTCTGCCATTCCAGTGGCATGCCCAAGGTTTATAGCTGTCGCTGGGGAATGCAGGGCAAGATGTGCTCCCCAAGTTTTCAGTGTGGACTAGAGTCCAATTAAAAGGCACACAAAGTGGTTTAGAGCATAGAAATGCCCACTTTCTAGAAGTGGCATTTTTTACGTTAATATTGACAAAACCACCTTTACCGCAGGAAGGGGTTTGTCAGGACAAATCCAGTAATAGGAAACATTATGAGGCTGCTCCACTACAATCCACCATTGCAGCTAGGAGTAATGGTGACTTACCCCTTGTTAAACCATGGGCAGAGCAGCTCTAATAGGTAGTGAAAACACACATGGGTAGTCTTCATTCCCTGGGCATACAAACCCTTGCGCACCCACAAGCCTGCAATGGCAGGCTGTACACATGTTTAGGAACATCACAGGTGAAAGTGCTCACACACAGGCCTGCTATGACAGGCTGGACTTATGTTTAGGAACACCATAGGTGCAAGTGCACACACCCAGGCCTGCTGTGACAGGCTGGACTCATATTTAAGAACACCATAAGTGCATGTGCGTACACAAGAGGCCTGTTATGACAGGCTGAGCACATATTTGAACCACCAGTGGGCATGCACGCAAACACTGGTCAGCGCCACTTCCTAACATAGGTAGGAAAGGCATGCACACTTTCACACTGAGCTTACAGTGGGTAAGTGCCCAGGGCCCTACGGTCACTGGATAGAGAATCAGCAAAATCTATGGGAAGAGCTGATCCCCCAGGTAGGGAAAACCAACATGGGGAATCTTTACTACCAGGGCATGGGACACCCATGTGTACCTGCCAGCCTTTCATGTATCATCTGCTGTGCCCTTTAGAGGGTGCTGCAAGGGTAGCAAAGCGCCCACTCATGATTGAGTATGGCGTTAGAAGTGCCAACCTGAGCACAAGGACAACTGCACCTCCATAGGTCTGCACGGTCAGGCTGGATACATGCTTGACAGGGTATTCTCCTGGGTGGCACACTCAGTGCAATGTTCCTCTAGTAGCCAGGGTCGTACCTGCCCCACGTATGTGGTGTACCTTTTTACAGGGCACTCCTGGGTACAGCACTTGAACCAATCACGTAAGCACTCCTACCATACCAGCATGTGCAAGAAGGACACATGCACTTTCCTACTTCAGTACATTGGGAAAATGCACAGAGTCCTAAGGCCTTGCAATGGGAGTCAGCAAAAAAACAGGAGGAAAAAGCAAAAAGTTTCAGGGAAATCGCCTATGAAGGCCCACGTCCAACAACCTGCCTCAGCCTAAATGATTTCTAGACCTCTATACTGCACAGAATTGAACTTGTATCATTGTCCATAATTACCCTGACTCCCAAAATAATTATGTTAGGTATAAGGACATAGGATTACGCTTTCTGTACGATATTTATTACTAGTCTGATTATCGCTGGGAAATGAAATTCAGACATTTCACCTACTTTTGAGGAATGTTGAAGGGAACTCATGCAGGTTTATGAACTTGAGCATCAGACTGTCAAACTGTGATGCTCAACTTTGAAGTACTCTCGAATTTGGGGGAATATGTGCCAATACCTAACATAATGAGTGTTTATTTGAAAAAAAATTCTGTGGTAAACTGTATGGGTGAATGAACTGGAACACTATGGGGGTGATTTTAACCTTGGCGGACGGCGGAGGCCGTCCGCCAAGGTACCGCCGTGAAATGACCGCACCGCGGTCAAAAGACCGCGGCGGCCATTTAAACATTTCCGCTGGGCCGGCGGGCGCTCTCCGAAAGAGCGCCCGCCGGCCCAGCAGAAATGCCCCTGCAACGAGGACGCCGGCTCAGAATTGAGCCGGCGTAGTTGCAGGGGTGCGACGGGTGCAGTTTCACCCGTCGCGTATTTCAGTGTCTGCAAAGCAGACACTGAAATACTTTGCGGGGCCCTCTTATGGGGGCCCCTGCATTGCCCATGCCATTGCCGCGGCACCCCCTACCGCCATCCTGTTCATGGCGGGTTTCCCGCCATGAACAGGATGGCGGTAGGGGGTGTCTGAATCCCCATGGCGGCGGAGCGCGCTCCGCCGCCATGGAGGATTCAATGGGGCAGCGGTAAACCGGCGGGAGACCGCCGGTTTACCCTTTCTGACCGCGGCTGAACCGCCGCGGTCAGAATGCCCTCGGGAGCACCGCCAGCCTGTTGGCGGTGCTCCCGTGGTCGGTGACCCTGGCGGTCACCGGCCGCCAGGGTCAGAATGACCCCCTATGTAACTAAATATGATGACTATTATGTATTAATGAATTTGGGGGCTAAAGGTATTAATACTTATGTAAGCAATGGTTATGTAAAATTTTAATAATTTATTGTCTCACCTCTTTTACGATTTCAAGTTGTTTACTAGTCTTTTTTATACTGCACTGTCATTTCCTTTTTTGTACTGTATGCTCCTATAATAAAAAGTATCAATAAAAAAAGCTGTCCATCCATCACATTTTCGTATACTTCCCTAAGGGATGAGCACTGAAGCATTGAGAGTGTCTGGAGCAGCATTAAGTCACTATGTCCTTGCAGGCCTGAGGATAAAGGATAAGAGCATATATGCATCAGTAAATTGTCTCTCCATGGCAGAAGTAAAGGCACATTAATCAATTATTTCTGCTATTTTGTACCTTCTTGGACGAGGATTTTCATGTGGCTTCTAAATATTGCAGTGGATTATGCCAGGAAAGTAGAGACTGTAAAAGGGTACAAGTTAGAGGTTTTTTTTGCTTTCTTGCAGCAATGGAAATTATGTTTCCTAATACATTTTCTCAAAAAGAAAGGCGATTGATGGGTGTAAAATGAAGGATGCTGATGCAAAAGAGCACCATAGTGACTGATAAGATCTCCATTCCAAGGAGTTATTGAGCAAAACGTTTCTAGTAGAAAACAGGAAAAACATCAGACTTGGCAGGGAGATCAACATTTCAGTGATGCACAGCCATTTAAAAAAGGACATCTATCTTCCAATATATCTCTTAAGGGAGAAGTTTTTGAGGTTGCTATGAGTGGAAGGACTTTGCTGTTCTGGTCTTCAGACCCATAAGTGGTTCTTTCAGATTTTATGAGAGAGATAGCCTTCTTAGTTTACATGTTTTTCGCAAGAGCACAGCTCGCCATGGGTGTTAAGAAAACTGTTAAAGCTGGATGAGCCTTAATTAGATTTAGGGGATCAGAATGATAATATATGTCGACAACAAGATTTTTATGGGAGAACAAAGGTAAGCTGAGTTCACAAGCCACGTCTGATCCAAGTTTTGTGAAGGACCTATAGGCTTTGTGATAAGCAAAAAGATGTTGGACGTCATGATAAAAAAGGAAAATGGAAGATGCAGTTCTTGGGGTACATAGATGTTTTCAATGACTGCCATATAGAGTGTTTCTTTGCAAACATCAGGGACATAAAGAAACATATTAGGAAGAGATTTGTGACAGGGTCCTTCCCATTGAGAGAATTTGCACCACTCGTGGCTCAGTAGGCTACTTCTGCCATGGTCATCTTCCCAGAATCTTTGCACTACTGAGGGACAGATAGGGAGAAGATCCTTTCTGTCAAGAAAGCTCTCACTTGATTGGTCTAAGGAGGCAAGACAGTTGATTCTGTGGAGGTTAAAACACATGGAAGCTTGAAATGGGAGATCGATTTACAGTTCGATCATGGGGTTAGTGATAGAATCGGATGCCAGGGTAGGGGTGCAATATGTGAAGAAGCTGAAGATGGTTTGTGGTTTTTGTTAAATTGGAATTACAAATAATTTTGGTGGAACTATTATCAGGATTGTTTGTTGTAAAGTTGCTAGCTCGAGACACAGCAAAAACATCTCAGTGATTTACCAATTGAAACACCTGTGGATGCTGCCTTTTAGATGCTAGAAGACATGACCAAAGGTGTTTGTAATTTCTGACTGGACAGGCAGATTATTATCAGAATGAAGTGTCTTCTGAGCAGGCACAATGTGATTGGTGATTGGCAATCATATCCTTTCGAGGTCATGAGGAAATGGATTCCAGTGTAGTAGGATTCCTTGAAGTGAGAATAGTATTCTCATAAACAGGTAATCCAAGGTGAAAACGGTAATCAAAACCTGAAAAATAGTCATCACAATCAAATCAAATCAAATCAAATCATTAACATTTATAAAGCGCGCTACTCACCCGTGCGGGTCTCAAGGCGCTAGGGGAAAAGGGGGGGTTATCGCTGCTCGAACAGCCAGGTCTTTAGGAGTCTCCGGAAAGCGGAGTGGTCCTGGGTGGTCCTGAGGCTGGTGGGGAGGGAGTTCCAGGTCTTGGCCGCCAGGAAGGAGAAAGATCTCCCACCCGCCGTGGAGCGGCGGATGCGAGGGACAGCAGCGAGTGCGAGGCCAGAGGAGCGGAGGAGGCGGGTAGGGACGTAGAAGCTGAGGCGTCTGTTGAGGTATTCCGGTCCCTTGTCGTGGAGGGCTTTGTGTGCGTGGGTGAGAAGTCGGAAGGTGATCCTTTTGCTGACTGGGAGCCCATGCAGGTGTCTCAGGTGTGCAGAGATGTGGCTGCTGCGGGGTACGTCGAGGATGAGGCGGGCCGAGGTGTTTTGAATGCGTTGCAGGCGATTTTGGAGTTTGGCTGTGGTCCCGGCGTAGAGGGTGTTGCCGTAGTCCAGGCGGCTCGTGACGAGGGCGTGGGTCACGGTTTTTCTGGTGTCGGCGGGGATCCAGCGGAAGATCTTGCGGAGCATGCGGAGGGTGAGGAAGCAGGCGGAGGACACGGCGTTGACTTGCTTGGTCATGGTGAGAAGAGGGTCCAAGATGAAGCCAAGGTTGCGGGCGTGGTCTGTGGGGGTCGGTGCGGTGCCGAGGGCCGTGGGCCACCAGGAGTCGTCCCAGGCGGACGGGGTGTTGCCGAGGATGAGGACTTCCGTTTTTTCAGAGTTCAGCTTTAGGCGGCTGAGCCTCATCCAATCTGCGACGTCCTTCATACCCTCTTGTAGGTTGGTCTTGGCGCTGACGGGGTCCTTGGTGAGGGAGAGTATAAGTTGGGTGTTGTCGGCGTAGGAGGTGATGATGATAACGTGCTTGCGTACGATGTTGGCGAGGGGGCTCATGTAGACATTGAAGAGTGTCGGGCTGAGTGAAGAGCCTTGAGGTACGCCGCAGATGATCTCGGTGGGTTCTGAGCGTAAAAAAGAGAGGGAGGTAAACTCTTTGGGAGCGGTTTGCGAGGAAGGAGGCGATCCAGTCCAGGGCCTGGCCTTGGATCCCGGTGGAGCGGAGGCGGGTGATTAGGGTGCGGTGACAGACGGTGTCAAAGGCAGCCGAGAGGTCGAGAAGAATGAGGGTGACTGTTTCACCGTTGTCCATCAGGGTTCTGATGTCGTCTGTGACTGAGATGAGGGCGGTTTCAGTGCTGTGGTTGGTTCGGAATCCGGTTTGTGAGGGGTCGAGCAGGTTGTTGTCTTGCAAGGAGGTTGTCAGCTGTTTGTTGACGGTCTTCTCTATTACTTTGGCTGGGAAAGGCAGAAGAGAGATGGGGCGGAGGTTTTTCAGGTCGCTCGGGTCAGCCGTAGGTTTCTTTAGTAGGGCGTTGACTTCGGCGTGTTTCCAGCATTCGGGGAAGGTAGCAGAAGAAAAAGAAGAGTTGATGACGGTCAGGAGGTGCGGGGCAATGATGTCGTCGGCTTTGTTAAAGATGAAGTGCGGGCAGGGGTCCGAAGGGGCGCCGGAGTGGATAGAGTTCATGATGGATTTGGTTTCTTCCGTGTTGATGTGGGTCCAGTTGTTGAGGGTGATGGTCGGGGATGCAGGTTCGGTGGTGTTTGGTTGGGTCTGGTGTCCGAAGCTGTCGTGGAGGTCGCTGATCTTGCGATGGAAGAAAGTGGCGAGGGATTCGCACAAATCCTGTGAGGGCGTGACGGCGTTGGCGTTGGCGTTGGCGCTGGGGTTGGAGAACTCCTTGACGATGCTGAAGAGTTCTCTGCTGTTGTGGCTGTTTTTGTCCAGTCTGTCGGTGAAAAAGTTCCTTTTGGCATCGCGGATCAGGTGGTGGTATTCGCGAGTAGCGTTCTTGAGGGCGGTCATGTTGTCAGCGGTGTGGTCCTTGCGCCAGGCTTTCTCAAGGGCGCGACAAGTTTTCTTTGATTCTTTGAGGGTGTCAGAGAACCAGAGAGGTTTTTTGGTGTTGGTCTGTCGATGCGTGCGTTTGAGGGGAGCAAGGTTGTCTGCGCAGTTGGAGATCCAGTTTGTGAGGTTGAGGGCTGCGTTGTTGGGGTCGGTGGTGAGGGTGGGTTGGTTGGCGGCGAGTGCGGAGAAGAGTTGCTCTTCAGGGATCTTGTTCCACTGTCGACGAGGGATGGGTTGAGTGCGGAGGTGGCGGGTCTCGCGTCGGAATGTGAAGTGGACGCAGCTGTGGTCGGTCCAGTGTAGGGTGGAGGCGTGGCTGAAGAAGACGTGTTTGCTGGCGGAGAAGATAGGGTCGAGCGTGTGTCCGGCGATGTGGGTGGTGGTGTTCACCAGTTGGTTGAGGCAGAGGTTGGCGAGGTTGTCGAGCAGGGTGGTGGTGTTGGGGTCGTTGTTTTGTTCCAGATGGAAGTTGAGGTCGCCTAGGAGGATGTAGTCCGGTGAGGCGAGGGCGTGCGGGGAGATGAAGTCGGCGATGGCGTCGCTGAAAGGGGCGCGTGGTCCGGGAGGATGGTAGACGAGGGATCCTCTGAGGGTGGTCCTCGGGTCGGTGCGAATCTGAAAATGCAGGTGTTCAGCGGCGAGAGGGGTGTCTTCGGTGGAGGTGGTGACGCTGATGGAGTCTTTGAAGACGATGGCGATACCTCCTCCTGCTTGGTTGGTGCGGTCTTTCCTGGAGATCTTGTAGCCTTCGGGGATGGCGGTGGCGATGTCTGGAGCAGAGGAGGCGTTCATCCAGGTCTCCGTGATGAAGGCGACATCCGGTGCTGTGGAGTCCAGGAGGTCCCAGAGTTCAACGGTGTGTTTGTGGACGGAGCGAGCGTTGACTAGGATGCACTTGAGGTGCTTGATGGCGCGTGGGCTTGTGGTCGTGGTAGTTGCGTGGTGGAAGATGCGTTTGCAGGAGTTGCAGGCGAAGGGTCCATGGGTGCGTTTGGGGTGAGCTTGGAAGCAGGTGTTGGAGCGTCCTGGGTTGAGGGCGTGGAGGGTGGTGGGGTCGTAGCGGATCGCCGGGCCTTGGCAGAGCTGGGGACCAGGGGTCATGGCGCTGGGCGCGGGCCAGACGCGGACGGGTGCAGATGGGCTTGCCTCTGGCGCGCCTCCGGCGCGCCAGCGGCGCGGTCGCGCAGCGGCCGCCATATGAGGTAGGAGGAGGGGAGGGGTCAGCTGGGGGCGAATGGAAGCTGGGGGGCGGGTGCGTGCAGGAGGTCGTTGCGGGAAAGCGCGAGGGGGGGACAGGTAGAGTGAGAAGAGTTGGGGGAGGGGGGTTTAAGGGTGGAGGGGGGTGAGTGTTAGGAGGTTTAGGAGATTAGGGAGAAAGATAGGAGTAGGGTTGTGAAGATAGGGGAGGGGGGTTGTAGAGGTGGGTGAGGGTGAGAGGTAGAGTGAGAGGATAGGAAGATAGGTAATAGAGGGGGTGGCGGGAGGGGGGGAGAGATAGAGAAATAGATAGAGAAAATAGATAGATAGAGAAATCGATAGTTAGAGAGATAGGAAGATAGGAGGAGGTGGAGAGTGAGGGAGTTAGATAGTGGGATAGAGAGATAGGTAGATAGGAGGAGTGAGGGAGGTAGATAGTGAACGGGTTAGATAGGGGAGATAGAGAGGGGGATGCGAGTGAGGGAGGGGGATGAGGCAGGAGCAGGAGGGCAGGCGCGGGGAGAAGAAGACGGAGGAGGCAGAAGAGCCGAAGGCAGAAGATAGAAGACAGAAGACCAGAAGACCGGAAGAACAGAAGAACAGAAGAACAGAAGAACAGAAGACCGGAAGAACAGAAGACTGGAAGAACAGAAGACGGAAGAACAGAAGAAAGGAAGACCGGAAGAACAGAAGAACACAGAAGAACACAGAAGAAGATACAGAAAACGAAGAACAGAGGGCAGAAGACCACAGAAGAAGATGAGGAAGAAGAGAAGAAGAGAGAAGACGGGGAAAAGAAGAGTACAGAAGAAGATAACAGACGAGGAGCGAGGAGGAAGAACAGAGAAGAAGAAAAGAAGAAAAGAAGCAGGAGCAGGAGAGAGGGTGAGTAGCGCGGGGCAGAGCGAGGGGCTGGGAGGTGGGGGGTACCTACTGTGAGGTGGGTCTCAGGAACTCAGGAACCTGGAGGAGCTGGAGGAGCTGCAGCGGCAGGGGGAGCGACCTACCCTTGGGTCAAGGGTCGCTACCACTGTCGCGCAGCGGCCGCCATATGAGGTAGGAGGGGGGAGGGGTCAGCTGGGGTCGAATGGGAGCTGGGGGGCGGGGGCGTGCAGGAGGTCGCGGCGGGAAAGCGCGAGGGAGGGGGGGACAGGTAGAGTGAGAAGAGCTGGGGGAGGGGGGTTTAAGGGTGGAGGGGGGTGAGTGTTAGGAGGTTTGGGAGATTAGGGAGAAAGATAGGAGTAGGGTTGTGAAGATAGGGGAGGGGGGGTTGTAGAGGTGGGTGAGGGTGAGAGGTAGAGTGAGAGGATAGGAAGATAGGTAATAGAGGGGGTGGCGGGAGGGGGGGAGAGATAGAGAAATAGATAGAGAAAATAGATAGATAGAGAAATCGATAGATAGAGAAATAGATAGAGAGATAGGAAGATAGGAGGAGGTGGAGAGTGAGGGAGTTAGATAGTGGGATAGAGAGATAGAGAGATAGGTAGATAGGAGGAGTGAGGGAGGTAGATAGTGAACGGGTTAGATAGGGGAGATAGAGAGGGGGATGCGAGTGAGGGAGGGGGATGAGGCAGGAGGGCAGGCGCGGGGAGAAGAAGACGGAGGAGGCAGAAGAGCCGAAGGCAGAAGATAGAAGACAGAAGACCAGAAGACCGGAAGAACAGAAGAACAGAAGACCGGAAGAACAGAAGAAAGGAAGACCGGAAGAACAGAAGAACACAGAAGAACACAGAGGAACACAGAAGAACACAGAAGAACACAGAGGAACACAGAAGAACACAGAGGAACACAGAGGAACACAGAAGAACACAGAAGAAGATACAGAAAACGAAGAACAGAGGGCAGAAGACCACAGAAGAAGATGAGGAAGAAGAGAAGAAGAGAGAAGACGGGGAAAAGAAGAGTACAGAAGAAGATTACAGACGAGGAGCGAGGAGGAAGAACAGAGAAGAAGAAAAAAAGAAAAGAAGCAGGAGAGAGGGTGAGTAGCGCAGGGCAGAGCGAGGGGCTGGGAGGTGGGGGGTACTTACTGTGAGGTGGGTCTCAGGAACTCAGGAACCTGGAGGAGCTGGAGGAGCTGCAGCGGCAGGGGGAGCGACCTACCCTTGGGTCAAGGGTCGCTACCACTGTCGCGCAGCGGCCGCCATATGAGGTAGGAGGGGGGGGAGGGGTCAGCTGGGGGCGAATGGGAGCTGGGGGGCGGGGGCGTGCAGGAGGTCACGGCGGGAAAGCGCGAGGAAGGGGGGACAGGTAGAGTGAGAAGAGCTGGGGGAGGGGGGTTTAAGGGTGGAGGGGGGTGAGTGTTAGGAGGTTTAGGAGATTAGGGAGAAAGATAGGAGTAGGGTTGTGAAGATAGGGGAGGGGGGGTTGTAGAGGTGGGTGAGGGTGAGAGGTAGAGTGAGAGGATAGGAAGATAGGTAATAGAGGGGGTGGTGGGAGGGGGGGAGAGAGATAGAGAAATAGATAGAGAAAATAGATAGATAGAGAAATCGATAGATAGAGAAATAGATAGAGAGATAGGAAGATAGGAGGAGGTGGAGAGTGAGGGAGTTAGATAGTGGGATAGAGAGATAGAGAGATAGGTAGATAGGAGGAGTGAGGGAGGTAGATAGTGAACGGGTTAGATAGGGGAGACAGAGAGGGGGATGCGAGTGAGGGAGGGGGATGAGGCAGGAGCAGGAGGGCAGGCGCGGGGAGAAGAAGACGGAGGAGGCAGAAGAGCCGAAGGCAGAAGATAGAAGACAGAAGTCCAGAAAACCGGAAGAACAGAAGAACAGAAGAACAGAAGAACGGAAGAACAGAAGACCGGAAGAACAGAAGAAAGGAAGACCGGAAGAACAGAAGAACACAGAAGAACACAGAGGAACACAGAAGAACACAGAAGAACACAGAGGAACACAGAAGAACACAGAAGAACACAGAAGAACACAGAAGAAGATACAGAAAACGAAGAACAGAGGGCAGAAGACCACAGAAGAAGATGAGGAAGAAGAGAAGAAGAGAGAAGACGGGGAAAAGAAGAGTACAGAAGAAGATTACAGACGAGGAGCGAGGAGGAAGAACAGAGAAGAAGAAAAGAAGAAAAGAAGCAGGAGCAGGAGAGAGGGTGAGTAGCGCGGGGCAGAACGAGGGGCTGGGAGGTGGGGGGTACTTACTGTGAGGTGGGTCTCAGGAACTCAGGAACCTGGAGGAGCTGGAGGAGCTGCAGCGGCAGGGGGAGCGACCTACCCTTGTACCTACCCAATGTATCAATAAAACCAGGGACCTTCACTGAACACTTTAAATAATGTTTGTATTCATAAAGCTCCAATGTTGCTGAAGCTTTATATCAGATCGGAATGAAAAAACACAGAACCAATGGAGTGTAGTAGAGCTACAGAAATACAAGATTCATGAACTGCTAATTTGGAATAACTTAAATTGGACACTATATAGCTAAATGGAGGCTCACAGACTTTCCACCAAACTGGGTTACTTTGTGTTTCTTTGGCATCGATTAAGGCTTGCAACCCAAAGGGTATGCAAGCATCCAAACAATACAAACACAATAGTAAGTACAGTGTCAAGCTGTCTGCTAAGGAAGGGGACAGTGGCTCAGTGTCTGTGGGTAAAGCATTACATACACCAGGGAGGTACCTCGAGCTCTGGTTGCCAAGATGGACATTGGGTACAAGCCCAGGAGAAACATAGGACTCAGAACATACAGTTGATGGTTCTCTGAATCCAGCTGACTGACTTCCATCCTATGTGCTGGAGAGCCACGCTCAGCAAGGTAACGAGAATAATAGGTGAAACGGGAAACAAAATAGCATTTTCTGCAGTGAGGAGTGCACTACCCACTGTCACCTGTACGTGTAGCAGTTTGATCTCCGAGGCAGCACATTTCTGTGTCCAGTGGGAGATGCAATGATGTGCTCACTGAATGCTGGGGACATGGGTTGTCAAGCTTGATTCTTGAGCAGCCTCCTTCTGTTCGCGTGGTGAGGGTTAGAGTGGGCTTTAAGACTTGCAACAGCATTTCTAGTCTCGTTTGGCGTGCTGGGGCTGCCACACAGGACAAAGGAAGCATCAGCACGCGCCACCAGAGGTTCAGCAGCACGTTCAGAAGAGTACCTAAGGGATAATGCTCTTGTTACTTGCCAGAAATCCTCACTGCATTCAGCACTGCCGTTACCCATCGTAATCCCAGACTCCCCCCCGTCCCTCGTGCGTTTTGTCCTTGAATCCTGTGGTACTCCTCGGATAGCACAAAAAGGGCCTCTGGATGAGAGGCTGGTACTTATATCCTGAGGACAAAGAGAAGGGCAATCTCATACATGAAACGGGTTGGGCCATATAATGTGCCCTGGACATAATTCACTCTCATAATGTAAGGGTTGTGATAAGGAAGTGTAGAGCTCAATGCGTGGTGGGCAGGTGTCCTGCATTTTCTCAGACAGTCCCAGACGCAGCAAAAGTTGGTCTATTTAGCTGTTTTAGAGATGGTCGCCGGAAAATAGAAGCAAGTATTCATGTGTTCCGGGTCTGAATTAGCAGACCGCCGCAGAATGAAATTTAGTTCACGCTCACATATACATGATACGGTTTGTAAAAATTGTACTTCGTTTCCCTTACATCCAAATTGTCTGTATTTGCAGTGCAGTCAATTGCTGTCAATTGCGTTATTCTGTGCCTTTCTGCACATGCAAAACTGTAGTCCTACTTCTAGGTTGGCGAACTGTACAGGTTTTTGGTTTCCTAAATCTAGTCAGGCTAACTCAGTATAATTAGGAATATCAGTAGGCAATCATGGCAGTCGAACTCTTGCGTATTTTTGTACCTTGACCTTTCTGCAAGTGAAAGCCAAAATAAAGAAGTGAACATGCGACTTCCAAGAGTGTGAAAGGTATGCAAAAATGAATATGGCTGATGGATTACCTAAGCCACTGTATCAAAACCCACATACCAAACACAGGCCCAGATATACTAAGATTTTGTGTCTGGGTTGCATCACTTCTTTGGCATACTCTGATGCAACACCTACTTTATTTTACAAAGCCATACAAACCCTGATTTGCGTGGCCTTGTTAAAAAAAAGTAACGCAACATAGCGCTTAGCACAGCCTTGCGTTACGTTGGGTCAAGTAGGCATTCCATGGTCAGAGCATGGGCTTTCTCATACATCCACCAATGTATTTTGATGCTTACCAACTTTTACTAAGACTTGTAAGCATGGGTTTGTATAAAAAATGGGGCACTTACCTAAGGCTGGTGGAACAAGGAGAAAAATCTTTATAATAAATAAAGATATTTCCACCTGTTACTTACTCTTTGCATGTGCGTGGCATTCTGCGCAAGGGCGCCTAGTGTGCCAGCGCAAGGAGAGCTAAACAGTGCCAAATATTTTTGTAAATATGGCGCAGTTCTGTTTTCTCCATTTTACGCAACGCAGCAAAGCAAGCACTTAATGTAGCGCGTTGCTTCATATCTTAGTAAAGCCGGGCCACAATCGCGTTTCTGCCTGCTCATCTAGCGCAGATTTCTGATCATCACAGCACAGTGCAGTTCTAGTTGGCATTTTTTATTTCATTTGTAGGGACCATTACACGCACCTAATAAAGCGGACTGCCATAAATGTGGAGGAATATTCTAATTAAAAATGAACTGCTCTGCAATGAGATAATATGTCTGGTAGCGACAAAACAAGTGCTACGAAGTTAGCGCAAGTCGTTGATGGATAAAACACACAAGTGAGCTTCAGCTCACAAACCTTTCACTGTCGCGGCTGCCTTGCAAAAGCACCACGGGGTACAGTTAATAACCTTAGGTGGCAGCACAACGGCACACAGTGCATTCCTCTCTGGGGCGTAGCTATCAATAGTGCAGCAGGCACAGTGATACCCGAGATGTGAGGGACCCACTGGCCACAAATAACCGTTTTTTAACTACCAGACCCGGAGATAGGGACCATTTTTTCCCTTACATTAGACTCATGGCAGCTTTGCTATGCCACTGCACTGCTTACTCTTAGGTCAACATGCTGGTAAGACACGTAGAGTGATTAAACGTTAATAACACTTTCTCGACAGCATTGTTGAGCAGTTTGCATTTTATGTGTATCCTCACGGTCTGGTTGCTAAGCAATGAACAGCAGTGCCAGTCTTGTCTGAGGCTGGTTTTAGCATCGTGGCAATAACGATTTCGTTTTATCACTTCGGTGACAAGTGGACATTTTTTAACATAATGTTATGGGAATGTGATCAGGTCTCAGCAAATCCAGAGTACCGTTGAAGCAGGGGTGTCCTGCGGCGTGATGAGATTGTAGGGGTTATTTTTTATTGTCTCAAGCGTGAGGCTGTGGAAGGCTTGGAGCTCAGAAAATGGCTTTGTGTTTGCATTTGGGGGGGAGAGAAGAGTAAGCTGTGGTTGCTCCCTTTGCTTTATGCAAAATGTACAGTTTTACGATCTCCTTGCGTGAAAGTCGCACGCTTGTCTGCAGGATTCCTTTTTTGAACATCCACACACAAATTGAATGTTATTACGTCTCAGTCTTGCAGTCTGAACAACTACTTTAAATGGGCAGGTACTGTCCGGTACTGAGTACCTGCACTTCTTTAATTTGAAAGGCAGAGTATCTGCACGTCTGCAATATAGTTACTTAGTACTGGCACTTTTCAGGAGCAGATACTCCAAACAGGGAGTGGCTGCGCGTCTATATATCCATTCAAAGCAGTGGTTTCAACATCATCACTACAGGAGGTTTCACCATAGAAAAGTGGCGGCTGAGGCAGCTGCACACGATTTAAACCTGTGACCTTTAGGTTGTCCTTAGTTCACCATAGTAGGAAGTTTACCCTCCAATGTATCTTTACAGCCATCTCTCCTTTTCATGATCATCTGTTGGTGAGATGGTGCATTGGGTTAGGGGGCGTTGGGGGTTGTAAGACACCAGTTTGTTTGCTACGTTTATTCAGAAACTCATAGAGTATACTGCTGGTAAGGCTGCTCATTGGTCCAGAGATTTGCGTGTGCCTCTGAAGAGCCCTGTGTGTAACTAGGGATGTAGGTATTGGTAGTGCTGGAGGTACAATGGCACATGGTGGGGCAGGGGAGGTGGGGTGGTGGGTGGATAAGGTCCCACCCTTTGTGCTCAAAATAAAGCTGTTCTTTAACTACCAATTCAGGGGGCTTGGAGCCCATTTTCCTTGCTTGTTTTACGGCCCATCACAGCTTTGCTATGCCAGAACATACTCGAATTCAAATGAGATAGCGCAGTGAACTCTAGCATTTGATGCAGAGATTCTTGTGTAACATGGATGTCATAAGTTTTCTATGCTGGTAGATGGTTCACTGGGCTAAGTGTTTGCTGTAACACCTGCATATAATAGCAAGGCAAAAGTATCTTGAATTTTGTAGGTGTTGCATAACTCCTCCCTTTTATTTGGGGTACACCTGGTTGGATAACCCTCTAGCGCATTAGGTTTGGATACAGGCATCTTTCAAGAGTGAAAGGGAAAACGGACAAGTATCTCACACTTCTTTGTGGGTGTAAGCATTTATAAACAGTGCCATTTTCTTTATTCGGTTAAATATTATCAACCATAAATCACATAAATACATAACACATAATAAACAAAACAAACATTTACACAGATAAAAGCTTAAAATACTACCAGTTTCCTTTTTCAACCAAAATTTAATAAATAAATAAAATCATATAAATCATTAAAAATGTACGTTATTCCGCCAAGTTATGGCTCCCTTTAAAAAAGACCCCACCCCCTGGCACACCAGCACATCCGCGACCATTTGCAGCCACACAAAAGCCAGGCGATACTGCAGAAAGCCCCCTTTCCTCAGCAAGGGGGATACAAATTGTCGCCTGAATGGTGCATAAAAATCACAAAACAAGGTAAAATGGAGCAGAGACTGTGGACACCCCATCACAGGGGCAAATTTGTATACATTTCGAGTCGTATTGTCCTATTGGGAAACACAAATTACATCTAATTACTCCTAAACGGAAGCGCAAAATAAGTGTCCTTTTCCATACATTCTGCACCGTCAAGAGATACAACTCTGGACCCACTGTCATCTTTAATATTAGGAAATCCCTCACTGATTGTTTCTTTAATTCCACTGCCTCCCTCTTGGCTCCTAGAATATTAATAAGGTTCTCCTTTGCCCACCGTTTATCAGAGCGTGTTAAACATTCTGGAGCATTAAACATTTCTGGGCAACCAAGAGATGCAGCGAGTTCTTTTATATGACAGCCAGGGAATGTCTAAAGCATGATTGCAAGCCATACAGTCAAGCAGGATTTCCCTATTTAGGGAGGCACACATTTAACCAAATTGAGATCCATAGGAAAAAGGGCCCCATCTATATAGCATTGTCTATGAACTCCAAATTCAGTTCCTCATGTATACAAAAACAGGAGGTATTTTGTCCCACCCCCAACAGCCTTCTGCAGAAGCGATTTTCCTCTGTCAGGAGAGCCTTACTTCCCGAATAGCCCCAGGGTGCTGCCCCATACGTTAAATCCAGGAGGCATTTGCGTCTATGTACCTCAAGCAGGTGCTGTCTGGGTTTCTTCCCCACTCTTGAGGCGTACTCAAAGGTAGCTCCTACAGCAGCATTAAAACGCACAGACCTTCTTGAGATGCAGGGCTTCCATGTACCCTTATCGTCAAAAGTTACCCCCAGATAGGGAAATTCCAGTACACAGCTAATACATTGGCCATTGACCCACTTTAATCCTCGGTTTACCACAAACCATGAAATGTGACCTACTGCTATTAACCTCCAAGTTCAAGTCAGACATAAAATTATCATACGCCCTAACCACCTCGCGGACACCGTTCATGGTCCGGGCCATAAGTACCGCATCATCCGCAAATATCAGGACCGGGAAACTCTTTCCACTTATTTTGGGAACATGCTTACATTTTTCCACCAGAAAATTGTGCAGCCCATTAGTATATAAGAGAAAAAGGGTGGGGGCCAGAACACACCCCTGTCTCACACCCCTCCTAAACCCAAAAGATTCTGTGCATTCTCCTTCCATCCCGAACCTCACAGTTGCATTTGTTCCCGAGTGTAATTAACAGAGCAGTTCCACAATTTGGGGCTCCAAGCCCATCAAGATTAGCCTTTTCCATAGCTTACTACTGTTCACCTTATCGAATGCGCAGCTAAGATCAATGAAGGCAAGGTACAGGGTACCCTTCTTTGCTTGCGTATATTTACCAATCAGCATAAGCAAATTTAAACACTGCTCTTGAGTTGCAAGCCCTTCCCTAAAGCCATCCTGGACCCTGCTCAGCACATCATTCCCACTCATCCGGTCCTCAATGCGTCTTAAAACTATTCGCTCCAGGATTTTCACTGAGGAGTCTAGGAGTGAGATTGGGCGGTAGGATTTGGGATCACTCTGGTTTCCCTTTTTACATACGGGAGCAATGCACGCCGATTTCCAAGAGGGCAAAATCCCTACACTGACTGCCACATTTAGGACATTGAGTAGTATGGGTGCCCACAGCTGAGGGCAGCATTTATGTAGATCCATAGGAATGGCATCTGGGATCTGTGCTTTTTGGCTAGAGGTGTCCTGTATAGCCTCCCACACCTCATCAAGAGTAAATTTAATAGCCAGGTTAGGGTTATGTCCATGTAGCTCATCCATTTCCTCCCCTTGGATGCCCTGCATAAAACCCTTCAGAAATGGCTCACCCAGATATCAGGTAGGATACTGCAACCCAATCCTGCAGTTGTTTCTGTCCCAGAGGTACCCCTATTTACGATCTTCCAGAACATGGATGAGTCCTTCCAGATCCTCCCAGGCCTGCTTCTTGAGCTGCCGTTTTCTTTCATGTAAGACAGCTTTATTTTGAGCTCGCGTACTTCTCACGTAAACCTTATCACTTGGTTGTGCCTTTAAAGCCTTCTTCAGGGATTTCCTCGCCTCATGACAGGGCTTACTGAACCAACCTCCGTGAAGCTTAAGAGTGGGCTTTTCAGTTTTAAACATCCTTTATTCTCACAGCTACCGGTCCTCCGAACACAGGTTTACACATGTTATATGGAAAGTTTATAGACACCGTAAGAGGGTTATGGTCATTGAGATACTGCCTTATGACCTTATTGTGCCGGATCAGATTTCTCAGTGAAGGAGATACACAAATATAGTCAATTGTCGTCCCAGCCCCTCTCATATAAACAGTGCATTAAGTGGGATGACAAAAGTAAGGGGTCTCTAAAAGGGGCACAGCAAAAGAAGTGTAAATTGGAAACCTTTCTAATAAGTGTGGTTTGTTATTAATGACGTGGCTTGAAATGTTATCTAAAATCGTCTGCATGACAAAGTGTGCCACCTGACCTGTATCTTGGTGCCTGTCTGTGATTTTACTATCATTGCATCCAGACATATCATACAATGAGGCAGACCTACTGGTGTTGCCAATGCTTGTTAGTATTGTCAGATAAATTAGTTACAACAATGATTTTGTTGTGAATAATCAGAATTTAACATTTTTCAATTCTGAAAATATGAGACTCTAAATTAAACATTACTAACGTGTGTGGAATGGGTAGTGGTCTTCAGATCGTCTCATTCACTGTGTTCTCCCCTTCACACAACTTAACATTCCTCTACAGTCTCTCACAGTGTTGGATATCTACACCCCTTCCTTGCTGTCTTTCTGAAATCCGTTACCTGCATATCTCACGTCAACTGCTTTCTCTTCATCACTGTCTTTTTACTCTGACCCTCTACATGTACTTTCTTGTGTCACCTCACCCTCGCCATGTCTTTTGTCTCTTACACACACACACATTTTCTCTCCCTCCTCACTTGTAAACACATCATATTCTTTTCCTTTGGTGCTGTCAATATTTCTACAGCTGTGTATAATTCCTTCACACATTTTCACACAAAATGATAATTACGGTTGCCATGTATGTGACTATCAATCTGTGCGCTCTGTAGAGAGGCTGAGGATTGGATGAACATTTAGTCTGAACACATTAAGGACACAGTGGCAGTCACTGTGAGACACTCAGGCCAAAGTCCAAGGCGCCACTTGTCTCCTGCAACAACACGGAGAGAACACTGCAGGGGCATCAGTTTGAAAATAGGCTGGCACCTCAGGGGGACGGGGAACGGGTGGGTGCACCTCAGCTGGCACATGGAACAGCACCACTGGTCCTGGAGTGGGCAACATGCCCATTGCTCTATGTCCTGGGGAGTGCAAGGCCACAGTCTCTCAAGTGGGTGACTTGCCCACATGCTCTGGAGGGGGCAACATGCCCTGTGCTTTGTCCTGGGGAGTGCAAGGCAAGCTCCAGACCATCCCAAGCAGCCTCGGACGGCTGCTCAGTGGTGGCAGTGGTGCTGCTGCTGGTGGTGGCAGTTGTGGGGGGAAGCTCCAGCCCATCCCCTGCAGTCTCGGACGGCTGCCCACTGCTGGTGGAGGTGCTGCTGGTGATGGTTGTGGGGGGAAGCTCCAGCCCATCCCTGCAGCCTTTGATGGCTGCCCACTGCTGGTGGCGGTGCTGCTGGTAATGCTGGGGGTGGGGGTAGTGGGGGGAAGCTCCAGCCCATCCCCTGCAGCCTCGGACGGCTGCACAACCATGGTTGGTGGTGGGGGGTCCAACTTAGGCCCTGCACCAGGCCCCTTCTCCTTCCTGCCTGCTGGGGCAGGCCCCTTACCCTTCCCGGCAGCAGCTGGGATGGCTCCTTGCCCTTCCTGGCAGCAGCTGGGGATGGCTCCTTGCTCTTCAGGGCAGCAGCTGGTGCAGGCCCCTTGCCCTTTCTGGCAGCAGCTGGGGATGGCTCCTTGCCCTTCCTGGCAGCAGCTGGGGATGGCTCCTGGCCCTTCCTTGCAGCAGCTGAAGATTGCTCCTTGCCCTTCCTTGCAGAAGCTGGGGATGGCTCCTGGCCCTTCCTGGCAGCACTTGAGGCAGGCACCCTTCCTGTGAGGCTGGCTGGTGGCCTGGATCCTTTACCACCACGAGTTGCTGTGGACACTACTGGGCCCGTGGACTGGGTGGCTGAGGTGCTTGCCTGGGTTTTACACTCCGTGGCCAGACGTGAAGGGTGGGGGGGAGGGGTAGGGAAGTGGTCAATGGTGGAGAGAAAATCTTCTTAGGGACATTGGGGCGGTAAGAGGGAGAAGGTTTGGGAGTGATTGTGGGAGGTGTCTGTCTGCTGATTTTGGGTGCAGGTGCATGGGCTGGATGCTGTTGTGAGGTGGATGGCTTTTGGGTGTCTGTGTGCTTGCGTTTGTGTACCTTGGGAGGGGGGGAAGACACAATGGGAGAGGACACAGGGGACGTGTGCATGGCTGTTGGGGTGGTGTCTGCCAGTGAGGTGTGTGTGCTGATAGGTGTGGTGGTGATGGCAGTAGTGGCTGAGGATGTAGTGCATGCAGGTGTGAGTGGAGACACAACTGGGAGGGAGGTGGAGGAGGAGGAAGGGGACACAGTGGAGGCAGTGGATGTTGGTATGTCTGTATCTGGATGGTGTTTGTGTGAGTGCCTGTGGGATGAAGTGTGGTGTTTGTGTTTGCCTGAACCACTCTTGTGTGTTGTCCTATGTGCATGCTGGTCTGCCTGTGTGCTTGGGATAGGTTGGGGTTGAGGGAAATGGGATTGGGTAGAGGAAGTTGGAGGGGGGAGGGTGGAAACAGGGAGAATGGCTGCCATCAGAGAGGAGGCCAGAGCCTGGATTGATCTCTGTTGGGCCACCAAGCCAGTGTGAATGCCCTCCAGAAATGCATTGGTTTGTTGCATTTGGGCTGCCAGCCCCTGGATGGTATTCACAATGGTTGACTGCCCAACAGAGATGGATCTCAGGAGGTCAATAGCCTCCTTACTCAGGGCAGCAGGGCTAACTGAGGCAGGGCCTGAGGTGCCTGGGGCGAAGGAGATGCCCACTCTACTGAGTGAGCGGGCACGGGCAACTTGTTGAGGGGCTGCTGGGAGGGCGGTGCTGGTACGGGGGTGGCGGCTGTACCTGTAGCTGGGGTGGTCACAGAGGTGTCCGCCACAACCAGGGAGCTTCCATCGGAGGAGGTATCTGTGTCCGAACTGTCCCCTCCAGTCTCTGCTGTGGTGCTCCCCTCGCCCTCCGTCCCACTGGTGCCTTTAGCGTCGGTGGACTCAGCCTCCTGGGTCCTGTGGGATGCAGCTCCCTCCGTTGCCAGTGCCTCTGCTCCTCCGCCAGATTTTGCTAATGCACATAAGGACAGGATGACAAAATAAAAAGGGGGGGAAGAGACAAAGGAAACACTTGGTCAATGGCTGCACCAACACCACCGTTGGCGTACACAGCAACCTCACACACAGTGAACAGGCCTACGCACTATGCAGTGTACTACCAGTAACAATACTACTGACCAGGGCTTGGGGAGGGACAGTACCGCCAACTGCAGCATACCTGGGACTCACAAATCCCAGCCCAGTAGTGGATGCCTACTAGCTAGGTAGGAGGAATATCACTTCTGAACTGTGCCCAACATGGGACCTACTCTGCGATGTCAGGCCTGGCCTAGGGGCACCCACAGACACACATCCTCCACCCGGATGCCACCCTACAATGCGTAAGTTGTGATGATGGGCACTGTACTCACCTCCTTGTGGCTGCTGTGATGCCCTCAAGCGCCCATCCAGCTCCGGATAGGCCGCCGCCAGTATGCGGGCCATCAGGGGGGTCAGGGTTCGACTGGCATCTCTTCCTCGTTGGGAGGTCATCCCCAGCTGGGCCTCCGCCGTCTTCCGTGCCCAGCGTCTCAGGTCCTCCCACCGGTTGCGACAGTGGATGCTCCGCCTGCCGTAGACCCCTAGGGTCCACAATTCCTTGGCGATGGCACATCATATACCCTTTTTTTGATGGGCGCTGACCTGCAGAGAAAATACAGATAGGGAAAGGTATTACTCAGACTGTCCTGCCTGTTACACTCATGGCCCACTATGCCCCTTCCCATCCCCATTTGCACAGACATGGCCTAGCACACAAGCTGCACGTCGCCCAGGGGACATACACCAACCCCCCCTAAACGGGGCCTTCACAACACCACTCCATGCATTCATGCCCCATGCATCGTGCTCACAGTGTACTCACCTGTTGGTCTGGAGGCCCATACAGCAGTCGGTACTGGGGGAGGACCCCATCCACCAGTCGCTCCAACTCCGCCGAGGTGAAGGTCCGCCGCTGGTAGGTTCCAGACACAGGTCACAGCAGCACATGCAGTGTAGGTCTTCTCCTGTTGAAGGTTAGGTAGCAAGTGAGAGAACAGATAGAAAATGCCGGTCACATCCGCGGCAGTGCATACCGTCACCGCCTCCGTACATCACCATTGGCCACTGTACCCCATAGGGGCCAATATAATCCAATGGGGCGTTGCACGGCGGTTCACAACTGCCTCCCGCAATGGCATACAACGTCAGCGGAATTACCTCACTTCCACCTGTCCATCCACACAGGACAGGCAGATGCCATTTCCGGGGGGTGAGGGGGTAGGTCCTGGATTACAACTGTGTCACAGTTCACAATTGTACAATCTGGAAAAATGCAACAAATAAATTTCAAAATTACATAATGCTTTGTACTGTTGTGGCTCCAATGTACAGTTTATGATCGGCTCCTCACTCTTTTGCCCCTAGATTGCAACCGCTGCAGATGGAGACATAACCCCATGTACAGACCCCTGATAGACTTGGCAACAATAGAGGACAGGCACATTATCCTCACCTACAGACTTGAAAGGGCCACAATCACTGAACTGTGTGCCCAACTGGAGCCTGACCTGATATCTGCTATCCGTCACCCCTCTGGATCCCCCCTCTTGTGCAAGTCCTATCAGTGCTCCATTTCCTGGCAACTGGTTCTTTCCAAGTGACAGTGGGCTTGGCAGCAGGAATGTCACAGCCAATGTTCTCAATAGTGCTGACCAGAGTGTTGTCTGCCCTGATTAAACACATGTGCAGCTACATTGTTTTCCCCCAAGTGGATGATTTGGCCACAGTGCAGGCTGACTTCGATGCAACGGGACATATCCCCAACGTATCTGGGGCGATTGATGGAAAACATATTGCATTTGTCCCCACCCCGACAAAATGAACAGGTCTACAGAAATCGAAAAAGTTTTCATCCAATGAATGTGCAGATGGTGTGCCTGGCAGACCAGTACATCTTCCACGTCAATGCGAAGTATCCAGGGTCTGTGCATGATGCCTTTATCCTGAGGAGTAGCAGCATCCCAAATGTGATGGCCCAACTACACAGGCACTGTGTGTGGCTAATAGGTGAGCCCTGGATCCCACCCAGTGGATGTTGGTGTATGGGTATGATGTGGCCATAAGGGATAGTGTGTGGCTAAATGTTGTCCCTCGATATTGGCAGGTGACTCTGGTTACCCCAACCTATCATGGCTCCTGACCCCTGTGAGGAATCCCAGGACAAGGGCAAAGGAACGTTACAATGAGGCACATGGGCGAACCAGAAGGATCATTGAAAGGACCTTTGGCCTCCTGAAGGCCAGGTTTCGGTGCCTCCATCTAACAGGTGGATCCCTGTGCTACTCACCCAAGAAGGTCTGCCAGATAATCGTTGCATGCTGCATGTTGCATAAACTTGCCTTGAGACGCCACGTGCCTTTTCTACAGGAGGAGGAGGCTGGAGATGCCTGTGTGGCAGCAGTGGACCCTGTGGACAGTGAAGATGAGGAGGCAGAGGATGAGGATGAGGACAACAGAACTGCAGTGATTTCCCATTATTCCCAAAGACACACAGGTAAGACAGTGGTACTTCACATTTCATTGTCATTTTATTGTTTGTGATTGTCACTGGCAGGCTGTGATTTCCCACTTCTATGCCCACTCACTGTACCATTTGGTAACTCTTTTTGCAGATGTTGTGCCCAACTATTGCTCCTGGTGTGTTCACTGCAGCCAAATACAGGTCTATCCTATGTGCACATTACTGTACAGTTGAATTGCAATGTTTGAACCTTGTTAAACGAAAACATACTTAAATCATTTGACATACTCCATACTTGTATTTTTTCAAAGTGTGTTTATTGCAGTGCTAAGAAGAAAAGGGGGAAGTGCAACGGGCTTGGGTGATGATGGAGGAAAGTCCAGGGTATAGTTGTAGTCTATTTGTAGCACAGGTGCATTGTCCAAGGGGACATAGGAAGGGGAGCAATGGCAGTTCAAGGTGGACAGGGTGAGAGAGTGGGACTCAAGGGTGACAATCAGGAGAGTCTTATTTCCTGGCGGGGGTCTAGACAATAATCTCTGGCTTCTGCCTGGATCGCAGGGAACGCTTGTGGGGTGGTTCTCCTTCTGCAGGGGGAGGGGTGCAGGTGGCCTGTTGGTCCTGTGGCGGAGCCTCCTGTCCACTAGCGGCAGCGGAGGAGAAAGGTTGTTCAATTGTCTGGCTAGTGGCAGGGGTCTGCTGTTGTGAGGCTGCCTTTCTCATAATGTTGGCCATGTCTGCCAGCACCCCTGCAATGGAGACCAGAGTGGTGTTAAGGGCCTGCAAGTCCTCCCTGATCCCCTGGTACTGTCCCTCCTGCAGCCGCCTGCTAGACAGGATCTGGCCCAGCATATCCTGGAAATGTTGGTATGCTCCCAGGATCTCAGTGAGAGCCTCCTGGAGAGTCGGTTCCCTGGGCCTGTCCTCCCCCTGGCACACAGCAGTCCTCCCAGCTTCCCTGTTGTCCTGTGCCTCTGTCCCCTGAACCCACTGCCACTGACCCCAGGTCCCTGATTGTTTGGGTATGGGGGTGGCCTGGGGTCCCTGTAGTGGTGGACACACTGCTGATTGACGTCTCCTGGTGACAGAGGTGTGGGTATGCTGGGTGGGTGCTGTGGTGGTGTTTCCAGATGGGGAAGGCTCTGTGGTGGTGTGTGACTGTGCCTGGGTAACCAACTGTCCGGAGGTCCCGATGGGCCAGGTTGGTCATCCAGATCCAGGCGAGCTGAGTCGCTGTCATCACTGTGGGGGGAGTGGCTAGTGCTGGCACTTCTTCTCCGGTGACATTGGCTGGGATACCTGTGGGGATGTAAATGCAGTGTTACTGTTTCTGTATGTGACATTTTGTGTATGGGTGGGTTGCCCTCTTAGGTTATATTTGCCCTGGCAGCTTTAACTTGTCTGAGTTGGTATGTGGTGGGTTAGCTGATTCTCTCCAGTGTGCATGCTTTAGTGATAGGTGTCCATGTAGGTTTGTGAGTGGTGTCCATGCATTGGTGGTGCATGCAGGGCTTGGCATTGGGATGGGTGAGATGTGATGGTGAGGTGTGTGGGTAGTGGTGAAGTGATGGGAGTGAGGGTGGGGGTATGTGATGGCATGCAGGTAGGGGGGTGATAGTAGTAAATAGTTGACTTACCAGAGTCGAGCCCTCCTGCTACTCCTGCCAGCCCCTAAGGGTGCATGATTGCCAAGACTTGCTCCTCCCATGTTGTTAGTTGTGGGGAGGAGATGGGGGTCCACAGCCAGTCCTCTGTACAGCTAGTTGGTGTCTTGCTGCAATGGAACGTACCTTCCTCAGTAGGTCGTTCCACCTCTTCCTGATGTCGTCCCTTGTTCTGGGGTGCTGTCCCATGGCGTTGACCCTGTCCACGATCCTCCGCCATAGCTCCATCTTCCTAGCAATGGATATCTGCTGCACCTGTGCTCCGAATAGCTGTGGATCTATCCGGATGATTTCCTCCACCATGACCCTCAGCTCCTCCTCAGAGAATCTGGGGTGTTGTGTGGTGCCATGGGTGTTGTGTGGGTAGTGTGGGTGAGGGTGTGTAGGGTGATGTGTTGGGGTGTGTGGTGTGAGGTGCGTGGGTGATGTATAGGTGATGGTGGTATGCGGATCTGGTTGTGTGAGTGGTCTTGCTGTCTCTCTCTGGTGGCAATTATTTGTATTCATAAAGGGATGTGGGTAATGTGGGTGTGTGTTTTATAGTGGTGTGGGTGTCGTGTGTGTATGGGTGTCAGGTGTATGTAGTTCGAATTGTCCAATGTGGTGCTGTTTTGTATGTGAGTGTGTATTTTGAGCACTGCGGTATGTACCACCAATGGTTTACCACGGTTGAATGTCCACCGTGGTGATTCATGGGTCATAATGTGGTGGACGTTGTTCTGTTGGCGTAACAGTTGGGTTTTGATACCGCCAGTTTATCACTGACCTTTGGTGTGGCGGACTTGTGTCTGTGGCTGAGTAGTGATGGATTGGTGTGTGTGTGTGTCATAATATGGTGAACGGATATCTGCCGCGGTGGCGGTATGTTGGCGGCAGTTAGCATGGCGGTAAGTGGGATTTACCGCCAATGTCATAATGAGGGCCTATATAATTTGCATTATAACTTTATGACAGTATGCACACAACAAGCAATGTTAGGCTCAATAGGATTACAATAGATATAAAGTTATTGAGGCTATTTATTGAGGCACTGTATACTTGTAAATAAGGCACTTCACCCTGCACTGTACATAGTCATGTGTTATGTGGTGCAATAAATAGCATAAGGAGTAAATCTCTCTACCACAAGAATCACAGTGTTTATGGCTAACTTCCATTCTCCTAATGTTGTTAATATCAGCACCATTGAGTAATGTGGTAACCAACACCTAGTATTAAGTGCTAAAGTAATTCAGTTTGCAATGTGGGCTATCTAAATGGTCATTATTGGTAAAGTTATACACAAACATTTGCATAGTTATGATACAGCGTACAACATATAATGCACATGTAATAGGCATGTAATTTTTCTCTCTCTTTGAGAGACATCAGGCCTGATTATATGTTGGCGGCGAGGGAACTCCATCGCAGTGGACGAAAATCATCACACAAAAATAATGTGGCAGAAATATTGAGTACCAAAATACTGTGAAGATAAGTTTATACAGGCAAGTACACACCCGTGCGCGCACACACACCTTGATGACATATATGTTCAGAATGCATAGATGTGGGTTAAAATTGTAAATCTATACTTACCTTTATATACTATACCTATATATACTTATTTTCACAATATTTTGGTTCTTGATAATTTGGCCACAATATGTTTGCATGATAGAACTGCTGTAATCAATAATCTGACATACAACCATTGAAGTGTCCAGCTGTGCTGCATTCTGATACCCATACAAGGCCACAGCCCTGAAAAAAATCATTTCTGATTGCACTTCAAGTGATGCATTTAACAAGCTAACGGTGGCCCCTTTTTTCACGGATTACATGTCTGAAGTGAACAGCTTGCCTTAAACCGCCACAGAGAAAATTAAAGTCAGACTCAAGATTTGAAATTCAGTATCAAAATTAGTTATGTAAATATGTTAACTCTGTTCAAAATCCACACAGGTGACAACTCAACTGTAAGTAGTGGAGTTCTAAGATGGAAATCCTACTCTGTTCTCAGCTCGGAAGCCTACCTTGGCAGAATCATAGGGCCACAGAATACGCTGTGGTTGTGTGAATAAAGGTGCCTCCGGGACCAAACAGATGCATTTGGACCTAGTATCCTACCATCTGCCATAATGTCTTACCCAGGGTGCAATTCTGGTTAAAGACTGTGCGTGAAAAGCAAAGAAATACACAGATGTCTGCATTCACAAGAACAAACACAGTCACAAGGCCACCATTTTACAGAGAGGACTTACCAAAACCAGAACATCTCAGTTCGCCATTTTGGAAAAGAAAGGATGGGTTAAATATTATTGCTCATTTGGGGTTATTGCAGAGTTGCGGGATCACAGACATCAGGTAAAATTTATTTTATTGAGTACATGATACAACAGGGCATATGGCTTCAACCTTCTGCTCCAACAGTTCCTCCCAACTGTCCTCCCCTTACGTTCTAATCGCTTGTTCATGCCAACATTCCTTGTCCATGACTACCAACCTTAAGACAACATTCCTTCCCCATAGTTATACAAGTAATGATACGACAATGTTGACAAGATCCAACACATCTTTCCCCTTATAACACTTAAGAACACAATAAATTAAATATATATAACTATAAATAAAAATTAAGATAAAATAAGGTTATGACTTTTTTTCTCCAACCTTATAGTCCCCCAACACATCTGTCCCTTATAACATGTGCACGTGACAAAATGAATATATACAAAATAAGGATGAGATAAAACTGTAACATAATTCATCCTTAAGGAAAATGAATAGAGAAATTCAACTCTTTAGCTCGCACTGTGTAAAGAGACATAAACCATAGAAGTAAAATTCAACCAAGAATATATTTTGTAAAACTTATGTGGTAGTTTCCTTTTTCTTGTCAACTTCTAACATATTGAACCTCCACTGTTCAGTCTCTCACCATTCTTACTGCACACCTCTCCATTTTTGTTCAGTTTATTCTCATTTTTCCCTTCATGTCATGAGCCAGAGCTAATTTGTCCTTATTCCACCACTTGCCATCCTCTAGTTTCACTACACTCTTCCTCACTTCTAACTCCCTTTTTGTAGCTGAATATTTAGACTCCTCTTTGGGTATAATTCTTGAAGTTTTGATTCTTACATAATCACCAGCCTCAATCCTTGTCACTCTCCTGTGCTTGTCCACATAGTTGTTTTGAGCTTCCACACGCTTCCTACTAACATCTTTTGTCATGTGCTTCTGAATGGGAAATTCCCCCATCCACTGTCCTGGCAGTTTTGATGCAGGAATCTTCACCCTCGATAACACAACAGGTGACGCAACAGTGTCCACATTAGGGGTAGTGCGGACAGACCAAAGTAATTTCCTTAATTCCACTTTTCAGTTTAGTCTGTTTACTCTGGCTAACTTACATTTTCCTTTATAACTCTATTAAATCGCTCTACGAGGCCATTACTTCTGGGGTGATATAAGGAAATATTAGTATGTTTGATTCCAAGAAATTAAAAAAATTCAGCATATTGCACAAAAGTGAATTGGCAACTATTGTCTGTTAAAATTATGTCTGTAATGCCTTTCTTATCAAAGATGGTTTTCAAAAACTCTATGATTCTTAAGGTATTAGGAACCTTCACAAATTTCACTTCAGGCCAGCAGCTATAAAAATCCATTGCTTGTATACCATATTCAGATACACCACCAGAAACAACCATAGGACAATTGATATCAATAGCTAATTTACGCCAAGCATTATTATTAGATACCTTTATAGCTTCCACTAGACTTGGAACAGTGACTTGCGATTTATTGTTAATCGCACAACTCATGCAATCCCTCACATAATGTTCAACACTCTTATCCAATCCTGGCCACCTAAAATTCTCACGAATCCTCCTCTTCATCGCTCGCATTCCTATATGCCCCTCATGAGCCACGGCTAACACCCTGTTCCTCATTTCTTCAGGTACCACTAGAACATATGATTTATGTAAAAGACCAATGACTGTAGACAGTTCTTGAAAAGCTTGTTTGTATGCTTCACTCAATTTCTACTTGGGCTTCCACTGTGACCATCCACAAACGATTCCTTCCTTCACCTCACTGAAGTGTTCATCTGAATCACATGCTACCTTCCATTGCTCTGATAAAGCACCCTCGGAATGGCCTTCAACCGTGCGTACTAACTGTGCATCATCCTCACTCAGTTCTTTTTTCTCTACCACCTGATCCTGAGATGAAATGCGAGAAAGGCAATCAGCCAGTAAATTCTTTGCACCAGGCACATATTCCACTCTATATTCATATTCCTGTAGTCTATACTGCCATTTAGCAACTCTGGGAGTGGCTTGTTCTCCTCCCTTAGTGGTAAGAAGTTGTACAAAAGCTTTGTGATCAACATGCACAGTGAATCATGTGCCCCACAAATACGGTTTGAAATGAACAATGTCCCACCAGCAAGCCAAATCCTCTTTCCCAATTAAAGAATAAGACCCTTCAGCACCTCTCAGACATCTGGAGACAAACACAACTACCTCATCACTACTTGCCTGCACTGCATAAGAACAGCATCTAGTCCCCTCTGACTAGCATCTGTCATAACAATAGTTTTATCATGGGTGTCAAATGATTTCCAAGGAATGGCGTACATCACTTCCTTTTTATTGAATTCGAACTCAGAATTACTTTTCTCACTTCACTCAAACTTAACATTCTTTTTTAATAAATTCCTTTTTCAGCACACTTTGGAATAAACCTTGTGTAGAATTCAACTAATCCCGTGAAGAACCGTAATTGATCTTTATTATCCGGTGGATGAAAATCGTTATTCGTTTTGAGTAGGCTAGTTTTAGGTTCAATTCATTTAGCGGACAATTTGTAACCTAAATAATCAATACTGAGTGCATTAAATTTACACTTTTCTGCACTGAGTGTGACTCCTCTCTCTTTCAGAATGGACAAAACTTGAAGTAACCTGGTGCTGTGTTGTTCTTGGTCCTCTCCGAAAAACTAAAACATCATCCGGAAATGCCACAGTACCTTCCAGATCCTTAAATAAACTTTCCTCCTCTTTGAAACACGGCTGAAGCCACCCCGAAAGGCATGTGCTTGAATTGGAACAAACCCTCCGGAGTTATAAAAGAAGTAAAATTCCTGGAATCTGGGTGTAAATTGATTTGGTGATAGGCTGAAGTCATATTACGCAAACTGAAAATGTTACCCCCCTGTCAAGGTGGAAAACATTCCGAAAATGCAAAGAGGGTGATAATCAACTCATATCTGACTATTCAGATCTCTTAAATCGACACACATACAAATGGTTTGATTTTCCTTACAAACAATTACAATAGGTGCAACCCAATCAGAACATTCAATTTGTTCAATCACATCTTGCTTGCACAATTTATCTAGTTCTTTTTTTAATACAGAACGCAAGCCCAAGGGCACTCTTCGAACTTCATATATAGTACTGGACGCGCATGTTCAACCATTTTTATCTTGTGCATGAAACCTTTGAAAATGCCTAAGTCTTTCTTAAATACCCCTGGGAAAAGTTCCCCCCCATACGTTTTTTTCCTACGGAAAGGACTTACATATACTCCTTCCTCAATACTAATTGAGCTGGATTATTGGGATCCAAAATAATTCCTAAATTCCTTGGATCATGCCAACCCAATAAAAAAGCATCATCCTTGGCTATATACATAATTCCTTGTGCTTTATTGTCCTGGAAATTAAATTCACTTATTATTTCTATAGCCAACCGGACTACTCATTTATTCTTTCAATTGAATGTCACTAAAAGCCTCCCTCCCTGCTCTCTCACTCAACAGAGTGAAGGGAGATCCTGAATCAGCCATGACTTTAACTTCCTGACCATTAATGAATGTTAGAAATGGGGTCTTTGGCTGGCAGTCAGGTTACCCCTGTCCAAGCAAGGACACTCACTCTAGTCAGGGTAAAGGAGAAATCACCCTCAGTAAACCCCCGCTCACCCCCTGGTAGCTTGGCACGAGCAGGCAGGCTTAACTTCGGAAGCAATGTGTAAAGTATTTGTACAACCACTACAAAATGACACAACACATGTTTAGAAAAATAGGTACCATTTAGCTAAACAAAACAAGACCAAAATGACAAAAATCCAACATACACAAGTCAAGATATGAATTTTCAAAAGAATAGGAGTCTTAATCCTTAGAAAACAGTGAGAATGTTATTGTTACAGAAAGTACCTGGTTAGCGTCAAAAATAAAGCCACATGGGTGAGTGTCCATTGGAAAAGTCAGCGATGCGTTGGACGTGCATCCTTTCCTTCTCCGGTCGGGTCGGCAATGCATCGTTTTTCTCCCTCGCAAGAGAGTGATGCATCGATTTCCAGACAGAGTACCTTGGATCCGCGCAGAGTCGGGTTGACTTGGACGCATAGGGATGATGTGTGGAAGATCCGGTCGCACGGTGTCAGAAAACCGCGCTGCGTGGGGTTTGCATCGTTATCAGCCTCCGTAAGCAGGTATTGCGTGTCGTTTCTCCAGCTGCGTTGCGTTGATCTCCCAGCCGTGATGCAGGTGAAGCACCAATCTCAACCACGAAGCCGGCGGCGCGTCGTTTATCAGCCACATTGCAGAAGGTGCGTCGTAAATTTCCTCGCACTGCATTCTGTCCGTGGATTTTCAGTTCTTGTCTGCCAGCTTCACCTTTCAAGGGTCCAAGGACTGGATAGGGCACCACTTGGCAGGGCAGGAGTCTCAGCAGAGAGTCCAGGTGCTGGCAGGGGAAGTCTTTGATGGCCCTGAGACTTCAACAACAGGAGGCAAGCTCAGTTTCAAGCTGTTGGAGATTCTTCTCAAGCAGGAATGCACAACAAAGTCCAGTCTTTGCCCCCTTTTGCAGGCAGAAGTAGCAACTGCAGGAAAGCCCAACAAAGCACAGTCACAGGCAGGGGCAGCAGTTCTCCTCAGCTCTTCTCCTTTGCAGAGGTTCCTCTTGATTCCAGAAGTGATCTGATTTCTAGGGGTTTTGGGTCCTCTTCTTATACCCCTTTCTGCCTTTGAAGTAGGCCTACTTCAAAGAGAAGTCTCTGTTGTTTTCAAGATCCTGCCTTGCCCGGGCCATGCCCTAGACACACACCAGGGGGATGGAGACTACATTGAGTGAGCGCAGACACAGCCCTTCCAGGTGTAAGTGACCACTCCTCCCCTCCAGCCCGGATGGCCCATCAGGATATGCAGGCTACACCCCAGCTCCCTTTGTGTCACTGTCTAGAGAAGAGGTGCAAACAGCCCAACTGTCAAGCTGAACTAGACATGGAATCCACAAACAGGCAGAGAAACAGAATGGTTTAAGAAAGAACATGTCTAATTTCTAAAAGTGGCATTTTCAAACACACAATCTAAAAAACAACTTCACTAAAAGATATATTTTAAATTGTGAATTCAGAGACCCTAAGCTCCAAATTTCTATCTGCTCCCAAAGGGAATCTGCGCTTTAATGATATTTAAAGGCAGCCCCCATGTTAAACTATGAGAGAGATAGGCCTTGCAACAGTGAAAAACGAATTTGGCAATATTTCAGTGTTAGGACATGTAAAACACATCAGTACATGTCCCACATTTAACATACACTGCACCCTTTCCCATGTGGCTACCTAGGGCCTACCTTAGGGGTACCTTACGTGTATAAAAAGGGAAGGTTAAGGCCTGGAAAGTGAGTACACTTGCCAAGTCGAATTGGCAGTTTAAACTGCACACACAGACACTGTTGTGGTAGGTCTGAGACATGTTTACAGGGCTACTAATATGGGTGGCTCAACCAGTGCTGCAGGCCCACTAGTAGCATTTGATTTACAGGCCATAGGCACCTCTAGTGCACTTTACTAGGAACTTACTAGCAAATCAAATATGCCAATCAGGAAAGCCAATCAACAATACAATTTACGCAGAATACATATGCACGTTAGCACTGGTTAGCAGGGGTAAAGTTCCAGAGTCCCAAAGCTAACAAAAACAGGTCAGAAAAAAATAGGAGGAAGGAGGCAAAAAGACTGGGGATGACCCTGCAAAAAGGGCCAAGTCCAACAATGAGCAATTTCCAAAAGGGCCTTTTTACCATGTTCAAAGATACCCCCCACACTAACCCATTTTGATTATTAATCATGGACTTATCCTTAACTATAAACACCTTATTTTCATCGCTAGGGGACCCATCTTCATCCTCACATTTTTTGTTCAGTTCCACTCTGTGAACCCTGTTGCCAGAAGATCTGCAAACTCTAGCAAAATGACATTTTTCATGCATTTGGCAGAATAACAATCTGTGGCTGGGCATGTACTGGAATTTCCCAGATGGGATGTGCTACCACATCTGAAAAACTCATGCTGCGTAAAGGTTTTTTTTGTTTTACTTTATCGGGACGTTTCTCACCATCTTCCTTCTTTTTACCCTTCTTATATTTGCTTTGTAATTGCTAACACATTCTGAGTTTGAGATTTCAAATCTGACACAGTCATTTGTTCCTTATATGAAATAGTACTTTCAGTTCTGGTTGCTATCTCTACTGCTTTTTCTAAAGTAAAATTTGGTGTAGATAATAAAGCCCCTTGAACCTTTTGATGTTAGTTTTCTCAACCAATTGATCCCTGATCATTTCATCTTCAAAAGTTTTATATTCACAGGATACAGCTAGAATTCTTAAAGCACCTACAAAACTTGATGCTGATTCTCCAGCAATTTATACTCTCCTATAAAATGTGTGTCTCTCCATGATGACATTTTTGCACACCTTAAATCTTACATCCAGAGATTTTATGGCTGATGCATATTCATCAATGCCACCGTCACCTTCCCCTTCATTCAGTTCCTCTACCACTTTTGGAATATGTTTCAGTATTTTACGACCTTCAGAACCTAGACAATGTTTTAAAATGGCAAACTTCCTCTTGTGTGTAAAGGTCTCACCTTTCAAGGTGTCAAGGTATGCCTCAAAACCTTCTTTCCACAGTTCTCAGTCTGATTCTGGAGCTGTGGGATTTGGAGAAAAGGCTGAAGGTGGAATAATTGCATGTTGCTTTTTTAAAATTTATTCCAGTATAAACTGAACTAAAGATAGGATATGTCACTTTAAGACATATGCAGAGCAAAAGTTATGGTGCCTGTCACCGAGAACAGGCTCTTTTCAACTTAAGATATTCGCAGAGCAAATATTATAGTGTGCCTATCACCAAGTACAGGCTAAATATGATGTACATAGAATACTCCTTGAGGACCTGGGAATGGAAGTTGATGTTTCAACCTGGAGTCATGTGAACGATTATTATTGGATGATGCCCCTTCAATGAAACATGGACTGCTTTTCAGAGCAAATCAAATTGCTTTATGGACTTATATAATGTTGACCAGTTGGAATTGGATCAAATGTCAGATTTTCTGCATTCCTGAACTATTGCTGATGAAGAAACCCTGAATGCTGAGCCCCTTGGAGAGTTATTTTCCTCTCTGTTTTACTCTTTTGAGCTGCCCCACTGAAACTTAGAGAACCTTTCTAAACCCCCTTCAGAAGACTCTTGATCGAGCTTCTGACATACAGACGCTTTCACTTTTTATCTACCTTTTGCCCACTTTAGTTAGTACCCTGTTGTTTGAGATTTCCTTTTTTGAAATTATTTTTGTTCCTTTTGTCTTTTGCCTGCATGTGTTGTGCCCCACACATAATAATCCTTAATTTGGCCACTTTGTCTTGAGATTTATTTACACGATTTTGAGCTTGAGTTTGTAGTAAATCCCTTAGCTTGTTCCTGACTGGAGTTTTCCTTGTATGGCGAAATGGGTCATACTATTTAATTGGATTGGTTAGTATTGAAATTGAGTTGTATGGTTCTACTACACCCTGTCGTAGGTCCAAAGGTCTGTCAGCCTCGACGAGCATTGATTCCTGTGAAGAATAAAAATGCTCCAGCAGATCTGGTAGCAGAGGTATGGCTTGTTCCACAAGGGGGGAGAACCATTCCTGCGTAGCGTTAGGGACATAGGATTGACCCATGCGATGGCCCAGTCCAAAATTTGCCCACCCTGAATTTTGTCCCATGGTCCATTCCGAAGACTGATGAGGTTCCAGCGTTGTGCCTACAAGTGACAGATGTGTGAGTATTAATAGGGTTTTGCACTTGCATTGCATTCAGCTTGAAGACTGCGATGAAATGTGACATTGTGAAGTGCTTTGAGGAGTTGTCGTACTCATTGGATTGTGGCGCTTATTACTAAAAACTGTCTGCGATTGTTGTTGTTGACGGGCCTGTCAAGGCATAAGATCCCAGGACAATGCACAAATATAGAAGACACTTGGTTAATTTATTTTCTGCAGGTACTTGTCATGAGACCTCGTTGATAGTGTCAATAGTTTTCCTTGAGTTAGTGTGAGTTGAGATTGGTATTAAGTGAATCATGAGTGCACATGGAGGATCAGTATCTACTGGAATGAGACCTGCTGGTCAAGTTTCTCATTGTGTAATTGTGAAAGCTACGGCCAGAAAGTGTATCTCCATACAGCTTTGAAGTGTTTGAGTTCCTACAACGTAGTATGCAGTCAGGTTGTTGGTTTTTGCTCAGAATAGCTTGCATTAGAAGTGTGTATGAACGATTGTGTGAGAGACAATTGTGAAGTGACTGCAGCTGCTGAAAGAAGTGAGTGAGATGTAATTTTGTGCCGCACTGGTATAGATTGGTTGGTGTGAAGCCGCACTGGTATTGGTTAACTATATTGTGTTGACATTGGTTGATAACATCCTGAGAAAAGGACTGTGGGAATGAAATTAATTCCTGATCTGATAGAAAGTTATTGTGATCAATTGAATTTTATTAAAAATGATGTTTTGTTAAAGCTTTGAAGTGTGTGTTAGGAGGAGATGTGTTTATTCCAGTTAGAGAGGTTATAGACGCCCCACCCAAAGAAACTCCAGGCTATTATGTGTCATCTGTAAAAGGATTTTCTGTATGCTTGAGGCTTGAACAGTGAAGCAAAATTACTGAAATAGAAGGTGCTTTAGCATTTCCCTCTTATCAAACTTTCAAACTGAGAATTTTGGACAATTTGAGGCGATTAATGTATGAATTGAAACCGCCTCCAAGACCTGCACAGTTCGAAGCCCTTAGCATTTAGGAACTCATAGCAAGAGAGAAATGGAAAATAAATACGAGAACAGAATGCAGAATCCAATTAACACACATGCAGAGGTTGGATGGGATGTAAAGCAGAAAATGTGGAGGTCAGACATACTAGAGGAAGTCAGAATGTTTCCAGCTATTTCCATTGACGAAGTGAAAGCACAAAACCTAAGACCAAGAAAAAGACAGGAAAGGCAGATCAGACAGCAAAAGCTGAGAATAAAAAGACAGCAACATATGAGAATGATTCAGATGACAAATTCATAAATCAGCTTTTGATGAATCGTCTGCCTCCTTACATTTCATTGGAGACAAGAGTAAGATAGAGCAGCACAAATTGTAACCCAGAATGTGGCAAGTGCCCCAGTTGCACAGACACAGATTCCTGATGCAAATCAATCAGTTCAAAGTGTTGGTACAGTTCAGGCCATACCAACCCTAGTTATGAACAAAGTTGTGCCAAATTGAATCAGACAGTGCAGTCATCCTATGTGAATCCCGCCTGTGCAAAATGGTATCTCGAATCAACCTATGCCAATGCTTAGTCCAGTTCAGTCAATGTCAAATGTTACCCCATGTCAAACACGACAAAGCTACATCACTGTCCTGACAGGACAGAGTATAGGAATGACAATTTTTCAGAACCAGACAAATCATATGGATCCAGATGCATTAGCAGTTCATGTGACCATAGATTCCGTTGTCCCTTTGTATGCTTCAGGTATGTCTGGACGCAATCCTCATTCAGTGAATGTTCCAACAGATCCTGATACACCAGCTAATTCGACTGAGATATCACCATTTCGAATACAGAGATCAGTATATTTCAATAATTCAGAAATGGAGAGAAGCACATCTCTTATTAGACCGTTAACCCCAACAGAAATTGTAGATCCAAATCTAACGACAAGCCAGACTGGATTTATGCGTGATGTGAGGTGTCATCAGGGAAACCTACTTCCTTTTATGCCCAGACCTGATCAGATCCAAAATGTAAACTGCAGCACTCTGCAAGGAGTAGTATCCTTCAACATGCCAGAGAGCATGTCACATTATAATGCCCCCATTCAGTAGCATATGGGACAGCCAAGAATATCCCAATTGGAAACTTAGACAGAAGATGAACTGCGGTTCATGTGCTAAGACATTACACAACGTGCATGACAAGCTTTTGAGAGATTAGTGGAAGTATCAGAAAATTATGATGTGGCTTTAGAAAAAAGTTAAAGATTAGAGTTTAGCACAAAGGACATAGCTAACATGAGGCCTCCTGGAATGAAACACACATTAAAGAATTAGTTACATACGTTTAGAAATGGGGAGCTGTAGATAAGTGGTAAGGCAGATGGGCAAAGAAACAAGATCAGAAGAAAGCAAAGCCAAATGTGCCTCCGAGAGAAGCAAATCAAGCCGAGGACAATGTAAAAATGATGGCTATGAGACAAATATCAGGTGGAGGTTATGTTTATGTACCCTGGAGTTGGAGTGATATTTTCTCACTCACAAATGATTATCCATTATTGAGCGAGAGTGGTACAAGCAGACAAAGAAATTTGTGAAACTTTCAAAGTGCCTGTGGGAGGATTCGAACACATTGTTAGACATTGTTGTTCCAACTGATTTGTGGACTGCATGTAAAGTGCTTGTTGACCGGCTTGACTGTGAACCTCAGAGAGATCCAGTTACAGGAGCACCATCTGAAGAAGTGATGAAAATGTATAATATAGTAAATACATTCCTAAAAAATAATATGTACCTGAAAAATATTGATTGGCAGAAGATTGATAGGACAGTCCAGGAGTAGAAAGAGTTGATTCATGGTTACCAGGAAAGATTGTTGCAGGCTTTACAAATAGCATAGTGGTACAGAAACAATCGAAACTAAAGATATGGGTCATTTTGTTTTAAGATTTATGCAAGGATTGAAGCCAGAAATTAGTGAGATGATTCAGCAGCACCTGATTTGTTAGCAGAACAAACCTATTGATAAGATCCTGCAGTATGCAAAATACTGTAGCAATGAGTTGGAACTGAAACAGGAAAAGCTTAAAGAAAAGGTAATGGTGATGCAACTGAGAAAAGCTTAAAGAAAAGGTAATGGTGATGCAACTGAAGGCTGTACCAAAAGTTACTCAGAGCTCACAGATGATGGTGAATTTTGGTGGAATGCAAGATGTGTCCTAGCAAGTGACAACTGTTGTTCAGCCCAGAGGTAGAGGACGTGGTATTCATGTAGATCAGAGAGGAAATGTTGTTGATGTTTAGACTTAGAAGAAAACTAATCCTTATCATGTTTGCAGACATTTGGACATTAGCGGAGGGAGTGTCCCTATAATAATGCAAATAATCAAGTGCAGAATGTTGGAGTTGCTCATGCACAAAGAATAGTCAGGTTCAAATCCAGAGAGTTCAACAACCAGAGTACAAAATGTGAATGTGTCCCCAAGACAGCAGATACAGGTACAAGAAGCTCCTGATGGCTCAACAGCAAATGGTTGTATCCCAACAGAATATGAGCCAGATTGCAAATGCAAATGTGAATCAGATAGCATCACAGTTTCCCCTGATAGACCTGAGTGATGAAGAACTGTTAGAAACCCTTCATGCTGATAGCTCAGACGACGAGGATTGCAGGTTAGCTGCATCCTTAGAAGTAGATCAAAGTGGTCCCTATGTAAATGTCAACGTTGTGGGACATGATGTGTCATTCTTGTTTGACACTGTAGCCACACGTTCCACTGTCAGAATAGCAGAGGTGCCAAATTTGCCTCTTTCAGGAAAAAGAATTTGGGTTGAAGGGGTTAGAAATAAGCAGTTGACTAAACCTGTAACAGAACATGTCTCTGTGAAAATAGGTTCATTTAAAGATGAGCACCAATTTGTGTAAGTTTATTGGGTGCAATCTACTGCCTTAACTAAACTGCTCTATTAGTTGCACACCCAGTGGAAATGAAATCCAAACAAATGAAGATGTTTCCTGTAAAATTGTGAAGGAGGATCCGAGTGTCACATTATACCCAATGCTGACATGTAATGACTTGCCCAAATAATTTAAAGACACAGTGACACCTAAGGTTTGGGATTTTTCAGGAAAAGATATAGGACTTGTTAAAAAGTTGAGCCTATTAAAATAAAAGTGAAGCCAAATGCAGTGTGTCCAAAAACACCCCCATATAATATGACACCAAAGACAATTGCTGGAATTATGTCCTTAATAAATAATTGAACAAGGTATCCTGAAAAAGACTTTGGGAAGCCCAGGTAACTCTCCCATTCTAGGACCGCGGAAGCCCTATGGAAATTACTGCATTGTCCAAGACCTGAGATAAGTGAACAAGATTTTCGCTCCATGTTGTCTGGTGGTCCCGAATCCTGCAGTGATCTTATTCCATATTCCCTATGAAGCAGAATGAGTTACTGTAATTGACTTTTGCCAGGCCATATTCTCTATTCCCCTGCACTAGGAAAACCAATTCCTCTTCGTGTTCAAATTCGGCAGTCGTGTTTTGGCATTGTGCCAAACTCCTCAAGGGTATACTGAGTCACCATCCATTTTCAACCAGATCTTAAAAAAGAATCTGGAGTCCCTTGAAATGCCCTATCATTCAGTCTTAGTGCAGTACATAGATGAGTTGTTTGTTGCATCAAACACCCAAGAAGCATGTAGGAGAGATACATTAGCTCTCTTGAACCATTTCGCAGAAAATGGACATAAGATTTCCCCAGCAAAGTTACAGTGTTGCAAGAAAGAAGTCCTGTACTTGGATCACCACATTGAGAAAAATATGAGGAAGGTGTCACAAGAAAGAATCTCAACTATCATGCAAATGAATCTCCATGTCACACAGAAAGAAGACCAAATATTTATGGGAATAGTTGGCTACTGTCGCCCGTGGATTCCAAACTTTTCCCTTTTGGCCAAGCCTTCACAGAGGCTGGCACACAAGGATGAGTCTGATCCAGTATCACTGGATGACAACTGCATGCATGCCTTCACAGAGCTGAGAGAAAACCTATGCAGAGTCCCAGCTCTAGGGATGCCTGATTATAACAAAACATTTGCTTTGTTTTGCTGTAAGAGGGGTGGATGTGCTCTGTCAGTTTTGACGCATGGAAATGCAAACAAGCATGTGGCTTATTTTTCTGCTACACTTGATCCTGCAGCATCAGCACTGCCTGGTTGTTTAAAGGCCTTCACTGCACTCAGAGTCAGCAATGAACAGTGAAAAGGCATTGTTATGTGCCATCCCCTGAAAGCTTTTATTGAACATTCAGTGGAAATATTGTTGACAGTACAAAGGCCCAATAGCTAACAAGTGCACGTTTCACCTGCTATGAGCATGTTATACTTTCCTCCCAGAATGTAAATCTCAAACAATGCTATTCTTTTACCCATTACCATTGAAAATTTTGATGGGCGCGAGGATGAGGTTGAGCATGTCTGTCTCAATGTGACTGAATTGCGCACCAAACCAATACCTGACATTCCTAGATGTCCCCTTAGATGAAAATGACTATGTCATGTTTGTTAATGGCTCCTGTTTTTTCTGCCCAAGAAGCCAAATTGGTTGCTCTTACCAGAGCCTGGTATGTTTCTGAACAGCTTAAAGTGGCCAACTTCACTGACAGTTAGTATGGTTTTGGTGTTGTTTATTATTTCGGACAGTTGTAAACCCAGAGAGGTTTTATGACCTCCTCTGGATCCTCAATCCAGAACAGTGATAAGATTTACAATTTGGTGATTGCATTACAGTTGCCTGCAAAAACTGCTGTTGTGAAATGTGTTGTGCACAGAAACTCTACTGACTATATAAGTGTGACATCCTGCTCCACAGGCTCTGTGGAGTGGCCTGTATCTATGGAATTCTGGAGACTCCAGAATTCTAGTGCAACCTCTCTGAGGGAATCTAGAATGTAAGGACAGTTGATACACAGGCAAAGGCTGAGGCGTAAGCAATAAACTTAAGCATAAGCTTGAGAATTGTGGTGCTTCATTATTGAACATAGATCTGCATTTTACACTGGCGACGATAGAAGACTTTTCCACCTCTGAATACACCTCAACACTTCAGGAAGATGACAAACCAGTAAGGAGATGGTTCACCACCAGATCTTCAGTAGAGGTGACTGTGAGTTATGAATCAGCCTGCATGAGTCCCTGGTGCCAAACTTCACATTGGTGAGTGACAATTGCCATTTTTAAAAACAAACAACTAAGTGGATAAATAGAAGAAATCAGCGGGCATTTGGTCAAACTGTTGTATTAGCACTTTTAAAGGAAACTAGTTCTTAGGATATAAGCGACTATATTGGAGAACACCTTGTCCTTGACCAGCAGAGCCCCAAAAGCAACTGCTGAAATCACGTGCAAGTACAGCTTTTGAAAAATCTTGACTAGACTTGTAAAAAAGAGGCGTTTTGCTATCGAAGAGGGAGTTGCGCACTCTAGATTTACGGCAGGGTTCACTCCCAAGATTAGACTCATCGCGAATGTCAGTAACGCACATACTAAACCTGTGTTCAGTGATCCACAAACTAACTCTTTTTCAGTGATCCTCACGCTTATATTAGACGTCAACAATAATCCCTGGTTGTACAATTTAACACTTTATATCATTTATATGCAACATCATCCAAAAACCGTGGTTGTAAAATTTGACAGAGTATGATATTTTGCCTAAATAGTGTTACCCCATTATAAAACTTAACCAGTCACAGGAGTAGAGTCCACAAACATGCAAAATTTAACACCACCTCCCTTCTTTTTATCGTGCCCGTATGACCTGCCATTGAAATGGAATAAGTGGAAAAGGTTTTCCATAATTATGCTGTAGTGTGTGGACTGAATTTAGGTTTAGAAAGGTAAACAGCCTTATCACTACATTGTTTAGGGGCGGAGGGACAGGAAATATTAGAACATCTTCCTGATTTAGAGGTTAATGAAGCTAAATGATTATGAAATGTACTAAAAGAAAATGGATAATCATTTTCTCCCCAGAATAAGCACCATTTTAGAACACTTCCACTTTGGTAACTGGTCACAGAAGGAGGGAGAATGCATATAAGAATATGTGTCAGTACTTAGGAAATTTTCAGCCACTTGCAACTTTGGAACAAGTTGTGATGAATGGATCAGAGATCAATTTTTACTAAATTGCAACACAGAGATAATTCAAGAAGAATTGTGGCTTAAAGACGGCCCTCTCTTAAGTGAAGTGTTAACTGTTGCCAAACATGTGGAACATATGTTGAACTGTGTGCAAGAAATAAAAAAGATAACATGAGTAAAGAGGATGTACATCAAGTAGAGATGGAAGAAAGTAATGTCCAGGTGGTAAAAAATAAAGTGCTCACACAGGGGAAGAAAAATTATGACAAATTCAAAGAGTGGTGTTTTAGGTGTGGGCGTACTGGACATTTGGAAAACAATAAAGATTGTCCCACCATCAAAACTCATTGCAACAAATGTGGGGGAAAAGGGCATTACATGTTGTGTTGCAAGAGTGAGAAGTTTATAAAGAAAATGGATAAGAAGATTGTAAGTGAGGTTTGTAAAGCGATTGTGTTACAAATGTCAGATAGTAACCTGAATAATCCAAAAGACTGGATAAGGATAGATGACAAAGATGTAGATGTCATGTTTGACTCTTGTTCCAGATTAACAAGTATTTCTGAAAGAGTGTTCAATTTAATGTACAAGGGACAAGTCAAACTTCTAAAAATGGATATTTCTCCAGGAGGATATGGCAGGCAACCCATGAAAATGAAGGGTTACTTCCTAGGAAGGGTAGAATACAAGAACAGATATGCTGTATGCTAAATATATGTGTCTGTTTATAGTGATAATATCCTGGGCTGGCCCGTACAGAAGGATTTAGGTGTGTTTCTAAACCACAACTCCAGCCTACAAATCTTAGTGCAAAACATGTCTCATTCAGGAGATGAAAAATGCAACATTGAAAAAGAATTTCCTCAAGTCTTCTCTGATACTTTAGGCTGTCTTAAAAGTTTTGTATACAAAATAAAACTAAAAGATAATGCCATCCCATTTTCAGTTAAAGCGAGAAGTCTTCCCGTTAGTGTACATGAAGCAGCTAGAGTTGAGTTGAAAGAATTGTGCAAATTATCCAGTTGAGGCGACAGAATGGTTGGCTCCAACTGTGGTAGCTAAGAAAGCAGATGATAAAATTTGCCTACGCAAAGATCTTAATAAAGAAGTTGGAGTAGACAAGTTCCCATTGCCCAAAATTACAGAAATTTTACCAAGACTGCTGGAGCTAAGTATTTTACAACATTGGGCTTAACTTCAGCATATATCCAAACTCATTTACAAGCTGATTCACAAAAACCTTACATCCTTTATAACTCCAATTGGGGCTTACAAGTTCAAGCGGATGCCATTTGGACTTGTGTCAGCGGCATCAGTTTTTCTAAGGGCGATATCTTCCATTCTAACACGCGTAGCGGAGGTATTCTTTTACCCAGATGATGTGTTGATATTTGGTGAAAATGAGACAATACATGACACAAGACTTCCACATGTCCTTATGAAATTCAAAGAGCATGAGATAACTGTCAAAAAAGAAAAGTGTAAGATCAAATGTGCACAAATAAATTATCTAGGACACACAATTTTATCACAGGGCATACAACCTAAATCTGAATTGGTGAACACAATAATGAACTTAGTATCTCCTGAGAACAAAGGTGAGTTCAAGGCATTCTTAGGAATGGTAGAGTTCTATAGTAAATTTATTGTCAAATTTGTCAGTCACACATTTCAGATGAGGAAATGACAAAAAAAAAAAGGGTTGTTTACACCTGAGACAAGGGGTGTGAGGTTGAAGACATCAAGAAAGCACTGGCTGACACACTCAGTCTGAAATTGTTGGGACCAGGAAAGAAAACAATAGTGGCAACTAACGCAAGCTAGCTCAAAATGTTTAGGGGTAGTTCTTCAGTTCTTCTTCAAGAAGATAGTACAGGTGAACAAACTATAGCCTTTGCTTCCAGAGCACTTAGACAAGTAGAAGTCAATTACTCTGTGATTGAGAGGGAAGCATTGGCAGTATACTGAGCTCCTAAGAAATGTAGAGACTTCATCTGGGGAACCAGTTTTAAAGTGAAAACAGACCATAAACCACTTAAGGAAGTTTTTACAAAGAAAGGCTTGATGTAATCTCAAGTAGGATCAAGAGGTGTGTGGTAAGTCTTCAAGAGTTCAGTTTTGATGTTGAGTATGTGCCAGGGGTCAGGAATTGTGCTGCCAATTGTCTTTTATGTCTGGTGAAAGAAGCAGATATAGAGCATGATCATGAGATTAACTGTTGTGAGGATGTAGATGTACCCAAAGAAGATGTCTATATAATAACCAAGGGTGCCAATGAAGAGAATTGTTGGAAACAGGAATTACAAGCTGATCCAATTCTGATAAAAGTTTGAGAAAATCTAGTTAAGGGATGGGTTTCACAAGGGAAAATTGATGAACGGGTGCAACTGTATTGGATGGTCAGAGAGGAATTGTCTGAGTTGGATGGATGTCTGTTTAGGGGTACCAAATGAATACCGCCTAACAATCTAAGGATGACGTTGATTGAACTGGCTCACAAAGGTCACTTAGTTATCAACAAGACTAAACAGAGGTTACGTCTGGACTTTTTTGTGGCCAGGGATTGATGGAGCTGTAGAGCAAGTAGTCAGAGATTATATATCATGTCCAGCCAGAGACAAGGTGTTAAAATTATATACTCCACCAATGTTGTGTTGTCAGTAATCTGAAGGGCCTTGGATGGACGCGGCCATGGATATAGTTGAGCCGTTGTCTGGAGAAAAGGGATCTCCATATATCTTCGTATTAGTGGATCTCTTCTCAAGATAGCCAGAAATTAAAAGTTTCAGACATCAGTTCCAACACAGTGATCACATTTCTGGTGGACGTTTTCATGCATGAAGGTCTTCTCAACACGTTGTTGACTGACAATGGGACACAATTTTGCACAAGAGAAACAAACGAGTTTCTAGAATGCCATGGAATAAAGCACAAACTCTGTGCTCATTATCATCCTGAAACAAACCGAGTACTAGAGAGGTCTACAAAGGCATCCAACTAGCTAAGGTAAATGGGCAGAGTTGGATGGAGGAGGCAATGTGTAGATTGGAAGCTTATCGTCTCACTCCACATCAGACCACTGACATGACACCCTTTGAATTATTAAAGAGTAGGAGACCTAACTCCAGATTATTGCCTGGGTGGATGAAGTGCTATAAAGGATGGATAAAGATAGACAAAAAAACAAGCATGAAGGACAAAACAGCTTGAGTCACAATATACATAAACAAAACATAATGATAAGACACATAAGACCAAGGTAATTGATTTCAGGTTAGGAGAATGGGTTACAATGAGATCTCCTACTGGTCAGAAAGAGGGATCTTAATTCACAGAACCAATTAAGATAATTAAATTGTTTCACAATGTAGTAAAAACTCAGGATGGAAGGATATGGAACTGGGTAGAGTGGTCAAATGTGTGGGGCCATATCAGCATGATAGAGAGATTGAAATTTCAGGGCGGAAGAAGATAGAAAGAGAAATCTGAGATGAACATCAGTTAGGGAATACCTCAATGAGTTAGAATTTGGTCAAGTCAAACAACAACAAATCCAAAGCAGGAAGAGTGAGCGTGTGACAAGGCTTCCAACATATTTCAAAGATTATAAGTTCAACTGAGTTTCACACACTTCTTGAAATGTTGTTGATGGGGGTAATACACTTTTATACCTCATTTATTTCCATGTAAGTATTGTATTCCCTAGCAATATTCTTCTTTGAGAATTGTTCATTGTGTAAATGTTTTTATTATGTAGACACAACAATGTTCCAAAGTATTTCTTTTGTTAGTTCTAAATGTTATTTTTATAATAAGCGTTAGGCCTCAAATTATTTATTAGCATGTATATCTTGGTTAATGTATAAAGAGGGAGAAGTGTGACATGCTGCTCCACAGCCTCTGTGGATTGGCCTGTATCTATGGAATTCTGGAGACTCCAGAATTTCAATGCAGCCTCTCTGAGGGAATCTAGAATGTAAGGACAGTTGAAACCCAGGCAGTGGCTGAGGTGTAAGCAATACACTTAAGCATAAGCTTCAAAAGTGTGGTGCTATAGTATTGAACATAGATCTGCATTTTACACCGGCGACGATAGAAGACGTTTCCACCTCAGAATACACCTCAACACTTCAGGAAGATGACAAATCAGTAAGGAGAAGGTTCACTACCAGATCTTCAGTAGAGGTGACTGTGAGTTATGAATCAGCCTGCATGAGTCCCTGGTGCCAAACTTCACATTGATGAGTGAGGATTGGCATTTTTAAAAGCAAACGACTAAGAGGATAAATAGAAGAAATCAGCGGGCATCTGGTCAAACTGTTGTATTAGCACTTTTAAAGGAAACTAGTTCTTAGGATATAAACAACTATATTGGAGAACGCCTTGTCCTTGACCAGCAGAGCCCCAAAAGCAATTGCTGAAATCACGTGCAAGTACAGCTCTTGAAAAATCTTTACTAGACTTGTAAAAAAGAGACGCTTTGCTATCGAAGTATTAAGTGTGGTGCTTCATTATTAAATATAGATCTACATTTTCCCAAAACCTTAGGAAATACATATGCTGATGTGGTGGCTAGATATTGCGCCTTCAACTGCACCTCCTTTAATGGGGAGTGGAGCAATGACAATAGTGATGAGACGAGACACAATTTCCTATCAACCACTGTTGATACTTGGAAAGAAGTTAAGAGATTGCAGGGAGAAGTGACAGAGCAAGGACAGCAGAGTTGGGTGAGAGCAGGATGTGTCAAAAGAAATGAGGATGATGTTTGGGTTTCAAGTGAAATGCACAGTTGTTGCATTGAGTCATACAGGCAGATCAGGAAGACCATTTAACAGAATGCAGCTTGACTTTATAGAATTACCTGTGTGCAATGGGCTGGGATACATCTTAGTTGAAGCTTACCCAACCAGGAGAAATTATAGTCTCACAGTAGTAAAGCTGTTACTTAGGGAGTTGATACCACGTTTCAGCTTTTAGACTTCTCTAGAGTCAGACCAAGGAACTCAATTCAACAGTGAGATCCTTAAATTGTTGTGTGCTGCATTACAAGTTGAGCAAAGACTAAATTGCAGCTACAGACCTGGTGCTACAGGACTCATACAACAGATTACTGGAACCCCATGCCCAGAATGGCTAAAGTATGTGCATCCACCACTTTGAAGTTGCCAGACGCATTGCCTCTTGTCTTAATGAATATGCGCAGTACACCCGACAGAAAGACAGGGCTGTCCCCTCATTAGATTATAATGGGGAGAGCCATGAGATTGCGAGCAGTGCCTGCAAATGCGCTTGTGAGCATTACAGATGACTTGGTGCTGGATTATTGCAAAGGACTGGCTGACATGGATCATTCTTTGTCTCATCAGGTTGGAGAAGCCGTCACACAGCCACAGCAAGAGCTTTGTCATGACGTATGTCCAGGCGACTGGGTCCTGATCAAGGAGCACATGAGAAAAATGTGTTTGGAACTACGTTGGAAAGGCCCTCATCAGGCGATCTTAGTAACCACTACAGCAGTAAAGTGAGCTGGTCTCCCGAACTGGGTGCATGTGAAACATACTCGCAAAGTTCCAGGTCCCCTTGATGATACAGCACCTGTTCCAGAAGGGTCTGCTACAGTGAGTGAGAGTGATCACGTTAGCCAAGCTGTTGGGACTGGACAAGTGGCTGTTGCAGCACAGACTTGGTCTGATGGGGTTCCGAGCAAGTCGACAACAGTAGATAGTACAGAAGGGTCGAGACAAAATCAGTTGAATTCTGCTAGCTTGGATGCTGACGAAGGACCAGTCATTCTAGATAAAAAAGTTATACCCAGAGACCTAAAAAGCATTCAGTGCCAGCTGTACAAGTGCCTCTGACTATTGCTGAGGACACTGAAGAGTGGAGTCAGAGTGACAGTGATAATGAGGGTCTAGTAAACAGAAGGTCAAAGAGAATACCAAGTTGAAGATACTCAGCACCTAAATGGACATACTTTGCTACCAATGACTGGGAGAAGGAATTTGTATCCTTTTGCTTTAACAATCCAAATCCAGCTCAACATTCTTGACATTGAAATTGCATTGGAGCTGAACTTTGAAATCTCATTGCCACTTGATGAAGAGAGACATTACACTTTAGAAGTGATTATTTTTTAATATGAGCTGTGCCTTTGTTAGCAACATTTGAACTTTTAGTAGAAGCTTTTGGAACATTTGCAAGTAGAGAAAACTCTTGAACGTTCTAGAAAATCAAGGAACCTTCTGAAAAAATTTGCATTTTTAAGGAGACTACTTTTGATTATTGCTTTGCTCCCAAATAAAAAAGGACTGAAAAGAGACAGTGATACATTAAAGCCACTTTGGATTTTTGATTTCAGATTTTGGTCTGAAATAAGAGAACTCATGGAATCGAATTGCAATAGATGCAGTAAGTGCATAGGTTTAGGAGTAGTGACAGTAACCGTGTTTATATTAATGTTCATTGAATTGAGTTTGCCCACAGAAAATGATTCAGAGAAGGTTACATCTACAAGTGTCCTAAAGTTAGCAAATTCAATTGAAAATCAAGATCCCTTATACAAAGATGAGAAATGTTTACATACAGATGATTATAGAGGTGATTTATCAGCCAAAGTGTTTACAAGCTCTTGTATGAATATGTAGATACAGTGGAAGCTAGAGATTGCTATGTTTGCACACAGTTGCCGTCATCAGTAAGTGAGGGAATCACATATGGCAGTTTACCCCTAAACTATGGAATTTCCTATAGTATGTTATTAACATTTTTGTATCAGCAGGTGTATTATCAATACTTCTGTTTAAATTATGACCTGGTGTTTTCAATTGTTCCCATTATGAAGCATTGAGTAACATTGCAAAGACGAAAAAAAATTATACAGTGGGACGTTGTTTTAAGCCTACATTGACATTTGGATCAGTTTATGCCCATAAGAATAATGTGACCTGCAATCTTAGCCCAATAGACGTTGAGAAGAGAAGAAGAGCTATGGAATCCAAAATAGAAAAGGGAATAGTTTGACAAAATTGGGAAAAGATGCACCACATCCACACATTCAGTGACTGGAAATCAGGGAAGCCTGGCCTTAGATTGGCAACATGTGGGGACCTTGTGTGTATATAGACCTAGGTCAAAGACTGACACCCATTTTGTAGGAACTAGTGAATGTAGACGTGTTTTGTTTAAAAGTGTTTGGACCTTTATGTTAAATAGACAGGTTCACGCAATACCAGGTGTTTATTCCATATGTGAGAAAAATGCCTTTTACATGTTGCCAAAAGGCTGGCATGGTGCATGTTACCTCTGTGACGTTTTTCCAAAGATATACCATCTGGACCATTTTTATGATCCCATCTGGGATGATAAATCGAAAGCCAGAGTCAAAAGAGGAGCTAGTCCTTCAGAAATTGTGGGACATATTTTTGGTGCCATAATTCCATCAGTAGGTGTCATCTTGGATGATATCAAGATTAGAAAATTGTCAATAAACGTAGATAAGTTATCTACAGACATTGCAGGTGCCATATTGTTAATAGACACAGAAATGGTTTGGAAAAATTGCCTCTTCACAAAAGAAGTCTGCAAAATGTTACATGCGCAACAATATTGCACTTACATACCTGACAATAGTAAAGAGATAAGAAAATACATTACACACATCAGTAACTTGAAAAAGGACTTGAAAGGATTAACAGCGACTGGTGCCATTCAGTGGTTTTTCAGCCATTGGAAGGTGACTTGGAAACCTAGGAAGAGGAATTGATGGAATTGATGGAACCATCTTAACTCTCCTGTTGATTATAGCTTTGAGTGCTCTAGTTGCATTTGGACTGTACACATTGATCAAAAGGCTAAAAAAGAACAGAGCAAGAAATAGACAGAGAATGCAAGAGACTGAAATGGAGACTAGGAGAACTATATAATATTTTAACCTTAATCGGTTAGAGGATTACAGAAGACCTTCTCAAAATAAGTCTCCGAAATTTTAAGCTGTCGCATTAAAATGAGAGTTGGAGTACTTTGTGATGGTTAAATTTGCCATCAAAGGGGGGACTGATATAGACAAAATTTTAGTACTTCCCCCATGTCACAGAAGTCATCAGTATGTGACACTATGGCCCTCATTACAACCCTGTCAGACGGTGCAAACAGGGCGGTAAGACCTAAGACCGCAAACAGGCCGGCGGTCATTACCGCCCCATTATGACATTGGCGGTTTGGCACATGCCAAACCGCCAATGTCCTGCACCGTCCGACACGGTGGTAACGACCGCCAGGCTGGAGACAATGGTCTCCAGCCCGGCAGCTGTCACAAGTCCTCCGGCGGTATCAGGACCCTGCATACCGCCATGGATTTTGTGGGGTTTTCAACCGCCACAAAATCCATGGCGGTATGCACCATCAGTGCCAGGGAATTTGTTCTCTGGCACTGATTGGGGTCTCCCTCTCCCCCCTCCCCCTATCCTGAGTCGATCCCTCACACCCACGACCCCCTACCATTCCCCAAAGGTAGTACGACCCCCTCCCCACCCCGTCCCCGACCCCCCAAATATACCCCCCACAGCCCTTACATGCACGCTCACACCACTCACACACATACACGCGGACATACATGCACTCATGCACACATTACATTTCCCATACACACATTACACCCCCCTGCATACATACACGCACTCACACAACCCCTCTACACACTCACACGCACACCCCAATGCATGCACACACCACAAAACACCCCTCAACCCCCTCCCCTAACAGACGATCACCTTACCTGTTCCGGTGATCCTCCCGGAGGGAACGGGATCCATGGGAGCTGCTCTGCCGCCAGCACGCCGTAACCAGAACACAGCAACGCCGAATACTGTGTCGTATTATGGCGGGCAGTGTTCTGATGACGTGCCGGTGACGGAGGAGCAGCCTCCACTACACCACCGACCGCCAGTATGGCTGCTGGCGGCTCTCCGTCCAAAAAAGGGCAGAGGGTCGCCAGCAGTCATAATATGGTTGGCGGAAGACCGCCAACTCTGGCGGTCTTCAGCCCGGTGGAAGACCGCCAACTCTGGCGGTCTTCAGCCCGGCGGTCTCTGGAGGAGACCGCCGAGGTTGAAATGAGGGCCTATATGTGTTATGTTAACCAAAGTGCTAATAGTGAATGTAGACGGATGTCATGAGAAATCATTTTAACAGTGCATTCTTTTAAATTAATGTTAGAAACCCTGGTGGCATTGCTTATAAATCAATTGTTTGCAAGACTTAATTGATATGATGTTATAATTTAGAGTCTAGACTAACAGAATGTATTGAATCAATACTGATTTTCTACTGATTAATGAATTAAAATATGTGTGCAAAAATAGAGAAATGCAGTTCTCTATTATATCCATTGAAATGAATTAGCAGAGGTCTTTTTGTTTAAAATTAATGTCACATGCATATTATTGAAGTATTAGTAACGTTTAATTAATACGTTGCATATTAAAAGTGTGGTTATTAAAATATATTAATTAAATGTATTGCTTTAGTTCACTTGTGTTGGCCTACGTGAGGCCTGATAGTCTTGTATTTTGTGACTGTGTAGGAAATGCAGATTTATTTTTTTATAATGTGAGCTTTCTTTCAGACTTCGTTTCCATGAGAAGATTAGGTTTGGTAATAGGCTCTGTTGTTTAGACATAGAGAAAAAGTGTACCTGTGTCCTTAAGTTCAGAACATCCTGAATAGAAGGACTAATAAATTATTATACAAATGTTTCAATCCTGTGTGGAGCTTCATGGATGGATGAGGTTCTCCTGACGGAACTGGGAATGGAAGTTGATATTTCAACCTTGAGTCGTGTAACCAACTATTATGGGATGATGCCCCTTCAATCTAATATGGACTGCTTTTCAGAGCAAATAAAATTGCTTTATGAACTTTAATATATTGTTGACCAATTGGACTTGGATCAAATGTCAGATTTTCTGCATTCCTGAACTCTTGCTAAGGAAGAATCCATAAATGCTGAGCCCCTTGGAGAGGTATCTTCCTCTCTGTGTTACCCCTTTGAGATGCCTCACTGAGACTCTTTTCCAACCCCCTTCAGAAGTCTCTTGATGGAGCTTCTGACATGCATATTCTTTCTCATTTTACCAATCTTTTGCCCACCTTAGCTAGTACCCTGTTATCCAACATTTCCTTTTTTTAAATTATTTTTGCCCTTTCTGTTCTTTTTGTATATTACCTCAAGTGTTCCGCCAAACACACGTTATCCTTAAGTTGGCCATGGTACGATTTCCCCTTTCCTCATCTGAAATTATAATCATAATAATTTTAAACTGATTGATGCTTTCTAAGCCTGAGTAATGTTTACTTTCTATATCTCAGTTAATTCTATTAATGTTTTGTGTTTTCCTTATTGAATGTTTAGTTTTATTGATGCTAGTCCTCCTGAATCTATTTTGTCGCCTTGGGCAACCCCTGGTGATACTGTATCTGTGTAATTGTGCCTTGAGAGTTATTTACAAGACTTTGAGCTTGAATTTGTAATAAATCCCTTAACTTACTCCTGACGGAGTTTTCCTTGTATGGCTAAATGGGTCATATTGTTTAATTTAATTGGTCTGTATCAAAATAGAGTTGTAAGGTTCTTCCACACCCTGTCACAGGGTCCAAAGGTCCATCAGCTTAGATGAACATTGATTATGACGAAGGATGAAAAAGCTCCAGCAGTAACCATTTCCTGTAAATACTAAGGTGAGCTAATAAATGATGCTAACCAGAGGAATCACCAGTGGTTGAGAAGCATAGGATTCACAGTTTCATCCTTCACCTTTTCATTGTTGACATAATTATCTGAAAGTGGACAATGTGTACATCAGGAACATCCTGGGTTCTCTCCTGCATCCTCTCTGCTTCACATACACAGCTCACTGCCTACGTCTTGGGGCTGCAGAGATTTAGACTCCCAGATCTGCCTCCCAAACAGCTTGTAGGCACGAGTTATCTGGCTCTACATCACTAGCTCCTGTCTCAACTGCCTTGTCTGTGGCACCAGCTCAGCTGTCAGCTTCTTTACAGTTTGCGCCTCTCTTCCAAGGGGTCCTCCTTGGACTGGAGGCTCCAATTTTGCCTCATTGCCACAAAAGCTGCAGTAACTTATCTCTCTCTCTGGCTACATCAGCATCCAATTGCAGCATTCCTGTCCACTCCTTATCACACCCGCCTCAAATTCTCAGCAGAGGCACAAGCCTGTCTGAGTGGTGTCCTCTCTTCTGTGGCGACAATCTTGCTCGGTGAGTGCGCTGGGGCTGCTGTGTTGCTTGGTGATGAAAAGCAAAGAATTCCCTGTTTCAAACACTTCCACCTTCGAGTGCAAGAGTACCAAATAAAAGTCTCCTGAAGCAAAACATGTGGTTCTCCTGGCACCTTTGTAAATGCTGACTGACTAGGTTCATGTAATCTGAAAACTCTATGACCCACAGAATGCAAAACTATTGAATGCGTCAACTTTTACTATAAAATATCTTGAGGGGTGAGATCTTCAGCAAGGAAAAATGTGCATAAATAATAGTGTTAAAAATTATACCTGCATTATAAACATAAGCACTTAAAAATCTAAGCTTGTATAAATATAAAGATGATCATACAAAGTTTGGATCTGAATACATATTTAATTTTAAAACTGCATTTCATCAAATCAAACTTAAATAAATAACAGACATTCATTGATATTTACAGCAGGAAATATAATGTGGATGGTAAATATATCAGAGTCCTTGCATGTAGCTGACTTAAATAAGCGCACTTCAGTAGAATGATTCCTACTATTTGCATTCAAACAGCTCTGCATAAAATCCCTTTTGAATATACAATCTTAAAATATATGCACATCATTTTCAAGGCACTTTTCAAAGAGTTTCAAGAATTCATCTGGTTGATAAAAACTGAATTATTGCATACATGTTGGTGGTCCTGTTGAAAAGAGTTTCTGTCTGTACTGATCCGGTTTATCAAAAACATAAATAAATTGTGATTTATTAATTAGTTTTTCTGGGGCTATAAACATATACTTGCTTGGAAAAATGGTGTGTCCCCTGAATATCGAAGCCACAATATGGCTTGAGGTACACAAATATTAAGAACAAAATATCGACTCTAATATATTGAAAGGTAAGTCTAGTTTTTTGATAACTAACTCACTTGACTATCTATATATACATATATATATATATATATATATATATATATATATATATATATATATATATATATATATATGTATATATATATATATATATATATATGATCTGGCAGCCATTAGTGATTTAGTGGATGAGAACTCAGTGGAAAACCGGGCCATTCTTGTTAGGGAACACATAGATACAACAAAAATGGAGATGATGGGCTTCACCACTGATTTGTCTACAGCTAGCTCTTTGAAATTACCTATCAATCGTCAGTTACCGAGTGGAAACCTAATTGACACCTTCCATGAATTGGTAGTGGGTGATATTGAGAAACTATGTATGAAACCACATGTAAAGAATGAAAGATCAAAAAAAAATTCTCTTAAAGATCGGAAGGACTTGAAACAACTCAAAGAGAACAAATCAATCATCATTAAACTATCGAACAAAGGTGGGTACATTGTTATCATGGATGTTTCAGAATATATAAAAGAAGCCCATCGCCAATTGACTAACAATGATCACGATGAAAGGTTGTGAACAAACCTGATTCTAAATTACCAGAAGACCTACCATGAGATGTTAGACAAATGGTTGACTAATCAACTGATTGAATATGAAGAGTATCAATATTTAAAAATTGAGTTTCCAAGAAATCTGTGCATTTATTTTCTACCTAAAATTCACAAGAACAAATGCCATCCTCCGGGGATACCCAAAGTGAGCATGGTTAATTCTCTTTTGGAGAATACCTTGAGATATTTGGATCTCTTCTTATGTCCATATGCAACTGAGTTACCATCTTATCTACGTGATACTACAGATTTTCTCTCCAAAATAGATAATATTAAGTGGCAAATTAATTATCTTTTGGTTACCATGGATGTATCCCCACTATATACATCAATCAAACATCATTATGGCATGGAAGCATGTAGATACTTCTTAAAGACACGGCCTGTAGAACACACTGAAATGCTTATGTCAATGCTGTCATTTTGTCTTACACACAATGTTTTTCTATTTAATAATAAATATTATCACCAAAAGCAAGGTACAGCGATGGGGGCATCCTTTGCTCTCACCTATGCAAACCTACATATGGGATGGTGGGAGATAGAAGTAGCATGGTCAGATGCCGTCGGTGCTCACATGGAGAGAGTAGTATTGTGGGTGAGATACATTGACGATCTTTTCCTCATATGGGATGGCCATGTGTAGGAAAGTACCATCTTGCCTGGCATGTTACCCCCATATTTCACTGTATATATGTTGTTTTAGTCTATGTGTCACTGGGACCCTGCCAGGCAGGGCCCCAGTGCTCATAAGTATGTGCCCTGTATGTGTTCCCTGTGTGATGCCTAACTGTCTCACTGAGGATCTGCTAACCAGAACCTCAGTGGTTATGCTCTCTCTGCTTTCCAAATTTGTCACTAACAGGCTAGTGACTAAATTTACCAATTCATATTGGCATACTGGTACACCCATATAATTCCCTAGTATATGGTAACGAGGTACCCAGGGTTTTGGGGTTCCAGGAGATCCCTATGGGCTGCAGCATTTCTTTTGCCAGCCATAGGGAGCTCTGACAATTCTTACACAGGCCTGCCAGTGCAGCCTGCATGAAATAACGTCCACGTTATTTCACAGCCATTTACCACAGCACTTAAGTAACTTATAAGTCACCTATATGTCTAACCCTCACCTGGTGAAGGTTGGGTGCAAAGTTACTTAGTGTGTGGGCACCCTGGCACTAGCCAAGGTGCCCCCAAATCGTTCAGGGCAAATTTCCCGGACTTTGTGAGTGTGGGGACACCATTACACGTGTGCACTATACATAGCTCACTACCTATGTATAGCGTCACAATGGTAACTCCGAACATGGCCATGTAACATGTCTGGTATCGGGGGGACAATTCCATGATCACCCGGATCTCTAGTACAGTACCCGGGTACTGCCAAACTGCCTTTCCGTGGTCTCCACTGCAGCTGCTGCTGCTGCCAACCCCTCAGATAGGTTTCTGCCCTCCTGGGGTCCAGGCAGCCCTTGCCCAGGAAGGCAAAACAAAGGACTTCATCTGAGAGAGGGTGTAGCACCCTTTCCCTTTGGAAATAGGTATGAGGGCTGGGGAGGAGTAGCCTCCCCAGCCTCTGGAAATGCTTTGATGGGCACAGATGGTGCCCATCTCTGCATAAGCCAGTCTACACCGATTCAGGGATCCCCTAGCCCTGCTCTGGCGCAAAACTGGACAAAGGAAAGGGGAGTGACCACTCCCCTGACCTGCACCTCCCAGGGGAGGTGCCCAGAGCTCCTCCAGTGTGTCCCAGACCTCTGCCATCTTGGAAACAGAGGTGTTGGGGGCACACTGGACTGCTCGGAGTGGCCAGTGCCAGCAGGTGACGTCAGAGGCTCCTTCTGATAGGCTCTTACCTCTCTTGGTAGCCAATCCTCCTTCCTAGGTAGCAAAACCTCCTTTTCTGGCTATTTAGGGTCTCTGCTTTGGGGAATTCTTTAGACAACAAATGCAAGAGCTCATCAGAGTTCCTCTACATCTCCCTCTTCACCTTCTACCAAAGGATCGACCGCTGACTGCTCAGGACGCCTGCAAGACCGCAACAAATTAGCAAGACGACTACTAGCAACCTTGTATCGCCTCATCCTTTCGGCTTTCTCGACTGTTTCCAGGTGGTGCATGCTCTGGGGGTAGCCTGCCTTCACACTGCACCAGAAGCTCAGAAGAAATCTCCCGTGGGTCGATGTAATCTTCCCCCTGCTAACGCAGGCATCAAAAGACTTCAACACTGGTCCTCTGGGTCCCCTCTCATCCTGACGAGCGTGGTCCCTGGAACTCAGCAACTCTGTCCAAGTGACTCCCACAGTCCAGTGACTCTTCAGTCCAAGTTTGGTGGAGGTAAGTCCTTGCCTCCCCACGCTAGACTGCATTGCTGGGTACGTGTGATTTGCAGCTGCTCCGGCTCCTGTGCACTCTTCCAGGATTTCCTTTGTGCATAGCCAAGCCTGGGTCCCCGACACTCCTTCCTGCAGTGCACAACCTTCTGAGTTGTCCTCCGGCGTCGTGGGACTCCCTTTTGTGACTTTGCATGGACTCCGGTTCACTTTCCTTCCAAGGGCCTGTTCAGGTACTTTTGTGTATGCTGCTTGCTTCTGTGAGGGCTCCCTGAGTTGCTGGGCGCCCCCTCTGCCTCCTCCTCCAAGTGGCGACATCCTGGTCCCTACTGTGCCACAGCAGCACCCAAAAACCTCTACCGCAATCCTTGTAGCTAGCAAGCCTTGTTTGCGGTCTTTCTGCATGGGAACACCTCTGCAAGCTTCATCGTGACGTGGGACATCCATCTTCCAAAGGAGAAGTCCCTAGCTCTCTTCTTTCTTGCAGAACTCCAAGCTTCTTCCATCCGGTGGCAGCTTCCTTGCACCCTCAGCTGGCATTTCCTGGGCTCCTGCCCACTCTCGACACTGTCGCGACTATTGGACTTGGTTCCCTTGTCTTACAGGTACTCAGGTCCGGAAATCCACTGTTGTTGCATTGCTGGTGTTTGTTCTTCCTGCAGAATCCCCCTATCACGACTTCTGTGCGCTCTGGGGTAAGTAGGTGCACTTTGGTGCACTTTACAGCTACTTTTCAGGGTCTTGGGGTGGGCTATTTTTCTAACCCTCACTGTTTTCTTACAGTCCCAGCAACCCTCTACAAGCTCACATAGGTCTGGAGTCCATTTGTGGTTCGCATTCCACTTTTGGAGTATATGGTTTGTGTTGCCCCTATACCTATGTGCTCCTATTGCAATCTACTGTAATTCTACACTGCTTGCATTACTTTTCTTGCTAGTACTTACCTAATTTTGGTTTGTGTACATATATCTTGTGTATATAACTTATCCTCATACTGAGGGTACTCACTGATATACTTTTGGCATATTGTCATAAAAATAAAGTACCTTTATTTTTAGTAATTCTGTGTATTGTGTTTTCTTATGATATTGAGCATATGACACCAGTGGTATAGTAGGAGCATTACATGTCTCCTAGTTCAGCCTAAGATGCTTTGCCATAGCTACCTTCTATCAGCCTAAGCTGCTAAAAACACCTCTTCTACACTAATAAGGGATAACTGGACCTGGCGCAAGGTGTAAGTACCTCTGGTACCCACTACAAGCCAGGCCAGCCTCTTACACCATGAAAATGCTTTACAGGAATATATCAATGTGCTTAACAATAATGATTTGAATATTCTACTTGAAACAACATGGAGTAGGAATAAAATTGAGTTTTTGGACGTCCTACTTGAGGTAAAGAATGATAAATTAGAAACCTCTGTGTATCGCAAACCTACTGCATGTAACTCTATATTACATGGCAATAGTGGGCACCCAAAAGCACTAAAATGGAGTATACCATACAGTCAATTCCTGCGGGCTTGCAGGATATGTTCAGAGGATGTCACTTTTGAAAAAGAAATCATGGCCATGTCACAAAGATTTATGGAAAGGGGATATCCATATACGATTTTGATTGATGCACATAATAGAGTTAAATGTAAAGCAAGAGAGAAATTGCTTTTTAAAAATCAGTATACCAATGAAACTACAGCAACCAGCAGATCTCCTCCTAGACTCTTTTTGGAATATAATCATCAACATATAGCACTGAAGAACATTCTACAGTGTAATTGGCATGCGTTACAAAAAGATCAACATATAAAAAGAGAAATTGGTCAAAATCCACTAATTACATATTGGAAGACTTGTTCATTAGGGGATCATCTGACTAAGAGTCTGTTTGTTGATAATGAGAATAAAAAGAATACATTGTGGTTGACCAAAAAGAGCATGGGATTTTGGAAATGTGGTTGGTGTTAGGCCTGTAAATATGCTGTGAATATGCAGAGCTTTCAAACATTTGAAGGAAGAAAGTGTTTGGTCAGAGACAGAATTACATGTGAAACTGAATACACAATCTGTGTTATTGAATGTGGCTGCCACAAGAAATATGTAGTCAGCACTATTCATAAACTAAAGATTAGGTTTTTGCAACACCTCAGAGCTATTAAAAACCAAGATAGATCATATCCTCTGGCCGAAGTCTTCTGGTATGTACATGGAGGAGACTGTAGCACCCTTACCTTCGATGGGATTAGATCGATCAAATTAGGTCCCAGATTGGGCGATAGGACGCTTGAACTAAGACGAATGGAATCAAAGATGATTTTACTGCGTCGCTCAGAAAATCCTTGGGGACATAATCTTGATGCGGAACTATATGTGCATTTATGAAGGAAGATGCTGAGAGTAATTAGAACATTGGGGATCAAAAGTGACTTGCCAGGGCTGTTTATTCATACTCCTCCTATATTTCGATCTGATATATTGGTTACATTTTCCAGGATACATCAAAACTACAGATTACAAGATTCCATATATATTCTATACTGAGATGTGTCATATGTTGGGAGTAGAAACTAGGTTGCTGAGATGTAATATTACATTTTAGGGTATTTTTTCACATTGATATTTAACCTTTTTTAGATGGCCCTTTATTGAACATGATGTAGTGTTTTTAAATTTTGATGTTTCTTATTTATTAGATCATGTACAGCTATTTGAGTTGACAACAGAATCGTAATGTATTTATATATTTGAGGTCAATAGAATATGTTGATACAATATATAGGTAATTATGAGACTGCTTCCCCTGGATTGAATGCACACTGTCACTTTGAACAAGGTAAAAGAAAAGAAATACATTCTATACATATCACACTATTGAGACACACATATTGTCCATGTAGTCCATTGATGAATATGGCTGGATGTGGTTCATTAACTCATTTACATTAAGGAGGCACATTTGTACAGAGCTTCAGCCATAAAAATATGAGATCAGTTTTGTTTAAGGACATGCACAGGATCACTTTAAAAATATATTATAGATAATAAGATATTGAGACAGGCATATTATTTGAGAATAGAAGGTTACAGGTTATGTGATAGACTGGTTAGTCTATTTGTGATTTGTTGTGAAAACATTATGCACTTGTCACTTTATCATTATAAATTATAATATTTGGACATATATGGCGAATGGTGATTTGATGTCTATGCATGCATTCAAAATAATATATTAGATATTGTAGGAACTGCAAATGCAATTTGTAATATAATAATGTGATATTTATTTACATATTTCAATACTTTTATTTTACAGTCTGATTTATTTGATAACAACTATGTGGATGATATAATTGATATATGTTTATTACTACTTGATTATTGGAAAGCAGGAACTAATACAACACAGGATCAATATGAATAAGAATATATATATGTTACAAGATGGCCGCTCCAGTGATCTACACCCTGCAATGGTAAAAACAGATAAGGGACTAGCTTGCTATTTGAGGAGGTTTTTGATTGTGGGGGGAGTGTCCAGTAGAAGGCGTCAACCGAAACGCATTGACATTCCAGTTTTGTTTGGAAGCAGCACTGCACATGCACTTTATTTGGAATAAATTGATAAGCGTTTATGGATAGGAAGATCGTCTTTTCGTGGTGGCAGTGGCGTAATTAATCTTTGGTGCAGCCATTTGATGAGTGAAATCCCATCCGTTTGGAAGACAGATATATATATATGCATATATTCACTGAAAAAAAAAATAAAGGTTACAGGGATGTTATAGTTAGGTTCACATTTTACACACACAAAAACAGAAATTCAGCAGCTATAGTTATACTTATGTTAAGAAACTATAACTCATGGCCTAATCAATCAATCAATCAATCAAAAAATTTATTACGCTCACTACTCACCCGTTAGGGTCTCAAGGCGCTGAGGGGGAGAGAGGGGGAGAGTTGCCGTTTACTGCTCAAAAAGTCATGTCTTGAGGTGCTTTCTGAAAGTTAGGAGGTCCTGGGTCTTGCGTAGGTTGGTGAGGAAGGAGTTCCAGGTATTGGCGGCGAGGTGGGAGAAGGATCTGCCACCGTAGGTGGTGCGTTGGATGCGGGGGACTGTGGCGAGGGCGAAGTCAGCGGAGCAGCAAAGTCGAGTAGGTGTGTGGAAGTTTACTCGTTTGTTAAGGTAGGCTGGTCCAGAGCCGTGGAGGGATTTGTGAGCGTGGATAAGGACTGATGACTGATGGGCAGCCAGTGTAGGGATCTGAGATGAGTGGAGATGTGTTTGTGGCGGGGGAGGTTGAGGATGAGACGTGCGGCTGCATTCTGGATTCGCTGGAGTTTTTTCTGAAGCTTGGCTGTGGTACCAGCGTAGAGGGCGTTGCCGTAGTCCAGTCTGCTGCTGATAAGGGCATGGGTGGCCGTTTTTCTTGTTTCTAAGGGAATCCATTTGAAAGTCTTTTGTAGCATGCGAAGGGTGATGAAGCAGGAGGACGATATAGTGTTGATTTGCTGGGTCATGGAGAGAGATTAGTCTAGAACAATGCCAAGGTTGCGTGCGTGGGTGGTGGGTTTTGGGAGTGGTCCGAGGGGGGTGGGCCACCAGGAGTCGTCCCATACTGTCTTGTTGGGGCCAAAGATGATGATTTCTGTTTTGTTGGAGTTAAGTTTGAGGTGGCTTGCTGTCATCCAATTGGCGATGTCGAGGAGTCCGGCGTGCAGGTTTGTCTTGGGGGTGGAGGGATTCCTGGTGAGGGAGATGATGAGCCGGGTGTTGTCGGTGTAAGAAATGATGGTGATTCCGTGGGGGCGGAGGATGTTGGCGACGGGGGCCATGTATATGTTGAAGAGGGTGGGGCAGAGGGAGGATCCTTGGGGGACCCCGCAGATGATCTTGGTGGCTGGAGACCGGAAGGGAGGGAGGCGAACTCTTTGGGTTCTTTCAGCGCGAAGGTGGTGAGCCAGTCTAGAACCTTGTGTTGGATTCCTGCGTCAAAAAGGCGTGTACGGAGGGTTTGGTGGCATACAGTGTCAAATGCTGTGGAAAGGTCCAAAAGGATGAGAGCGACGGTCTTGCCCTTGTCCACTCTGGTTCTGATGGCGTCTGTGCAGGCTAGGAGGGCGGTTTCAGTGCTGTGGTTCTTGCGGAATCCAGACTGGGAGGCTTTGAGTGTGTTGTTTTCCTCTAGGAAGTGAGACAGTTGGGCGTTCACTATCTTCTCAGCGACCTTGGCAGGGAAGGGGAGGAGGAAGATGGGACGGTAGTTTGTGAGGTCTTCCGGGTTTGCTTTGTTTTTTTTTGATGAGCGCGTTAACTTCAGCGTGCTTCCAGATGTCTGGGAAGGTTGCAGTGTCGAAGGAGCTGTTGATTACGGCGCAGAGCTGGGGAGCGATGATTTGGCTGGCCTTGTTGAATATGTGGTGGGGGCAGGGGTCTGTAGGGGAGCCTGAGTGAATGGAGTTCATGTTTTTTTCAGTTTCTTCGTCGTTTGTTGGGGTCCAGGTGTGTAGTTGGTTGGTGTGGGGGGGCTGTTGTGCTGTCGGTCGTGTTGGTGGTGGTGACGGTGGGTGCTGATGCTGTGAAACTATTGTGTATTTCTATGATTTTGAGGTGAAAGTAGTTGGAGAGGGAGTTGCAAAGCTTTTGGGTGTGAGGGGGGTCGATGGTGCTGGATTTGGGGTTGGTGAGCTCTTTGACGATAGCAAAGAGTTCCTTGCTGTTGTGTGAGTTATTGTCTATGGGTTCTTTGTAGAATGACCGTTTGGTGGTCCGGATGAGTTGGTGGTGTTTGCATATGGTTGTTTTGAGGGTGGAGAAATTGCTCATTGAGGGTTCTTGGCGCCATGCTTTCTCACTTTTGCGGCATTCACGTTTGGAGGCTTGGAGTTCTGTGGTGAACCAGGGGGTGGTCTTGATGGTGCGGGTGTTGTTGTTTCTTTTCAATGGGGCGAGGGAGTCTGCGCAAGTAGTTAACTATTGTGTGAGGTTGTGGGCGGCAATGTTGGGGTCGTTGGTGATGGGGGGTGGAGCTTGTGTGAGTTTGGCGCTCAGGTGTTCTTTGGAGACCTTGTCCCACTTTCGGTAGGGTGCGGTGTGTTGTCGGTGGTGGGTGGGGGGTTTCATGAAGGAGAAGTGGATGCAGTGGTGGTCAGCCCAGTGGAGTTTGGTGGTGTGGGTAAAGGTGACGTTGTTGCTGGAGGTGAAAATTGCGTCAAGTGTGTGTCCTGCTGAGTGAGTGGGTGGGGTGACCAGTTGCTTCAGTCCGAGGTTCGTGAGGTTGTCTAGCAGGGTTGTGGAGTTGCAATCGTGGGTGCTTTCCAGGTGAAAGTTGAGGTCACCAATGAGTATGTAGTCTGTGGAGGTGAGGGTGTGGGAGCTGATAGTATCAGCGATGCCATCGCAAAATGGGGGCCTGGGACCTTGTGGTCTGTAAACGAGGGTTCCTCTAAGGGTGTTGTTGTTGAGGTGAATTAAAAAGTGTAGGTGTTCTGCGCTGTCTAGGGTGTCGTTGCTGTTGGTGGAAATTTTGATGGTGTTTTTGTATATGATGGCGATTCCTCCTCCTGGCTTGTTTATGCGGTCTCTACAGGAGATTTTGTAGCCTTCTGGTATGGCTATAGCAATGTCGGGTTCTGATGAGAAGTTCATCCATGTTTCCGTGAGGAAGGCGACGCAGGGGAGTATGTTGTGATCAGGTCCCAGAGCTCGATGGCATGCTTGTTGACGGAGCGGGTGTTAAGGAGTATGCAGTGAAGGTGGTTGCTGGGGTTGTTGGCACAAGTTATAGTTTCTTCAAATGAGTATAACTATAAGTGCTGAAAACTATTATCTTGTGTGTGAACCTAACTATAATATCTCTCTAACCTTTGGGTTTTTTTTTACTGAATTTCTCAAGTTTTTTAAAATTCTTTTTCTTAACTATAATGTCTCTGTAATCTTTGTTTTTGTCAGTGAATTTTCAAGGAACTTGAACTCCAACTCATGAGCGACTAGTCACCAAAATGCTAGGAGAAGCAGAAGTGACATCACATACAAATGACATCACAAGAAGTGGCATCATATGACCCTGACCATGATTTTTTCAGGAAGGCATGTCACATTACCTTACATCACAACGGTTGAGGATTTGCACTGGATAGTGTCACAAAGTAACGCAAAGTTGTACAATGCACTACTTTTTGCATCAACAGGGTTTTCTATGGATGGCGCATGGAGGTTCACATACACCCACCCATTGGTTTTGAAGCAAATCCCTATCTACAAACATTGGCAGACAGGAATTTGCACCTAAATCTTATGCCTCCTCGAGGGAGTAATGGAGACATTTTTTTTCATTTCTTCTCGTTTTTCCAACTTTGCATGTGTGCTTTCCTATACAGCGAACATTCAAAGTTGAAACACGTTAAAGCATAGTTTTTGTACTGTAAGGGATTGCTTCTAATACAAAACTGATGCTTCAGAGAACACAAGCACCTTGCACTTTGGCACAAGCGATGTGTATGGGCAGATGGATACCAAAAGTGCACCAGTGGACTAGGAGGGAATAAATGCACTATATCTGATTAGATATGGCAAATTTTTACTTTCCCCCTTTGACGTAAAGCAGCATACCAACTTTGGTGAAGCAGTGCCTTTCGTCAAATAATAGTAAATCTTTGCCTCCATCTCACTCACTACCTGTCACTTGACCTTCCTTCACTTTAACTCACACACACATGCTTACACATACAGAAAAAAAATTTCACACATACGCACACTTTCTCATTTAAACACGCTCTCACCCGCAAGCATGCATACAACATACATTTAACATTTTTTTTTACTTTCCATAGCCTCCACTATAGGCCCTATTTTTTTAATATCTACTACTGAATAATAGAATATTATTCCTTTTTTAGTATAATGAAAAAACGGCCGTCAAAAAGGAATGCAGACCCCCGCGTGTTCTTGGCACTCCTGAGACCAGGGCCCAAAGGCAATGCCAGGGATCCCGAGAGGCAGCTGCGACCCCTGGCGGCCCCCTAAATGAAACCTATGCTCCAGCTCTTACATCATTAATGAGCAAAGCCTCAGATCTCTTTGTTGGATGTACGTTTTCCAAAGTATGGTACCATGGGCCAGATGTAGCAAATTTAAAATTTGCGAGGTGCAAAGTGCGAGTCCATGCGACTCGCACTTTGCACCTCGCAAATTGGTATGCAGTACGGTGTCTCAGACACCGACTGCAACTCGCTATGGGGTCGCAATGACCCACCTCATGAATATTCATGAGGTGGGTCGCAAATTGCAGCCCCATAGCGAGTATAGGCACTCGCAAACATGGAGGCCTGCTGTCATCAGCAGACCTCCATGTTTGTGACTGCTGTTAAATAAAGCAGTTTTTTTTTTTTTTAAGTGTAGCCCGTTTTCCTTACAGGAAAACGAGCTGCACTTTAAAAAAAACCGAAACCTTTAGTTTCGGTATTTTTTCAGGGCAGGGAGTGGTCCCTTGGACCACTCCCTGCCCTGAAAAAATATTTGTGGGTCCAGTCACAAACTGGAAGGGGTCCCATGGGGACCCCTTCCAATTTGCGAGTGGGTTACCATCCACTTGAAGTGGATGGTAACTGCGATGCCATTTGCGACCGCGTACGCGGTCGCAAATGGTATTGCATACCACTCAGACTCGCAAATAGGAAGGGAACACCCCTTCCTATTTGCGAGTCGGAAATGCATATTGCGAGTCGGTACCGACTCGCAATATGCATTTCTGCATAGCAAAGAGGCATTTGAACCTCGCAAACGGCGATTTTCGCCGTTTGTGACGTGCAAATACTTTGCTACATCTGGCCCCAAATTACTTAGAGATCGTCGGACACAAGCATTGCGTCCTAAATAAAGTTTATAAAAATAATGCTCCATGGCAGCAAATAATGGAACGTCAACACTTAATGGACTGATATGTTTGCAAAGTATATTTAATCCACGATCTTCATATTAGATTATATTTTTGTTATCAATATTATAACATATAGCCCTTTCCAATTACAGTTCAAAAACTTTTATTTAATAAAAAGCAGCACTGTGATTACAATACATTAATACACAGCTATAATTAAATTACGACTTTAAGAAAATTTAATGTTTACAAATAAATGCAATATTAAATGCACACTTTCAATAAATAAGAGTACTCACATTCATAGAGTTTCCCACAAAGTGCAAAAAACACACAAATACACATTAAATACATTTTAAACTACTGAAATGCTATCCATGTTCAACTATGTAGGTCTGAATTCAATAGGATTGTCAAAATAAACATTCAAACCAACATGTTACACAGAAACGTTTATACTTGCAAATTTAGCAAGGCTAAAAATAAAAATAAAAAAAACGAAATTCCTGTGTTCCCATTGGAGACAAAATTATTAATTGCTGGCGAAAATCCTTTTAAATAAGATCTACCTAATGTGTAGGTTTTCCTTCCTAATAAACTAGCAATTTTCTATGCTCTCTAGGTCCCTTTTGTATTGTTGAATGCTGTACTGGGTAAATACAAATAAAAACAATAAAAATGTTATTTAGCATATTGTATAATTTTCCTTTCCCTGTTGTATAATTGTTTTATTCCTGCGACATAATTTGGTGAACTCTGTTGAATAATTTGAGCCCATCAAAAATGTGATTATTCATTGCCACATAACCCCAGTAGCTCAGAACATAGTGCTTTCTATAATATGTGACCTATTTCCAATAAAATTCATTAACTGGGCTTGTCCATAAGCTGCTTCCAAATTTTGGGTAAGTATTTTAACTTTCAGAAATCATTTATCAGGAGGCAGAGTTTACGTATGTACAAAGCAGAGACCTAGCTGAGACTGGAGAAGGTTGACGGTCAAGGGAATTGGGGAAAACAGAGAGCCTGGTATAGAACAGATACCCATATTCATTTACACCGCAAATGCTTCTTGACCAGGGAGGTTTAGAAAGAGCAAGGAAGGGATTGTCTGAATAGGAAGGTTTTCAACTACATAATGAACTGCATAAGGGAGTGGTGTGAGTCTCTGAGCCAGATGTCGATCATTTATACTCAGGCGGAGCTTTGAGGTACCATTTCTTTGTAACATTTATGAATTTCAGTTTCAGCTAAGAATAAGCACTGCACGTTTTTCCAGCACGCCAGTAGGGGGTTGTTGACAAAGTAGTTTTGCTGCCTTGGAGTGCAGGCTTTGAAGATGATACATTAAAGATAGGGAAGAAATGCATTTTATCAGAAATTCTGCACATTAACTCACACGGCGAGGGGCAATTTCTACTATTGTGTGATCAGGTGCCTTGTCACTTAGAAGACTGCTTTCAGAAGAAATAGGCTGGTATAGTGCAGATTAACTGTGGGGGCTGTTCCTTCATTATTGTTGGAAACGGCAAGGACCTCAAGTGTGACAGAGAAATGAAAGGTAGACAGTAAGTTTAAGAAACTGGGTTACTAGTTGAGGAGAGTGAAATTTAATTCAAGCAGAAACTACAATCCATGTCAGAGTGAGGCACAAGCAAACCCCAAATGAACCTGTGCTCAGCCCTCTGGTAGCTTGCCACAGAGCGACCAGGTTTATCTTAAAGGCAATGTGTAAAGTATTTATGAAATATACAAATTAGTAATCCCTATCCCATGGATTTATTAGATAATTATGCAGGCTGCATTGTTATTCTGTGCCTTGTTGTGCCAACAACCGTTCGTAATCAGTGCTTAATTTGTAAATAAAAACGTGCCGGTGCTCAAAGCCCTCCGCCCTTAACACGGGGCTGCTGCAATTAAATGTGCAAACACGGATTACTGAGGCGGCGTAATCCTGAAGCCATCTCGGGCCTCTTCAATTCATTTAAAGCCACCTCCTGCCCCTTCAGCTCACTCTTGCAGCTTTCTGCTTTCTCCCTTTGTGACGCTTTTTCGTTTTTCTCTTCCTCCGTCTTTCCCATATGTGTTTTTTGCTCGCAGCTAATGCTTAAGGCAGAAAGATAAGCGCCGGCCCTCAAAAATAAGTGCTGGTGCTCTGCACCGGAAACAACAAGCACAAATTAAGCACTCTTCGTAATTATTTAAAGTGATTCTTTTGGTCTGTCTTCACACATATATACCTGAAAAGTTTCCAGGAAATTCATTCAAGTCAAAGCATACCAATCAACATTTGATTAGATCACGCCACAAGAATATCGTGGACCAACAGAAATGATTTCTTGTGGACCTATGTTCTGTCCACAGAGTGTAATCACTTTAATGTACAAAACATCATAACATAAAGAACAAGCTGATTATAATAACTAAGAAATCAAACAAATGACATGACTTTCCAACATGTACAACAACATATTCATATGATTCTTTTGTTTCTATATCAACAGAAATAAGTGTCCAACATATATAATCACATAATACGTTTACAACAATGATAAGTGTCCAACATAAAAGTCCTCCTCTTTGTGTCGCCTGGAGTATACTGTATGGCCCTATGTGGTTAGGGCACAATTTTCCACCTTTATTCGATCATGTTGGAGGTATAAATCCTCACAGTCTCTATCCTGTGGCTAGTGTTGACCTTATGTAGATATAGCTGCTCTCCTAACACAGTATTTTAGACTGATGCATTTTGACCTTCTTTGTGGGTCCAATATTTATTTAGTGAAAGTCTTCCTCAGGGCTTTTCATATTCTTGTGCTGGTCACTGCATGTGAAACACAAACTAACTGAAATGTATGTCATGTATAATGGTAGAGAAATCTCATCACTATATTATTTCATACAAATGTGGTGCCCTAGCCATTTACTTATCATGAAAGGATATGCTTTTATGCTCAACTGGTCTCACCTCATTGGAATTCTAGTAGTGAACTTTCTGTAATAAAAGGCTAATAGGATGCTCTGCTTATGCGTTGGCGTCTGAATAGGGAGGAAAACGATGTGGACGCCACTTAAAAATGTACCCTTCAATTCGTACATGGCAATCTGGGAGAAGTGAGTTCTTCCAAACGTGTGGGTCCTGTTTTGGAGTCTTCGCTGATGTTCTGTACAATCTGGGGTATCTAAGAGTATATAATACATATTTACATGTTTGAGGTGATTACAGCCATTCACGGAGTGAAAAGGACCTATCAGCGCACATCAGTTGTCCTGTCACACCCTTTGTTTTGCCACTGTTACATGTTATGTTAGGTCATATATCCTCCTATAAGGGCTCTTATAAATAGCTGCTCCAATTGCTGTTTGTTAATAAAGTTACTCCCAAAGCTATAGAAAGGCGGGGGCGGACAAAGGCAAAGAGACAGGGATCATGTTACTTCCTCCCAAAGCATGGGTATGCTATAAAAAAAGTCTCTTCAAGGTTAGTGAGAAACATGCCTCATATGATCTTCTGTAGGATCACTGTGCGGCCAATCGAGTTTCAGTACGACTATGACAGATTATGCTGATTTTTGGAAACTTGCAGCTCAAAGTGAGATCACTGCCGCGTCGGGAACCTGGGGGATGTAGTTCTTCTAAGGTAACGATCTATTCAAGGGGCCCGTAACATTGTTGCAAGTGATTGCAACAATGCTATATTCACTTAGTGACATAGAAAATCACTTACTAGATGGGCTGCATGAAAATGAGTAAAAAAACAAACAGAACTATAACTGGACCAATAGATAAAGGATTGAAAATAAATTTTAACTAACACGCTCTTGCACCACGTCATCTTCATTCTTAGCCTAATGCATTTTGGGAGATGTAGTGTATGTAGCAATTTGGGTGATGTACTAAGGTGAGTCCACATGTTAAAGCTTACTCGTGTAATCCTTGCATACTCATGTAATCCTTTATCTATGGGTCCAGTAGTAGTTCTATTTGTTTTTTCACTCATTTTCATGCCGCCAAATGTAGTAATTGATTGAGGACTGCCTGGGCCTGCCCTCATAAGTACCCCAAAGTAGGGCACTCTATCTGCGGCTTGCAGAACTGGTCCCTAGTGGGACCTCCTTCCTTCTGCCAGTTGGTCAATTCTATTAGGTTCCCCGTTGTGACAATGTCCTCCCCTGTAGGTTCTGGGTGGCGCTCTCAGGCCCAGCCTCCTCCCAGACTATGGGAGTTTCAGGCGCAGGTTTCCAGTTCCCCCTGCCCTTCCTCTTTTTGGTAGACACCAGGGCTATTCTTCTAGGCTCCAGGTCCTGCTGACTACCCTTTTAGGCAGCCATGGACCATATGGTCAGGCACACCCATGGAGGAAACTCTAACATCTCTAGGTTTTACTTGAGCTCCACCTCTTTCCAGATGGTGTGCTCTAGGTCACTGCCAAGCCGACAATCCACAGCCATGGATGGACTAATAGTTACCATCAAGGAACTAGAGACCCACCCAACTCTCTTTGCTGTCAGCAACAATAACCTAGTGGAATGCAGTAGGGACTGCTTTCTATGAGGTCAACAGATGATATCTAATAGTTGTCATGCTGGTTCCAGTGTCTCTCAGAGCCTCCACCCTCTGCCCATTGATGGCAACCCACTTCCTGTATTTCTTAGTATGACTAGGCATGTGAGCCCTTTGCATAATCTCTCCATCACCCAGGGACATTAGGGTAACCTCGACAATACCCCCATACTATCTAGGGAAATCTCCTACCCAAGCGCTACACCTGCCATCTACAGTGTCTGCCCACCAGTAGGGGGCTGTGCCAGCTTGGGACACTTGGCATCCCTCTTGTGGTACCCAACCTGTTGTCACTCATAGCACTTAAGGGGTGCCCTGAGGACTTACTATAGAGAACCACTTCTTTGTATGCTCAGGCAGGAATTGGAGGTCCTGACCCTTAGACCTAGTTTGGGAATCTTCAGAGATCTCCTTGTTTTTATGTTTGTCTCCCCTCCTTCTTCTGGTGGGGACCCAGCTCACCCTTGTGATGATCCCTCCAGATACCATATTGTGGACCCTGGTGCTGAGCCAAGGCCACGACTCCTTAGCAAGTTCCCTCAGTCAGTGACTTTAATATTGATGTAACAGAATTGTTATTGCTACCTTTGACATCAACGTGATCATCTGTGTGTGAAAAACTTTGCATTTTGTTATTTGAAACGTTATCATGTTAATTGTAAAGTGGTGCACTGAAAGTGTACATTAACATGCATTAACAGTAGTATAGCAATTTGACTGATGTGGTATACCCCTAAAACGTCATGTATAACCAATTAGCTTGATTCCTTATGTTAATTAATAATTTGCACTAAACGATAATGAGTTTTAAAGAGAACTGTTTAAAAAGTTTCATTTTAAGGCTGAAACTGCACTTTTGCAGTAAACTTAATGGAATGTAGTAACAAAGTTATTTTGTTTTGAGGTTTATTCTAACGTGAACACTGACAAAGCAATTTAATAATTTTAATGTTTTAAGTGCTCTAGTTGATATAAATGAATGTTCCATTTTAATTCACTTTAGTTAGTCTAAGTGAGGCCTGCAGAGCCCTACTTCATAAACGTGTAGAAAAATGTTTAGTTATTCTTTTTAATGGGACTTTTCTTTCAGACTTCGTTCCCATTAAATGTTAGCTTGGAAATAGATGTCCTATTGTTTTACAAATAGTGAGCCTGAGAAAGTAACCTTGAGCCTAGTACATTGAGGAATTGTGGAAATGGACTGTATACATTTGTTTCAATCCATTTAAGCTAAGATGGGTGTTTTTCCCAGGATTGACTTGGGAATATGTCCCTATGTTGCAGTTCCATGTCGCATGATGGAGTTAGATTGGACAGTTACACCTTCCGATTCATGTGGAGTAAAGGAAGTGAATCATCTTGCTCCTTGGACTTTAATTTAATGTTTCCCCAGTTGAACTGTCATTCATTTTTTTCTGGACTGTGAGAGGTACAGACCTCTCTATCCTTACCAAATGCTAACGGCTTCCCTTTTTACATACTTTTTGTCAACCTTGGTTAGTCACCTTTTGCCCCAGATGTTGTTTTTCAAATTATTATTGTCCTCTTTTTCCTTTTTGCCCTTCTGTCTTAGCCCAGCACATGTTAACTTGATATTGACCAATTTGTAGGGTTTTAGCTTTGCCTTAGCTAGTTAAACTTAGATGACTTTCAAATAGTCAACATGCTTAAAGGAACTGGACGCTTGTTTAACGAGCATCAATTTACTTTGCTATTATTTTGTATTGCCGTAATTGAGTAATTGACTGGAACACCCTTATAATTCCCTAGTATATGGTACTGAGGTACCCAGGGTATTGGGGTTCCAGGAGATCCCTATGGGCTGCAGCATTTCTTTTGCCACCCATAGCGAGCTCTGACAATTCTTACACAGGCCTGCCACTGCAGCCTGAGTGAAATAACGTCCACGTTATTTCACAGCCATTTTACACTGCACTTAAGTAACTTATAAGTCACCTATATGTCTAACCTTTACCTGGTAAAGGTTGGGTGCTAAGTTACTTAGTGTGTGGGCACCCTGGCACTAGCCAGGGTGCCCCCACATTGTTCAGGGCCAATTCCCCGGACTTTGTGAGTGCGGGGACACCATTACACGCGTGCACTACATATAGGTCACTACCTATATGTAGCTTCATAATGGTAACTCCGGATATGGCCATGTAACATGTCTATGATCATGGAATTGCCCCCTCTATACCATCCTGGCATAGTTGGCACAATCCCATGATCCCACGGGTCTCTAGCACAGACCCTGGTACTGCCAAACTGCCTTTCCCGGGGTTTCACTGCAGCTGCTGCTGCTGCCAACCCCTCAGACAGGTTTCTGCCCTCCTGGGGTCCAGCCAGGCTTGGCCCAGGAAGGCAGAACAAAGGACTTCCTCAGAGAGAGGGTGTTACACCCTCTCCCTTTGGAAAATGGTGTTAGGGCTGTGGAGGAGTAGCCTCCCCCAGCCTCTGGAAATGCTTTCATCGGCACAGATGGTGCCCATTTCTGCATAAGCCAGCCTACACCGGTTCAGGGACCCCTCAGCCCTGCTCTGACGCGAAACTGGACAAAGGAAAGGGGAGTGACCACTCCCCTGACTTGCACCTCCCCTGGGAGGTGCCCAGAGCTCCTCCAGTGTGCTCCAGACCTCTGCCATCTTGGAAACAGAGGTGCTGCTGGCACACTGGACTGCTCTGAGTGGCCAGTGCCAGCAGGTGACGTCAGAGACTCCTTCTGATAGGCTCCTTCAGGTGTTGCTAGCCTATCTTCTCTCCTAAGTAGCCAAACCCTCTTTTCTGGCTATTTAGGGTCTCTGCTTTGGGGATTTCCTTAGATAACGAATGCAAGAGCTCATCAGAGTTCCTCTGCATCTCTCTCTTCACCTTCTGCCAAGGAATCGACTGCTGACTGCACTGGAAGCCTGCAAAACTGCAACAAAGTAGCAAAGACGACTACTGCAACTCTGTAACACTGATCCTGCCGCCTTCTCGACTGCTTTCCTGGTGGTGCATGCTGTGGGGGTAGTCTGCCTCCTCTCTGCACTAGAAGCTCCGAAGAAATCTCCTGTGTGCCGACGGAATCGTCCCCCTGCAACCGCAGGCACCAAAGAACTGCATCACCGGTACCCTGGGTCTCCTCTCAGCACGACGAGCGAGGTCCCTTGAATCCAGCAACTCTGTCCAAGTGACTCCCACAGTCCAGTGACTCTTCAGTCCAAGTTTGGTGGAGGTAAGTCCTTGCTTCCCCACACCAGACTGCATTGCTGGGAACCGCAACTTTTGCAGCTACTCCGGCCTCTGTGCACTTCTGGCGGAAATCCTTTGTGCACAGCCAAGCCTGGGTCCACGGCACTCTAACCTGCATTGCACGACTTTCTAAGTTGTCCTCCGGCGACGTGGGACTCCTTTGTGCGACTTTGGGTGAGCACTGTTTCACTCCTCTTCGTAGTGCCTGTTCTGGCACTTCTGCGGGTGCTGCCTGCTTCTGAGAGGGCTCTTTGTCTTGCTGGGCGCCCCCTCTGTACCCTGACGCAATTGGCGACATCCTGGTCCCTCCTGGACCACAGCAGCATCCAAAAACCCTAACCGCACGACTTGCAGCTAGCAAGGCTTGTTGGCAGTCTTTCTTCAGGAAAACACTTCTGCACGACTCTCCACGGCGTTGGGCATCCATCCTTCAAAGGGGAAGTCTCTAGCCCTTGTCGTTCCCGCAGAATCTTCAGCTTCTACTGTCCAGTAGCAGCTTCTTTGCACCCACAGCTGGCATTTCCTGGGCATCTGCCCATCTCCGACTTGCTTGTGACTTTTGGACTTGGTCCCCTTGTTCCACAGGTACCCTCGTTTGGAAATCCATCGTTGTTGCATTGCTGATTTGTGTCTTTCCTGCAGAATTCCCCTATCACGACTTCTGTGCTCTTTGGGGAACTTTAGTGCACTTTGCACTCACTTTTCAGGGTCTTGGGGTGGGCTATTTTTCTAACCCTCACTGTTTTCTTACAGTCCCAGCGACCCTCTACAAGGTCACATAGGTTGGGGTCCATTCGTGGTTCGCATTCCACTTTTGGAGTATATGGTTTGTGTTGCCCCTATCCCTATGTGTCCCCATTGCATCCTATTGTAACTATACATTGTTTGCACTGTTTTCTAATACTATACTGCATATTTTTGGTATTGTGTACATATATCTTGTGTATATTTGCTATCCTCATACTGAGTGTACTCACTGAGATACTTTTGGCATATTGTCATAAAAATAAAGTACCTTTATTTTTAATATATCTGTGTATTGTGTTTTCTTATGATATTGTGCATATGACACTAGTGGTACTGTAGGAGCTTCACTCGTCTCCTAGTTCAGCCTAAGCTGCTCTGCTAAGCTACCATTATCTATCAGCCTATGCTGCTAGACACCCTATACACTAATAAGGGATAACTGGGCCTGGTGCAAGGTGTAAGTACCCCTTGGTACTCACTACAAGCCAGTCCAGCCTCCTACAGTCACTAGCCTGTTAGTGACAATTTGTACAGAGAGAGCATAACCACTGAGGTTCTGGTTAGCAGAGCCTCAGTGAGACAGTTAGGCATCACACAGGGAACACATACATGTAGGCCACAAACTTATGAGCACTGGGGTCCTGGCTAGCAGGGTCCCAGTGACACATAACCAACATACTGAAAACATAGGGTTTTCACTATGAGCAATGGGCCCTGGCTAGCAGGATCACAGTGAGACAGTGAAAACACCCTGGCATACACTCACAAACAGGCCAAAAGTGGGGGTAACAAGGCTAGAAAGAGGCTACTTTCTCACACTCAATGGCCAATTTCTTGTTTTTTCTGCCTCCATGACCAGTTTCTTTTGCTCTGCCTTCATGGTCAGTTTAATTTCCTCGATTCTTGACTGGGACATCTGCAGCCTAAACTTCCTCCCCACCTTTCTGTCTGCCAGCTCCTCTGGAGACAGGACTCTAGAAGACACACTGCTCTCTATTCTGGCCAGGAGTTAAAACTTTCGGGTCAAGTCATCCCTCCTCATCTTAATGCAGCACCCCAGGACTATTATCCAGGCCCTGCTCTAGCTCCTCCACATCATCCTCTCCATTATGGTCATCTGTTGTAACTGGCAACTAGTGGGCTCCTACCATGCCCTCAGAGCTTTTTGGAGCTCTGCCATCTTAGTGCTCCTTTCGGCAGGCAACCCCCTCCCATTGGAAAATTCCTTGAGCTGAGCCGCAGTGTAGCTCTACAGATCAAGGAGCTCAAATTCCATCTTGCAGCTGAAACCACAAGCACAAACAGTCAGGTGGAGTAAGGGTGAATTTGGAGAAAAAAAAATCAAAAAGGCCAATCAGGGAGAATTTAAAACTCGAACTGGACTTAGATTATTTATCTGGGATTTTTTATGTAACACAAAATGACTGTATGGCACTGCATAAACACAAGTCTTAATCCTCACAGCTGATCACCAATGTGAGAAATTGGGTTACTGGTTAAGAGGAGAAACCCTATTCAAGCAGCAACCACAATCCTTGTCCGGGTGAGGCACATGCAAACCCCAAATTAACCTTTGCTCAACTCTCTGGTAGTTTGGCACAGAGCAGTCAGGTTTAACTTAGAGGCTATGATTAAAGTATTTATGCAGCAAAATGTAATAAATATAACAAGACCAAAATGACTAAAATCCAATCAGTAGAACCGAAATTGAGAATTTTTCAAGAGTAACCGTAAAATAGCACCTAAAAGCATAAAGCGCCAACCGCAGCTATTTGGTCATGCTGGACCAGGTCAAAGTCAAAAGTTCAGGCTGACCACAATGGTACGTGGGTCAGATACAGCCCCAGATTATTCCAGCTGAAGTTCTTCCTTCTCAAGTTCTCTGCCAAGAGTCCCGTTCTCATTGGAGAGTGTTGCAGAGAGCAAGAAGGCGTCACCGGCACTTGTCGGCATGGCGCAATGAGCAGGCTGGGGGTCACGGACAGGCAGGCTGCTGCTTTGCATTCGCGGTCCTTCATGGGCGTTCAAAGCTTGCTGTGTAAACAGATGTGCGAGCTGTGACCTGCACTGAATTTCAGTGCGAGCTGTGCAGTTTCAGTGCAAAAGGGCCTGTTTGCAATCGTGAAAAGCACAAAAGCTTGATCTTAGGAGCCCGTGAGCCACCCCCATGGTCCAGGACCTGAGAGGCCACTTGGGAGTCAGGAACTCACAGCAGCTGGGTCCAAGAGCTAGTTGGGGAGTCTTTTATGTTCCTGAGGCTCAGATCAGGAGACTAGCAGACTAGTCTTTTGAGACACTCTGGGGTCCTGGGTTCAAAATGAAGTTGCAGGTCCAGTTCTGCCACAGGAAAGAGGGCAGTAGGCAGCATGTCAGCACAGCAGGGCAACAGTTCCTTCAGAGCAGCAGTCCAGCAGTGGCAATCCTTGTAGCAGCACAGTAGTCCTTCTTCCTGGCAGAGTATCCACAGGTCCAAAATTGTACTGAAGTGGTAGTGTCTGAGGTCTTCCTTTTATACACAGTTGTGCCTTTGAAGTGGGGGGATGACGGTTTTTGGTCATGGGAAGTCAGGTGTCATGTGTGTGAGTCATGGTCTAGGCCTGTCTCACAGCAATGCTGTATGCTTAGACATGGGAGAGGCACAGCAAGCACTACCCCTGTGAAGGTAGTGGACGAATGTCCTCACCTGGAGTTAGGTGAACACAGTGTTCAATAGAATAAGTAATTTGAACAGGCCTTCTTACCTGTGTCACTTAAGTGGGGTCTACTGTGTGTGTGTGTGTGCGCACACACATCAAAGGGCTTTTTGACTCCAGGAAGAGCTTCCAGTGAATATGATAGAGAGGAAAGCTTAGTCATTTGAAACTTTATGGGGCATATTTAGTGAAAGCTAACTACCTTGTGTGATCCCCAGTTACTCCTTCGGCCTGTGCTGTAAAGCCAGTCCTGCTGTGACAAATGTCCCATTGACAAACGGAAGTGAACAGGAGGGGGCACTTCAAAGGACCTGACACTCTCAACACGAATTTCAAGGGCCAGCCACTAAACTACATTTGCTTGTGGATTTGAGCTATAAAGGAGGGAGCCCGAGACCCATCCTTTGCTGAACAGTGCTGTATCATGAGAGGGAAGATCGTCGAGACTTCTTCCTGCGGAATCAGGACTGGAGGCCAAGGTCTGCTAGTCTCGCTACTGGGGGTAGGGAGAAATCCTCCAGGACGTTAAGACCACTTGCCCTGAGCCTGGAGCACCAACCTTCTGCCTGCCAAGACCAGAGCCTCCTGTGAGGATAAGTGCCTAGACTCTGCTTGCCTGCCAAGACAAGTGTAACCTGTGAGGAGGAGAGAGCTTAAAGTCTACTTGCCTGCTAGGACCAGAAAGCCCTGTGAGCACTATAAGAGTGCCTCTAGGGAGCAAGGCCCAGCAGGGATCCTGTTGAGTGGATCCGGGTGAGTGAAGTGTGAGACACCTGGTTATTTTGGGACCACTGTAGGAATGTGGGCAATCTGCTTGGTTGTGCAGAAGATAGGGCCATCGCCGTGCTGTGTGAGTGCTGTAGTCAGTGACCTTGAGTTCCAGATGGGGGCCACAGTAAAGTGCTGACCATAGTCTGTGGGAGCATTGTAGTTGGTGAACCAGTGTGTCAGGAAAGATCACCTGTGTAAGTGTGGGCCACCTACTGAGGGAGTGATGTAGTCGCTGCCCCCAGGTGCCAGGAAGTGGCCACTGTGAAGTGCGAAATGTCACCCGTGGGAGCACTGGAGTCAGTGACCCGTGTGCCTGGAGGGGTCTACAATGGAGGCAGGGCCATGGCCCTAGTTCGTCAAGCCAATTAGGATGTATAGAACAATTACCAATGGCTGCAGGAGCTTCTAGAGGACATCTGATGGTAATGCAGGCTGTCCCGGCACTGAGGAGGCCTGACACATCATTGGTAAAAGACCATGACCTCAGAGAAGGAAGACCAGAGTTTGAGAAGGAGCGCCCTAGGCCTCCCAGGACCACTGGCTGCCAACAGGTTGGCTAAGACTGTTCCAGGCCATTGGTGCTACTGAGGACTTGCACAAGCTTAGCGCGAGGCATTGGTGAACTCTTAAGGCAAAGCATAGATTCTGGGGTGCAGGGAACTAGAATTATCTGCATTTAGGACCTGCCTTGATTATTCGAATTAGGAATACCAACTCCTAGTAGAAGGAACAGAGGGACTTGTGGATCCTGTCCCAGATAGCACTACCATGTTGACTCAAGTGGGCTGTGTTGATTATTTAGTGTGTCGTACATGCTTTGTGGGTTTATATTAAATCCTCCTATTTCATAAAAGCTAGTATTTCACTGTACATTCATCTTATTGCTGCTACTGTGCATGTGTAGAGTTATGAGCCTGTGTATGCCTAGCACCTACCTCCCCTGGAGAGCCTTTGACTGCTCAACCCACACTAACACTAAGATTCCAGTGCTGGCTGTGGTAGTTCTTGGTCAAGTTACTCAGGACCCATAGTAGGTCGAGCCCCAGGATATCAGGAGTAAAAGTCCTCAGTCAAACAGATTGGTGGAATGATTCAACAAGACACTGAAAAGCATAATGGGAACTCTACTACAGGACCTAAGGAGGAAGTGGGATCTTCTACTATCATGTCTTTTTTTCTTTCAGAGGGATTTCACAAAAGGGGTAGTGTTCAGTCCATTTGTGCTCCTGTATGGACACATGGCGTGGGGTTCACTCACTCTGGTCTGAGAATGGTTGTAAGGAACCTAATGGTCTCCAGAGTCTTCCCCTCAGCCTTATGCACAGGCAGTGACATTCCTGGATTTCCTGTCATCCATGAGCACAGGAAGTGACATCACTGGATTCCCCATCATCCATCTGCACAGGAAGTGATTTCACTGGTTTCCTGCCAAAACTGCCTTTAAAAGAAGAAGCCCAGCACAAAGACTTTATTTTTACAACACCCATCAACACATGAAGTGACATCACTGGATCTCTCATCAACCAGCAGCACAGGAAGGCACATCACTGGTTCCCATCAAAACCATCTTTAAAAGAAAAAGCTAGCCTAGAGGATTTAACTTCCCATTACTGATCAGCACAGGAAGTGACATCACTGGACCGCCCATTATCCATCAGCACAGGAAGTGACATCACTGGATTTCCTAGCATCCATTTGCACAGGAAGTGACATCACTGGCTTTCTGCTAAAAACGTCTTTAAAAGAAGAAGCCAAGCAAGAGGACTTAATCTTTCCATTATTCATCAGCACAGGAAGTGATATGACCGGTTTTCCATCCATGGCACCCGGCATACCTCCTCCCTTCCAGGACCTACTTAATGGCAACTGCAAAGCAGGCGTGCCAAAGGTAAGCCAGTCTGCGCACATAGACGCCTGGCCGGAGCACAACATCACGAACTATGGTTCTCCCCTACCCACCATTACCCTGCCATGCCCCTCCAAGCTCACAACCATGACCTCCACTTGCCGCACCAGACATTGCTACAGCCATCTCCGCAGGTTACAATATTGCCATGCAATACCGTTGGCACAAGCCATGAGGTGGAGTTGCCATCATATTTGAAGATACCATCAGCTCCACCACCTAGACAGACAACCCCACCAGCTACAGAGAACCCCTCATGTTCCAGATACGCATCAAGCCAACTTCTCCCTGGGCAGAACTCTTGCATACAGACCACCAGGCCCTCATATCAATTTCTGCAGCAATATCAAGACTTTTTCCTCAATCAGCGAACAAGCCAGCAACTATGAATTGGACACACATCCTTATGAGTTTCAGCATAAATATCCTGCACCACCACAGATCTACCATCAATGGAATCACCCACTGCAGCCGGAAAAGCATCACAGAAGACGAGTGGGCTTCTGCCCTCTCTGAGCCCTAGTCGAAGCACACCAGCAACTTGCCGAAATCCATCAAGAACCTCAACAGCTTATTCACTGAATGCGCTGACATCCTGGCTTCCCACCCAAAGGCAAAACCCATCCAGAGGCCAGTTGGTACACAGAAGCATTCGGGCTCACAAAATGTAATTGCAAGCAACTGGAGAGTAAATGGAGTACAAATCAAAGCACCACACTTAAAGACATCCTCAAATCAGCCATAAGCTGCTACATCAGCAGATACGAACACTAAGCTCACCGCTCTTGCAGATTGCATCAACACTGGAACTAGCAGCAGCAAATAAATCTTTGCCATCATCAAAGATTTCACTGTGCCTCCTACCGCCTCCAGCAACATCACCCCACACCAGAAGACATCTGCAACAAGATCTCGGAATTCTACTATAACAAACTCACCTCCATACACAGCAACTTCGACCCTCAACTGGACATCGTCACAACTCAACTTTCCAACATGACGAAGAACAAACCCTTACCTCGTGGCGTGCCATTATCAATGTTGATATTGCAGCTACTGTGAAGACCATCCACTTGAGGACCCCATCTGACCCTAGCACCACCATGCCTTAACTAAAGGACTCCTAATGGTCAGCAAAGCACTGACAAACATCCTCAACTCCTCCATTGACTCAGACACATTTGTGGACACATGGAAACATGCCATTGTCATGTCCCTGCTCAAGAGACCATCCTCCAATCCAGTTACAGTTTCTAACTACAGACCCATCTCCCTCCTTCCATAGCCAGCAAAGGTCTTCAACAAACAAATCAACCAACACTTCACTATCTCAGCAACCACCATCGATTCAAGCCAAACCACAGTACAGAAACAGCAGTCACCGCCACCACAGATGACATCTGCATGATACTTGACTGAGAACACACAGCAGCCCTCATTCTCCTGGACCTCTTTGAAGCATTTGACATGGTCTCACACCCCATCCTTATCAGGCACCTGCACAAGTACTTGCTTTCTGCTGTATATGCTCCTTCTTAACAGATAGAACACTACCTGTCAGCTTGGCATCTTACTCCTCAGAAACCTGCAAGCTCATCTGTGGGGTGCCTCAAGGTTCATTGTTAAGCCCCACCCTCAAAGCATACATGATCCCTCTGGGCAACATCATCCCTGCACACATCAACATTGTCTCCTACACTGATGACATGCGACTCATGCCCTCTCGGATAACACAGACAAGACAGAAGTAGTGAACTTCTGCAAGAACACCTCATCATGGGACTATTTGCAGCTGGAACCAGGATTGGGGGACAGGGTCTGCCAATCTCCCTGCTGAATGAGGGAACAACATAAATGAAGTCAAGACAGCTTGCCTTGAGCCCATAGCACCAGTATTCTGTGTGCCAAAACTAGAGCCCCTCAGAAGTGCTTATAGTCTGCCTGGCTGTCAAGACCAGACAGCCATGTGAAGAAGTGGAGAGTGCCTAGAGGAAGCAAGGCCCAGCGGGGATCCTGTTGTGTGAGTTGCCTGCTTATGTTGGGACCATGTAGGAGTATGGGCCATACGGACGATCCTGCAGAAGCTATGCCCACTGCTCTAGCGTTTGAGCACTGTAGTAGGTGATACAGTATGCTAAGAGGGGCCACTGTGAAATGCAGCCTATCAACCGTGCAAGTACTGTAGTCGGTGACCCCTTGCAGCTGGAGAGAGCCAGCATGAAGTGCAGGTCATTACCCTAGGAAGCACTGTAATTGGTGATCCAGTGTGCCAGAAGGGGGATGGTGAGAAGTGCAAGCAGTCACCAGTGGGAGCGCTGCTGTCAGTGACCTTGAGTGCCAGGAGGGGGCCACCATGAAATACGGGCCAGCGCCCCTGCAACCCCAGTCAGTGATCCCGTGTGCTGGAGTGGCCAGTGTAAAATGCAGGTCATTGCCTATAGGAGCGTTGTAGTCTGTGACCCAGTGTGCCAGAAGGAGGCCACTCTAAAGTACAGGCTGTCACCGGTAGGTGTCACGGTGTAGGTACTCCTCAGACTCGGTGTGATGCAAACAAGGTCCACCTCCTGACACCACCAAGTCACTGATAAAAAAAACCACAGTGCATTGGAGTAATCAAGCGACGGAAGGAAGGGGAAGGATCAGCAGGGACGGGATAACTGTAAAGAAAAATACACAGTGTTAATTATCACATTGTCTGTCTATTCTCATAAGGTCTCACTAAAACCAAAACGACCTGGACTGCCCATAACTCATAAGGGCAGAACTAGTCCAAAGCCTGACTATGTTCCATCAGCATCACCAATGGATGCCCCAAGCCACCTACGGCCACTAATAATCACCTAAGGGTCTCACCGCCCTTCCTCCTAAACAATACTACAGAACGTATAACGAAACGAACATGAGGAGAAAGAATAAGGTGAAGAAAATCTATTTTGTACTTCTTCCTATGATTCAGTTAACCCACTAAGCCTTTCGTTAATGTCACGTATATTTGAAGAAGTACTTCGTTCATATCTCAGTGAATGTTGACAAGAATTATTTGTCCCGGCTGTTTGGAATCCTGCAAACAGTAAATCTCATTCTGAATCGCCGCCAACAAAAAGCCAAAAGATTATGTCTCATAAGATCGCCGTTCCTTTATTATGGTACCTCAAAAGTAAAGTGCTCCAATTTATGACAGTCACCCCCAACCTGGCCGTAAGGAATGCAGGAATAAAGAAAGGCGATAGCCTCCGGCAAGTAGCAAGCTTGCCGCTTACCACCTTCTTAGTACTCGGAATTCGAAAGGAGGAGCAGCTCGGAACTCCTTCTACCGGTAAAAGGTCAGTTTCCAGGAGGGGGCCATGCTGAATCTCATTCCTCTTTTCGGGCCGCCGATGAATTCCCCCCTGGGGAACGCCGTCCGCTCCTACTTCGTTGAGGCTCCGACCTGCCTCATTAGCACAAATAACGCACACCCTTTCCAGGGTGCGCCGACTTTTACGCGATCTCTACCGCGCTGGGCTTCATGGGAAGTGTAGTCCTTAATGACTACAATCTCCCGATCGGCCCTGTAGGCGCCGGCTAGCACCTGACAGTACGCCCACCTCCAAAGCGCCTCCTAGGGCCAGGTTTAGTGGGATGACAAGCATGAAACCGTTGCACCGCCCTAGGGGCATGAACATTGCCTTCCGGCTCCCATGAATCCTCCTCGGCCTCATACCCTTTCCACGACACCAAGTACCATAACTTACCCCCCGTAGTTTGGAATCCAACACTTTGCGCACCTCATACTCCAGCTGTCCGTCTCTAACCACCGGAGGCACCCCCCGCCGGGTCGCGGACAGAGCTGGCTTCAAAAGGCTGCAATGAAACACCGGATGGATTCTTAAGGAAGCAGGTAAGTTGAGACGGTAAGCCACAGGGTTTATCTTGCGTACCACCTCATAAGGACCAATGTAACGAGGATGAAAGATGCTACGCATCTTAAAACGTATATACTTGGTGGAAAGCCACACTCGGTCCCCTGGCTGGTACACCGGCCCCTCACGCCGATGTACATCACCCCATTTCTTATACTGTTCCTTGGCTTTATCCAAATTAAATCGTATTTTCTTTTGCATGGATTGTAGGTTCTTAACCATAGCATGGACAGTAGGTTGATCCGTGACTTCCCGAGGTATGATTATGGGCAACATCTCCGCGTGGAACCCTGTGTTAGCACGAAAAGGAGACTCCCTTATCGAGCTATGCCAAGCATTGTTGTACGATAGTTCGGCCAGCCATAGCAATGACACCCACGATTCCTGCGCGTCTTTTGCATAGCACCTCAGATATTTCTTCAGGGTTTGGTTGAGACGCTCCGTCTGGCCATCGGTTTGTGGGTGAAAACTGGTGGATAGGGCGGATTCAATGCGCAGAACCTTGCACCACATGCGCCAAAACCTAGCAACGAACTGGGGGCCTCTGTCTGAAATAATGGTTCTTGGTAAACCATGTAACCGCACCACTTGAGACAGAATTAGATGGGCGGTCTGACTTGCTGTAGGTAGGTTTCTACAAGGGAGAAAGTGACCCATCTTGGTAAGACTATCGATTACCACCATGATAGCATTGTACCCCTGATCCATTGGCAATCCTACCACAAAATCCACGCTGATGGTTTGCCATGGTTTTTCCGGAGTGGGCAAAGGCATCAGCTTGCCCTGGCTCTTCGCGTTTTCTCCCTTGGATCGAGCACATATCTCACACCGAGCTACCCATGTCGCAACGTCCTTAGCCCAACCTTTCCACCTGAAATGTCGTTGCACTATTTGCGCAGTTTTGGTGTACCCCGGATGACCAGCTGTTACCGCATCATGACACCAATTGAAGGCTTGCATTCGAAGTTCAGGTGTTGGTAAATACAAACGATTACCTTGCAACGGTATTCCGTGCTTAAGGGTACGGTCCTGACTTACTTCGGCCCACTCCTTCCACTGAGCAGCAGACTTATGCTTAGAGACCTTTTCTAGGAAGTGAGATATATGAAGGGCACAAAGCACTTTTTCCGGTTGGATGATTGCTTCATCAGGTCTTGAAGTGACGTTCCTCGCGTCCCTTTGTCTAGACAGTGAATCTGCCTTGCGATTGTCGACCCCAGGACGGAAGGTTACTACAAACTCATATTCTGAAAAGAACAGCATCCACCTCATTTGCCGCTGGGTAAGCTGTCTAGCCTCCTTCATATACTGCAGGTTTCGGTGATCAGTATATACCGTGACCGGGTGTTGGGCCCCCCAGAGATGGTGTCTCCATTCCTGAAATGCCTTCTTGATGGCTAGTAGTTCTTTTTCTGCCACCGTATAATTGAGTTCCGCAGCAGATAGCTTCTTAGATAAAAACGCCACCGGATGAAGCTGTCCTGAGGTCTTGTTTCTTTGGGATAACACAGCCCCAATGGCTATATCCGAGGCATCTGCTTCGACTATAAAAGGTACTTCTGGCTGTGGATGCTGGAGTATAGGCGCTGAGCAGAAGGCCTGTTTTAAGAAGCAGAAGGCCTCCTCTGCCTCTTCTGACCAAACAAAAGACACTCCCTTTCTTAGCAACCTTGTTATAGGTGACACAATGTGGGAAAAATGACAGATGAATCTTCTATAGTAATTAGAAAACCCCAGGAAGCATTGCACGTCTCTCACACTAGTGGGCACTGGCCACTCTTGAACCGCCTGTATTTTTCTTGTCGACATGCAGAACCCTTCCGGGCTTAAATCCACCCCCAAGAACTCAACCTTCTGTACATGGAACTCGCATTTGCTCAGTTTGCAATAAAGATGGTGCTGTTGCAATGCTTGGAGTACTAGGGAAACATGTTCCATGTGCCGCTCTAAGGAGGTAGAATACACCAATATGTCATCTATATAGACGATCACAAAGTGATCTACGTATTCTTTGAGAACATCGTTCAAAAAGTATTGGAAAGCCGCCGGGGCGTTACTCAACCCGAACGGCATTACCAAGTATTCAAACAGGCCATAACGGGTCTTAAACGCCGTCTTCCATTCCTCCCCTTCACGGATTCTGACCAGATGGTAAGCCCCCTTCAGATCTAACCTTGTATAGATAGTTGCCTCTTTCACCTGTTCCAATAACACCGGAATGAGGGGAAGAGGGTATCTATTCCTTATCGTGTTCTTGTTCAGCATTCTATAATCGATGCAGGTTCTCAACTCTTTATTCGCTTTAGCTATGAAAAAGAGTGGAGAAGCTGCCGGAGAACAAGATGGTCTAATGAACCCGATTTCCAGGAAACGGTCCAGATATCTTCGCAAATGTTTGGTTTCTGGGTCTGATAGAGCATATACCCTACAAGAAGGAAGGAGTGCTCCCGGAATCAAATCTATCTTGCAATCGTATATACGATGGGGTGGCAATGTCTCCGCCTGACCTTCGTCGAACAAATCCTTGAACTTGGCGTAAACAGAGGGCAATATCACCGCTTTCTCCACCACTGTGGCCAACTGTAACCCTTGAGCCAACGCTAACGCGGGGGGGTTATCATATAAGGAACCGACTTTCTCACTCCTCACGGACTGAAAACTAACCGTCTTGGCTTGCCAATCGATAACAGGATTGCTCTTTCTTAGCCAGGGCATTCCCAAAATTATTTCATACTGAGGAGCCTCTATTATATCTAGCCTGATTATTTCTCTGCGTGCCGGAGATACTCCACTGAAAACCAACCCCACATCCTCAGTTTGTTCAGTAAGGGGTCCAGACTTCAGTGGTGTACCGTCAACTGCCAACACAATTTCGGGGTTCTTTCTTGGAATTCTCAGAAGTCCCAGTCTCTTAACCACCCCTTCATCTATGAAATTTCCCGTGGCTCCTGAGTCTATCATTGCCCATACAGGATGGTTTCGATCTTGGGACACCAGCTCTACGGATAACAACAGGTGTGACGCCTTTTCTTCTGGTGGCAAGAGGGTCAAAGAAGTCAACCGGAACCCTGATAGGGGTTCTATAAAGGGCAAATCCTCTTTCTCTGATATCTTCCCTGACGTCACCGCGGCCTTTTGAGTGGGGGAGTAGGAGAACCTTTTTCTTGGTTTTTGGGGACATTCTCTCACATAATGACCCTTCCTGCCGCAATACATGCACAACCCCTGTACCCTCCTACTCTCTTTTTCGGCCTTTGACAGAGGTGCCCTAACGGCTCCCACTTCCATAGGTTCCCCGCATAAATCAGGGGAATTAGGAACTGGTCGCCCCTCTCTTTCTGGAATGACCGGCCGCCTATCACCCGCTCTACGCTCTCCCCTTCTCTCTGCTAGCCGATGATTCAATCTCAAGGTAAGATTCACAAGTTCAGTACACGTGGAAGGCTGTGGATCTATTTGGGCTAGGATATCCTTCATGTCGTCTCTTAATCCTTGATAATAGAGAGACATTCTCTTCTCCTCTGGCCACTCTGATTCCGCTACCAGTCTATTGAAGGTGGTAAGATAGGTAACCAGGTCAGACCTCCCCTGTCTCAGTTCCAGCAATTCTCTATCAGCACTAAAGGTGGTTGTTCTGTGATCAAACACCTTCTCAAAGGCCGACCGAAAGGCATTCCAATCCGATAATAATGGGTCATCGTTTCTAACTAACGGCACTGCCCAGTTGGCTGCATCTCCCGAGAGATAAGAAATAGCGAACATTACCCTGGAAAGGTTAGAGGGAAAAGACGCCGGTCTACATGAGAATTGGAGAGACAACTGCGTTAAAAAGGCCTGAACTTTCCTGGGGTCCCCTGAAAACCGTTCCGGACTGGCCAAAGGAATTGGAGGGGAGACGTTCACGGTTATCTGCGGTGTAGATGCTGAGGCATCGAAGGGATTCCTAGTAAGCCTTTCTACCTTGTCCCTTAGTGCCGCTGCCTCCACCCTAGAATCTGCCAACTCTTGCTGCACTAACACTAACGCCTGTAAGACATCATCCATAGATGCCATCTTTGCATTACACCGAGCAGGAGGAGTATTATTCGTGGGTGCGTTATTCTGTCACGGTGTAGGTACTCCTCAGACTTGGTGTGATGCAAACAAGGTCCACCTCCTGACACCACCAAGTCACTGATAAAAAAAAACACAGTGCATTGGAGTAATCAAGCGAGGTAAGGAAGGGGAAGGATCAGCAGGGACGGGATAACTGTAAAGAAAAATACACAGTGTTAATTATCACATTGTCTGTCTATTCTCATAAGGTCTCACTAAAACCAAAACGACCTGGACTGCCCATAACTCATAAGGGCAGAACTAGTCCAAAGCCTGACTATGTTCCATCAGCATCACCAATGGATGCCCCAAGCCACCTACGGCCACTAATAATCACCTAAGGGTCTCACCGCCCTTCCTCCTAAACAATACTACAGAACGTATAACGAAACGAACATGAGGAGAAAGAATAAGGTGAAGAAAATCTATTTTGTACTTCTTCCTATGATTCAGTTAACCCACTAAGCCTTTCGTTAATGTCACGTATATTTGAAGAAGTACTTCGTTCATATCTCAGTGAATGTTGACAAGAATTATTTGTCCCGGCTGTTTGGAATCCTGCAAACAGTAAATCTCATTCTGAATCGCCGCCAACAAAAAGCCAAAAGATTATGTCTCATAAGATCGCCGTTCCTTTATTATGGTACCTCAAAAGTAAAGTGCTCCAATTTATGACAGTCACCCCCAACCTGGCCGTAAGGAATGCAGGAATAAAGAAAGGCGATAGCCTCCGGCAAGTAGCAAGCTTGCCGCTTACCACCTTCTTAGTACTCGGAATTCGAAAGGAGGAGCAGCTCGGAACTCCTTCTACCGGTAAAAGGTCAGTTTCCAGGAGGGGCCATGCTGAATCTCATTCCTCTTTTCGGGCCGCCGATGAATTCCCCCCTGGGGAACGCCGTCCGCTCCTACTTCGTTGAGGCTCCGACCTGCCTCATTAGCACAAATAACGCACACCCTTTCCAGGGTGCGCCGACTTTTACGCGATCTCTACCGCGCTGGGCTTCATGGGAAGTGTAGTCCTTAATGACTACAATCTCCCGATCGGCCCTGTAGGCGCCGGCTAGCACCTGACAGTAGGAGGGCTATCAGAATCACTTTAAGAGGGCCATGGAGTACACAAAGGTTACTGGGCCCCAACCAAGATATTTGAAGCCTTTTACTCCTGATGTCCCATGGCCCAACCTTCTATGGATCCTGAGCAACTGGGGTAAGTACCCCTTCTGCACTTGACTCTCACTGGTAGCTGTGGTCTAGCAGTCCAAGTCACCCTCGGGGAAATTGTGGATACAGGTTATATTAAAAAGGTGTATTTTATTTCTAACCCTACACAATTAAAATAACTACGCCATTTATAAGCAATAACAAAATTATTTGGCACAGGGATGTGCCAGAGAAGAAATTATTTGGTACAGGGATGTGCCAGAGAAGAACTAGAGCTCCGTCCCCTTGAGAACGGAGCTCTAGTACTTCTCTGACACATCCCTGTCCCATCTGCTCTTCGTAACGTGTTTAAAGTTATTCCCCATTCACTTGTGGTGAGGAAATTCGATTTTTAATACGATCGTATCGACCCGCCATTTTGTGGCCCGCCGCCATTTTATGTTGCCTTCACTCAGGCAGCACAGCGAACGAATTCCATTCTGCCTTTTCTGCTTATTCTGCAACATGGTGTTCAAAACAGCCTTCTGCCTCTATCTTTACAAGGCTGGTATTAAGGTCTGACCGAGTACACTAATCCCTGTCTGGTTTTCTAATCCTTGTTTCAACTATCTGTAGGCTCACACTATTCTCCGCCGATCTTATCTTATTGTCTGGCCTTCGCTGTCCTTTGCTAGTATTCTCTCATTTCACAACTGTCCTCCAAACGCACACAAACTTATCGCACCACATGCAACTTCGTTGTGGATCGGTTAATGAATTAGTTCAAGGGAGGGGTGACAAACACAGCTGGAGGGGAGGCAACCTTAAGTCACTTGATACTTTGTTTTCCAATTCCTTCTATTGGTGCTGTCTTGTTTTCCGACATTTCTATTGGCTCTGTTCTATCTTTACATTATTCTTACTGGCTCCTTTCTATGTGTTCTGGGAGTATATGTAGTTAATAAATGGTTTTTATACGGTATATAAGATTGTGCACCACAAAGTAAAGTGGCAGTCTCCTGAGAACATACCTTGTGTACTTCTTGGACAACTGTACTAGCTGCAGCTAATAAAATCTGATCTTTTACGCCTGACAGAGTGTCCCGTGTCTCTGTTAGTTGAGGCAGGTGAATCCAAGGAGATTTCAGGCGTACCCTGCGCCGCCAGGCCCATAAGGTTCTGGTTCTTCAACTGGCGCCCAACGTGGGGCGGCTTCAGCGGTACCGGTTCTGCCTGAAGGTCGTGAGGAACCCCGCAAGAAAATTCTGGAGGAATCGCGAGCCACGTCAAGCGACCCCTGTATGTCGAAGTGGTCCGAAGGTCTTTTTCAGCGCGGTTACTCCTTCCTGACGGCTACTGACGACTGCTGCCCTGACTGCCGCCCTGCCTTGGCCCTTTCTTTGATGATGTATGGTAAAGCGAAACGATAGACGGGCCTCTGTTGGTGTAAGAAGACATCCTTAGTTAAGTATTTGGTGGGTCGCGCCCACAAATTTTGGTCTTTGTTTTGTCCTTAGGTCCTTAGATTTGGCCATTGCAGTGGCCAAAGCCGAGGGGTAAGTGCATTTGTGCTGTGTAAACTGAAAGTTTTACCCCCTTGATGTTTGTGAACAGCCAGTAAAAATCGTGAGATGTCTGGTCTGACTAAGTTTGGAAAACTTTGTTGCTTTGGTTGTAATAGGGACTCCCAGCTTGAGGACTCCTGTCCGATTCCTTCGGTTGGAACTCCCACATATGAGCTCTATTCTAAACATGGTGTTGGTCCTATTGCCTTTAATAAGACATGGACCCGATATACAAAGAAAGATGGTGTTTTAAAATGGCCAGAAAATGGTAGTTTCGAAACTGATGTGCTAGATAATTTAGAAGCAACGTTATTTAAAAGAAAAGCCCGGCCGGCAATGTTTGACTCTTTTCGCCTTTGGCGTAAGGAAGCCAAACAGAGAGAAATTAAACAAGCGAAACGAGATAGGAAAACACAGGGAATGACGATTATACAGGCTGCTCAGCAATTCAAAGATGATGAAATAGATAATGCAATGGAAATTTCAGACAGACAGCATCGAATGGCAATAGATAAATGCTATCCGACGTTGCCTATCTCTTCCCTTGATAAGAGAAAAGATTTTGAGGAAGATCCCTTAATGTCCCACTTATTGAAATTGCCTCCGCCCTATGTACAAGGTGCTAATGCACCCCCGATGTTACAGCCTGTTCAGCCGCCAGTTGTGCTTCCGCCTGCTCCAGCTTTTCCACATTTGCCTCCTCAAGTATTGCCTATGCCAGCTTTGCCTTTAACTCCTTTGCCTTCTGCTCCTTTGGCAATTCCTAATGCTCCTTTAGTTAATTCACCTAATACCTTGTCCCCTATCCTTATGTCAAATTCTCCATCTATGCGTAAGCGATTTGCAGATACTGTCTCTGGTCTCTTATCACCTTTCTTTGAAGCTTTAAATGTGTCTCCAGCTTTTTCTCGAAGACAGTCTCGTAGTCAATTCCCAGACTCCGAAGAGCGAGAAAAATTGGACTCACTTGCTTGTAGATGGATCAAGAAGGGTCCCCAATATAGTACGTCTGATATTATGTCCACCTTTCTGCAATGGAATGCACCTACGCAGAGATATGTTTTTAAAGTTATGTGCGATACTCTCGCTAAAGAATGGGAGGATATGAATTTGGGTTCGGTCCCACAGGATCTGTTAGATGTTCAGGCTGACTTTGACAAAGGACTTATTGTGGGTCCTAAGGTTGAAAACGCTGTCAGAACACTTATTTCTTTCAGATCCCTATTGTTCTCACAGACTTTTCCTGATTCTGATCCTTCAGTTAGGACAGCACTGAAAAACTATCCCATGAGAGAGGTTTCTCCAATATGGAAGGAAGAAGTTGCAGCAGCAGGTGCTAATCCAGCTATTCCTGCGCATTTTCAGCGCATATGGGTACATGTCCCCTGGAAAAGGTCTGAAGTTTTAGCACTTAAACAGTCACTACCAGATCCACGCAAAAATCCTGCTGGTTACTATAAAGAGTTGTCGCAAACAGTTGATGCATGTACTATGAATCTAGCAGATATTGACATGTTGATGGGAAATGTAGTTCCACAGACAATATGGGCTAAAATTCGTAGAGAGGATCACGCTCAAGAATTAGGCGGCGATTGGAACGCTATTATTGCCGCAGATAGAGGTCAAGTAGGTGGTGCAAAGCCCGACGCTTTGATCTCAGAACTCCCTGGTAGGATTATTACATTAATGAAAACAATGATGCCTGCTTTGAGAGTTAATTGGGATAAGCTAGCAGCATGTAAACAAAAGAAAGATGAAAGTGTTTCCGATTTCTTTACCCGATTCGAGGAGACATTCATTGATCACAGTGGTCAAGATATGGCTACAGAAGGGGGACAGCGATTATTTGTGGATAAGTTCGTATATAACTTGCTTCCTGAACTATCACACAAGCTAAAAGACTCCGAGAGTTCATGGGCAGTTTCTTCTTCCGCCCAGATATTGGCTACTGCACAATATTATGAAAATAGAGACAAAGAAGAAAGGGAAAAACAAGAGAAAAAGACAAAAGAATTAAAAACTAAAGTTCTCTTGCAACAGGCTTATCCTCCTCGGTATGTTCAGCCTCAGTTTCAACAGCCTACGCAGTTTCAGAGGTTGTATCAAAAGCCTGAACCATTCATTCCAAGACCTTTGCTAGGTCCCAATCAATGTGCTTATTGTAGGGAGGAAGGTCATTTTAAGAACAGTTGTCCGGCATTGTTGCAGCGTAATGGAGCAACATCTGCTTCACGAGGTCGTGGTGGTCCTCAGTCAGCAAATAGAGGTAGAGGTCGAGGTGTGTTAACCCAAGAGCAGCGTTCTTTTGTTCCTCCAAATTCCGGAAATTACTTTGACCAGCAAAATGTTAGGTCTACACAGTATTACAGTGAGGATCAGTATATTGAAGGAGGGAATGAAAGTCTTCATTTTGAATAGGATAGCCATGGACAAAGTAAGGGGGTTACGTCAATTCCAGTGGATCAGAATGGACCTTATGTTAATGTCACTACAATGGGTGTTTCAGAGCCATTTCTTTTAGATACTGGTGCCATGAGAAGCTCTATCATTCATTCTAAACTCCCTGGCGCACCTTTGTCTGGCTTAACGAATGTATCTGTAGGATTTTCTGGCGCCCCTGTTCGCAATCCAGTTTCTTGCCCTTTGCCTGTTTCAATAGGCCCTTATGATTTAGAAGCTCCGCTTCTTCTGACGAATGGTTGTGGTGAAAATCTGTTGGGTTTAGATCTATTAAAAAGAATGCATGCTACGATATATTGTTCACCTTCTGGTGTATACCTCACTCTAGGACAGAAAATGACTAGTCCAATGTACTTATCAAAAGATCAATTCCCACCTGAATTGCTTTCTCTTCCCGAAACGCTTTGGGCTACGGGTCCGAATGACGTTGGTTGTCTTGAGATCCCACCTTATGTTGTTACTCTTAAGCCCAATGCTGAAATGCCACGTATTCCGCAATACAGAATCTCTACTGAAGGTGAGAAAGCACTTCTGGAAATTGTCCATGATTTGATTCAGAAGGGTGTGGTTGAGGAAACGAGAGGAAATACATGTAACAGTCCTGTTCTTCCGGTTCTTAAACGCACTGATCCTTCTCAGCCTCCTGTTTATCGTTTTGTAATTGATCTTCGGGAGGTAAACAAGATTGTCGTACCGCAGTTTCCTGTAGTCCCAGATATCACTGCTCTGTTGACGATGATACCTTCTACAGCGACTTGGTTTTCAGTTATTGATCTAAAGAATGCTTTCTTTAGTATTCCCATCGCCGAAGAGAGTAGAGATATTTTTGGTTTTTCCCTCGGAGGCCGAAGCTTCCGGTTTAAATGCGCACCTCAAGGTTATTGTGAAAGTCCCTCTATTTACAGTCAAGCTCTAAAATGTCATCTTGATGCCTTTTCCTTACCGTCCGGTGCCGCTCTCATTCAGTACATGGATGACTTATTAGTTGCCGCTGATTCAGAGGAGATTTGCAAAAACGTGACCGTTGCACTGTTGCGTCATTTGTTTGATCTGAATCACAAGGTTTCTCCTTCTAAATTACAATATGTCTGTCGCGAGGTGACTTATTTGGGTCATCTCTTGTCAAAGGAGGGACGACGATTGACCCCCGAACGAATTCAGGCAATTGCACAAATGTCAGTGCCATCCACACAAAGAGAGGTACGTGCCTTTTTGGGCATTACTTCTTATTGTAGACAGTGGATTCCGAGTTTCTCTTTATTGGCTAAACCGCTGTTGGCGCTAACTTTAAAAGATACGCCTCAGCCTCTTCCGTGGACTGACGAATGTCAGAAGAGTTTTACTGATTTGCGTATTGCTTTGTGTTCTGCTCCTGTATTGGGTACTCCTGATTACAGTAAGCCCTTTACGCTCTATGTCCACGAAAGAGAGGGTTGTGCATTGTCAGTCTTAACGCAGCGTTTTGGAGATCAACAGCGACCATGCGCATATTTCTCAGCTACGTTAGATCCAGTAGCTAAAGCATTGCCTAGTTGTCTTAAGGCGACAGCGGCAGCAGCAATTTCTATTCGACAGTCTGCTGGAGTAGTGCTAGATAATACTCTCATTGTTATGGTGCCACATGCAGTGGATACTTTACTAAATAGGACAAAAACGCAGCATCTTACGAGTGCTCGGTTGTCCGGATATGAGCTGACGCTTTTGGCTAGTCACATACACATCAAACGATGTAATACCCTGAATCCAGCTACTTTGTTGCCTCTTCCAGAAGAGAGAGATGTCTCTGAACAGCATGATTGTTTTCTCCGTACTGAAGAAGAGACTAAGGGTAGAATTGACCTAAAAGACACGCCATTAGTGAATCCAGATGGAACACTATGGGTAGATGGTTCTTGTTTCAAGCTCCCGAATGGAGATACAGTTTCAGCCTACGCTATTACTACTTTGCATACGATTGTGGAGACAGCACGCATTAGACATAATTCAGCTCAGGCAGCTGAATTGATAGCCTTAACTAGAGCGTGTGTGTTATCCAAAGGAAAAAGAGTAAACGTGTACACTGATAGCCAATACGCTTTTGGTGTAGCGTTTAACTTTGGGCGCTTATGGAAGGAAAGAGGATTCTTTACTTCCCATGGTACTAAGATACAACATGGTCAATTAGTGACTGAACTTCTTGAGTCACTTACAATGCCTACTCAGATAGCGATCGTGAAGTGTAGTGCACACAAAAAGATTGTGGACGATGTTGGTCGAGGAAATGCATTTGCAGATGAGGTAGCGAAAAAGACAGCCAGCGACAACACAAGTCGAATGTATGTTGCAGGTCCCGCAAACTGCGTAAGAGAAAAGGGAATGTGTGAAGATACAGTAGAGAGTGTGGAATCAATTCAAGGAGAGGCTACGGAGAATGAGTTGAGAAAGTGGAAGGAAAGTACAGGAATGTTAGATGAGATGGGATGTTGGGTTGAATTATCAGAACATCAACGTTGGCTGTTACCAGATGCTTATGTACTACCTGTAGTTACTATGGCACATGGTCCAGCTCACCTAAGTGCAAAAGGAATATGTAAACTTCTGGCTCCAGTGTGGCAAAATGAGGGGATCCCAAAGTGTGCAAATAATGTAGTAAAACATTGTATTGTTTGCTTGATGTACAATCCGGGAAAGGGAACCCCAACTCCAGCAGGTCATTTTGCTCCTCCAACATATCCATTTGAGGTGTTGCAGATCGATTATATTCACATGGAACGATGCAACAACCTCAAATATGTTCTGGTGGTAGTATGTGCTTTTTCTAGATGGGTAGAAGCCTACCCTCTGAAGGACAATACTGCTTTATCAACTGCCAAAATACTTTTGAAAGAATTCTTCCCTAGGTTTGGTTTGCCGCGCATTGTCTGGAGTGACAATGGGAGCGAATTTGTGGGTCAAGTCATGCAAAAAGTTTGTGCAGGTCTTGGCATAAAACAGAAGTTCCACGCGGCGAATCACCCACAGTCGGCTAGTTTAGTAGAATGCTACAATGGAACCTTGAAGCTTAAAATTGCTAAGGTGCAAGCTAGCACAGGACTTAATTGGCCTGATGCTTTACCATTGGCTCTTCTGTCCACCAGAACAGCAGTACACTCTCGTTTGGGGCTTAGCCCTTACGAAGTGATATTTGGTCGCCCAGCTAATGTATGGGGAGTTCCTCGCCCTAAGAAATACTCAGACTTGCCATACCCGATGTGGATTGACTACTTGCATGACCTTACAACTAAATTGCGTGTTCTTCATCAACAGGTTCAGAGTGCTCTACCAGAGGCTTCCACAGACCCAGGTCATTCCATCCGACCAGGTGACTGGGTCTGCACGAAAAATTTCCAACGACAGAGAAATTTGGAGCCCAGATGGAGAGAGCCACGCCTGGTTCTTTTGACCACAAGAACAGCAGTTAAAGTCGAAGGAAAGAAAAACTGGGTGCATGCCGTGCACTGCAAGAAAGTGCCTTTGCCCTTGCCTTTCGATCAGTGGGTCCGTAGAGGCATCAGTGACTCTGAAAGTGAGAAAGTTCCGCAATTTGTACCATTCAGTGATGCGCGTCTAATTGGAACACTTTCTGAGAAAGAGGACGACGACATCCTTCAAGAAGCAATACCATCGCATCGTCGCTTGAACACGACAAATCCAGGAACATTGTTTCAAAACCAGACTGCCTCTGGACAGGAACGCTATAATTTGAGACCAAGACCAAAGAACTTGTAAATTTCTCTCCTATGTAGTACTCTATCCCGGTTGCAGGGTCACGGTAGGAGTCTTAGTTACGACCTGAGTAAGTGGCAATAGGCCTGCAGGACCTCACAGTGTCATAGGACGGTAGATAATCGTGACTACAGTGATTGAGGAAGATTGCCGTGAGCATCCACTTAGAAAGATGGAGGCTACATTAGATAAAAGAGAAAGTAAAAATGTAAAGAATAATTGTAAAGAAATATATAGTCGTTGTAGTATTGCTCTATGCGTCATTATATTGTCGTGTATTCTTTTGGCATCTGTAAACTGGATCATTGTTACTCTGCAGCAAAAAGTTGTCTCTTCTCCTACCTCTACATCTTCTTCTACTATCTCTCCGCACCTATTTCACACTCTTCCCCAGCATGAACTCATCAGAAGAACTGAATACTTTAACAATTCCTTCGTCCAGTTGTTACATCAACATCAGTTAGTGATCAATACAACTGACTGTTGGGTGTGTGGACTCATACCACATACGGTAGAAAAAGGAATGCCATATTTAGTTCTTCCATTCTCCTATGAAGGTTCCGCTTGGGCTTATTTTGTCATTTTCAATAATGCATATCAAAGTAAAATTAAACAACCTGTCAGTTCACATAGTGTTGGTTCAGATTTCAGTCATAGTTTATTGATAAAGGGAATGGTAGCTATGGCTAAAATCATGGAAAAAAGTGAAGCTTCCATAGATGAAAGAAAAGCATATACCAATTGGAACATAACTAATTACATTTCCAGCCTCAATGATAAGGTTAAGCAAGGAAAATCTCCTCCGATACGGGTCATACCCCAACAAGGAAATTTCTGTCTGCAAATAAATGGTAGAACTCCAAACACCGGACAAAGAGAAAGTTTATGTTCCCATACATATGTTTATTCAGCCCTGAATTCACTGCCGTTAGTACCATCTCAAGGTACATACTTCGTTTGCCACGATAGGGCTTATACATGGTTGCCAGCTGATTTCTCTGGTACTTGTTATATAGCCTTTCTTCTTCCCCCTACATACACCGCTCCTGCGAACCATCATAAAAATAGATATGGCAGAGGGATTGTGGATTCGAAAGACACAGCAGGACAAGAGGGAGGAGATTTCCTCAAAGGATTTCTTCCCTTCTGGGGTCCAATGGCCAACAGCAGAAATATAAGGCAATTGGTTCGTGTCGTAGAAACCACCATAGACATCACTGTAGGAGCTTTAAGTAACATTACAGCTGAACTACAGGCTGATCGTCTTATGACCTTGCAGAACCGTGTTGCCTTAGACTTTGTTCTTGCGGACCGTGGTGGAGTATGCAAATTGATCGGATCAAGTTGCTGTATTTTCATACCTAATGACGCTCCGACAGTATACCAAGCTATCTCTAAGTTACACATAATCTCCGAGTCGATTCATCAGGACGAAGGAGATTGGTCCTTTTCAGAGTGGTTTTGGGGATTACTGTCCAAATGGGGTTGGAAGGTATTGACATTCTTTGGAGTAATTTTAGCTTTTATATTCTCTTGTTGTCTTTGTATGCACTGCGGTCCTGCCATCTGCAACCTATGTGCTACTGCATGTATTCCCAAACCCAAGTCACAAAGAGCAGAGAATATCAAAATGATGGTACAGCAACAGCTTGATGACCTCATGGCCATAGACATCGACTCAGATTAACATGAGTTTGTGTATCTTGCCTGAGTTCTGGCAAAAGGAGGGTCTGAGGAAATTCGATTTTTAATACGATCGTATCGACCCGCCATTTTGTGGCCCGCCGCCATTTTATGTTGCCTTCACTCAGGCAGCACAGCGAACGAAGTCCATTCTGCCTTTTCTGCTTATTCTGCAACATGGTGTTCAAAACAGCCTTCTGCCTCTATCTTTACAAGGCTGGTATTAAGGTCTGACCGAGTACACTAATCCCTGTCTGGTTTTCTAATCCTTGTTTCAACTATCTGTAGGCTCACACTATTCTCCGCCGATCTTATCTTATTGTCTGGCCTTCGCTGTCCTTTGCTAGTATTCTCTCATTTCACAACTGTCCTCCAAACGCTCACAAACTTATCGCACCACATGCAACTTCGTTGTGGATCGGTTAATGAATTAGTTCAAGGGAGGGGTGACAAACACAGCTGGAGGGGAGGCAACCTTAAGTCACTTGATACTTTGTTTTCCAATTCCTTCTATTGGTGCTGTCTTGTTTTCCGACATTTCTATTGGCTCTGTTCTATCTTTACATTATTCTTACTGGCTCCTTTCTATGTGTTCTGGGAGTGTATGTAGTTAATAAATGGTTTTTATACGGTATATAAGATTGTGCGCCACAAAGTAAAGTGGCAGTCTCCTGAGAACATACCTTGTGTACTTCTTGGACAACTGTACTAGCTGCAGCTAATAAAATCTGATCTTTTACGCCTGACAGAGTGTCCCGTGTCTCTGTTAGTTGAGGCAGGTGAATCCAAGGAGATTTCAGGCGTACCCTGCGCCGCCAGGCCCATAAGGTTCTGGTTCTTCAGTGGCCACATCCAGGGATTGCTGATTAGTAGGCCTTACTTAAGAGTCCACTCTGACTTTCAGGCAGTAATCATAAGGGTCTGTAGTGCAGTAGCACTTATAGCAGTGAGTCCCCAGAGGCCCTGTAAACCTGTATCAAGTCTTACCTGGTCCAGCAGTAAAGAAGCATTCAGCTTCTCAGCGGGTGTCCCAACCACAGGCACTTGTATATCTCCAGTCCTGCTTGATCGAGTTGGGCTGCATGCGAAAAGGGAGGCAGCACCTGCCAGGCGCGGACTCAAGAGCTTGCTAGGACGGCTCCAGCAGTGATCAGAGGTGCTCCGGCGCTTCTTCTTCAAAGGTAAGTTCAGCGCTCCCCACTGGAGAAGGGGAGGTTGATCCTGGTGCTCCCAACCTGATCCCAGTGAGGTAAATGCACTCAGTGTCCCCCTTTGCCCATGGGACAATTTGGAGGAAATTTCCTTGATGCCTAATCTCCACCCATGGGTCGCACTTCGATTCACAAGTAGCAGCCCAGACTGTGAAAGTTATTTAGTACCGACAGCCCCTCCTGGTATATGGGGTTCCTGTGGTATCACACTCAAGGCATCGGCTCTTCCTGCATGGTAGTCCACACCAAAGCGGCCCCTCCTGGCATACAGGGTCACTGCTAGGCTGGGTAAAACTCTTGGCATCTGTTGGTAGTGTTCAATTCCACTGTGTCCCCTCCTGGCACACGGGGTTGCCGCAACAGTGTGGTACGGGCTTTATGCTACCTAAGGCACTTCACTTACGACTATCTTCATAGCAGACTTCTCCTGACATACGGGAGTCGCTGGCCTGAACCTGCACATCGGCAACGACCTGTTCAGTGTAACAACCATCTCCTAAAGCCAGACACCAGGAGTTCTCTTGACAGGGCTCTCCACTGGACCTTGCTCCCTGAAAGGCCCTCCTTTCCCTCACAGTGCACACTGGTCTTGGCAAGCAGGTAGGCACTTTTGCCCCAGGTGTAGCTAGGGTCCTCCCTAGCATGGGTACCCGCCAAAGAATACTACACACATGGAGCCATGTATTACACATCTTTATTCATCTGTGTGTAACCGAAACTCACCTTACCACGTTTTAATACTCACGTCATCACTCTGCAGAGTCTTTCAGGAGCCAAAAGGTTTATGTCATTTACACTAAGATGACACTACATCTCACCCTCGGTTAAATTAAACAAATATATATATATTTTTTTTTACAAATGCACAGTCATAACTTTTCAATAAGCCTTCTTGGTGCTTTGATGACTCGTCCTGATCGTGCCTTCAGAAACTGGGAAACAGCAACAGAACAGGAATGACCATAATCTGCATTGGTGATGCAGGAGCAACAGCAGTCTGAGGTTTTTGAATTGTCTTTTCTGAACCAGTCTCTGTGTTGACATCAGTATATGACAAGAGATAAGCCACATCTCTGAAATGCAAGGAGTCTCACGTGATGGACTTTCCAGGACATTGGACAGTCACCATGTGCCCTTTGATGGTTACAACATGGAATGCCATGGCTTCTTGTCATCATAGGCCTTCATTTTCTTTTCACGAGCCAAGTCTGTTGTATGGATATGTTCATCAGTTCTTTATCTTGTGCTGGTCTACTGAGGTAACTTGTTTGTCATTGTTTTCTCAAACATCAACGTTGCAGGGCTTTCACCTCTGTTCGAGTGAGGAGTCAAACGGTAAGCCCCTAGGGTAGAATTCAAGACATCTTGAGGTCAAGTTTTCCTAATGCAGCATACTGAACAGCTTTCTTTAATGTACTTATAAAACGTTCAATAAGACCATTAACCTGTGGCCAAAGAGGTGTGCTCTTCTGATGCTTCACATTAAGCAGATTGAGTCAGTCTTCAAATTCTTGGCTACTGAAATGTGGGCCACTGTCAGATTTTAAAATTGCAGGAATGTCCCATATCGCAAAGATGCCATCTAATCTCTCAATGGCTCTTTCCTCAGTGACAAATGGGATATCTCCTATTAATGAAAAGGAGGATTAATCATCCACAATCACCATCAGGTGATGTTCATTGTCAAGTGGACCGAAAAAGTAAACAATTTTTTCCCATGCATGCTTTGGCAACTCTGACATATTAAAGGGGTGTTGAGTTGTTTTCGATGGCTTGCAGTGCATAAATGACAGACCTTCAGCTCCCTTTCAACTCTTTCATCCGGATGAGGAAACCAGACTCGATTATGGTGAGCTTATTTGTAGCAACGATTCCACAAGGTCATTTATGGGCTACTTCAATTATCTGTTGTCACAGAATCTCTGGAAGGAAAATTCTTGAACCTCTCAGGATATTTTTTAACTTTTGGTATTTACCATCACTGGTAAGAGAATGAGTATATGGTTCCATGAATGATGTGTAATAATGTCTTTCAATTTTAACATGTCACTATCTTAATTCATGGCTGTGACAATTTGTTCACAAGAAACAGCAGCTGGTGTGTTTGATTTCACGATGAAGTATATGTAGGCCTCAGCTGTCTTAGACGGGGTACCCTGAGACTGTATAGGTACCTGGGAGAAGTAGCTGAGAGGGTTTTGCTCATCGTCCCTGAGTGATGGACACTTGTGTAGTTGTACTCTTGAAATCATAGACCCCAACATTCACTGCGCGGAGGCATCTTGGCCTTTGGATTGCCAAAGATGGTCAGCAATGCTTGATCTGTCACAAGCATGAAAGGTTTCCGTATAGAAACATGTGGAAATGTTCACAAGTCCACACCACTGCTAAACTTTCTTTTTCAGGCTGTGAATAAGCATGTTCACTCTGGGACAAACTTTTCTTGCATATGCCACAATATGTCTTTGAGCATTTGGGTATCCATTGTGCTGTGCAAGGATTGCGCCTAACCCAACCAGGCTAGAATCAACAACCTATGCGTGTAATTTTGGTTCAAAATATGCCATTTCTGTAGCATTCTCAATAGCTTGTTTGATTCTCTTAAAACTTTGCTCACATTCATGTGACCAGTGGAATCGTTTTTGTGAACTCTCTCAACGAAGAACTCACAGTGGCAAAGTCTTGCATGTATCTAGAACAATAACTGGCCATGCCAAGGAATTGAGCGTAACATGGTAACATCTTGAGGGAGACTTGTACTTTACTTTAGGTGGATCCGGTGCCATGCCCCCAACAGAAAACATATGGCCAAAGAATTTAAGCTTTGTCTTATTGAATTCACATTTCTCAGCATTTAGTGTTAAACCTGCATCAGTGACTAAACGACACACTTGCCTGTGAGCTTTATAGCACTCCTTCTTTGTAGCTCCGAAAACGAATAATTAATTGCTATACTTGAAAGCTTTCACAACAGGCTGTATGATATGTTTAATGACATTTTGAAAAATCTCTGCAGCTGATGACACACCGAAAATTAGCCTTTTGTATCGAAACAGACCCATACAAGTAGAAAAGGTCATAATGTACCTGCAATTCTCCTCGAGTTCCAAGTGATGGTATCCCTTATTCAACTCAAGTATAGAGAAGACTTTTGAACCATTCAATAGTGTTATCGTGTCAGCAATGTGCGGATCTGGATGTCGTTCTCTTTCAATTGCTTTGTTCATTTGATATATCCATGCAAATGCGTAAAGCTCCTTCACTGTCCTTTTTGAGCACTACCACTATGGGAGAAACCCATGGTGCATGAACAGTAGAACGCTCAATTATGTCATGCTAAAGTAAAGATTTGAGTTCCTTTTCAACAGCTTCTTTAAATAAAATGCAATTCTTCTGTGTCTTTCAGCAATAGGTCGGACATTCTTATTAATATACAATTGTACTTTCATAGTGTTACCTAATCCATGAAACAATGAAGGGAACTGACTTACTATTTCGTGATGAGCATTCATTTTGTAATTCATTGAGATCAGTCCTATAGTAGCAGCTGTGCTGAAAGTGACTAAATAGGCACTTGATGCTGTACATTTATGTGCGTGAATAGGCACTTGCACGTTTGTTTTCTTGTGTTTCAGAGTAGCTACGAATTAACCTTTACTTTTCAAGGGTGTCTATGCAGCCCATGTGTGCGCTTTGGTTTTTGATGGCGTCAATCGTGGCAATGGGAATAGTTTATCATATCTCTCCTCAGGCATAATGTTTATCGACGCGCCACTGTTGATGAAAGGTATTGGCCAACCATCTATCTTTAATGTAATCTTCGGACAATGTTTAAATAACTTGGGTGCTTTTTCATGTTGGTTTTTCTTTGACTGCTATTTTTCTTCACATGTGGCCAGTCCAAAGTGCACATTGTTCTGAGGTAAACATCAACATTGTAGAATCATCTTCTTCACTTTCACTTGATACTGACAAACTTTTCAATGATGATTCATGGACTCTACAGTGTTTGATGAGTGTATCCAGCCTCTCAACAAATCTGTCTATGGTTTCACCAACTATGTCATTCTTGACTAAAAATGTACATTTTGTATTCTACATTCGGCATTGGCTTGAACTTTAGATTCAAGGCGTAATTGGACAGCACAAAACTTCATCAGCTTGCTGCGTTTATTTTAAGACTTTGTTTAAACAATCACGAGCAAGTTTCTTCAGGTACTTGATAATCCTTTTGTTATCTGTTTCTTCCAGTGCATCAATGAAATCATCAAGTGTCTCTATTCAAGCAGTCCATCTATCGCCAATATTTTGCCTTTTGGCAGTATTGAATGGTAGTGGTGGTTTCAGGAAGGTGGCAGCATTATAATTGTTCACAGGATTGGCTGAAACTGTGACTGGAGCTTTCTCTGACTCAATTGAGCGGTCTTGGTGACTTTGTTTATGCACATCATCTCTGAGGCCTTGTGACGTGCTGGCCCCTGGGTCATCTTGGACAGTCTGTGGAACTATGACCTCTCTCTAGCTCTCCATTGAAGCCCTTCATTTCCTAGAGACTTCTGGAGTTGTTCTGACCCGCCACTCAGCAGCTTTGGTATTGTGCCGCTTCAGGTCTAGGACAGCTCCGTAAGCACAACCACTGTGCTTCTTCTTGGGACTCCTATCCCGCCGCGAGGATCGTAGGGTTCTTCTTCTCGAGGCTCAGGTAAATGTAACTACACTGTGCATTGTATTCAACTGTTCTGTCAGTGAGTGCTCTTTTCTGTATCTGTTTGTGGCTGCCTTTAGCGTTATCACTCCATACATTGTATAGCTTTATCCTGCGTAGTAGAGCGGTACCTTTCAGTATGGCCTTGCTAGTAGTTTCTTGGCCAATGATGAGTAGACTTGTCAATTAAGCTTTCTTTATCTTCAAACACTTCACATCGACTGGAATTGTACTTTGACTCCACATACGCCAATCTTTGATTCTGCACTTCGACGAAGGCACACGTAGCACACACAAGCAGTTTGCTTAGACCACGGCAAACTGTCTGTGAGAGCACTGTCGATTTTCAGGTTACTTATCCCCTATCTCGTCGCCAGCTGTAGCGTCCTCTTCAGCCTCGGTACCAACCAATTAATATGGCACACACTGAGTTATGTATATAACACATCTTTATTCTACTGTGTGTAAACTCAAACTCAACATTCATTTCACTATGTTCTAATACTCACGTCATCACTCTACGGATACTTTCAGGAGCCAAAAGGGTTCTGTCATTCACACTCACATGACACTATACCAGGCTCCAGAGTAGGTGGTCTTAGTTTTCTTGGGTGATATCCCCTCACCAAGCAGAGAGACTAGCAGCCTATTTCTTTACATAGTCCATCTGGCTGCTTTGCAGATGACAATTTTTGGGGTTTCAACCTGCCCTTTTTATATAGCATTTCCAGGCACCATATGTGATTTAAGGTCTGGGTCTTTGAAATATTATGTTGGGGTACGGTTTCTTTTGATGTGTACACTTTTTTCTCTCTCCTTTTTCTTGAAAGGCTGTCTATTACTGCAAGAGCGACCCCAATGGGCCACAGCCATGTGAATAACTAAAGTTTTACCCCTGGATATCAGTCACAGTGATAAGTGGATCAATAGATTAATCCCAGGATTCCTGCCTTAGTATTTATGATTCCCTTATCAGCCCCATCTGCTCCCTGAGATATGTCCAGGCCCCTTCCTTGTGATCTCTCACTGAAGCAAACAGCACCCTTTGGGGGGGAATTCTCTCTCTCCCTTCGCCAGTGTGTCCCACTCAGCTCACAGGAGTGTAGCAATACACAAATCCATGTGGGGTGATTCCTCTACTCCTCATGTCTTCACCAGGTAAGCCTGGCCTTCCCAAAATGGAACCCAGGGTCCTTGATGTAAGTCATGTGTCAGTGGGTCAAAAAGGTGCTAAGAACACAGGGTCATCCAATCTATGGCTTCTCTGCAAAGCACACAGTGACAACCACTGGAAAAGCCAATACTCCTGGCAGGTTTTAGTTGTTAGTTGTTGCGGTATATGTCTGGATGCAACACCAGAAAGCCCAGAGAAACACCAAAATTAAAGTCAAGTGACAAACCATGAAAACCACAGACAATTAGTTTAGGTTTCAAGCCAGGCCTATAATTACCGAGGTCACGCCTCTTTTAGAGATCCCCTCCCACACACACTTCTTCCAACTTACTTGCAGATCTGTACAGCAGGCACCCTCAACTGAAGAGTATACACGTTTTACATAATGAATCAAGTCGAAACAAAAAGAGAGCTATGTAGCGCGGGCAGCAGAAACAGGCTCGGGCCTTTGCTGCAAGGGTACAGTGAACAAGAAAGAGTCTGACATCTCCGCCATTGGCTCACCCATCTCAATTCTATGGAACCCACTTCCAGAATCCCTCGTCGATACTACAGCATCAACTGCTGCTCCCTTACTTCTATCTAAGCAGAAAGAGGTGGCATAGACTTGCGCTTCCTCTTATTTACATGAAACGCAAGCCTTTGACATGTGTACGCATGCGCATTAACCCCTTCTGTGCCGCAGACGTAGTGGTTACGTCCTGCGGCACAGTGCTGCTGTGCCGAGGACGTAACCACTACGTCCTCGGCACACAGCCCAGAGGGAGCGCTCTCGCTCCCTCTGTGTGCTTCCCCCCACCCCCCCAAAGTCAGGGATGGAAGGGGAAGCCCTTCCCCTTCCACCCCCGACCCCCCCACCCCCCCATAATGACGTCAGCGCGCGATCGCGCGCTGACTTCATTATGGGGATTTCGCCGCACAGGAAGCCATTTGCTTCCTGTGCGGCGAACGGAGAAGAGGTGAGTTCCTCTTCCCGGTGAGTGGGGGGTTTGGGCTAAAGAGGCACCGGGGGAAAGGAAAGGCTTTTCCTTTCCCCCGGTGTCTCTTTGAGCATTCCTGCTGCCCGATCGCATTGCGATCGGGCAGCAGGAATGCCCACTAGACACCAGGGATTTTTTTTTTTTTTTTTTATTCACTGTTTCTTGTTTGCGGGGAGCGGCCCCTTGGGCAAGGGTCGCTCCCCTTGTGGGGGCAATTAGTTACGGCCATTTCTGCCCCCCTTGGGGGCAGATTGGCCTACTTTTTAGGCGGATCTGCCCCCAAGGGGGGCAGAAACCACTGGATCACCAGGGATTTATATTTTCTGTGCATTTATGTTGGGGGGGGTGCCCCCTTGGGCAAGGGGCGCCCCCCCCAAGGGGGCAGAGAACTGTTGGCCTTTTCTGCCCCCCTTGGGGGCAGATCGGCCTATTTTTTTTAGGTCCATCTGCCCCCAAGGGGGGCAGAAGCCACTTAGGCACCAGGGATTGTGTGTGTAGTGAATGGGGGGGCGCCCCCTTGGGCAAGGGTCGCTCCCCTGTGGGGGGCATGTCCTTTAGGGCCATTTCTGCCCCCCTTGAGGGCAGATTGGCTACTTTTTAGCCAGATCTGCCCCCAAGGGGGGCAGAAAACACTAGATCACCAGGGTTTTTTATTTTTATGTGTATTTATGTGGAGGGGGTGCCCCCTTGGGCAAGGGGCGTTCCCCCCCCAAGGGGGCAGAGAACTGTTGGCCTTTTCTGCCCCCCTTGGGGGCAAATCGGCCTATTTTTTTTAGGTCCATCTGCCCCCAAGGGGGGCAGAAGCCACTTAGGCACCAGGGATTGTGTGTGTAGTGGATGGGGGGGCGCCCCCTTGGGCAAGGGTCGCTCCCCTTTGGGGGGCATGTCTTTTAGGGCCATTTCTGCCCCCCTTGAGGGCAGATCAGCCTATTATTTTTAGGCTGATCTGCCCCCAAGGGGGGCAGAAACCACTAGAACGCCAGGGATTTTTTTTATGTGTTTATTTTTGTGGGGGGCGTCCCCTTGGGCACGGGGCGCCCCCCCAAGGGGGGCATTGACCTGTTGGCCATTTCTGCCCCCCCTGGGGGCAGATGGGCCTATTTTTCTAGACCCACCTGCCCCCAAGGGGGGCAGAAGCCACGTAGACACCAGGGATAGTGTGTGTGTGTGTGTGCTAGTGGATGGGGGGGGGGCTTGGGCAAGGGTCGCCCCCCACTTTGGGGGCACATGTACCCAGGCCATTTCTGCACCCCTTGGAGACAGATCAGCCTATTATTTTTAGGCTGATCTGCCCCCAAGGGGGGCAGAAACCACTAGAACGCCAGGGATTTTTTTTTATTTGTTTATTTTTGTGGGGGGCGTCCCCTTGGTCACGGGGCGCCCCCCCAAGGGGGGCATTGACCTGTTGGCCATTTCTACACCCCCTGGGGGCAGATGGGCCTATTTTCTTAGGCCCACCTGCCCCCAAGGGGGCAGAAGCCACTTAGGCACCAGGGATAGTGTTGTGTGTGTTTTTTGTGTTTTTTTTTGTTTGAGGGCTGTCCCCTTTGGCAAGGGTCGCTCTCCATGGGGACACAGTACTAAAGGTATTTTTTGGCTTCCTTGGGGCAGACAGGCCTATTTTTTTAGTAGGCCCATCTGCCCCTATGGCAGAATCCACTTAGGCACCAATTTCTAAAATGTTTGATGGTGGGGTGTTTGTCAACTGAAGAAGTCTTTGCATTTGTGATAAAAAATGTTTTCCTCCTTTTTGTTCTAGTTCAAAGCTTTTGCTTTATTTGCTGTGGCTCCTTGCGGTTTTGGCGGTGGTTGACCTGCAGTTTGCACAGTTGCATGTTTTAGGTAAGTAAAAACAATTTACTCCAAAGGAGTATTGTTGCCATGCATGAATGACATGTTTGTAGGGGGTGTACTAAATGCAGGATTGTGTGTGAAATTGTCCTTAGGTTTGTGCACAATGATATTTGTTTTGTCTTATTTCTAATTTGCCTTTCTTTCTTTTTAGTGGGATATCATTGGTGATTGCTGTGTAGTTGCTGGTGAATCAAGCTTTTTCAGGCAAGTGAGCGGTATAGTTTTTGAGTTTGTAACTCTTACTAACAAAGCTACACTTTGTTACTTGTCTTACACAGTGCTGGTTGTTGGTGGTGAATTTGTCCAGTTAATTTTAGCAGGAGAGATCATGGCTAGCCGCAGGATGACCGCTCAGCAGGTGGTTGGTATGCTTTTTGAGTCACAGTCTGATCATGACTATGAGACGGACTCTGCATCTGAGGCAGAGGAGGAAGTCAGAGATTCTGGCAGTGATGTTTCTGTTGGAGGGGAATCTTCTGATGATGAAGCCACACTCAGTGCAGATGAAGGTTCTGTTTTAGAGGAGGACATTGATGTGCCAATAGTGCAGCAACCTGGGGCTGAAAGGTTTCCCGTTAGAAGACCTGATGTCTGGGTTGCCCCAAACATGGAGCAGCCAGAGTTGCCTGCCTTTACTGGTCTCCCGGGGTGTAACGCCAATACAGAGAACTTTATGCCTATCAATTTCTTTGAGTTATTCATGGATGATGTGTTTTTGGAAGAGATTGTTGAGCAGACTAATTTGTATGCGGAGCAGCATTTGAGGGACAACACTGCTAGACTTAGGCCACACTCTAGAGCTGCCCAGTGGATTCCCACAAATTTGGAGGAGATAAAAAAGTTTTTGGGTTTGACTTTTTTGATGGGGTTGATAAGGAAGCCGTCACTGGCTTCTTATTGGTCTACTAGTCCCTTGATGGCAACAGCTATATTTCCAGCTACCATGAGTCGTAATCGGTATTTGCTTCTTCTTAGGATGCTGCATTTTGTTGACAATGCATTAGCCTTGCCACGAGATCACCCAGATTCTGACCGTCTTTTTAAGATTAGGCCTGTCCTTGATCATTTTGTAGATCGGTTTTCGGAGGTCTATGTTCCAGGCAAAGAGATAAGTGTGGACGAGTCTTTGGTCCTCTTCAAGGGTCGTTTGGTTTTTAGGCAGTACATTCCTAGCAAAAGGGCACGATATGGAATTAAATTGTATATGCTGTCTGAAAGTAGGACAGGATATGTGTATAGTTTCCGTGTGTACACTGGTAGGGATTCCAATATTGACCCCCCTGGTTGTCCTCCCACTTTTGGAGTTACTGAGAAAATTGTGATCTTGGTAGACGACTGTTCAACAAAGGTCACCATTTGTATGTAGATAACTTCTACACTGGTGTGCAGTTGTTCAAGGAATTGTTTAGAGTGGACACAGTTGCTTGTGGCACAATCCGTTCTAACCGGAAAGGCTATCCAAGGGAGCTTGTCTGTAAAAAACTTGAGAGGGGACAGTGCTGTGCCTTGCGTAACGAGGAGCTGCTAGCTTTGAAATTTTCAGACAAGAGGGATGTCTACATGCTAAGTACCATCCATGATGAGAGTACTTCCCCTGTGACTGTTTGGGGCCAGGTTGCTGCTGAAGTGCGCAAACCTGTGTGCATTTTAGATTATAATAAGCACATGGGAGGTGTAGATAGAGTTGACCAGAGGTTGGAACCTTATACTGCTATTTGTAAGTCTTATGTTTGGTATAAGAAGTTAGCACTTCACCTCTTCCACTTAGCAACCTTCAATGCTTTTATTGTGTTTAGGGATAGGTCTCCAGACTCAAAGATGACATTTGTGAAATTTCAGGAGTCAGTGATAGAGAGCCTTATTGTGGTGGAACAGGCCAGAGTTCCTAGAGAAGCAGTGGTGGAGGATGTGGCTAGATTGAAAGATCGCCACTTTGCTGAGCACATTCCTCCCACACCCAAAAAAGACTTTCCAGCTAAGAAATGTAGAGTGTGTTTTCGAAGAGGTATCCGGAGGGAGTCTCGAATGTACTGCCCAGATTGTCCTTCAAAGCCTGGGCTGTGTGTCGGTGCTTGTTTTAAGAATTACCACACCCAGAAGAATTTCTGGGAACAACCATGAGTGTAAACTCATGTCTGTTTTGTATTTTCATGTGTTTAGTTTCATGGTTAGCATTTCTGTCATGTTCTTAGTTAGAGCTTTTGTGTTTGTTGTTTTGTAATTCTTTCTACTTAGTTAGGGGTTCCTCTGTTTAAAAAATATGATGCCATTGTGTGTGGAGTGGGGCTTGGCTGAGACTGTACATATTGACTTGATGTTGGCTACTGCAACACACTGCCAGCCAAACACCAGTCCACACACTCCCATCAGCTGGTGTGATTGTTGTATCAGGCATGTGGGCGTATGTAAGTGATGGGCCCTTGAGTGGCGCTGTCTGTCGATGTGAGTGTTGTAATGTGCTGGGCCCGTGGCTGGCGGTGTGAATGGCCTTGTGTGTGTCATGTATGAAAGTTGTGTGAATGGACTGTAAAGCGGTTGGTGCCTTGTCGCGGCTTTACAGCTCACGAGCTGTGAGTCATTGGTTCAGTTTTTTGCCTTTCAGTTACTAACAGTGCTTTTCATTTTTGTGAAAGCTCTTGTTAGTAAAATTTGATCCACTGAACCATCACTCACCCTCGTGCCAAATCCAACCAGTATGTGTGGTAAAAATGACCAAACCTGCTCCGCTGTAATCAGGCGTCGCAGCACACCTATGACACGCTAGGTGCCTCAGGTGGGACCCCGATGATGAAGCATGCCACCAACTTGGTTGGTGGGTGAGGGGTCTTTTTCACATAACCTAAGTGTGTTTCTTTTCAAAATGTTAGTGTTTGGCACATCACGGACGTATGTGGGCACATCAAAACGATATATTACAAAACTACCTGTGTTTGGGGGGGGAGAGGGCACCTATGTTTTTGGTCCTGTGTGCGGCCTTCATCTAGGGAAACCTACCAAACCCAGACATTTTTTAAAACTAGACACCCCAAGGAGTCCAGGGAGGAGTGGCTTGCGTGGATCCCCCAACATTTTCTTACCCAGACTCCTCTGTAAACCTCAAAATGTGCTTAAAAAAAGCATATTTTCCTGACTTTTCTTCGTACGATCACCACTCCAGCACAAAATTCCTACTCCCCAGTGTTCCCCTCAGTCTCCCAAATAAAATGACACCTCACGTATGTGGGTCCCCAAAGCAGAGTCAGTCTAAAGATGTATAAAAGAATATGTCCTTATAAACTCGCAGTACTATCTGTCAGGGGGTAACAGGCGCCTACCTGGCCGATCGGGATTTTGTAGTCCTTAGGGACTACATATCCCATGACGCTTCGCGCGGGAAGACCGCATAACTCCGGCACTTCCCGGAAGCGGTTGCGCGTTATTCTTTCCTCATTCCCCGTCGGAGGCACCACGAGGGCAGGGTGGACGGCGTTCCCATGGGGGAAGTCACCACGTCCACAACGACGAACTGAAGGCATCCGGAACCCTCACGGAGATCAGCATTTTAAGGCAGCAGGAGATACGAGCTGCCTCCCTTCGAGATTTGGAACCGGTGGTAAGAGGCGAGCCGGTTTCTTGGCGGAGGCTTTCGCCTTCCGGTATGGTTTTGGATCTAGTGATCAGACATTTGGTGTACTTCAGAGATGGTGCACAAAAATTAGAGATCCTCGTGAAACATGAATGGTGGTAGTTCAGGACAGAACCTTTTGTTTTCTTCGTGGCAACTCAGGATCAAGACGTACTGTTTGCAGAAGTCAAACAGCCGGGAACATTTGTCCGTTTATCTTATTCTATGAATTAGGAAGGGGTGACTTCTTCAAGTTCGTGACATTACTTAGAGGTTCAATGTTTTAATTGAATCAAAAGAAGAAGTGCGGGACAAGTTCTTTTCCTTATTATATTTTTTTTTCTCTTTTTTTTGTTGCAACCTAGCTACAGGGTTAATTTGCATAAACATCGGGTTTTGAAAAACCCTTAAGTGACTAGGGGTGTTCGTAGTCGGCCTGGGCATCCATCGATGATTTAGGTGGAGAATAGACAGGCTAGTTCTGCCCGCATGAGTTATGGGCAGGGACGGTCGTGGGTATTTTAGTGAGACTTTATGAGAGTAGATAGGCAATGTGATATTTAACACTGTGTATTTTTTCTTTACAGTTATCCCGTCCCTGCTGTTCCTTTCCCCTTCCTTCCCTCACCTGATGACTCCAATACACCGTGGTTTTTATCGGTGACTTGGTGGTGTCGGGAGGTGGACCTTATTTGCATCACACCGAGTCTGAGGAGTACCTACAACGTGACACTATCCCCTGTATCTCTACAAGTTTTGGGCCTTATTCTGTTGGAGGCACCTGGCCCACCCACACAAGTGAGGTATCATTTTTATCGGGAGACTTGGGGGAACCCTGGGTGGAAGGAAATTTGTGGCTCCACTCAGATTCCAGAACTTTCTGTCACCGAAATGTGTGAAAAATGCGTTTTTTTAGCCAAAATTTGAGGTTTGGAAAGGATTCTGGGTAACAGAACCTGGTCAGAGCCCCTCAAGTCACCCCATCTTGGATTCCCCTAGGTCTCTAGTTTTCAGAAATGCACAGGTTTGGTAGGTTTCCCTAGGTGCTGGCTGAGCTACAGGCCAAAAACTACAGGTAGGCACTGTTTTCAATGAAAAAATGTGATGTGTCCACGCTGCGCTTTGGGGCGTTTCCTGTCGCGGGCGCTAGGCCTACCCACACAATTGAGGTATCATTTTTATCGGGAGACATGGGGGAACGCTGGGTGGAAGGAAATTTGTGGCCCCTCTCAGATTCCAGAACTTTCTGCCACAGAAATGTGAGGAACATGTGTTTTTTTAGCCAAATTTTGAGGTTTGCAAAGAATTCTGGGTAACAGAACCTGGTCCGAGCCACACAAATCACCCCATCTTGGATTCCCCTAGGTCTCTAGTTTTCAGAAATGCACAGGTTTGGTAGGTTTCCCTAGGTGGCGGCTGAGCTAGAGGCCAAAATCTACAGGTAGGCACTTTGCTAAAAACAGGTCTGTTTTCTGTGATGTGTCCACATTGCGCTTTGGGGCGTTTCCTGTCGCGGGCGCTAGGCCTACCCACACAAGTGAGGTATCATTTTTATCGGGAGACGTGGGGGAACGCTGGGTGGAAGGAAATTTGTGGCTCCTCTCAGATTCCAGAACTTTCTGCCACAGAAATGTGAGGAACATGTGTTTTTTTAGCCAAATTTTGAGGTTTGCAAAGGATTCTGGGTAACAGAACCTGGTCCGAGCCACACAAATCACCCCATCTTGGATTCCCCTAGGTCTCTAGTTTTCAGAAATGCACAGGTTTGGTAGGTTTCCCTAGGTGGCGGCTGAGCTAGAGGCCAAAATCTACAGGTAGGCACTTTGCTAAAAACAGGTCTGTTTTCTGTGATGTGTCCACATTGCGCTTTGGGGCGTTTCCTGTCGCGGGCGCTAGGCCTACCCACACAAGTGAGGTATCATTTTTATCGGGAGACGTGGGGGAACGCTGGGTGGAAGGAAATTCGTGGCTCCTCTCAGATTCCAGAACTTTCTGCCACAGAAATGTGAGGAACATGTGTTTTTTTAGCTAAATTTTGAGCTTTGCAAAGGATTCTGGGTAACAGAAACTGGTCCGAGCCCCGCCAGTCACCCCTCCTTGGATTCCCCTAGGTCTCTAGTTTTCAGAAATGTACAGGTTTGGTAGGTTTCCCTAGGTGCCGGCTGAGCTAGAGGCCAAAATCTACAGGTAGTCACTTCGCAAAAAACACCTCTGTTTTCTTCCAAAATTTTGGTGGTGTCCACGTTGCGCTTTGGGGCGTTTCCTGTCGCGGGCGCTAGGCCTACCCACGCAAGTGAGGTATCATTTTTATCGGGAGACTTGGGGGAACGCTGGGTGCAAGGAAATTTGTGGCTCCTCCCAGATTCCAGCACTTTCTGCCACAGAAATGTGAGGAACATGTGTTTTTGTTAGCCAATTTTTGAGCTTTACAAAGGATTCTGGGTAACAGAACATGGTCCGAGCCCCGCCAGTCACCCCTCCTTGGATTCCCCTAGGTCTCTAGTTTTCAGAAATGCACAGGTTTGGTAGGTTTCCCTAGGTGGCGGCTGAGCTAGAGGCCAAAATCTACAGGTAGGCACTTTGCTAAAAACAGGTCTGTTTTCTGTGATGTGTCCACGTTGCGCTTTGGGGCGTTTCCTGTCGCGGGCGCTAGGCCTACCCACACAAGTGAGGTATCATTTTTATCGGGAGACGTGGGGGAACGCTGGGTGGAAGGAAATTTGTGGCTCCTCCCAGATTCCAGAACTTTCTGCCACAGAAATGTGAGGAACATGTGTTTTTTTAGCCGAATTTTGAGCTTTGCAAAGGATTCTGGGTAACAGAACCTGGTCCGAGCCCCGCCAGTCACCCCTCCTTGGATTCCCCTAGGTCTCTAGTTTTCAGAAATGTACAGGTTTGGTAGGTTTCCCTAGGTGCCGGCTGAGCTAGAGGCCAAAATCTACAGGTAGTCACTTCGCAAAAAACACCTCTGTTTTCTTCCAAAGTTTTGGTGGTGTCCACGTTGTGCTTTGGGGCGTTTCCTGTCGCGGGCGCTAGGCCTACCCACGCAAGTGAGGTATCGTTTTTATCGGGAGACTTGGGGGAACGCTGGGTGGAAGGAAATTTGTGGCTCCTCCCAGATTCCAGTACTTTCTGCCACAGAAATGTGAGGAACATGTGTTTTTTTTAGCCAATTTTTGAGCTTTGCAAAGGATTCTGGGTAACAGAACCTGGTCCGAGCCCCACCAGTCACCCCTCCTTGGATACCCCTAGGTCTCTAGTTTTCAGAAATGTACAGGTTTGGTAGGTTTCCCTAGGTGCCGGCTGAGCTAGAGGCCAAAATCTACAGGTAGTCACTTCGCAAAAAACACCTCTGTTTTCTTCCAAAATTTTGGTGGTGTCCACGTTGCGCTTTGGGGCGTTTCCTGTCGCGGGCGCTAGGCCTACCCACGCAAGTGAGGTATCATTTTTATCGGGAGACTTGGGGGAACGCTGGGTGCAAGGAAATTTGTGGCTCCTCCCAGATTCCAGAACTTTCTGCCACAGAAATGTGAGGAATGTTTTTTTTTAGCCAATTTGAGCTTTGCAAAGGATTCTGGGTAACAGAACCTGGTCCGAGCCCCGCCAGTCACCCCTCCTTGGATTCCCCTAGGTCTCTAGTTTTCAGAAATGTACAGGTTTCGTAGGTTTCCCTAGGTGCCGGCTGAGCTAGAGGCCAAAATCTACAGGTAGTCACTTCGCAAAAAACACCTCTGCTTTCTTCCAAAATTTTGGTGGTGTCCACGTTGCGCTTTGGGGCGTTTCCTGACGCGGGCGCTAGGCCTACCCACGCAAGTGAGGTATCATTTTTATCGGGAGACTTGGGGGAACGCTGGGTGGAAGGAAATTTGTGGCTCCTCCCAGATTCCAGAACTTTCTGCCACAGAAATGTGAGGAACATGTGTTTTTTTTAGCCAATTTTTGAGCTTTGCAAAGGATTCTGGGTAACAGAACCTGGTCCGAGCCCCGCCAGTCACCCCTCCTTGTATTCCCCTAGGTCTCTAGTTTTCAGAAATGCACAGGTTTGGTAGGTTTCCCTAGGTGGCGGCTGAGCTAGAGGCCAAAATCTACAGGTAGGCACTTTGCTAAAAACAGGTCTGTTTTCTGTGATGTGTCCACGTTGCGCTTTGGGGCGTTTCCTGTCGCGGGCGCTAGGCCTACCCACACAAGTGAGGTATCATTTTTATCGGGAGACGTGGGGGAACGCTGGTTGGAAGGAAATTTGTGGCTCCTCTCAGATTCCAGAACTTTCTGCCACAGAAATATGAGGAACATGTGTTTTTTTAGCCAATTTTTGAGCTTTGCAAAGGATTCTGGGTAACAGAACCTGGTCCGAGCCCCGCCAGTCACCCCTCCTTGGATTCCCCTAGGTCTCTAGTTTTCAGAAATGTACAGGTTTGGTAGGTTTCCCTAGGTGCCGGCTGAGCTAGAGGCCAAAATCTACAGGTAGTCACTTCGCAAAAAACACCTCTGTTTTCTTCCAAAATTTTGGTGGTGTCCACGTTGCGCTTTGGGGCGTTTCCTGTCGCGGGCGCTAGGCCTACCCACGCAAGTGAGGTATCATTTTTATCGGGAGACTTGGGGGAACGCTGGGTGGAAGGAAATTTGTGGCTCCTCCCAGATTCCAGCACTTTCTGCCACAGAAATGTGAGGAACATGTGTTTTTTTAGCCAATTTTTGAGCTTTACAAAGGATTCTGGGTAACAGAACCTGGTCCGAGCCCCGCCAGTCACCCCTCCTTGGATTCCCCTAGGTCTCTAGTTTTCAGAAATGTACAGGTTTGGTAGGTTTCCCTAGGTGCCGGCTGAGCTAGAGGCCAAAATCTACAGGTAGTCACTTCGCAAAAAACACCTCTGTTTTCTTCCAAAATTTTGGTGGTGTCCACGTTGCGCTTTGGGGCGTTTCCTGTCGCGGGCGCTAGGCCTACCCACGCAAGTGAGGTATCATTTTTATCGGGAGACTTGGGGGAACGCTGGGTGCAAGGAAATTTGTGGCTCCTCCCAGATTCCAGCACTTTCTGCCACAGAAATGTGAGGAACATGTGTTTTTTTTAGCCAATTTTTGAGCTTTACAAAGGATTCTGGGTAACAGAACCTGGTCCGAGCCCCGCCAGTCACCCCTCCTTGGATTCCCCTAGGTCTCTAGTTTTCAGAAATGCACAGGTTTGGTAGGTTTCCCTAGGTGGCGGCTGAGCTAGAGGCCAAAATCTACAGGTAGGCACTTTGCTAAAAACAGGTCTGTTTTCTGTGATGTGTCCACGTTGCGCTTTGGGGCGTTTCCTGTCGCGGGCGCTAGGCCTACCCACACAAGTGAGGTATCATTTTTATCGGGAGACGTGGGGGAACGCTGGGTGGAAGGAAATTTGTGGCTCCTCTCAGATTCCAGAACTTTCTGCCACAGAAATGTGAGGAACATGTGTTTTTTTAGCCAAATTTTGAGGTTTGCAAAGGATTCTGGGTAACAGAACCTGGTCCGAGCCACACAAATCACCCCATCTTGGATTCCCCTAGGTCTCTAGTTTTCAGAAATGCACAGGTTTGGTAGGTTTCCCTAGGTGGCGGCTGAGCTAGAGGCCAAAATCTACAGGTAGGCACTTTGCTAAAAACAGGTCTGTTTTCTGTGATGTGTCCACGTTGCGCTTTGGGGCGTTTCCTGTCGCGGGCGCTAGGCCTACCCACACAAGTGAGGTATCATTTTTATCGGGAGACGTGGGGGAACGCTTGGTGGAAGGAAATTTGTGGCTCCTCTCAGATTCCAGAACTTTCTGCCACAGAAATGTGAGGAACATGTGTTTTTTTAGCCAAATTTTGAGCTTTGCAAAGGATTCTGGGTAACAGAACCTGGTCCGAGCCACACAAATCACCCCATCTTGGATTCCCCTAGGTCTCTAGTTTTCAGAAATGCACAGGTTTGGTAGGTTTCCCTAGGTGGCGGCTGAGCTAGAGGCCAAAATCTACAGGTAGGCACTTTGCTAAAAACAGGTCTGTTTTCTGTGATGTGTCCACATTGCGCTTTGGGGTGTTTCCTGTCGCGGGCGCTAGGCCTACCCACACAAGTGAGGTATCATTTTTATCGGGAGACGTGGGGGAACGGTGGGTGGAAGGAAATTTGTGGCTCCTCTCAGATTCCAGAACTTTCTGCCACAGAAATGTGAGGAACATGTGTTTTTTTAGCCAAATTTTGAGGTTTGCAAAGGATTCTGGGTAACAGAACCTGGTCCGAGCCACACAAATCACCCCATCTTGGATTCCCCTAGGTCTCTAGTTTTCAGAAATGCACAGGTTTGGTAGGTTTCCCTAGGTGGCGGCTGAGCTAGAGGCCAAAATCTACAGGTAGGCACTTTGCTAAAAACAGGTCTGTTTTCTGTGATGTGTCCTCGTTGCGCTTTGGGGCGTTTCCTGTCGCGGGCGCTAGGCCTACCCACACAAGTGAGGTATCATTTTTATCGGGAGACTTGGGGGAACATAGAATAGCAAAACAAGTGTTATTGCCCCTTGTCTTTCTCTACATTTTTCCCTTCCAAATGTAAGACAGTGTGTAAAAAAGACGTCTATTTGAGAAATGCCCTGTAATTCACATGCTAGTATGGGCACCCCGGAATTCAGAGATGTGCAAATAACCACTGCTTCTCAACACCTTATCTTGTGCCCATTTTGGAAATACAAAGGTTTTCTTGATAGCTATTTTTTACTCTTTATATTTCAGCAAATTAATTGCTGTATACCCGGCATAGAATGTAAACCCACTGCAGGGTGCAGGTCATTTATTGGCTCTGGGTACCTAGAGTTCTTGATGAACCTACAAGCCCTATATATCCCCGCAACCAGAAGAGTCCAGCAGACGTAACGGTATATTGCTTTCGAAAATCTGACATTGCAGGAAAAAGTTACAGAGTAAAACTTAGAGAAAAATTGATGTTTTTTTCACCTCAATTTCAATATTTTTCTTTTTCAGTTGTTATTTTCTGTAGGAAACCCTTGTAGGATCTACACAAATTACCCCTTGCTGAATTCAGAATTTTGTCTACTTTTCAGAAATGTTGCGGTTTATGGGATCCAGCGTTGGTTTCATGCCCATTTCTGTCACTGACTGGAAGGAGGCTGAAAGCACAAAAAATCGTAAAAATGGGGTATGTCCCAGTAAAATGCCAAAATTGGGTTGAAAAATTGGGTTTTCTGATTCAAGTCTGCCTGTTCCTGAAAGCTGGGAAGCTGGTGATTTTATCACCGCAAACCCTTTGTTGATGCCCTTTTCAGGGAAAAAACCACAAGCCTTCTTCTGCAGCCCATTTTTCCAAAAAAATTTAAAAAAATGAAATTTTCACTGTTTTTTGGCTAATTTTTTGGCCTCCTTCTGGGGAATCCACAAAGTCTGGGTACCTCTAGAATCCCTAGGATGTTGGAAAAAAAGGACGCAAATTTGGCGTGGGTAGCTTACGTGAACAAAAAGTTATGAGGGCCTAAGCGCGAACTGCTCCAAATAGCCAAAAAAAGGCTCGGCACAGGAGGGGGAAAAGGCTTGGCAGCGAAGGGGTTAAGATTTTTGTTTCAGGGGTGGTGGGGGAGGTGTACGCATGCGCACAAATCGCTGCGAGAACTAGTAGCTGTCGGAAAACCGGCTCACGTACGGCTGATCTACGTCTTCCGGGGTGTAGAGGAGGTGTTGGGTCAAACAGATGGGGCGATTTCTTTGAGGATGGTGAGTCGTCTTTTTTCGAGCGGTTATGTTTTTCTAACCAGTTGCAGGATTCACTGGAAGTATATTGACGAACCGTCCACCCAACCACATTTCTTCCCGTTAGTCTTTCAGTTGATGTAAAATCAGAGGTCTGTTTACCTCCCCTTTGCTCAATTGCATTTGACCCGGAAGGGAATGGGAGGCACTGTAATGTTTAAGGTCTCCGTGGGGATATGGGAGGTAAGATCCCCTAGCGGGATCCTCCCGTTTAATTCCTGAAGGGGAATGACATTCTTTTACAATAAATCCTTTAGCAGAATGTTGCACCATAAATGTCTACGTATATTGGGTTTTTCAATAAAGCTGCGTCCCTTTGCGTCTCGCTGTTTAGCAGCCTCACGCAACTAGTTAATGTTATTTTGGTAAAGCTACGTGGGTGGAACGTTTTTTATTTCTGAAAATGATATTAAATAAACATGCAACCGTGTATGCCGGACAGCTACTCTGAAATCCGAGGTTAGTGGTTAATTCAGTGGTTACTGGTGGGTATGGGATTAGATTTGTTCTCTCAAGAAAACAATTCCTTGCATTTACTTCGGTTCCTTTGTGGTGGATTGAAGTAATGGGTGTTCGGTGTCATTATTAGTGAAGCGGTAAGTAAGTTCATAAAGATGGTTGGTGGAATAACAGATGGGCTGTGAGAGATTAAGTATTGTTAGATTGCAGGGTATAACTTTCAAAGGAACAGAGATTTTTTTAAATGAGGACAATTTGTAGAAGTACAATAAGAACGTTCGAGGAAATACGCATGTGACAGAGTATGCTGTGTTCAGAGAATGGAAAATAAGGTGTGGGTCATTCAAAAGGATTGCAAAACTGTAGAAAGAAACGTTTGCTTGTGAGATATGGCTACAATAGGTACTTAAGTAGGCACTAAAATTTAGTGAATGGTCTGTCCACTGCTAGGCTACTGCTAGCTATATTTTCTCAAGATCAGAGCAACATGAGAGAATATACAGGGTAAATAATGCAGATACTGAAAATTGAGATTCTGTAAATGCTGAAGTGGAAATCTTTTGATGTCCAACCTTAAAGTTTGACTCTCTGTATCAATTATAAAAGGGAAGGGGAAGCCCTTTGGATTTCCCTGGTTTAGCATGCACCAGGAATGAAACAGCTAAACAAGACCGTTGAAGTGACTGCCTACATTCCTGTGGCTGTCAAGTGGAGACCCAGACAAGTGAAGCACTTGGAGAAGGGGCTGTCTTTAGAGGTTCCTTGAAGACTTTGTTTGGAAGGGACTGTTGATTAGTCTTTCCTCGTACTGCTGTTTGGTGGATGGTAGGGGTGAGGACCAGGCTGTAGTTTGTATTGTTCAAGGTAAGTAAGATAGGTGCATATAGCCGATAATTTAGTTCAGTTGCCCACTTTACACTGCTTGCTTGTGGGAATTGTTTTATAGGGTGTATCCAAAACTGGAGTCCTGCATGTGTGTGAGCTTTTGGAAGTACAAAGCTACACCCTTAAAAGGTAAATGCTCCAGGACTCTGTGTAATTTTAGCATGCCTTCCAAACCAGGTGAGAACGATAACAGCATTAAGATAAAAGACCCTGACAGAAGTCTTGGCACCAATGTGTAATCCCAGGGTTCCTAACACCTGGCGATGACAGCTGGGTCTGTGTTCTGCTTTACTTCAGGCCCAGAGGACACGAAATAAAAGAAATGCAAAGAATGTAGCACTCTTATTCTGAGTAATTAATTTATTAAGGCACTTCCCAGGTTTTATAAACAAAAAGAATAATGTGAATTTTTATTTCAAATGCAGCAACTCACATGCAACTCTCAAAATAACCGCAGCAGCAGAATAACATTAATCAAAGAAAATGCAATACTTCAACAATATATATATATATACACATATACAAAACAAAGTTGTCCTCTGGACAAAAGTGCACTGTCAACAGGTTGCAGTTTATTTTGGAAAGCAGCAAAGCCAGTAACATTCAAAGAATTCTTGACACATTTTCCAGGCCTTATGCGTTTCAGACATCTCATCCTTGGTCACAGGCCAAATGCTTGGGTTGAGCAAATGATTGTAGGCACCTGGTTATTTGATTAAATGCTCTGGTGAGTTACACAATGCATCCTGGTAGTGGTGCTCCTGCACATTTATATTACATCTTTAGTAGACAATCATTTCTGCCGTAGTAGGTTACTGCAGCCAAACACACATTAAGGCACTTTTAGAAACATAACTAGGCGAATTCAAAGCACAGTTACCGAGTTTTGCTGAAATTATTCCCTCCTGTTGCTCTTTATATGACGATGTAGTAAAGTCACACAGACCTGCTTTCTATCTGCAGTGGTGCTGCTTTCACGGCTGGATAGGCAGTTAATTATGGGCAAAACAAAGTTGTCCTCCGGACAAAAGCGCACTCTCAACAGTTTGCAGTTTCTGGGCAATGTGTCCGCTCCCAGATGAGTTCACTCTTTCAGTTGTCAAGCTTCCCCACCGTATATACTTTAAACTAACTTAAGAGGAAGGTTCTAGAACCCCCCCATCAAGTAAGTTGTTATTCAAACGATGGCCATACCAAGTCAGTGTTTAAAGAACATGCTAAAGACTGTCCAGTTCCCAAGGTGTACTTCCAAGACCGAACGGTACCCTGCACTACCATAAACATTCTCAGCCTGGTACATCCTTATCTTGACTACTCCCCTATGTTATGTTCCCGTCCTTGGTGAGAAAGAGTGAAAACATGTTAACAAGCTGTGCACGGAAAAATACCTGCACCACCAATGTGACTGCGTTCGAAGCTAAGCTAAGCACAAAATGCAGTCAGTGGTCAGCATGTAGCCAGTGTTTAAATACAGATAGCATTACAGTCTGATGGCTGCATGAAATAACGTATTCTCCGCAGGTATGTTTATTTCACCCACTGCTAACATGTTTGAATCCAGGAAATATGCTCAAGTCTTTAATCCTGACAAGGTAGAGAACATGAGTACTATTGAGTTTGTTAACAATTAACACCAAGGGGTGTGGAATTTAATAAAATATCTACTTGTCCATGGGACAGGTTGTTTCTTAAATCTACTTGTCCTGTAAAAAAATCTACTTGTCCCTTTGGTGTCATGTAGTGCGGCGACAAGTTATACCAACAATCTCATTATTTAAGAGCTCTGATAATAGCCTCTGATTATGCCAGGGCTGCTACTATAGCAGGGCTTGAATTCTTGTAATTTCAATCCCTACTATAGTAATTTCCTTATTTTGCCACCTTTCCGCAGATCTACATACTTGGGGCTGAAGAAAGCAATAACCAATAGTTCCAGAGCGGAAATGCCTTTGTGTCTGCAAAGCTGCTAGCTTGCATGTTTTTAGGATTTTCACCAGCTTTTCTCCAATCTTTTCCCATAATGAGAAAGGTTGAAAATGTACTCCTGACAATGGCAGAAGTAGTTGTTCTTCCGGGGTTGGGGGGTAAAAAGTGCTTGGCGGGAAGGTGAACTTGTAAACGCTCAATAGATTTCACATGAGCAAATCTACAAATGCATATTTGCTCATGCTAAAGTACACTTCACAAATATTTTCTAGGAGTACGATATCCTGGTCTACTTCTGTAAGTTCTTGTGACTTCAAGAAAGCCACTAATTCAAAGACATGAAAGACACAAATTCAAAGACATATACTATGGGTGCACTTTTGTGACTTTAAGAATTGGGTCCCTAATTAGGTCTGGCGTTAAGAAAGACATTTTGTTTTTCTTAAACTTCTATATCTCTCTTTATCTATCGGCTGGCCTTACTGTGAGTGACTGCATTCTGCTCTTCAACAAGTAGCATATTGGCACACAAAGTAGTTTTGTTCAGTGCCAGAAACTACTATGGCAATCAGTGGTGTAATGAAACTAGAGGGGGCCCCCTGCAAAGAACATGAAGGAGCTCCCGTCCAGACTCGGGGCAGGTGCTGTGCTGAGGGGGGCCGTCTGAAAGGGGCTACGGGGCCTTTGTTGCGCTGCTGGTGGCAATGTGGGCTTTTTGAGAACAATTTTTTTTTTTTTTGCCAGTGTTTGCTACAATGATGAGGACCTGCAGCTCCCACAACAATACAATTAATAAAAAAAAAAAATACAAAAGCCATGTCAAAAAAAGACACCCATTGATGAAACTGAAAGACAAAAAAAAAAGTCCGATCGGTTGGCTTTGCCAGTGCTTGTTTATTTTCATACTTCACATAATCTTGTTGAAAATGGTTACACTGATTTTCCATTAGGAATATCTCTGTAAATACGCTTCAAAGAAATAGCACCTAAAGTTTCATAGAAGTGAAACGTTTTTTTTCCTACTTGCATTTTTTTGTGAACATCTTATTTTGAAACCAAAGAATCATCACTCTTGTTTACAAGCTTCTGCAAATATTTGCAGCTAACCAGAGAGCATTCTGGGAGCATTACACGTGGCCTCATTGTTAAATGTTTCACACATGTGTACATTTAAAAAAACATTTTTTTATTTTTATTTTAACTGGAACCACTGTCAGTAGTGCAGTGTGACCTTAAAACACTTATTTACAGCGCTCCCCCTAATAATGAAGGCTTTTCATTAATGAACCATAAATACAAGTTTGAACAGCATTAACATAAGGAAACACATTACTTCAACTGCGGACAGTTCCCTTCTCTGTAAACTGGCAGCCAAAGGGCTTGTGCTGCACGGGGTTGGGCCCGCTTGTCCCAAGGACACAAAACATGAAAACTTGTTGCCTTTGACCCCAAAAAATATGTCCCGGGCATCAGGCAATAGGAATTTCCTGAATACCTGTTATATAGTGGCAGGAACTCCTGTGTGAATGTGTGCTTTACAAATACAGTTTATGTTGTAGCTGAGGACCAGATTGCAAATTATATAGTATAATAGATATGTAACGTGCACTCATGAGTGTCCTGGCACAATAGTTCTTACGGTCTTGCTTGGATAGGGTGTCTGAATGCACTCCCAAATGTTGTGCTTGGGTTCCTTCTGCTTGGCTATGCCCAGCAACTGCCCTAGTTTGGACAGGTGATTCCACATGGCTGACAGCAGTGAGCATTAACTCTTCAGGGGTGTCTCGAGAGCACATCTGTGGGGGTGGTAGGGGATAAAAAGATCAGCACTCCTGTGCTACCACAGCAGGCCTGGATGATTGTCACCAGAACATCTTGAACCACACCAATTCAGGTCATCTGGTCTTGCCTCTTTGTGCATTGATAGTGGTTTCTGTCCTTGCAGTCACTGTGAGTTGTAGAGTTTCAAAAATGCTGTGGCATTTATGATTAGGACAACAATCTCAGTGACTGGTCTACCTGTTGAATATTGGGCTATTGAGCTTTTTATTTGTGATTGGTCTGGTGTTGTTTGATTGAGCACAGACCAATTGTCGTCATGCTCCATGATAGGTGACTGGGGATGACTTCTTGGGCAGGAACCTCTATGAGGGCCACCAAAGCAGGCACAGCAGTTGGGGGATGAAGGCGGTGTTGATCAGTGTTCTTTCAGAAGCTGATACATCAATAGCTCTGGATATTGGTGGTGTTCTCTGGCTTTGCACCAAGTTCTCTTTAAAGGTGTATTAGTTTGTAATGTGTCTGAGTGTGTGGTGCATTCTGTTCTAGGCAGCTCATTTGCGGACACCACAAACCTTCTAGTATGGGTATAGTTTTTGCTTATGAATTGGGTTGTTTGTTGTGATTTGTAGTTTACTTCATGTATGGTTGTGTTCACTAATACTATGTTTAATAGTAACTTTTACAGAGGAATGGTTGGACTTTTCCCATACTTAGAATACACTTACTCATAGAAAAAGCTTTGGGAATCAGGCCCAACTATCCAATGCATGTCCATACCTATTAAAGTGAATGACCATTCCACTTTGGGGTGAAGCACAACTTTGAAGTCTAAGCTTGCCTTGTCATACGTTTATGATCTCCATAGTTTTCATTATGTTTTGTGATTTTCTAAATTACCAAGTGTATGCCAGAAGAAAAGTTTCTGTGATGTATGCCTGAATGCCCTAACACTACGACAGGAGAGTCCACGGGCATCAGCTTATAATTAGAATTAAATTGATTGTTTTTTTTTTTTCTTTACAAAGAAAACATTTTCCATGTTAAGAAACTTCACCCTCTATAAGATGGTGTCATTTGGGACACTACTACACCTATAACCGAGCCAACACCTATGACACCAATTTTTTTGTTCTCAGCTTATACCCACAACATCATAAAATACAGTCACATGCAGATTTTCTTTCATGATTTTACATTCATGATGGAAAAAATGTGCAGGTCTAATTGCACTTTGATGTGAAATCTCTGCACCCTTTTCAGGCCTCACAATGACTCACCATTTGTAAACAGGCTCCTTTCTAGTTGATTTTGAGATATCTTTACTTCACTCTGAGACATAGGGAAGGGAACTGGAATGTTTACTGTCTCATTAAAGTGGAAATCATCTTGTAATGCATATAGTGTTTCCTCAAATTAGAAATGTTCTCTTTAGGACTTCCTTAAAGTGAGGCAGTCTTGGTAGTTAATTTGTCAAATAAGATCTGTCAGAACCCTGTTCCACAGGACCATCAGGGATTACTGGGCCCAACCATGGGGGTTGATGCCTTTTACTCCTGAGGCCTCAGGACCTGACATACCATTGATGGATTAGTGCTGCACTCGAAGCGCTGCACGAGAAGACAATTCTATCACCCCGCATTGATAGGTAAGTGTGCGTTACATATGGCCATTAGGTTTGTTTTAAAAATGTGCCTAATGTAGCGTGCATTTTCCTAGGCAGCATCCTACACACAGGACCAGGTAAAGCTACCCTCTGGACACCTCCTGGATCCACAAATTGCAACGCCCACACATGATCCCATCCCATCTGGGTGGTGAGACAATACATGATTCTTATACCCTGTACTTGCTTCCACCATATTAGTAATCACTCTAACAAGGGCATACGTTCCCTTGTAGGGGCTCATGTACACAGCACATTGAGCGCACTCCCTGATCCAGGATTCCCAGTGGACGGTTACATTATTTTCCTGTGACTCTAGGTGAGTAGTGATTCAGTCCGACTCATATCACAATTCATTGTCATGCAACAACACAGATGGTCTTACACTATGTATCTCTTTTATCACACAGGCTGCACGTTTTTATTCCTGAGGAGGATCCCTTTTTATTGTTCTAAGAAAACGCAACTAAGAAGGGGTTGCAACATTGACAATATATATATATGTTGTGCCCTGCATTTACTATGACCACAGCAGAAACCACCCACAATTAACATAACTAACTGATGTACAGATTTTAAAAAAAATGAAATGGGCACTATACTGTTTCAATTGCTTTATGTCATTGAATGTAGTGTCTTTGTTGTTTTGTTCAAGTCACTTGATCACACTGCATGATCACTTCAACCTTTTGTCACCAGCTGAGGTAGACTTGCTTGCCTTTGTTTCTGTAAACCTAGATATGTGAATGAAAGAAGTATACAAAGGAAAATCATGCTCATGTATTCTAGAAATCATTTATTGAAATGTCAAAGTTAAAGGACAGAGTATAAATTGTTCAAAGAAATATTCCTTGCCTCCTAACAGAACCCATTGTAGCTATATACTATTGTGTTCCCAGGGTCTGAGGGACACAGGGTTGCCCCATTTTAGTTAATGGTACTAAGGATCCTGAGCAACTG